>NC_083318.1:57796650-58438280 GCF_963455315.2 Globicephala melas | reverse complement strand
TCCATTGCATATAGATATACCACATCCTCTTAAACCAGTCATTTGTTGATGGGCACCTGGGTTGCTTCCATGTCTTGACTATTGTAAATAGTGCTTCTATGAATATTGAGGTGCATGTATCTTTATGAATTAGTGTTTTTGTTTTATCTGGATATATAGCTAGGAATGGAGTTGCTAGATCATATGGTAGTACTATTTTTAGTTTTTAAGAAGCCTTCATACTGTTTTCCATGGTGACTGCAGAAATTTACATTCCACCCAACAGTGTAGGAGGGTTCCCTTTTTTCCACATCCTTGCCAATATTTTTGTAGACTTTTTGATGATAGCCATTCTGACAGGTGTGAGGTGATACCTCATTGTGGTTTTGATTTGTATTTCTATAATAATTAGTGATGCTGAGCATCTTTTTATGTGCCTGTTAGCCATCTGTATGCATTCTTTGGAAAAATGTCTGTTCAAAATGACTTTGGAAAAATGTGTGCCCACGTTATGGTTGGTCTGCTTGGTTTTTTGATATTAAGTTGTATGAGCTGTTTGCATATTTTGGATATTAACCCCTTGTTGGTCACATGATTTACAAATATTTTCTCCCATTCCATGCATAGGTCGTCTTTTCATTTTTTTTTTGCGGTATGCGGGCCTCTCACTGTTGTGGCCTCTCCTGTCGCGGAGCACAGGCTCTGGACGTGCAGGCTCAGCGGCCATGGCTCACGGGCCCAGCCGCTCTGCGGCATGTGGGATCTTCCCAGACCGGGGCACGAACCCGTGTCCCCTGCATCGGCAGGCGGACTCTCAACCACTGCACCACCAGGGAAGCCCTCGTCTTTTCATTTTGTTGATGGTTTCTTTTGTTGTGCAAAAGCTTTTAAGCTTACTGAGGTCTCATCTGTTTATTTTTGCTTTTATTTCTTTGGCCTTAGGAGACTGATCCAAGAAAATATTGCTATGATTTATGTCAAAGTGTTCTGCCTATGTTGTCTTTTATGAGTTTTATGGTTTCATGTCTCATAATTAGTTCTTTAAACCATTTTGAGTTTTTGTGTATAGTGTGAGGAAATGTTCTAATCTCATTGTTTTACATATGGCTGTCCAGTTTTCCCTGCATACTCACTGAAGAGACTGTCTCTTCTCCATTGTATATTCTTGCCTCCTTTATAGATTAATTGACCATAGGTTCATGGGTTTATTTCTGTGCTTACTATTCCATTCCATTGATTTATGTGTCTGTTTTTGGGTCAACACCATGCTGTTTTGATTACTGTAGCTTTGTAGAATAGTCTGAAGTCTGAGAGGTTTATACCTCCAGCTTTGTTCTTTCTTTCTCATGATTGCTTTGACAATTCAGGGACTTTTGTGGTTCCCTATAAATTTTAGGATTATTTACTCCAGTTCTGTGAAAAATGTCATGGGTCTTTTGATAGGGATTATATTAAATCTGTAGATTGCTTTGGGTAGTATGTCAAGTTTAATAATATTAATTCTTCCAGTTTAAGAGCACACGATATCTTTCCATTTTTTGAATCACCTTCAATTTCCTTACCAGTGTTTTATAGTTTCAGAGTACAGATCGTTCACCTCCTAGGTAAAGTTTATTCCTAGGTATTTTATGTTTTGATGTGATTTTAAACAAGATTTTTTTTTTTTACTTTCTCTTTCTGTTATTTTATTATTAGTATATAGAAATACAACAGATTTCTGTATATTAGTCTTGCAGATTGTCCAATATATTGGCATATAACTGTTCTTAGTATTCTCTTCTGATTTTTTTTTTTTTTTTTTTTTTTTGTATTTCTGTGGTGTGGTATTGGTTGTTATTCTCCTTTTTCATTTCTTATTTGGGCCCTCTCTTCTTGGTAAACCTGCCTAAAGGTTTATCACCTTTTGTTCAACTTTTCAAAAAATGCTTTTGCCTTCACTGCTCTTTTCTATTTTTATCTCTATATTATTTATTTCCTCTCTGATCTTTATTAGTTCCTTCCTTCTGCTGACTTTGTGCTTTGTATGTTCTTTTTTTTCTAATTGTTTTAGGTATATTAATCTTGCAGATTGTCCAATATATTGGCATATAACTGTTCTTAGTATTCTCTTCTGATTTTTTTTTTTTTTTGTATTTCTGTGGTGTGGTATTGGTTGTTATTCTCCTTTTTCATTTCTTATTTTATTTGGGCCCTCTCTTCTTGGTAAATCTGCCTAAAGGTTTATCACCTTTTGTTCAACTTTTCAAAAAATGCTTTTGCCTTCACTGCTCTTTTCTATTTTTATCTCTATATTATTTATTTCCTCTCTGATCTTTATTAGTTCCTTCCTTCTGCTGACTTTGTGCTTTGTATGTTCTTTTTTTTCTAATTGTTTTAGGTGGTAGACTATGTTGTTTATTTGAGATTTTTCTTGTTTCTTGAGGAATGCCTATATCACTATGAACTTCCCTCTTAGAATTGCTTTTGCTGCATCCCATAGATTTTGGAAAGTTGTGTTTTCATTTTTATTTGTCTCAAGCTGTTTTCTGAATTCCTCTTTGATTTCATTATTGACCTATTGGCTTTTTTTTAGGAGCATTTTTTTTTTTATTCTCCACTTGTTTGTTCTTTTCCCTTTATTCTTTCTGTAGTTGATTTCTAGTTTCATATCACTGTGGTTAGAAAAGATACTTAATATAATTTCTACCCTCTTAAATTTGTTGAGGCTTGTTTCATGACCTAGTATGTGATCTATCCTGAAGAATGTTCCATGCACACTTAATAATAATGTGTATTCTGCTTTTTTTTGAATGTAGTGTCCTGTAGATATAAATTAAGATCAAATGGTCTATTGTGTCATTTGGGACCCCTGTTGCCTTATTAATTTTCTGTCTGTATGATCTTGTCTATCGATGTCATTGGGGTGTCAAAGTATCCTACTATTAATGTATTATTGTTAGTTTCTCTCTTTATATCTGCTAGTATTTGCTTTATATATTTAGGTGTTCATGCATTGGATGCATATATGTTAATGACTGTAATATCCTCCTCTTGTATTGACCCCTTTATGAGTATATAATGCCCTTCTTTTATTCTATAGCCTTTGTTTTAAAGTTTATTTTGTCTGATTTGAGTGTTGCTACCCCTACTTTTGTTTCCATTTGCATGAAATAGCTTTTTCCATTCCCTTTCAGTCTGTATGTGCCTTTTGCCCTGAAGTGAGTCTCTTTTAGGTAGCACAGAGCAGGTTCTTGTTTTTTTTTTCTTTTATCCAATCAGGCCTCCTGATGTCGTTTCACTGGAGCATTTAGTCCATTGACATTTAAAGTAATTATTGATAGGTCTGTACTTACTGCCATCTCTGACAAATAACTAATAAAAAAGGAAAATGTATATACTTTCAATGGCCGAGCTGCTGGACACCACCTTCATCACCGCTGAAGTGCACATGTATGAGAAGATTAAATGTCTTTCTGGCTAAGAGAATGCAATGGAAGGAAAAAGCACAACTTCCTTATATGAAGTACCAGGGAATCTGGCATATTCAAGGGCCATTAGTGAAAGCATAGTTACAAACTTTATGCAAGGAAATTTGGAAGTATCTGGCAATATTTTGTTTACATTTTTAACTATCATATGATTTCTGAATTTCTACATTAGGCAAATACTCTTGACAGTATATAAATGTTTTGCTATGCAGTTTTATTTAAACAGTGATGTTTTACTTGTAGTAATAACAAAAAGAAACAATTGAATTATTCCTCTATAGAAGTATGGTTAAATGATTATTCAGCCACAGAATTCTATAGACCTTTAAAATGAATATACAGTGACATGAGATTTATGGTACTCACCTTTTTTACTGATATCATTTTATGTTGAATGAAACAGAAATTATAATGAAGTTATTGCAATAAATTTCCATAAGATGTTACAGAAAAACCCAAATGAAATTTTTGGCCAACCCAATAGAATAAGAACTTATGTTTTTGAGTTCCTACTATATGCTAGCATCTATACAATGCTTTTTGGATATGTTATTTTACTTACTATGACAAACTTGTGAGACAGATATTATATATAATTATTCTTAGTATTCCATATATTTTACATGTAAGTAAACTGAGTGGTACAGAGGTTACACTATCTTTCCAAAGTTACACTTTAAGACATCAGTGAAGAAAGAGTAAGGTCTAGAGCTGGCTAGCCTCTCAAGTCCAAGTTCTTCACTAAAATACACTCAGCAATAAACACTAGGTAGAGGAACTACAGATGACACAAAAATTTTGTAATGTTTTCTTTTTTTGCTTTTGTGGTTTAAAATAGAAACTGGTTTTTCACAATAACAAAAAATGATACATAGGTAGACAAATGAAAGAATACATAAAGAATGGCCCCTGAATATTTTCATTAGATCTTGTGTGGAGAGTCATCTTCTAGATGGTACATACTAAACTAAAATGGGAGATGATTAACTCTCACACAGGGAGAAACGTGTCTCTTTACCTCTTATGTTCCTGTGAGTTGATAAATGTACAGCCTACATACTCTGTGAAAACCTTAAACGGTGATGATCTGAAAACTCAGAGTTATTCCCTGTCATGACATTTAGGAATAGCTAGATAGCTCTTTTTTGTCATTTTTCTGGCATTACATTTTATAGAACTTAAATAGAATATTTTTCACGGAAGGCCACTATCATTAGAAACAGCTTTCAGGTTTTCCTCACAGCTTTGAATCATTTACACCAAACCACCAATAACAATTCATTTATTTATTGTCAGTATTTTTCTAGTATAGGAAACTAGTGTCATGACATGAATTTTCATGTAAATAATTACATGGAAACTGTATATGCACTTCTGATAACATGAAGTTGTTTTTCTGTTGCTTATTTTTCCAGCTTTATTGAGATATTACTGACATATAAGACTGTAAGTTTAAGGTATACAATATCATGATTTGATATTAGGAAATGATTACTACAGTGAAGTTAGTTAATAACAGATTCATCAACTCACACAGTTACCTTTAGTTTTATGGTGAGAACTTTTAAGATCTACTCTCTTAACAATTTTCAAGTATACAATATTGTACTTCAACTATGGTTACCATGTTGTTCATTACATGCCCAGAACACTGGAATCTGTACACACTGACTGCATTCACTCATTCTCCACCCTGGCCAACCAGTAATCTACTCTCTGTTTCTGTGAGTTTACTTTTTGTTTGTTTGATGGTCTACAATGTACATATAAGTGAGATCATACAGAGTCTGTCTCTCTGTCTGATTTATTTCACTTAGCATAATGCACTCAAAATCCATCTATGTTGTTGCAAATAGCAGGATTTCCTTCTTTTATAATGGCTGAATAATATTCCTGTGTGTGTGTGTTTCTTCATCCATTCATTCATACAACTGTGACACTAGGTTCTTTCCATGTATTGGCAATTGTCAGTAATGCTGCAGTGAACAGGGGTGGGCAGTCAGCTTTTCAAAATAGTGATTTGATTTATTTGGATATATACCCAGAAGTGGATTACTAGATCACATAGTAGTTCTACTTTTAATTTTTTGAGGAACTTCCATACTGTTTTCCATAATGGCTGTACCAATTTACATTCCTACTAAAAGTGAACAAAGATTCCCTTTTTTATATATCCTTGCCAGCATTTATCTCTTATCTTTTCGGTAATAACCATTCTACAATGTTAGGTGATTATCTCCTTGTGCTTTTGATTTGCATTTTCCTGATGATTAGTGACGTTGAGTACTTATTCATGTACCTTTTGGCTATTTGTACATCTTCTTAAAAAAATGCCTGGGCTTCCCTGGTGGCTCAGTGGCTGAGAGTCTGCCTGCCGATGCAGGGGACACGGGTTCGTGTCCCGGTCCGGGAAGATCCCATATGCCGTGGAGCGGCTAGGCCCATGAGCCATGGCCGCTGAACCTGCGCATCCGGACCCTGTGCTCCGCAACGGGAGAGGCCACAACAGTGAGAGGCTCACGTACCGCAAAAACAAACAAACAAAAAGCCTATTCATTCTTTTTGTTGCAATGGCAAATGGGACTGTTTTCTTGATTTCACTTTCAGATTTTTCATCATTAGTGTATAGGAATGCCAGAGATTTCTGTGCATTAATTTTGTATCCTGCTACTTTACCAAATTCACTGATTAGCTCTAGTATTTTCTGGTAGCATCTTTAGGATTCTCTATAGTATCACGTCATCTGCAAACAGTGACAGCTTTACTTCTTCTTTTCCGATTTGGATTCCTTTTATTTCCTTTTCTTCTCTGATTGCTGTGGCTAAAACTTCCAAAACTATGTTGAATAAGAGTGGTGAGAGTGGGCAACCTTGTCTTGTTCCTGACCTTAGTGGAAATGCTTTCAGTTTTTCACCATTGAGGACGATGTTGGCTGTGGGTTTGTCATATACGGCCTTTATTATGTTGAGGAAATGGGTGTTGAATTTTTTCAAAAGCTTTCTCTGCATCTCTTGAGATGATCATGTGGTTTTTCTCCTTCAATTTGTTAATATGGTGTATCACGTTGACTGATATGCATATATTGAAGAATCCTTGCATTCCTGGAAACTTCAAAGCTTTTGCACAGCAAAGGAAACCATAAACAAGACCAGAAGACAACCCTCAGAATGGGAGAAAATATTTGCAAATGAAGCAACTGACAAAGGATTAATCTTCAAAATTTACAAGCAGCTCATGCAGCTCAATAACAAAAAAAAACCAACCCAATCCAAAAATGGGCAGAAGACCTAAAGAGACATTTCTCCAAAGAAGATATACAGACTGCCAACAAACACATGAAAGAATGCTCAACATCATTTATCGTTAGAGAAATGCAAATCAAAACTACAATGAGATATCATCTCACACCAGTCAGAATGGCCATCATCAAAAAATCTAGAAACAATAAATGCTGGAGAGGGTGTGGAGAAAAGGGAACACTCTTGCACTGTTGGTGGGAATGTAAATTGATACAGCCACTATGGAGAACAGTATGGAGGTTCCTTAAAAAACTACAAATAGAACTACCATATGACTCAGCAATCCCACTACTGGGTATATACCCTGAGAAAACCATAATTCAAGAAGAGTCATGTACCAAAATGTTCATTGCAGCTCTATTTACAATAGTCAGGAGATGGAAACAACCTAAGTGTCCATTATCGGATGAATGGAAAAAGAAGATGTGGCACATATATACAATGGAATATTACTCAGCCATAAAAAGAAACAAAATTGAGTTATTTGTAATGAGGTGGATGGACCTAGAGTCTGTCATACAGAGTGAAGTAAGTCAGAAAGAGAGAGACAAATACTATATGTTAACACATATATATGGAATATAAGAAAAAAAATGTCATGAAGAACCTAGGGGCAAGATGGGAATAAAGACACAGACCTAGTAGAGAATGGACTTGAGGATATGGGGAGGGGGAAGGGTAAGCTGTGACAAAGTAAGAGAGTGGCATGGACCTATATACACTACCAAACGTAAAATAGATAGCTAGTGGGAAGCAGCCGCATAGCACAGGGAGATCAGCTCGGTGCTTTGTGACCACCTGGATGGGTGGGATAGGGAGGGAGGGTGGGAGGGAGGTAGATGCAAGAGGGAGGAGATATGGGAACATATGTATATGTATAACTGATTCACTTTGTTATAAAGCAGAAACTAACACACCACTGTAAAGCAATTATACTCCAATACAGATGTTAAAAAAATGATTAAATGAGTTACTACATGCAAAGTACCTGGAACAGTTTTTGGTACATAGTACATATTCAATAAGTGTTTATTATTATTTTAAAAAATGCCTATTCTGGTCTTTTTCTCATTTTTAAATTGGAGATTTTCTCTATTGAATTGTATAGGTTCCTTATATATTTTGGATATTAACCCTCTATCATATATATGATTTGCAATTATTTTCTCCCATTCTGTACATTGCCTTCCATTTTGCTGATTCTTTCTCTTGCTATGCAGAAGCTTTTTAGTTTGAAGTACTTCCATATACTAATTTTCACTTTTATTGTTTGTACTTTTAATGTCATATCTGAAAGATTATTGCCAAAAGCTTTTTCCCTATGTTTTCTTCTAGTAGCTTTATGGTTTCAGATTTAAGTTTTTAATCCAATTCAAGTTAACTTTTAAGTCATTTAAGATAAGGGTACAAATTCATTCTTTTGCATGTGGATATTCAGTTTTCCCAACAGCATTTATTAAAGAGACTATCATTTCCCCATTGAGTATTCTTGTCTCCCTTGCAGACTATTAGTTGACCATATGTGTGGGGTTTATTTCTGGGCTCTTAATTCTGTTCCATTGGTCTGTGTGTATATTTTTATGTCAGTACCATACTGTTTTGATTACTACAGCTTTGTAGGATAATCTGAAACCAGGAAGTGTGATGCTTCCAGCTTTGTTCCTCTTTCTCAAGATTACTTTGGCTATTCAGGATCTTCTGTGGTTCTATATAAATTTTAGGATTGTTTTTTCTATTTCTTAAAAAAAGTAGTTGGAATTATAAAAGGTATTGTGTTGAATTCTTATCATAATTCCCATCTTATCATAATTACCATAAAAGCCATCCCAAAGATGGCTTTGGGTAGTGTGGGCATTTTAACTATATTAATTCTTTCAATCCATGAACATGAGCTACCTTTCCACTTATTTGTGTATTCTATAATTTATTTCATAAGGAGTATTTTGAGATGATTCCTGAAAGCAAAGTTGCCATGTATTGTTAATCCTTTGAAGATGATGTCTCCGAAGTAATTTTGTTGGATTAGGTTTCACATACAAAATGTTGCATGATGACTACTGAAACTGTTTCACTAAATTCCTTCCCTGTGAGTTCAATCATGTGGTATTCACCCTCATTCTCTCATTTCTCCATTTTAGCAACTCTAGAGTAGTCACTGATCCCTTGCTATGGACACTGACCTTAGGGCAAATCATCTAATCTTTCCATAGGAACTTCTGACTATGTAATTTCATTAACCCCTTAATCCATTTTTATGTTTCCTGCTGAGTCTCTGAATGCTATACTGCTGTTAATGGTTTCTCTCTTTCAGACCTCAAATTAAATTTAGGGGTCTTCACCTCCATTAAATGTTCTAATAAGATATTTTATTAGGTTTCACAAATGAAAATTATGAAAGAAACTATACTTTTCCTAAGACTCTATCACAGAGATAGGGAGTTGATTTTCTTCTCAAGTGTGGAAGAGAGCTAAGCATTCCAAGCAATGAGGTTTCTTAAGTCTAGCACTTTTTATCTGTTACTTCCAACTGTCTCTCAAATCTTCTTATTCAACTCCAAATATAGATAAGCCCTCACAAGTTTGTTTAGAGAGAAAGAATGGATCTAGGAGATATAGGTATTATAACAGTCATTCCCTGAATTGTGGTTTGCGACTTTATTTTTGCAGGCAAAATATTAAAATAATATCGCATACCTGAAAATTCTCCTTCAGCCCTATTACTCAGGCAGCCTTGTGGCATAAGAAGCACGATAGCATAAGGGCAGAGACTGAATGAATTCAATACAGTGTAAAGTTGATTCCTCCAAAAATGAAAAAAAAGTTTGTCTTTTTTATTTGTGGCTTCCTATTGCCCAAATTAGATTATGATTTTCATTGGAGTCAAGATTGACTCATCTGTATATATTCTATGATGTTCCTTTGACACTTCTAATTCTCTCCCTTGCAATCAGGCTTAACGGTGGGTTGCTCCCATAAGAAGAAAAACCTGGTAACCTATATTGAACTGGATTCTTCCCAGACCCCACTTACTTTTTCTTCTTAGTTATTCAAATGGAATATTTCAGGAAGACTGCAGTGCAGTATGCCTGTGGAGAGAGCCAAAAAGCTCTGTAACCAAATATATATACCAGATTGCCCTGATTTAGTTGTTAACACTGGATCAATGGAAACAGTCTCTGAATTGAAGTGAGAAAAATTCTGTAAGATGTTTTATTGAAAATTAGAATAAATGGATCATATCTACTCCCCATGATCAAATACACAGTTTAAATAATAATATGACAATAATAAGAAAAATAAGAGAAATAATTTACAAATGTTTCTGATGCTTTGGAAAAACCAGAATTTAAATTTGTTTACTTTTTTTTTTTTTTTTTTTACCGTATCTCGAAAAAGGAATGTGTCATAAAATTGATGTATTTGGTACCATTGTGTAGGATAACTGCTTATATTTTTGCTCAATTACTTCACCCATATATTTCTTACTTATGTGCCATAGTATCTACTCCAGACTTCAAATCTTAGTTGAAATTAAATAAATATTTATTGACTCAATCAATGCATGAAATTTGTAATAGTTATTGGTCATTTGGAACAGCTTAAGACACCCCATGTCTTTCTGTTCCAGCCCATTATCTAGTATTTTCCTTTTCTACCTCTATATTCACATAAAAAGAACACAGAAAAGGAGGTGTCACATGCAAAGATACTATTTGGACACCAAGACTTGGTGAATCAGTAATAGCAGAATGAGAACGAACTATCTTTTTTTAGGGTAAATGCCTTTTGGCTTGCTGTTACCCTGAGTGAGTTACCTGGGACTTATCCTGACATCAGAGGAGTAAGATACAGAGGATTCCAATACTGGTATAGACTTGTTGCAGAAAAATATCAAAGGAAACTGCTAAGCATTTTTAGGTATTGGAAATCACTTAAACCATTTCTATGCATTGTCTGCACGGACCATTGAGTCTGACTACCTGAATTAGAATCTTGCATTTATTTCCTGTTACCAAAATGACCTTACCCAAGTCAACAAATCTCTCTATGCTTAGTTTTTCTATCTGTAAAATGGTGACAGTAACACTTCTTGTAGTTGCTACAAAGGTTAAATGAGATGTAATATGCCCAAGCTCTGTGTCTGTAATGTAACACTCAATAAATATTAGTTATGCTTATTACAATTAATCTTAGTTTTCCACTCTCTTCTTTTTATATCACCAAGGATTACAATAGGGCTTGGAGTTTAAGTACTTGCCAGAAATAATAGTTTCACTTCACTAAATGTATTCTCTGCATATTAATTTTTCTCATTACCTAAAAAGATGTCAGGAGACTGATGACAATATTTGCATTTGTGAATCCTGGGAACAAACTAAATACCAGTAACTCTAACAATGCTTTACGCAGTGTGAAAAACATTATTCAACCATCTACACAGAATAAGATAAGGCCTCATTTTTCTTAATCCACATACAGGCCTTGTTATAGATCTACAAGTTGAGTTCATAGAGTAAGTTTTTGTTCTAATATGATTAGAAGACTGAGTTCTATGACATAAATATGGAAGTATTAGAAGACTTTTATTACTAGAACTTTGGTGGGAGGGGTGTACATGTGTTATTTGTGATACATATATACTTATATATTATTTTTTGTTTTCCAAAAGATATATATTTATAATATATAAAATGAAAAAGAAAATATTTTAATTTAAAAATAAAAACGAGCTTTCTAGGAATACCAGATATTATATTATTATTCTTAAGTAATAAAATAAAATAATTAGTGCCACTGCCACAGCTCAAGAGCCACTGCATAAATTAGATAATACAACCAATTTTAAATTGTGGAAGAAAGCAACAGAGATTTTTGGTGGACAAAGGTTTATTATGGTGAAACTATTGGGAATTTGCAATCATGTAAAAGCTTCCCTTCAGCTTTCTGCTGATCTATTAGAATGCAAAGATAAATGTCTCTGTGATTTATAATGCTGGGCACAGAAACTGAATAACATCTCAAGACACTAGAGCTGAATAAAACCTCAAGGTTTCATCTGGTGACTTTTTATCTCCTTTGAGAAAAGGAAAACCTACCTTTTTACTTCAAATTATGAATTTCCTCATCAAAATAATAGAAATTAAGAACTTCCTGTTGGGTTTGCCGTGAGGTATTTTTTCACAGGTTAAGAATGACATAGAGACAAGCCAATTCCCACATCTCCTGAGTGGAAGAATTGCCAAAATACCAATAAAGAGAGTGGAAGAACAATGCCAAAGTATGGAAACAAAGAACCATGATCCAAGCAATTTGGACTGTGAGACTGGGTCTTGTAATGCACCCAGAAGAGATAAAATATCAAGGGAGGGAACATTCGATCAGGAGGCCAGAGAACACTGTTACTGTTATCATCATTTAAAGATGCTTTGAGCATCAACTATGCACTCAATGCTATAAAGAACGATTAGACCCAGTTCATGCCCACTTGGCACTCAATTAGACACATCAGAGAGGTCTCTTCAGAGTACTCATGAAAATTGCATATTTAGAGCATTTTCAGAAAAGGTGTGGCTGTTAAAAAACTTTCTAAAATGTACTTAAATGGAACAGAAGATGAACAATCTAGTACTTCAGAATGAACTAATTTTCATATTCTACATATAATTATATAACGTATTTTTATAAAAATATATAATTATATAACATAATATATAATGTAATAATTATATTCATTTTTTATATAGTACCTAATATATTGGGAGAAGTAAAGACTGAGGACAGACATTATGAAGTGATTTAAGAAAGAAAGAGAAAGACAAACACTGTATGATATCACTTATTTGTGGAATATAAAAAACCCGAACTCATAAAAACACAGTAGAATGGTGGTTACCAGAGGCTTGGGGCCGGGGGTGGGGGGGAAATTGGGGAGATGTTGCTTAAAGGCACAAATTTGCAGATAAATAAGCCCTGTAGATCTAATGCACAGCACAGTGATTACAATAACAATACGTATTATAAACTTCAAAGTTGCTAAGAGATTAGATCTTAATTGTTCCCAACACAAAAAAAGGAAATGATAATTATGTGACATGTTAGAGCTAATGCTACAATGTTAATCATACCTCCATATATACATGTATCAAATCAACATATTGTATATCTTAAACTTATACAATGTTATATATCAATTATATCTCAATAAAAATAAAATTAAAAAAAAGTATGCAGCATTGAATATGGAGGAATATAGGACTCATTTAAAATGTAGGCACCTCTCTGAAGTCCTACCCAGAAATCTAGCAGACTTGAAAAATAATCCCAGAATGGTTTGGAATTGTTGTTCATAATTATATGGGGTCATTCTTCTGTAATTTAAATTCATTCAGATATATCAGTCAGATACATTCATAGACAGCACTGAAGCACATATTGTTGAGGGAATGAATCATTAATGTATGCTTGAATGAATAAATACTTACTACATGTGGAGTGTGCGAGCAAAATGAAATTAGTATTTTAGAGTATAATTTTCTGGAGAAAGCAATATATTTGTATAAGAAGGTAAATAAGAAATATCATTCAGGCTGGTAAATTGATACCTACATTAGTATTAAAAAAGAAAATTTAAAAATGTCTTTATTCTTTGCCTCAAGCTGGGCTTCTTTTTATAAACCAGTAAACCTGCATGGCCACCAGTTAGTAATAGTTTCATAAGCACTTTGGCACCAGTAGAGGCTATTTCAGCATTCTATGACTTAGAACCCCAGTACTAGAGAGAGCTTTCTGACACCACCAAGACAACTAAGCCATCATGGAATTCTGAATGTTTCCTACCCCCTAGCAAAATATTTGAATGACTGAAAAATGTTATGACAAGATTATCCTTCTTCTCTTCTCAACACATTATTATTTGCTATTTTTGCTAAGACCATTTCTTCAACTTTTACATTCTTGCCATATTATTTCGACTTCAAAATATTTCTACTTCAATGTAAATAAAATTCAAAATGTAAATGAAGCAAAAATTAATCAGATTCAATACTGCTTGTGCCAAATACCCAGAATGTCTGCTATGTGAATATTTCAGTAGGAAAATTTACAATAGATGAACAACTTGGTATAATTTACCGCTGAGTAATGAATATTTTACATAGCAGTGAAGAGTGCAGACTCTTGGATCAGGCTGTATGGCTTGAAACTGGCATGACAATTTAATGGTTGTACACAGCCTTGACTGAAATGAAATGTTTTCTGAGAGCAGGGATTTCATCCATTATCACTCTTTAGTGATATTGTTCAAAATATGAATAGTTTGCTTTCTTTCTGCTTTCAATATATATATATCGGCCTGGGAACACTGTTCAGTATGATACTACCAAACCATTTTTATAATACCAAAGTCAGTGTTGCTATTAGGTTCTAAAAAAATATTTTCCATATCCTCCACCAAGAAATTTGACCTGTTTGAGAATTAAAATCTTTCATCATGACTATCTGTAATATGCAAATTTAAATGCTAATATCTTGAGGAGATTCATGATTTGATTTGCTCCCACGATGCTATGATCAATTTTTGAAAAGACTTCTCTTAATTGGTTAATTAATTGTATCTTTGCCACACAACTGTTGTGTTTTTCTTTCAATAAAATTGCTTGGTTTGGACGATTAAACACACAGCTTTTATGCAGCATGTATGATACTCAAGGAGAGATTTCTTCCTGCTAACTTGTGGTCTCACCTTAGAAGTTATAATAGAAATGCAGTATCTTTGAAGCCAGTGCCAAGCGGAGATTATTTGTCCCAGAAAATTCTACCTTAGAAGAGATACTACTTTCATACAGTTTACTCGCATGTTTGATTTAAATGGGTTTTTTTTTCTTAAATTTTAGAGGCAAAAACAAAAGTTTGATGCAATCAAATCACGGTTAAAAAGCATATAACGTTCTCCAACGATTTCTATAAATGAAATGAAATGTCCATATTTAATATAAATATTGAAGTTAGATATTTTTGGAATATTGAGTATAGATAGTATACTTATATCAGATATTGGAAGCACTGTATTTGTAGTTAGTATTAAATCATTAAAATGAGCATTTTATCCCTCAGCATAAACTTAAAAAATAGAAATTTGTAGAATAACAACGGAAGATCATTAGTAAGCAATGTCAAAATCCAAATCAGTGGTAAGTTCCAAATAACCAAGACACACTTCATTCATTTCTGCTTTTGAAACTTCACTTAAGAACTTGTTTCTCTCTCTCTTGCCTTCCGATTCCTTGTCCTCTATTCCTAATTAGACTTTAAGTGCCATCTCACTTTCTCCAAGAATCCATCTCTGACTAACTCAAACAATGGTGAAAATCATCTGTATTTTACATTATCATCTCAAGTGTATATTAAATTATTCAACTGTTTTTATATCTCTGTAACTTATACTATATGTCTATACTGTCAGCAAAGTACAATCTGAGGATCAAATCCAAAGCATCACCTGTGTATATACTCGCAAGCTGAGAATGGATTTTACATTTTAAATAGTTGAAAATGAATCAAAAGGAGATTGATATTTATGAATCGTAAAAATTATATGAAATTCAAATTTCAGTGTCCATTAATAAAGTTTTATTGGGACACAGCCACACATATTCCCTTTTTATTGTTTTTACACTACAACAGTGGAGTTGGATAGTTGTGGCAAAGAAAATATGGCTCACAAACCCTAAACACTTTTTATCTGTACTTCTCAAAAAACTGTTTGCCAAACACTGGTCTACAGCATAAGTAATCAGTTACCTGTGTCTCCATCCAGTAGTGGTGTTTAATGCCTTCAGATTTTTTTTTTTAAAGGAGAAACTTAAAAAAAATATATTTATTTACTTATTTTATTTTTGGTTGTGTTGGGTCTTCGTTGCCGCACGCGGGCTTTCTCTCGTTGCAGTGAGCGGGGGCTACCCTTTGTTGTGGTGAGTGGGCTTCTCATTGCAGTGGCTTCTCTGTTGCAGAGCACAGACTCTAGGCACGCAGGCTCAGTAGTTGTGGCGCACGGGCTTAGTTGCTCCACGGCACGTGGGAGCTTCCCGGACCAGTGCTCTAACCTGTGTCCCCTGCCTTGGGAGGTGGATTCTTAACCACTACACAACCAGGGAAGTTCCTGCCTTCAGTTTTTTTATATTCAAACACAGACTACATAAAAGATTGTCATGGATACACTGGTTGTTACAAAGTATTTGCCAAATTAAAGCAAATCAGGGCAATCTAGAATAGGTGAACTTTAAAGATTGACCTACAGAAATTATTCTAGGCCTAGTAACTCTGCTTCAATGCTGGATAAAGCATGCATATTAAATGTGACTTGTACAAATTTTATGCTTTAAGATGAATAAGGTCTGAGGATCTAATGTACAACACAGTGACTATAGTTGATAACACTGTACTATATAACTGAAATTTTCTAAGAGAGTACAACTTATATGTTCTTACACACACACAAAAAAGATAAATATGTGAGGTGATGGATATGTTAATTAACTAGATGGGGAAAAAAACCTTTCACTATATATAACATATATCAAATCATTACAATGTATACTTAAAATATCTTGCAATTTTATTTATCAATTATACCTCAGTAAAGCTGAAAAAAAATCCTTTCTCCACATTGGAGTATTTTAGAAAAAAAATATGCTTTTTATTCTGGCTTGTCAACAAAAGAAAAATTATATGTTGTACTGAATATAAACTATTGCTAAAATCTCTAATTTTTCCCTTAAATTAACATTATTATTTCTTTGGGTAACATTTAGAAAGGAATTCATGTGCTTCTTTGAATTTTTCCATGATTTCTGCTCTAATGAATTCAGGGAACATTTTTTGCTTTTGTTTTTCTGTAGGGGAACAATTTATAAGGAAAGAGAAGCACAAATGACTTTTTTCTTAGACAAAAATGAATTGTTTTACAGAAAATGTTGCTGATCTATCTCTAAAATGATTGTTTTTGTCACAGACACCTAAGACACTGTCTCCTCTCTCACGTTTCTGTTAAAGTTATAAAGAATGTGTCAATAAGTAGGAACTGCATGTTCTTGAAACATGGATGTCGATATCTGCGGGATTTGAGTGAGGATCGTAATCAGATGACACTCTGGAGACTGTCAAAAACTCTACACTTTCATCAAACAAGATGACTAATGTTTTATCATAAATAGTGTTAATATGATTAATAGCATTTCTCCAGCAGTTAGGCTTTAGACAGTAAAAATATTTGTTAAACATTAATGGTTTTTCACAGCAGGATTCTGACTAGGTAAATAGATTGTTCTCTTTGCATGTATAGTTACATATATGAATTTATATAACCACATCTATACTTTTGCTCACTGTTTAAAATTCACTGTATTAAAATTTTAATAATTTAACAAAATTATCTTGTAAGTTGACTATGTATAAAAGGGTATGAGACCCAAAGAGAACAGTATGTAAAGCTAAGAATGTGTGACCATCATACTCAAAGCATTTATAGTTTACTCTATTAAAAGTTCACAGTAAGAGCAGAAGTTGAGAGGAATTTTTGTAACAACAGAAAAAAATACCGATTAGCAATTTTTATATCCTGGCAACGAAGGTCAATAAAATATTCCATTAAAATTTACTTATGGCTTCATGAATTTACAATATAGATCTCACCTACCTGAAAGAGCATTTGAGGTAGCTAATTGCAAAAATGAAATATGGAGAATGCTGGCTTACAGTTCATTCAAAAAGTCAGGGAAATTTAGTGATATTCAAATCAGTGACTCAGAACTGTTGAGCTCTCTACAAGATGTCCTTCTATGGTCACAGGGAATGGATTCCATGAAACCAAATGAATAGTGAAAACTGTAAATATTAAGACAGGAAGACAGAACCCCTCAAAGTATCAAATTGTAGAACGTTAAAAAGAAAGCCTAATAATTGCAAATTATGTATGATATTTGCACATTAACTGCTTGCAGCAGTGACTGGAAGATGGTTGGGGCCAATAGCAATTATTCTAGACTTTCTCCTAGCAAATATCCCTGCAGTGATAGAAAGAGATCATGGACATGAAGCATATCATATATGCCATATTATATACACACATTTATATACTGATATAAAATAGAATATATTATTATATACAATAATTTATAATATTTTATATTGTTATCTGTAATATATAGAATATATATCCTACACATTGATATACTATATATTACATATTTATATATTACACTTATTACATATTATCTCTGTATCTCCTTCCTCTTTCCTCAATTACTTCCATTTATAAGACTATATTTCTAAAATTCTGTTCAGTTCCATTATCAATATTATTCCTGGAAGGTCTCCTAGATTTGGGCATAACTCCTTGGTCTCTAGCACATACACATGCACCCCCCACACACACACACAATACTAAATGTACAAAACTAGCCTGAACTAAAGTACTAATATCACCTGGGTAATTTGAGTCATTTTCTGTTTCACAATTACAGAACTATTCAGGTAAATATGGCTTCCCCTTTTAAGTAATTATTTCAGTTCTACCTTTTAGTTCAGGAAAAGCACACTCAACAGCCAGCTCTATGGTAAACTGTTTTAATCACACTAGGGGAGAGAATCATTCTTGGACTCTATGGGGTACAGAAAACCACTGGACAGAAAAATATGCTTTCCAAAGTGTCTGTATGTCAGTGGAATATTGACTATTATCCAGACCATGTTTACCCTCCACCATTTTATTTTTCAGAATTAAAAAATAAAGTTGCATTTATTTTGCATACTTTTTTTAAACATCTTTATTGGAGTATAATTGCTTTACAATGGTGTGCTCGTTTCTGCTTTATAACAAAGTGAATCAGCTATACATATACATATATCCCCATATCTCCTCCCTCTTGTGTCTCCCTCCCACCCTCCCTATCCCACCCCTGAAGGTGGTCACAAAGCACTGAGCTGCTCTCCCTGTGCTATGCAGCTGCTTCCCACTAGCTATCTATTTTACATTGGGTAGTATATATAAGTCCATGCCACTCTCTCATTTCATCTCAGCTTACCCTTCCCCCTCCCCGTGTCCTCAAGTCCATTCTCTACGTCTGTGTCTTTATTCCTGTCCTGCCCCTAGGTTCTTCAGAAACTTTTTTTTTTTTTAGATTCCATATATATGTATTAGCATATGGTATTTGTTTTTCTCTTTCTGACTTACTTCACTCTGTATGACAGACTCTAGATCTATCCACCTCACTACAAATAACTCAATTTCGTTTATTTTTATGGCTAATATTCCATTGTATATATGGGTTACATCTTCTTTATCCATCATCTGTAAATGGACGCTTAGGTTGCTTTTCTTGTTCCTGATCTTAGAGGAAATGCTTTCAGTTTTTCACCATTGAGAATGATGTTTACTGTGGGTTTGTGGTATATGGCCTTTATTATGTCGAGGTAGGTTCCCTCCATATGCACTTTCTGGAGAGTTTTTATTGTAAATGGGTGTTGAATTTTGTCAAAAGCTTCGAAAAAGCATTTGATAAAATGCAATATCCACTTCTAATTTTTAAAAAAAGTCTCTCAGAGAACTAGCAGTTTTGTTAAATTACATTTTGTTAATTTTGTTAATTGTTAAATTTTAAAAGAATGAGTGTTTAACCCCTTAGATTAGCAATGAGACAAATTTGTCTACTCTCCCTACTTCTATCCAACATTGTACTCAATGTTTTAGCTATGGAAATAATGCAAGAAAATGAAATAAAGTTCTACAAAATTGGATATAAAGAAGTACATGTATCTTTATTTGAAGACAACATGATTGTCCATATAGAAAACTTGACAGAATCTATAAAAAAAGCTACTACTACTAAAAATTAACAAAGCAGTAGAAGGTAAGATCAATACCAAAATCAATCGCATTTCTATATAGTATCTACAAATGGAAATAGAAATTAACATAAAATACCACTTAACACAGTATCAGAATTATTAAACACTTAGAGATAAACCTGACAAAATATTTGAAGGAATCATATACTGAAAACTAAAAATATATGGCTGAAAGAAACTAAAGACCAGGGAGATGTATATTGTGTTAATTAGTGCAGCAGAGTATGGTATTAAATGAGCTTGATTTATAGGAGGTTAAAATCAGAAAAAGGAAGCATTACATATAAATTGGGAGGTAGTGCATGTATGGTGATGACAGAATATAGACTATAACTCTATGTATAAGTGGATTGAGTGGAGAGGAAGAAATTACCTTTAAAAGTGCCATGGTCAAGTATGTGAGTTTAGTGTTGGAGGGATCATCTACTGTGTCTTGAATCTGACAAGAATGATAAGAGAAAGAGTAGAGAAGATGGTGATCCATGAAGGAGCACAACTGGGAGATTCTTAGATGACATTAAGGGGAAGATAAAGTATATGAAATCTGACTACACACACTTCGAAAATGTGGAGATTTTAAAAGAAGGAAAAGGATGGAAAGGGCAGTAGGGAACCAGGAAGATTCCTACCCATCAGTATGTACTAGAGATACAGAAGGTGTGGGAGAAAGAATGGCCTCCACTTGCAAAGGCTGCAGGGATAACTATAAAGACCCTGGTTTTATCTAGAGAAAGAAGATGGAAAGATCCACAGAAAAGTAAAATCCAACAGTTTATAATTTGGATATTATTTTTAGTTTATGTTTATAAGTACCAATCTAACACTGTTCTTTGTATCAAATGAAACAATAGATATAAAAACACCAGTATTGGGCTTCCCTGGTGGCGCAGTGGTTGGGAGTCCGCCTGCCGATACGGGGGACGCGGGTTCGTGCCCCGGTCCGGGAGGATCCCGCATGCCGCGTAGCGTCTGGGCCCATGAGCCATGGCCGCTGGGCCTGCGCATCCGGAGCCTGCGCTCTGCAGCAGGAGAGGCCGCAGCAGTGAGAGGCTCGTGTACCGCAAAAAACAAACAAACAAACAAAACCACCAGTACTGCCTAAGACAACGTAAGTACTTAAGTTCCCTTCTGTATTCCCATCTTGTCTTTGCTCTTTATTATTTAATTCTATATTTCTTCTCTTTCCAATTAGTTTTATCTGTAAAACAACCTCAGAAAACAGTACTGATAAAACTTATGAACTATCTCTCTTCCTAAAATTTTAGTAATGGTAAGGTAGCCGAATTACTATCCAATAATAAAATCAACATTATTTTCATTTTATCAAGGTATATCTCTAATCAAAATTAAACTTACCAAATTCTACTACTCCAAAATGGTGACAACTCCATAATACTGTTTAATTGCATTCATAATTAATTCACAATACTGTTTAATTATATTCATAGAAATTCATCACCTAGGATACTGACTGCTGAAATGTGTAGCATGGCTTTATTTAAAACATTGAACTGTCATTTTCAGAAATCAACATTTGCCAAAGTTGCTATCATCTAACTTATATTCTTTACATGCACTACATATTCTTATTTCTTGGATTAAAGTTTTGGTGGCAACTTCCTTCTCATATTTCAACATGTATATGTGAAGAATGACAGCTAATCTCAGTTATATTTTTAGTATCATTACAAATGGCATAGAAAGTAATCTCTTCTATTTTCCTTAATTTTTATAAAATGGAAACAATCTTTAAAGTCTAATTCAAACTTTAGCCTAATTCCACTGAATAAATTAATTTTACATAGATATGAAAAAACTTTTACTTCATAGAGTTATCGAGAAATTTAAATGACATGAAATATGTCAGTCTAACATATAATAGGCATTCAATATTCTTAATATTTTTTTTACTTTCAAAACAAAGAATTTCTTAATCTGAGTCTGTGACCTATGTGAGAGATTCAGTGGTAATACTAAAATATCTTATGTTTTAATCTTACTGAAAGAAATAAGATATACATACACAATCTGTTCATAAATGATGTTAATGTCTGTTTTTGTATGGACTAATTTTTTTGAAGCAAGACCTCATAAAATATGTTGAATGCAAGTAGATTTATTGGATAAAATCCTTTAATATGGAATAAAGTAGTATGATACCATGAACTCTAATATTATCTGGTGATACTGCCCTAGAAAACATCTAAGCATCTTTATGAATTTCTGTGGACAGTTTTGAATCTATTAGAAGTGTACAGCTGACAGGGAGTGCCAGCCATCTTTAAGCATAATCAGAAAGGGTCACTTCTACAGTCAATCAACAAAACATTTTGATCATCTTATCCTTTGAATTGTATTATATATGCAGAATTTTCATTAGTAGAGTATGAAGAAAAACTTTCACAGTAAAATATATCTATATTAACAAATATACTGGGGCTTCCCTGGTGGCACAGTGATTGGGAGTCCGTCTGCCAATGCAGAGGACACGGGTTCGTGCCCCGGTCCGGGAAGATCCCACATGCCGCGGAGCGGCTGGGCCCGTGAGCCATGGCCACTGAGCCTGCGCGTCCGGAGCCTGTGCTCTGCAACGGGAGAGGCCACAACAGTGGCAGGCACGCGGACCGCAAAAAAAAAAAAAAAATATATATATATATATATATATATATATATATATATATATATACTGGTCAATCATTAAAATATATATTGGTTTCAGCATCTTGAAGAGGTAATGGTGACATTACCTCTGATAGGGAACACTAGAGAAAAAGCTCCTTTGTGGAGAGATGGTGAACTTTGATAAGTTGATTCTAAGGTGTCTTACAGTCATCAAGATAGACATCTAGAAGTTATTGAGAACTTTCCTGTAGGTATAAATATTTGAGTGTTAATCCCTCACTCTCCAAAAAAGTAACTGAATCTTTAGGAATTAACTGATCCATCACTTTTTCAGCATGTGTATTTATTTAATAAAGCCTCATGTTTTTCATTGAATAAAGCATTTTTGTTTTGCAATTTGGATCTATTAATCAATTTATTCTTGTCTAATTATCACATTGCTTGTATTCTTTTAAATCTAAAATATAATTTAAAATTAATAATATGAGGTAGGGTTCTTTTCCTCCAATTACAGTCCTGAACTTCCTTTTATATCCTCAGTTATTTTCTTCTTAAAGATAAACTTTTGAAAGTTTTTGACAAGTTCAAAACAGATTTGGTAGAATACTGATTTTGTGTGTATTACAGCTGTAAGTTTAATTATGGAGATTGACATCTTCATAACTTTTAGCTTTCCCTTCCAGAAATATATATCTTTTCTGTTTATCCAAACCTGAAATTACCTCTCTCACTAAAAATATATTTTTATGTGGCAGGTACGATTACTTTTATTGCTATACACATACACATTTTTCTATTTGGGGGGATTTAAAAGTTTTATATTATATCCTATTAAAATGTGATATATAACTATTAATAATTTTAAATGCATATATTTTTATTTTCTAGGCACTTCATATTCGTGTGAATACTCAGAGCCTTTAGTAGAATCTTCAGACATTTCCATATTCTAAAAGCATATTTTGCAAATAAAGAAAATCCTGACACTTCCTGTGATGTTGGAAGTGGAGTGTGGGAAAAAAACATGTATGTTATAATGGAATGGACAAAATTAGAAAAAAATGTGGAGTGAGAAAAACAAAATTATTTTTTGAGGAGAAAAGAATAATAAAAAGTTTAATTTTTCATGAAAAGGAGCCAATAGAAAAGGAGGAGAACAACATGATAATTAATTAGATAATGCAAGGTGCTAGAGAAGGCAAACAGTTCGAGCAGAGAGAGGGTACAGTTCTCTGGAAGGGACAGAGAGGAACAGATAGAATAGAAAGATAGCAATCTTTACAAATAAATTTGTAGGTGTTGTTGCAGAAATGTGAGGAAGTTCTTGTTTGATAGCTACTTTTTTCTTAGTGCAAGAGGAGATGTAGCTGTTATTTTCCTTACTAAATCAACATTTCTGTTTTTTTAGAAGTGATTTTTATAAAGCTGGATTTATATTAGACTCTATCTTGGTAACTTTATAGAATAACAATGCAGTATTGTGTTTTCAGACTGTTTTTTTTAAACAGGCTTTAAAAGTCTTGCACAAGTACTAGCATTAAAATGATTTGAGCAGTTTGATTTTTAAAGTACCTAAACATCAATGGAATTGAAAAGTTTGTCAGTTCTATTTATATTCCATCGACTCTTGGACAATTTGTCAATGTCAGAATTTGCGCACTGTATTCACAGTTGTCTCTGTGCCATTATGCTTTTAAAGATTACATTATGTTACAATGTATTCAATTCCCTCAAGCAAGAAATAGGATGGCTTCCTATAGGTAAAAATATTTATTTTTACTTTCAAACTGATATTTCTGCCTTCTATTCTTACCTTTTACTGGTTTTCAATTGTATACGTGGTGTTAAAAAATGAATCACAATTTTTAGCCTGTATTTAAAGTAGAATGTGGACACAAACAGAGTTTGCTGAAACTTCATTGTTAATTGAGCACTGACATTTGATAGAATTTTACTACTTTTATATTGATCGCCAATGGCCATGAGAGCTTATCCTCAAGAAATAACGGAACATTTCACCGAGAAAAAAAAGGAGAAAAAGAAAATAATCTTTCTTTTGGGCACATTTGGACAATATTGGTACCATAATGCCAGGAAGGAGATCAACTGGTCTTCTTATTGGTACTGTAACGTTATTGGTACCATAATGCAGGGAAGGAGGATTTTTATTATATGAAATGTAATCTGAGACAGGAAAAACTGATTCAAGGGTGACAAAAAATATGAAGCCTCTTTACTTCCTAATCTTTCAGATTGCTATGCTATCTGGTAAGTGTTTAGCTAGGAAGAGGCAACTATCTGGGAATGAAACTGTTTTGTATTACTAATATTCTGGAGTTTAGATACACTAATTTCAAATAAACAAAATAGTTATGATCTTTCTAGCCACTTATTTATTAATTTATCTCCTTCTCAATGTGATTGTAATTGAAGGGTGAAAGGAGTTATCTGACCAAAGATATAATAGACAAAAAGGAAAAAACAAATAAAAGACCTATAACAATAGCAATAAAAAATTAGAAATTTATAAATCTTTATTCTAAGAGAGCTACACTAAAATTTTTATATAATTATCCACATTACACTGTATAAATCAAGTGGATTTGGCCACTATGAGATCATCACTTGTTCATTTTCAGCCTGATGGATCACTTCACCACTAAATTGTATACCTAAAATTTACCAGCTCCTCCATCATTACTATACCAAGACTATGAGCCACAAGGCTTTATTAGGATAAATATTTTAGAAGAATTAGAAATTAATTAGAAATTAAAGCTTTGCTTTGATGAACTTCTTAATCTATGGAAAAGTAGCAAATTAGAGCACTTAATTTATAGACTATTTAATATCAATTCATAGGTTAAAAATAAGGGAAATTAACTATCAGGAGAGATGTTTTCCAGGAGTTCAGATCACTTTATTCCATCATATCTTCAATAGTTTTATAAACGGAATGACTGAAGTATATTTTTGAAGGACTGATTTGACAAAAGTATAAAATATGGATTGGAAAAGAGAATCTCAAGACAGATGCATCAACTTTTTTTGTGTGTGTGTGTGGTACGCGGGCCTCTCACTGTTGTGGCCTCTCCCGTTGCGGAGCACAGGCTCCTGATGCGCACACTCAGCGGCCATGGCTCACGGGCCCAGCCGCTCCGTGACATGTGGGATCTTCCCGGACCGGGGCACCAACCCGTGTCCCCTGCATCAGCAGGCGGACTCTCAACCACTGCGCCACCAGGGAAGCCCCAGATGCATCAACTTTAATAAAAACATACTTTGCCTAGATAACAAAGCATAATAAAAACATAGATACTATTTACATTTACAAATAAACTTCAAAAACTTAACCCAAAATGTACAAAACTTGTACGAGGATTATTACTAAACTCTAATTAAAGAATTAAAAAGAAGGCATAAATAAATATGGAATTATTCAGATACAGGTGAAGATAGAAATTCTCCCTAGTTAAACATAGTGGAAGTTGTCTTCAAAAATTTCACTTACTCACATCCCCTTACTAAATGACACTTTCCATTCCCTTGTTGAATGCTTGAAGCTGTTGATCTGAAACAAATAGACTGCCAGATATTTCTTCAGCAAAGATGGGTTTATTCGGGATCAGAAGAGAGCTGCAATTAGGGGTCTGTAACCTTGGAGAGCCACATGCAAGTCCCCACATAGCAAGGGAAGGAGAAAGCTTTTATAGAGAGGAAAAGACAGTTTGGAGGGCTATAGTAAACAGAGTCCATGGCTTTTCACTGGCTGGGTCCTTTCCAGGAAGAAGAGTCTTTCTCCTTTTTCCTTCCTGTCTGGCTCTGTCATTGCTGCAGGGCATTAGAGCTCCTCCTTCTAGTCTCCCAACTCTATTTAATTGAGGCTTCTGCTTTCATTTTTCACAAAGCTATTTGGGTAACTTTCAACATGTCCCTGTACTTCCTATAAAGTCCAATGCTTACAGAGTCAGTTATGTTTGTTCATAAATCTGTGTCAGTTCTGTGTGTGTTCATCTTATTATATTTAATATCATATTTACTATATGCATTATAACAGCATGCAAACTATTATAAATTGAATCAATATAAGATTACATAATTTAATTATTTGTAAAGAAAATGTGTACATTATTTACATAAAATGACAGAGTTTTATTTCTATGGAAAATAAATTTGAGTTTCTTAGAGAGATTTAATAAAAGTATATTCCTATACTGTTACTGTCAGAATAAGTGTGGCTGAGACAACAGTAATAGTAGAGAAATAAAACATAAAATACAGGAAAAAATCCTACAATCTTATATTTGAAATAGAAATAGTGTGAGCTCAGGATTCATTTTTCTTTCTTTCAAAAAAAGAAGTGTTTTCAAGCTTCGCCCACTACCAAGTCCTAAAAATAAAAACAACCCAGTAACAATGAGTAACCCTAGTGACCAGACTGGGATCTTTAAAAGTCTTTCTCACTAAAAGGATCCAGGGCTCCTTAGAAAATGACCAAGGACAGGTAAAGATCAAGAAACTTACAAGAAAGGATATCATGTGTGCATTAAAAATTAAAATTAAAATTATAATCAATATCTCTGACATATCTACCACTGGAGTTTTATCCCCAGAGCATGGGATTAAAGTGTAGACACTGTGAACAATGTATCAGGTTAAGTTCTGTGAATTAGTGTTAAAATAGAACTTCATAACAAAGCAAAAGTTAAATAAATAGAAATGGATTGTTAGCATGTTCTGAAATAACCTAAAGGATTCCAGGAATTTGATGGAAAACTTATCTGATGAGAGAAAATTGTCTATTTTAGTTTATTTTCATCTCTCCTTTAGGCAGAAGAGAGGAGGAAACTTAAATAAGCTTCGTATTGTCTTCCTGAGTAGTTTCTGTAACAGACCTATGCACACAGGTTATCAAATAGAGGTAAGCATCATTCCTCCAATTTTACGTCATTTAATATTTTTTTGCCCAGAAAAATAACTATTAAATAGATCTGGTGCTTTCCAGTACCAGGTCACTATTAAGTAGGGCCACTCCCAGCTCTTTTGTTCTCTCATAATCTATGGCTCCTCTGTGTTCTTTACATGCTCCTTCTATTGTTTTCCAAATATAATCTGTATATTCCCATCTCCACAGCCTGGGATGCCTTCCTTTCTTCTTTGTAATTCCTCATGGGTGCTGTGCTTTGCGACACTCAGACCCTGCATGTTTAATCTTTCCTCTATATTCTCTTCTTCCTTTCTCTTTCTTTGTAACTCTTCTCTCTTCTCTCCTTTTTCTGTTCTGTTCTCTTTTGTTCTTTACCTTTTCTTTCTTCATACCCTCCTTTCCCTTTCCTTCTCTCTGTCTCTCTTACCTTACTCATTAGGCATACAAGGCCATGAAAAGGCAGACTCTGACCCCTCACATCAATGCTCATGTAAGAGGCAACAGTCTCTGTGACTCTTAGGTCAAAATTTTAAAAAGGATTTAACTGATAGAACTTCTCTATCTGACTCAGGCCATAAAATAATTGCAAACCACTGAGTTAGGTATCAATCTCTGGCGCAGTATTCAATGGCCTTGGAGTGGGAACCATTATACATACATTAGTGATGATATAATGCAGCAGTTTGCTTAGATAGGGCTATAGTGGGGGCAGGTTATGACACATGTGTAAACAGGGCTATTTGTCCATGTTTTAATGAGGCTGCATAATTTGTATTGTTTTTAACATACCTTTAAATATATTTTCATAGATGTGCCTTTATCTCCAATTTCATGAACTTTGAATTAAAGTAATTTACACATGGCAGTTTGTTAAATGGATTTATTTATTGTACTCTACTTTCTTCCAAAACAGATATACTATCACCATTGCATGTATTTTCCTTGGGAGTTCTCCATTTGCTATTATGCATGGGAAATGTTTCCCTTTTCTCAGATCAGAAAAAAATATTCAACTTGATTTTCCACTACTTTATTCATCCCTTTCATGTAAATTATTAATCAATCTGTAATATATTTTAGAATATGCCATGTAATTAGCTACTTTTTTACATATTAAAAATAATTAGATGTTTCAATGTTATTTATTGAGTAAATGTTCTTTCTGATGTAGCTAATAATGTGCATTGCTTACAAATAAAATTTGGATATATAAATTGTGTCTATTTCTGGGATGTCTAATCAGAGCCATTAATCTACCAATTGAATCTTGTGCAAGAAAAAAACACTATTTAATTATTGAACATTTATGGTATGTTTAACACCAATTTGGGCAAGTCCCTTCTTATATTAGTTTTCTATTCCATGTCCCAAATTACCACAAACGTAGAAGCTTAATTTATTATCTCACAGTTCTGTGGGACATATGCTTGGGCATGGCCTAACTGGGTGCCCTGCTGAGGATTTCACAACACTGAAATCAAGGCTTTGGCCAGCTACATTCTCATCTGGTGGCTGGACTAGGGAGGAATCCATTTCACAGCTCATATATATTGTTGGTAAGTATCCAGTTCCTCATGGTTATGAGATTCAGTTCCAATGTTTTTGATTACTGTAGGTCAGGTGGCTCTCAGGTCCTAGAGGGTGTCCTCAAGCCCAAACCACACAGCCCATACACAAAGTGCCATTTTGTTTTTTTCAAGATCAGCAGAAGAAGCTCTGACTTCAAAACTCTCTCTTCAGGAAGGATCCAATCCCTCTTTTAAGGGCACACAAAAAGAAATATTAAACTCAGTTTGGTTGATGGTGGCATACATTTTTTCTAAGTAGTGCCCTCAGTATCAATGAATTATGTTTAAATATGTGGAGATTTCCCATAGTCAGCTGAATAATAGCCACCATAAGATATCAGCTCCTAATCTGTAGAACCAGTAAACGTTACCTTATAATAGAAAATTACAATCGATAATTATAGGAGTGAAATCATATCATATTCACAAATCCCACCTACACTCAAAGGGAAGAAATTATACAGAATGTACATATCAGGGGTTAGAAATCTTGGAGGTCATCTTAGAATGCTGCCTATTCCATTTCTCATTTTTTATTCACTCAGAAGTATTTATAGAATATTATGTGGAAGATACTTTGATAAGACAAAATCCCTATCTTTATAGCAAATTTATGATTTTTTTTTTTTTTTTTTTTTTTGCGGTACGCGGGCCTCTCACTGTTGTGGCCCCTCCCACTGCGCAGCACAGGCTCCGGACGTGCAGGCTCAGCGGCTATGGCTCACGGGCACAGCCGCTCCGCGGCATGTGGGATCCTCCCAGACCGGGGCACGAACCTGTGTCCCCTGCATCGGCAGGCAGACTCTCAACCACTGCGCCACCAGGGAAGCCCTGGTCTCATCTTATTAAGATGTTTTGAGCTAGTCTTCCCAGTTTTACTCTCAAATAAACATAAAATCCGTTGTAAATTCTTGATTAGATTTTGATTTTCATTGTATTAAACCTATTGATTTAGAAAGGTTATGGTATGTTGTCTTGTCATACAGAAATATGGTTTTGTTTTACCATTGTAAAGTTAAATCCATTTTTTTCTAAATCAATTGAACCATAATTTTGAAGAGGGACAAACCTAAAGTCTAGATACATGAGGCAGGTATTAGTTTTTTGTAGTTGTTGTCACAAACAACCACAAAATTGTTGTCAAACAACAGAAATGTACTGTCTCACAATTCTAGAAACAACAATGACTTACATAAAGATAGCAGCCAGGTTTATGACCCTAGACATGGGATTAAAAGATTTATTTATGGAGAAAACACCTGTATAGCAGTAAAGGCAAAATTTAATACGATTCATGAATAACCAAGGGTCACCAGGAAAAGCCACTAACATATAAGATGAAGACCAATATAAATAAAGAGAAAATAGGGACTTGAAAGAGAGTAAAGAGTGAATGATAAAAACCTCAAACAAAAGGAGTTAAGTACTTGAGACAGAGGAAGATCATGAAATAAGAGCAAAAGACTATAAAAATGACCATTCATACAACTAAAAAAAACAAACCTTTACAAATAAATAAATAAATCAACAGAAGAATTGAAAGATATGGTTGAGATACCATTAAACATTAAAAATGAGAGAGATGAAATGACTAAGAAATAACAGCCAAACTGTAGGCTCAGTCTAGGCATTGCAACATGTAAATAATAGGAATTCTAAAAACTGGTGACATTGAAAGTGATAGTACTGTATACTGGTTTCACATCATTTCAATCCACTTGTTATGACTTAAGTAAAGTTGTTTTAATCCACCTGTTTATGAGAAAGACAAAAAAAAACCCTTCTTTTCAGAAGTTTTTTTGACATAATGAAGTAAACTGGGTCAGGATGTCATCATCTCAACTGCTATCACTGATAAGCACTTAGCAGCTCAGGTGCTGAGAGACTCCTCTGGGGTCTTACTAATAAAAACAGATATAGAAGTACCTACGGTGAGGGGACATTTACACTACAAATACTGAGAGTTTGTGAGGGGTATCCAAGAGTTTTGTTCAGGGCTAAGCTATCCTTGACTGATCTAGCTCTCTGAAGATCTTGAGACACTTGCTCCTGCCATGGCCAGGCTACTCTTAGTTGGCAGTGGTGTTAAACTGTGCAACAGTCTCAGGAAGCGAAGGGACATCTGTTCCTACCTGGGTGAGGCACTCCTCATAGGCAATGGCACAAACAGGTACCTGGAATGATAACCCCCGGAGTAGTCTAGCCTGCCCTCTGACCCCTGTTGCCTTCCTTCCCTAGCAACATGCTCTAGCAACAAGGAACCTTTATTTTTGTGCTAGAGAAACTAAACTTGTATAAAGGGTACAGCTCAACTTAATTTGGACTTTATTTTTGTCATTGCCCCTTACCTGGAACCTCTTCCCCCCCCCCAAGTAATTTATCATTTGTTTGCAATGTTTTATTTCTTTACTATCTTATTAAGGATATTACCCTATATGCTATTAGCTTGTAAAATTATTATAAATCCCACAGCAAACCTGTGTTAAAAAAACTATTGGCAAAGGCAATCTCAGCCTCTGAGCATAGCCAGTCCCCAAACAAAATAGGCAGCAAGTATATTAAACAGACACAAACACAAATTTTCAAGAACTGGTGGACAGTGTGCTTACCACAATGGAAAGTCACTTTATTTAGAAATTTCATAAAATTCAAGAAAAATCTGAGCTAAAAGCATCCAGGGATTTAAGGAAAAAGTCATACTAAAGACAGAATGGCATTGGACTTGTCAAATGGCCACAATGAAACGTAGAAGAAAATATAAAAATGACCGAAAACCTGAGAAAAATGAAGTCCAATCAAGAATTCTATACAAAACCAAAATGAGGATAAATGAATCACTTTCACACATGCAAAATTTTAATTTTTCTATGTGATGTTCTTCAAGAAACTACTGAAATATATTTTCTATCAAAACAAGTTAGTAAAGCCAAGAAGTCTAAATATTAAAACCTAGGAAAAGGAGAGAAACCATGAGAATCGCCATGACAGAAGGGAAAATAGATTCCAGGAAAATGATGGTTCACCAGGTCTGAAGCTGCCTTTTTAGATATAAGCAGGAAACAGAAGAGAGAGCTTGAAGTCTTTAAGAAGAGTAGAACATTGATGGTCTACTTGGTCTGTTAGATATACCCAGAAGAGAAAGTTTTAACTCCTAGCAAAAGTTTGGAATAAGATATTGATACATTTATAGAAATTAAATAAATAGCAATATGAGACAATTATCAACTTCAGAGAAAACAAATATTTATATAACAAAGGATACATATTCTACATGACTCAACTCTGAATAAGAATATTTATATAATTCTCATAACATAAACAGTAAGTATTGAACCATCTAAAATTTAAAATACAATTACATTGGGTAGTTGGAAGAAGGGCATGAATATGAGTGTATGAGTGAGTGTGTGTGAGAGAAGGAAAAAGAGAAAAGGACGTAGGACTAAGTATTCAAAATATTATTTACTTTGAGAAGTCATTTGATATCTAGATATTTAGAATATCTAATTATAAAGTATTAAAAAATAGCAGGATTAGTTTTTAATTATAAACATGGAGGTGATTACCTATAAATGATGTCACAATTTGAAAGTGGTTACCAATAAGAAATGAGAAAAAGGTTTTGAGCAGGGAAGGTAGATGGAAGAATATCAGTAGTATTTATAATGATTTTTATGGAAATATGGAATTTTAAAAAGTATTATATATATGCATAATTTTAAATGATGGTTTATTTCAGCCATTCATTGTGTCTCTCAATGGCTTTGTCATGGATGCTTTTTACTTAATCCTACAGTCCACTGAAATTGTGGGTTTTGTGGTTTTGCTTATCATTCCCCTTCTACATATAATTATTTTCTGCTTTCTTTGCATTGACCTAACTGACATATTTGTCAAAGTCAAATTAACGACCCATTATGAATGTTTTAGTGTGTGTGTGCGTGCGCCTGTGTGTGGGCAACCATTCATTCATTCATACAATCATTCATTCATGAAAACAAACAATTAATTGCCTACTGTGAATTAAACATAGTATCAAACATTCTAGCCTTGAAAGCCAATAATGCAATTACATTAATTTACACTGCTTTTTTTTTCCCTTGAATTTCTGAAACAAAGTTAGTATGGTCATCCTAATATAGCACTAAATGTTCTAGTGTTTTCACGTACTCTTTTTTTCCTCAATTCCTCAACATTTTCAACTCCTCCACAGAGATTTAAACATTATTTCTCAAGCAATCCCAGAGTATTTTACATAGCATAAGATAGGTTAATCTTAAATGCCTGTTAATTTATTATGAAAACAAAGCAGGTCAGATATACATAAAAAACTACAATTATGAGAATAATTATCAAAAGCCCTTGTTCTTTAACAACAATCCGAGAGAAATCAAGTAGTTAAATCTGAAGGTGAGAATTGGATTTTTGGGTATAGGACTTCTAAAGTTCTAATGTCTGGTTGCTTTCTTCCCATGTATGTGCCCACATATAAGTGATGTTTATATAACATCATCCTAAACAAACACAAGTCATATATTTGTCACACTAAGTCCAAAAACCAAATTAACAAAGCTAGAATAAAGATAGAAATATACAGTAAGTATGGATAACTGTAACTGCATATTCAAATTCATTCTAGATTGATCCTACACAGAGGCAGAGAAGATGCCTGCTTGATGATTTAAATTCAGGAGCATCTTCATAATCTCCACTGAAAATTATCTGCATCAGATCATCCATGTTTATGTTTTCCCTGGATTATAGCTCTGGTAATGTCTAAAATCAAATACCTAAACAGGGGAAAAACTTTAGGTTTCAACATTTGTTTACATCTTAATATAAATGAACTTACTAGATACATTTCTTAATAAAGTGATAGAACAAAGCACAGTAATGAGGAAGGAAGAATACTAACACCTACTTTATACTATGAACTTTATACACATTTCACATAATTTAAAAAATATTTCTACAAGATCTATTTTATTGCCATTTTACAGATGAGTAGAGTAAGATTTAGCAATTTACTCAGTTATAATAGAGTTGAGGAACTAAAATTTAAGCTCTCAAATGCCAAAACCCATTCTACAGCTGCTCCATATGTGAATAAAATGAGTAGAAAGTCTGAATAAAATAGACCTTCATTCTTTTCTTAATGTGTCCTTTAATGTTGCTTCACATGGTGTTTGTGAATGATGGAGTGGCAGCAGAGGCCAAAAGGACACTGTGAATATCAAAGAGGAAGTTTACCTAATTTATCACTTTTTATGATCTAATATGGTACAATTATTTATAAATATATTTATCTATATATACGTATACGTACACATACACATGCATATATAATACCAGACAGTTACACCAAGTATTTTTTCAATAATAATTTATTGCAATATAGAGAACATTCATTAATGAAGAACATCTCAAAGAAAAGGAAGAGGGCCTTGGATCCTTTAGAGGAAAGTAAACAAGGGAATCATTGGTAATTATTCTGGAAGTCATGAGGAATAAGGGAGAAGAGTTTTTATCTTAGAATATGTCAGAGAAGGGTACTCTTTCTGCTGTTAGCTCTTTCCTTGAAAGACAAAAGGGAGATACTGGGAAACAATAAAACTGCCTTCCTCAAACAGAGGGTGCTTAGGTAAACTTCAACATTACATAGACACACACACACACACACACACACGCAGACACACACACAGATCTAATAAATAACCTCCTTAACATTTAACACTGAACAAAGATATGAGTTTTCCCTATTCTTTAGAATCTTATTTTTTGTTTGTTTTAATATGATAACATTTATGAACATATTTATTTTATGAGAGTTCTAGAGAAAACTGAAGAGGTAGAAATGTGGCAGTGGCAATGGCAGCTGCATTCACAATAATGGTACAAACTGTGTCAATGACTACATTTTCAAGAGGTCTATTTGGATAAAATACAAGTGTTTTCAGGAGACCGCTGGTGCTGAGAATTTCTGGTGTTTTTGTTTTGTTGTCAACTACTCCATGCTTCTTATCTCAATTGTTATTCTAATACTCTGACTAGCTTTTCATTATACTAAGGAAGTGATTTCTCATCGTTGTTTTCATTGTCTGTTACATTCCCAGTCACTGTAATCTATGACAGGTGACATACTCTGCTTCTTATGATAATCTTACACAGAGATTAAAAGGCAACAGTATTACACACACACAGAAAAAAGTTTCAAAATAACTTGATTTTTTTGTTTGCATTTGAATGTTAGTTTTCAGAACCAAAACCAGCTATCCCCACATTCAGTTTAGACACTGAGAACTGAAACCACACCTTTCTTTCCGCATTAACAGGACTCTGCTATTCCTCTGTCCTCAGTAACACGACTTCATTTTTTCTAGGGCTCTGCTGTCCAGAAAAATTATTTGATCTTTCATTACAGGCATTACCTGCAAGATCCATCAATTCTTCAACGGAAAATATCAACAAACACTTTGTGCCCTAAGATTATTTGAATCTTTCACCTCAAAATCTTTGCCCTGCTGTTTCCACAAATCCTAAACTACTGTATTATCTCCCCCCTAAGACACTGCCAAAGTTTTGCCAGGTAGCACTCTGCCTTCCCATGGTAACTCAGCTTTGTTTTATCAATGGGTTTTGTTGGTGATATTTGGGGAGCGATCTTTTGACTGACTGTGCATTGTAGCATTCTTGGAAAAAAGTAAGTTAAGCTTAAGAACCATATGGAATGTATATCTCTTACTCTACTTAGCCATAATGCTTTGTATAAAAAAATTCCATTTAGAAAGACTTCAAGATTTATCAGTCATTTAGACATATTGTAAAAGATTTCACCATATCCTTTCTCTGAAAATATTATGATATAAGGAAGGAGAGAGATGTCAAAATAGAAGGAAATTAATAGTCTAAACTGAGGCAGGAGATAGATGGGCTCCAGGTTACACATTTACAGCCAGCCTCCTATTTACACTTCCAGATAGAAATAACAACAGGAACAGGGTAAATAGCTGGACTTTGCCTCTGGTGGACACTTTAAGATAACAATAATAGCACGAACGAGGAGGAACTGAGCTCTGCCCAGAAAAAAGAAAGGGAGACCACATGCTCATTCTCGAGGTCAAGGAGAGCTTCCTGACTACACATGTGCAGAAAGACTCCTTGAGGGTCAAAAAGGGAGGGGGCACCACCCCACAGTAGTAGATGTCAACCGACCCATAGATCTCTTTGTTAGAGTCCATCTTGGCTAACAGATGCGCGCACGCACAGAGGGAAGGATCCTGAGATAAACCAAATATGGACTCAGAGCCAGGCAAAGCTAGATGACTGGCCAGAGGAAAGCCGGAAGAAATGCCCCATATAAAGTGATTCAAACTACCATAAAGGCACAACTCTCTCTCTGAGTCTGCCTGTGTGAGTCTATTCACACTCACTCTTTTTCCTCCTAATAAACACTTTACTTGTTTCACTATTTTCCGTCTCTTTGTGGAAATTCATTTCTACAAAGCTGACAGGCCAGGGCCGTGTCACTGGCCATTTTCCCTGGTGGTCTAGTGGCTAGGATTCAGCACTCTCACTGCCGTGGCCTGACCTTAATCTCTGGCCAGGGAACAGAAATCTTGCTTCAAGTGGCTGCAGGCTGAAGCCACCCGGAGATCAGAACTAACAAATGATTTTCATCTGGCCCTCCCATTAACACCTCAATTCCATTTTTCTATCTACTTAGTAGTTGTGCAAACTTGGGAATGTTCCTTAGCCTTTTAAACACCATCTGTATTACATTTTAAATGAAAATAATAACATTCCTGGTTTGCAGGATTACTGCTAGAATTAAGCCTGGGCTTTGCATATAGAATGTACTTATCACTTTTGAATTTCTTTTCAAAGTAAGAACAATGTGCTTAACTTGTATTATACATCCCCTCCTCTTTCCTTTTTCATTTTCATGAAAAAAATGATGAAACTGCAGAATCTAGAAGGTAAAACAGACACTTTTTTTTGCTTTTATTATTTAAAAGCTAAAATCCAATAACAAGATGGTAAATCTGGAAAAAATCTTTAAAAGGAAGCAAAATAAAAAGAATCAGAGGTGAAGCAAAAATAGAAAAGATGAATAGTGGTTTTTACTTTGCTGTTGATCACTTTCTATCCCCATGATACCTCTCATCCCTCCCCGTAACAGAAAAAGGAGAGTGGATGAGCAAGGGAAGTTGAAGAAACTTCCAAAATAATTGTGGAAACTGACAGGAGAATGAAAGAAGATACATTTTCAAACTGAAGTGGTAGAAATAAGGAGAAGAAATATTTACAGTATGTTAAACATTAAAAAAAAAAGCAAAATCGTAACACTAATTCAGATATAAAATGAACAGATGTTAAAGTTTTTTTAATCATTAATAAGGAAACTGGTAAGATGTTACATCCAGTACAAAAAAGAATCTAAATACAGCAAGTTTATAGATCAAGAATATTGAAATTAGTGTTCAAATAGAAGCAAGACTGGCTTCACAGGAAATCAACTGAACCTCTACCAGACAGTATTAATTCGCATGTCTATAGACAAGAGTTTGCATTTCTATAATTTACCTACAATATAAGCGTTGTAAAACAGCTCACAGTCAATGAAAGACTGGAATCCACTAAGCAGGAATGGAGTGTTCTAGATAATGCGTATGTAGCTTTCCATTGAAGCAGATTGTTCCTATAGATCCTCCCACTTAATTAAAAAAATAATCTCAAAGAAAGATTATTACAGACCAGAAAACTGTTCTTATTAAATGCAGCCTGATTATTTACATAAATGCAGCAAGAGTCTTAACCTACCACTTAGAGCTTCTTAAATTTGCCTTGCTGAATGTTAACAAAAGGAATCTCAGATTAGATTTATGAGTCTTATTATTTGCTTTCTTGAACTCAAAGACCCAATCCTGAAAAACTCTCTCTGTGAGGTTTGACCTGCATTACCTATAATTTTGGATAATTTCATCTTCCTAAGGTCCTCAAAATATTCTAAGGTACCTGCCTTGCCAGAGATGATCTTCCTTACCACAGAGCCTATAAATTAGGTACCAGGTCAATTTTCCTGGTTGGACTTTGCAAGTTTTCATCTCATAAAAGCAAACTTAGCTCCTTTAAAGTGGCTGGTCATATCTCATTAAATGTGCTTCATTCTCAAATATCACATTCCAGGTAAGGGCTGGTTACATAACTAATATTCCCAGTAACACCATCATGGTAAACAATTATACCTTAGTAAACAGAAGGATAGTTTCTTAATGGCCGTATGCAAATAACAAAATAGCCAAATGAAGGAAACGCAATACAACGTTCTAAATTCTTGGGAGAGAATGGGGGTGGGGAGGGAGAGGGCAATCAGATATTATTATTTTCTTAATTTCTTTTTTTTTAACATCTTTATTGGAGTATAACTGCTTTACAATGTCGTGTTAGTTTCTGCTGTATAACAAAGTGAATCAGCTATACATATACCTATATCCCCATATCCCCTCCCTCTTGCATCTCCCTCCCATCCTCCCTATCCCACCCCTCTTAGATGGTCACAAAGCACCGAGCCAGATACTATTTTAAAATGTTCCATTTTATAAAAGCAGAGTTTACCAAACTTTTATGGGTGTAAAGGAAGAAAATAATTTTCCCTCCACCCTTCTAAATTCTTAGCTGAGACCCCTGTAGTATAAAAACAGATTAACAAGCGAAAAACAAACAGGAAGTTTATTAACATGCATCTCTCATGTATACAGAGGAGCTACCCAAGGAAAAATGAGTAACTCCTTGGGGTGGCTTAGAATTCAGACTTAAATACCATCTTACTAGGGAAAGGAAAAGAGGGCATGTAGGCCACTTAGAGGAGAGTAAATGACTTCTAGGAAAGACGAATGGGCCCTTAGAATAGATGGGAGATATGATAGTATTACAGTAACTAACCAAGAAGACCATTAGACTGAGGGCATTCTAATGCCTTGGCAGCCTACACAAGTGAACAGAAACCTAAGCCAGAGTATATTCCTGTAAATGCCGCAAGGTTAAGAAATGAAAATCTAAGAACAACCCATCACAAATAGCCAACTAGGCTTTCCCGAATAAGGCAACCACCTAAGCTCTAGCTAATCAAATAATTTTCTTGATTTGCTTCTGTATCTGGTCTATAAAAGCCTTTCCCCTAGTTCCTGTCTAGTGGAATATTCCTAACCATTTTAGGTTGGTGCTCCCCTATTCAAGTAGATTTTTGCTCAAAGAAACTCTAAAAACTTTTAATATGCCTCAGTTTTTCTTTCAACAGTAGCTTATGACAATGTTTCTCTGGGTGTGGTGTCACCTGTAGTCTCCTTTCCTGTGATAAGAGTCAATCTTCCCTGGTTGATGAAATTCCAGGGGAGGGGATTTATGACAACTGAGTTCCTTTTGGAGGATGTGTCTTTAGGTAGATAAGGGAGTTCAGAGAAAGCCTCTTCCTGCATTTGCTGTTTTGCAAGTGCCTATAGCCCCAAATAATTAATATACCCAAGTGGAATACTTTGGAGCGGCATATTTTGCTACCCTTACGAGCAACAGTTATATTAAGAAGAAAGGGCTTCCTTATACAGAAAATAGAACATTAAAACAACATCAGTGTTATTTCAAATAAATAACATTTCCCTTGTCAGTTCATTCAGTCCTACATAACTCATTCTTTGTTCTTTTCATTTTTATTTATTTATTTTTAGTTAAAATCCATCACCTCAGAGTTGCAAAAAACTGTTTTTCCTTGTGATAACTCTTAGGATTTACTTTCTTAGCAACTTAGAATTATAGTTACAGCAGTGTTAAATATAGTCATCTCGCAGTATGCTACATCCCCACTATTTATAATTCATTCTTAATCTGCTATCTTGGGTTAACAGTCTCAATGAAGGCACCTGGAAAGGTATATAGGAGGAATTTGTGGAACTCTGACTCAGCAGACTGGTGTCAAAATGCCATCAGAAGCCTAAAACCAAGAGTCTAATCTTTGAAGTATAAATATTTTGAAGTACCTGGTATAGCCTTTTCCATGGGGCTCTGAGACAGTCTCCTTTGTGCAATACTCAATCTTTGGCAGGTGGCTGATGAAAGAGCCTTCAGGCAGAAATCAGAATAAACTACCTGCAGATGACAGAGATTTAAAATAACTGGTTAATTTATTAATAATCTCCAAATTTCAAAGTTCTGACAAGAGATTAAAGGGGAGAAAAACAATTCTTTTTCCTACTGCCCTCCTAGATTTCTGGTGGGGCCCTGTATACTGAACTAATCAAAGACACATTAACAAGAGAAAAGCAAACATAAGTGTATTAGCATGTGAATTAACAACTGAAAAGCAAACATAAGTGTATTAGCATGTGAATCGTGCTTACATATGGGGGTACCCAGAGATGAATAACTCAGACATATGGTTAGAACTTGGGTTTATGTAGAATTTTAAGCAAAAGCAAAGGAAAGGGGTTTTGGACTTCTGGGCAAGAGAAGGCAAGGTATGGGGAGGTGATCAGGAGAAGTATGGTAAACAAACCTTGTTTAGTTGTGTTGGTCTTAAGTCAATGCCTTCTCCACTGGTAAGAGTTATTGAACCTCTTATTCCTGGTAGGATATCTGGAGACATCTTTTACAAATGTAAGCTTCCCTCACAAAAGGAAAACTTGTGCCCTGTTTTTAGAGCTTTTCCACTGTTAGCTAGTTTTCAACGGCCTTTAGCTAAAAATAATTCATATGTCAAAGTAGCATATCTGGGGGTGGCATATTCTGGTACCCTTCAAAATCATAACAAGAACGATGCAAGCTCACTAACAAAAATATTTGGTTGTTTCTGTGTCATGCTAACAAGAAAGTAAGGTCAATCTAAGAAACAAGTTCTACACAAAATTCACATAAGCACAATTGTTAATCCTATTTCCAAATGAGACAGTGAATGCTACATCCGATTTTTAAATTGAACAAACATAATTTTTAGATAAAATATTGGAACAATACATATAATAATAATGAACTAAAAATATGTACTATACCATGAATATAAAAATCATACACTTAAAAATATATCAAGAATATCAAGTAACAAGATTAAGACATCTTTGTTGTATTAAACTCTTTAGGTAAATCTGATGAGTTGAGAACCACTTGCCTAGAAGATGTTGTTTCAAATTGTAAGTAAAGCTGCTGCCTAGTTAAAACTTATTAACATATTGATGGGGTTCAGGGCATTCTACCCCAAAATATGGCATCTTGGCATGTTGAATATCTTAAGCTGAAGGAATATGAGAAAACCAAAGCAGCAGGAAGGTCACTCTGATCCCCCCTCCCCACCTTCTTTCCTGAAAGCAGGAGATGAATCTCCTATGTGAAAGGCACCCTCTCTCTGTACCAGGAGGAAGGAAGACATTCTTAGCACTGAAAAAGGGAATTGGAGGCCAAAAAATCTACATAAACCTTGTTAATCTAAACTTTATCTTCCTAGTTACTTCTTCACCATTTACCACCCTTAGTACAAACCCTTCTGTCTTAACAAATTCGTTACAAATTTATAGTTTTGTTGTCTAAAAGGTATAAAAGCTTCCTACCCTGGTCACTTGTTTGGGTCTTCATTCTCTTGTGAAGTCTCCCATGTACATGTAAAAATTTGATAAAATATGCATGCTATTTCCTGTTAATTTGTCTTTGTCAGTTTACTTTTCAGACCAGCCAGGGACCCAAAGAGGGCTGAGGAAAACTCTTCCTCCCCTACCACATACTTGACTGATAACATTATAGTATTGTTGCCTAAAATCATCAGACCAAACATCACCAGGAATCTGATAAATATAGACAAGCTCAGTGAAACACTATTTCAGTACTTTTAATGAATTTAGTACATATTATAAAAAGTGAGGGAATTGACAAACCACCAAAAACTTCACAAAACCATATAATTTTTGAAATATTTATTCTAATTATATATTACCTCTATAAATTTAACCTAGAGAAGGCTGAACATTTCTTCTGAGTTCTCAACTCTTTCCATGCAACACATCATCAGAAACACAAAAAATAAGCCTACTTGTTTATAGCACCTTTCTTTTTTAAGGCTAAAGAATAAATCTTTCTAAATTTCCAGAGGTCCTCTGAAATATCTCAAAGATAGTATTAGGTGCAAAAGACATACTCCAATTTTAATGGAATTGAAATAATTAGAATCCAATTTGGGGAAGCAGGAATGAACAAGTTGTAAGAGGATATTTGAATATTTGGTTAATATAAATTGTGAATGCCTGAGAAAAAATACTTGGATATCTATTTAATGTTAATGTCTATAAAACATTTAAAAATAAGCATAGAAGAAAACATTGTTTTAAAGACATTAATTCCTTCATAAGTAAGCAATCTGTTTTTGTAATTAAGGCCGTAAGTATTAAGGACATAAAGATGTCCAATCTTTGCTATTTAGACAAATTACACAGAAAAAGATTATAACTTTTCATATTATAGGAAAAGTCAATAGTAAACCAAGGAAATAATTCTATCATTTTTTGCTTTATCAGTTAGTAATTGGCCAACCTAGCATTTAGGAATACCATTTCTGGTCTTAGAACCTGCTGGGTTGCAAATGCATACTGCCAAGGGAATCATGAAGCATATATACCCAGTCTTGACATTAAAAAGGTATAAGTAGGGCTTCCCTGGTGGCGCAGTGGTTGAGAGTCCGCCTGCCGATGCAGGGGACACGGGTTTGTGCCCCGGTCCGGGAAGATCCCACATGCCGCGGAGCGGCTGGGCCCGTGAGCCATGGCCACTGAGCCTGCGCCTCCGGAGCCTGTGCTCCGCAATGGGAGGGGCCCCAACAGTGGGAGGGCCGCGTACCGCAAAAAAAAAAAAAAAAAAAAAAAGGTATAAGCAGTGTATTTTCAACATTCTTCCAAAAGACCTTTGATGACCTAAGACCTGAAGGCTTGGACTTCTGGAAGAGAACTTATAGAATGCCTGCCATTGAATCTCAATGGAAAGTATCTTCTAAGTTACTGTGAGCAAACAGCTCAGCAGTAAAATTTGAAGAGGTGGCTTCTAAAATCCATGTTTCCAAATTACAGAGACACAAATCTTTAAAAAAGATTAGAAAAGCATCCCAACTACACACCTCAAACTGAGGCTACTTAAAGAATACTTTGGTATCAGAATACTGTCAGAAGACTGCTAAATCAAGACCTTTGTATGAAGCTGATGACAGCCCAAATTACACAGCTTCCACCATAAATTTTTGCAGCAAGACTATCTATATGCCAAAAGCCATAGATTAGCATATTCTTTCTTCTAGCACGTCAACCTTTTAGTCTATTTCTGCCATTTTGCTGCTTTTATGGTATTCGATTGCTGATAAGTTAATTCGCATTCCTTAAATTTTTTGAAGAGGTCCTTTAAATATTGTAATATTCTCTATATTCTTCCCAAAATGTATACCGAGACATTATCACACATTACAGCTACAGTTTTATGTCTTGTGACTGTTATTTGTAATATCTACTACCTGGTTTCCCTGGATAAAAATCTAATCTCCATTTCTCTAAACACTTCAGAAAATCATTTACCTTCCCTTAGACACTTCTGATAAATGGAAGAGTCTCACATTATTAATGCCAACATTCAGTCACATTAAAATTGGACAAGAAATAGCAAAATCTATCTGCAGAAAACAATTTCAGAGCTGTTCACAGGGGCTGAAGACAGCAATGTTGGGAACAAATGTAGAAGCTCTCCTTTTCTTAGATTATTCTCTATTCCTACTCAGGGAATTTTCCCTCCCCAAGTAATAAACCAATGGAATGAACACTCCTGTCACATTAAATGACATCTAAATTTAGGTTGTATCCGTTTAGACTATTATGACTTCACTTGCTTACCACACACAAACCTGACTTGTGCCTAAGGAGTACTTATTAAAGTTTTTCAGACAAGCAAGACCCTTGACACCCCCCCTCCCCAATTTTACATTGTTAGATTGTCTTAGAACCATACAAAAATATTACTGTGGCGAATTAGAGTAATCAATGATTAACTCCTTAAACTCTTCAAATTACTTGACATGGTAACTGTTACAAACCGAATTATTCAAATTTGGAAAAAGTGGTCAGAAATTTATCAAGAAACTGAAGTCATAAATGTTCACATGCCTTAAGGTTCAAGACATCGCACTCCCGCACAGCCTTTGGGCCAGAGCTCCATTCCCCGACCTGGCCAGGCCTCTGGAGCCAGGTGCCGCTTCACTGTGCCTCTGAGCGAGCAAGGTGGGGGGAACGGTGTCGCACTGAGGAGGTTTGCAGTTTGCTTGATAGGTCACGTGAGCCACACGCTTCACAGAGAACTCCGTGACGCCGCGAAGCTAGAAGCGATAGCAGCGGCCCTAACTTCCCGTTTCCAGGATTCCCTTGCCGGCTCCCCGAGAGCTCCTGAGATCCCGCGAGATCACGCTTCCTCTGGCGAGATCACGCTTCCTCTGGCGAGATCACGCTTCTTCTGGCGAGATCACGCTTTTTCTGGCGAGATTACGCTTCCTCTGGCGAGATTACGCTTCCTCTGGCAAGAGCGATGGCGGCAGCGGTCCTTCAGGCCTGATTCAGCCGTTCTCTAAGCTGTTCCAGACGCTGAGGGCTTACCAGCCCGTCATAGCTGGACCCAAGGTGAGTCCCCTGACACGCTTGAGGTAACAGCGCCGCCTGCGGGTTCCAACTGTGCTGTTTGCTTTCCTAGGAAATCCCACACTCAACCCACCCTGGGTGGCCGCCATGTTAGGAAGAAGAAAAAAGAGTGTGTGGTTGTTTGGGTTTTTGTGGGGGTTTTTTTGGCCATGTTGCATTAGACAGTCTAATAGTTTTAACACTGTTAGCCGGGATGGTATCTTTGCCATCACTTTTTGCGTTATGTGCAGCTAACTGTTAATGAACTAGTAGAAAAATCCATCTCTAAGCTGGCTTTCCAAGGCAGAAAGTATGGAATCTGGAAAATGTTTACTTGGCCTAGGTTCACGAATTTTGTATCAAAACTTTGAAACGTTCAACCAAATCCAGTCATTGTGCTGCTCTTAGTCCTTGTGTGAGTTGCAGCCACTATCTATGTACTCATTGTCTCAGGAAAATTAGATTTCACCATTGAAGACTTTCCATCAATCCTTAGGATATCAATCAATCCAAAAACTTTCTATGCTTCTATGCTTTCCATACTAAGAACTTCTGATACTAAACTATAGCAATAAACCCTGTGCACTTACTTCACTAAATTGACACCATTTTAGAATTATCTTTGTTGTTACCTTCCTTATTTGACTAAGTAAATAAAATTCAGTTTGCTTGTATCATAACTGGTTTCTTCATTTGAGGTAGGGCTTTCCTGTTACTTCAGTAATCAACAAGAATGAATTGGGCTGTGTCACAAAATAGCATCTTCCATACAAATTTTAGGGTTTTTTAAAGTTCTGTGACAAATACTTTGGAATTTTGATGGGGATTGCATTGAATCTGTAGATTGCATTGGATAGTATGGACATTTTAACAGTATTAATTTTTGCAATCCAAGAATATGGGAGACCTTTTGTGTTTTCTTTAATTTGTTTCATCAACATCTTATAGTTTTCAGTGTACTGGTTTTTCACCTCCTTGGTTAAATTTATTCCTAAGTATTTTATTGTTTTCAGTGCTATCATAAGTGAGATTATCTTCTTAGTTTCTCTTTTCAGAAAGTTTGTTGTTAGTATTAATGCTAATTTCTCTTTTCAGAAAGTTTGTTGTTAGTGTTATACAATGGACTTTTGTATTGTATCCTGCAACTTTACTAAATTTGTTTCTGGATGAATAATTTCTGAGGATCTAATGTACAGCATGGTTAACACTGTATTCAATACTTGAAATTTGCTGAGAATAGATCTTGAGTTCTTATCACACACCCAAAGTTAACTATATGAGGTGTTGGATGTGTTAATTAACTTGATTGTGGTAATCATTTCACAATGCATACATATGTCAAATCATGCAGAACATTTTAAGTACATACAATTTTATTTGTCAATTATTCCTCAATAAAGCTGGAAAAAATAACATTTTCCCCTTAAATTATGAGGTAAGAAAAGAATAATTTAAAGTGTCTAATTTACTGCTGTTTGCCCAGATATTTTCCAGTACATATAAATTAGAACATTCCTGTAATAGAAACTTTTGAATCAGATTTATTAGAGACTTCTAGGAATTGATTTCATCTGTTCAAATTCACAAAAATGTATATATCACTTTAAATTATTTTGCTTCAGTTTTACCATTATGTCATTATATTCAGCCTGAAGTAAAATGCCCAAATCGCAGATTTTGGCCTCCTGCTAAAAGAAAAATTACTTATATAATTGCTTTACCAGCTGAAAAACAGATACACATTGCCATTTACTATATTTGCATGGTAGGTGGTTATTCTTCCTTCTGTTAATCCTTGCAGCTATTTACAGATACTAACAGAAATAAACTATTAGTAATTGCTGTAATTAAATTAAATAGTAATCAGCTATTTAATTTGATTAGGTAGTGACGAAATAATACGGGTTGATGAGCTATTTTGAGGTCTTTTCATGTTGGACAAGTGGTAGTAAAAAAAAAACAAACCCTAATGAAACCTGTTTAGATGACCAAACCTAGTGTCAAATGAAGATATGTTGATGAAAAAGTATTGACCTTGCTTTAGAAAGAGTGTGCAGTACTAATTAATTGAGGATTGTCTGGAAATGATCTTTAGTAAAAAGTTTTTTTTTCCCCAGATAAAACCTTACCTCATTAATGATCATTTTATATAAAATACACTTTAACAATTCTAGATGAAAATTTAATAGACTCCGTAGTAACAATTGAAATATACGTTTCAATAAATGGCTTTTACACTAAGTGTTCCCAAACAGCCTGCTTGGATATGCTTTTACAAAATTTTTCTGTTTTTCTCCCTCTTTCAAATATTATACTGCCCACTAATTTCTAGTCTCTTCTCTCCAAAGGACTTTGAATTTGGAAAATAAAACAAAACATAAAATTGCTGAATATAAAACATAGTTGGCTTTAAATAAGTGACTGCAAAGAGTTCCCAGGATCATAGACATGGCATTGTGCATGGACTTATGAGACTTCTATTTTTACTTCTCTGTGCCATTTTGAGTATTTATGAGTTTTTAAGTTCTTCCCAAGAACTGAAGAGAAAAGTTTAGTGAAAATTAGTATGCTCGTTCTTATATGATTCTACAAATAATACAGATCTATTATGTTTCCCAAATATCTCCACCTCCAAACATTTAACCTATTGTGTAATCACCTCTACTTGAGTGTTGGCTGAGCCTAGCGACTCATTCCTAATGAATAGATCATACCAAGATGTGACACTTTCAAGATTATGTTACAGTAAATAATGTGGCTTCTGTTTTGGGTTCTCTATCTCTCTCATTCATTCTCTCTCTCTTTGTCTCACCCAGCTGCCATATGTGAACTGCCCTATGGAGAGGTCCACGTGGCAAAGAACTGAAGGGGGCCTCTCATCCACAGTCCTTGAGGACCTGACACCTTCAGTCCAATAGCTGTCAAAGAACTGAATCCTGCCTGCAACCATATAGGAGCTTGCAAGCAGATCCTCCCGCAGTGGAGCCTTCAGGTAAGACCATAGCCACAGCTGACACTTTGATTGCAGCTTTGTGAGACAGCTTGAGGCTAAGCCACAGGTATAGTCCTGATCCATACAAACTGTGAGATAATCAATATTTGTTGTTTTCAAGTTATAAACAATCACTATCACAGATATTTTATTGCTGATTTCCTAATCATAGGTCCCTTGTGATTTGGGAGTTACATTTTTCTGCTTTACCTGTTTGACGATTCTTGATTGCATGCCAGGTATTGGATATTAAAGAATAATAGACATTGAAGTAGATAATATTTATCATCAGTAAAGACACACCCTTTCCTCTGTTGGCTCTCTGAAGTGGAACCCAAATCAATCTCATGTGTAGTTGAGCTGGGTTTAGGATTTGTTGAAGCTATAGTCAAACTTAGATCAGCACTGTCTTTATAAGTTGTGGATGTAATATCAGGAGTCTCCTTTCAGAAGGGCTTGAAATCTGAGCACAGCTGAGAGAGTTTCCAAAGATGACTGATCTCTCTCTCTCTCTCTCCATATGCGTGTGTGTGTGTATATATATATATATATATATATATATATATATATATATATATAAATCTTACCAGTTATGTTTCCCTGGAGATTCCTGATGAAAACATTACCTACCTATCATATATCTATATTATTTGTATTTTTATTTTATTTCTCCCTCCACCAGAATATGAGACTCATGAGACAAAGTGAGCTTTTTCTCGTCTCTTCTTATAAGAGCACTAATCTCATTCTTGAGGGCTCCAATGTCATTACCTAATTACCTCCCAGAGGCCCCACCTCTTAATATCACCATTTTGGGGGTTAAGATGTCAACAGATGATTTTGAGAGGGATAAAAACATTCAGACCAGAGCACCTTCCCTGACTTAGTAGTGACCTGATGTTCTATCAGGCCATTTACTCACTTGAGACCTTCAAACTCTCACAGTAATACCATTGTTTTGTCTGCTTTCCAAAGTGTACATATCTTTCCTTATTTATCTTATAGTAGCAAATATTTCTTAAGTGCCTATCATAAACCGGAAATCATTCTAGGCATAGAAATGTAAAATAGTTTAGAAATATAAAACGTCATTCCTCAGGCACTTACCACATAATGTAACCAGAAGCTATTTGGTATCCCAGTCCTAAAAAAACCTACCTAAAGTAAGTGAACTTTAGAAAGTTAGCTTAAAGGACATGTTTTCTACCTATTCTTCTAAATAATGTAAGTTCTTTCCCATTTCAAGGTTGACTCTAAAAGGTATACATACTTGGTTACTGTTACAACATTTCTAGTTGATGATTACATTCACTAAAAAAACACTTTCAGATTATGTGCTTGACTTGTAAATGATTACTTCAGGAGACAGTTATATATAAATCTGTTTCTGTTTTATCTGTAATGTTTTTAAGAACATTACTCAAAGTCCCTCAAGTAAGTTAGAGTGCAGTAAAAGTATAGACATGTTTATGTTTTGAAAAAAGCATGAGTTTTGGAGTTAAGTATATGAGGGTTCATTTGTCAATCTATATCAAAAACCATAAAAATAATTCATTATTTAGTAATTCCATTAATTTTTGGAAGGAAAATGAAATTTAAAATGTACAGAGGTTTATGGACAAGAATGTTCAGAGAACATTACACATAAAGTGGACAATGGGAAACAGTATGAGTATTAGCAATATTGGAATAAACAAAGTATGATACAACCATAATATGAAATACTATGCAGCCAGAAAAATCTTATAGAACATTTATTGCAAAATGAAAAATCAGGATATAAATCTTATATTATTTTAATTTTGAAGAAAAGAAAAAGTCATTTCTGCCCCTTATATTTGGTAAGATATGGGATTAAAAATATAATCAAATACATAATTATTTCATGTACATTATTTCATTTGAATTGAAAACAATTCTGTCATAGATGAATTATTTCTACAGTAAAGCAAGAGAAGTGATATTTTCAGATATTAACCAACTTTCTCAGTACAAGAGGGCTAATACAAAATTCTGATAAATTGAGCTCAGTTCAGTGCTAGTCCTATTCTTAGTTATGACAGAAAGGCTATGCCCAATTCAACTTGTACCTGCTTTGGAAAATTCTTCCTATCTTCAGTAAAATGAGTATGAGATATGTTTATATTACACTTTCTCTCTTATGTATGTTTAGCTCATTTTCTCTGAAGGACAAAAATGTCTCTTCCTTGAATTCAAAGTTTGGGATTTTTTCACTTCCCGTCTTTTTGATATGCTTCCATGTGTAGATTACACATTGCTTGAGTTCAAAATTAATGTGCAGAATCTTGTAGGCAGTTGGTTAAATTAATGCTCCTTCATAAATATTTTTAAGTCTCTAAATTACAAAACCATTTCACAGATGAAGGAGAACTTTGCTAAACTTTAGAAACTGGAATTGCAAGAGCAAGGAAGCTTAATTTATTAGCTACAGCTATGTCATAGAAGACAAAAAATGAGGTTTTTTCCCTCAAATTATTCTGAAAATATACTACACTTTACATATGCAAAAATAAAGATAGTAAGAGGAAATTTATACCTTTGACTGGCTTAAAAAATATACAAAGACAATGTCATATGAACAGTATTGGGATTGAATTAAATATTGAAATTGGAGTCCTGAGTAGAATGAAATTTAATCAGTCAGTTTAATAAAGTCTGTGTTTTCCTAAAATTGGTTACTGTTGACTCCTGGAACTTCATAATATTTTGTTAAGAGTGTCAGGTTATACGTTTTTCTCTCCTGACAGACTATAGATTTCTTAAGGGCCAAGATCCTGTTTTACTAATATTTGTATCCTTTGCATTTCTACAAACCTGACAGCTGGGAGGATTTGAATGAGTTTTAAGAAGGAAGGAATCAATGTAGACTAGACCTAGTTGAAATTTAATAATTGATGATGGGAATGTTGATAATAAATGGTGAGAGTATTTTACATTTGTAGGGATTTGTTTTGCTTTTGTTCTCCGCTATTGGATACACAGAGCGAAACCGTTTTCCTGTATTTCCAAAATTATTCTTTATAGAAAATCAGAAATTGTTATGAAACCAGCATATAACTTCTATAGTTTGAGAAAATATGCCCCTTTTGATAACCCTTATTTGATATCCCCCTTTGGTGTTAATGCAGGAAATATGCTTTATGTAATTGAAAAAATATGCTACTTGGCTTTACAATTTGAGATCATACTCTATCTGATGCTGAGGGAAGGCTCAAATGAAGCGGCAGTGTGCTGTAATTGAATATGTACAGGCCTCAATATAGCAATGTCATAACACCTAAGTTCCTGACATAGATTTAGCAAAATCACAGTTTTACTGTTTTATATTTAATTTTTTTGTATTTGTTGCAACCCTGAAGAAAAATATTGGAGTAGAGTAGGCAGCCACATATTTGTTTAACTCATTTATTTAACAGGTATTTTTTTCTTTGTGTGTACAGCACTGTCTTAGCACACACACAAGAATGTAATCTTGGAGTTTCATTAGATGACTTTGATGCCTTATTTTAGGATAAAAGAATATTGGCATACAGTATTAAGAAAACTTTGTTGTTCAGAAATTAATTTGCTGAAAAAGAGTGGTAATTAGATCATTCACAAATTAAAGAGAACAGAAGGGAAAATATCATTAGTTGACATTATTGTCAGTGGGACTAACTAGTATCTGAGAATGCAACCAAATAGCTTCATAGGAAAGACAAAAATGTAAGCAGGGGAGTAAAAAAGATGGGACAGCTGAGAAAAAGGAAAGAAAAGCATGGAAAGAGAAAGAGAGAGGCTGAGTACGTGAAGAAAGGGAACTTAGGATCACCCCTATGATTTTGGAATCTCATAAAGATATCAAGCCAGCGATTAACATTCCTTTCTACCACCTGCCTGAGTGATAAAGCTCTTCAAATCTCTGTTTATAAACAAGGGTCAAATTTTAATGTCGGAATTAGAATTCAGTTTATTTTTTATAGGAAGTTCTAGAAGCAAATATAAACCCCTCTGAAATCATAGAAGACATCTCTAAATGATCATGATGTACTTTCCCACTGAGCCAGGGTATGGCCTATGTATCCATTGTATGAAGGCTCAAATAACCACAACCAACAGACAGTAGATGACCTTTGAGATTAAACTTATTTTCCATCCTGCAGTTAACAATCTCAAAGAATTATTTATCTTTCATTCACCAAATATTTATCATGCCAGCCATTGCGCTATTCTGAAAGTGCTTACATTCTAGTAAGGCAGACAATAAAAAAAAAGAGTAAATAAATACGATACCAGGTTGTATAAATGCCATGGAAGAAAATTAAGCAGAGAAAAGACTGTAACGAGTTTTTAAGGTGGGAGAAGTTGCTGTTTATACATATTGAAAGATTCATTGATGAGTCCCAAATAAAGGAAGGGTCAGGGAAATGTAACAAGTAGAGAGACTGGCAAATGAAAATATTTGAGGCAAGGGACTTCCGTGGTGGTCCACTGGTTAAGATTCTGTGCTTCCAGTGCAGGGGGCATGGGTTCAATCCCTGACGAGGAAACTAAGATCCCACATGCTGCATGGCCAGAAAAGGAAAAAAAGGGGGAAAAAAAAAAAGTAAAACAAAAATATTTGAGGCGAGAGCACACTTAGTGCATGGTAGAGGGACCAGAAGGCTAGTGTGCTAGGGATAAGGTCAGTGAAAGAGGAGGGATCAGAACTTGTAGTTTTTACAGCAGTTTGGCTTTCCTCTGATTGAAATAGGAACTCATTGGACGGTTTTGATCAATGAGTGACATTATAGGACCTGTATATAAAAGACTCCTTCTGGCTACACAGTTGAGAACATATTATAAAGACTCAGAGAGGGACATGAAGAACAGTTTGGAGGTTATTGTAAATACCCAGACGAAGGATAATGAGGGCTATAGTTGCTTAAATTTGGGTGGAGCAGTAAATGGTGAGGAGTGGATACATTTTGAAGATAGAAACAACAGTGTTTGGTGATGGATTGGATGTGGAATGTGAGTAAGGAAGAAGAGTCTAGGGTAATTTCAAGATGTCAGGCCTACCTGGAAGATAAAGTTACCTCAAACTAAAATGAAGAAGACTAGAGAAAGAGCACATTTAGGTAGGTGTAGAAGTCAGGATAGGCTAAGGTATGTTGTGATAACAAACAACTCCAAAATCTCAGGCACTAAAAACAATGAAAATTTAGCTATGATACATGTTCAAAGAAAATGACAACAAAGTTTCTGTTTGTCACAGCCCCTGAAGGGCCCATGCTGACTAAGGCTCCATGTTGATAATGTGATTTAACAATCACTGTGGCACAGGTCAGTAAACCCATTGAATTATGCACTAAATAGTAAATCTTCTTTCCAAAAATAAAACTCTTAACTTACACTCAATACTTCATTTGCCAAAGCAGGTGACATGTACATTTATATTAAAAAAGGGGCTAGAGATACATTTTTACCATGTGCCCAAAAGATGTAAACTGGACATATTTAGCAAGTAGCATTTAAGATTCTTCAGAAGACATTTAAATTTAAAGGTGCCAAATTTGTAGTTCTGATTAGATATCCAACTAGTAATTCCAAATTAAGAGTTGCCTGTATGGGTATAGAGTTCAGGAGAATGATCTGGATTACTCATTTAATTAAATATTTAAAGCCATAGTCTTGGGAATGACATGTACAGAGAAAAGAGTGTAAGACCTAAACCATGGAACACACAAAGATGAGTGGTCAGGAAGGTGAAGGAGAACAAATAAAGGAAACTGAAAAAGTATACCCACTGAGCAAGGTAAGATGGAAACCAAGATAAATTGTTGTCCCCAAAGCCAAGGGAATAAAATAAATTAGAAATGAGTGAGTGATCATTTATGCTTAATACTGATAATAATGAAATTGAACTCAATCACTGGACTTAGCAGTGTGGAAGTTATTGATGACTTTAAAAAAGAATTTTTCTGTAAAGTGGTAATAAAAAAAATGCCTGATTACAACAGGCTAAGAGAGATTTGCAAGAAACAATACTGTGACAGTGATTTTAAGAGTTTTTGATATAAAAGAAGAAATACCTAGAGAAGGAATATGGTCAATGAGGGGTTTTCCTCTCCTTTCTTCTTTTTTAAGATGAGTGATTTTAAAATATGTTTTTATGCTGATGAAAATGGCACAGCAGAGAGGGAAAAATGATGATGCAGAAGAATATTTCATGTTTCTTTAAGAGTAAAGTAGAAATTGCATGCTTTTGATTGAGCCAATTTTGAAGTTTTAATGCCTTCAGCATTAACAACTGTTTTTCTCTCTTTTTCTCTTTTTGTGTCATGTAGAAAGAAGGGGAAAAGTATCATTAGGTCAAGAGGAATCTGAGATCTGTTAGATATTATTGTAACGGTAGATTGAAGAGTAGACTCTTACGAAATTCCTTAAAATAAAATAGCTATTGTAAGATATATTTGAACAAATGGAAGGACTTTGCATGCCAATCAAAGAGAAATTTTTGTCATATTCCAGGGATAGAACTAATTGGACTGACAATAAAATAGAATTAAGGTGACTTAGGAAAGAAAATCAAATCAAATCCTCGAAATAGACTAAACTGTAATTTCCAGGCAGCTGGGATTTTTTGGAAAGGGATGATGCGGTGCAAATGTTGTCGTATATTTGCTCTACCAGATCCTGTATCTGCTGTGCTCAGACAAGTGGTGCTGACTCCTATGGTTGCATCACCTGGACGCTCTTGCCAGCGGGGCTAACAGGAGGTTCCAGTGAGATATTAGTGGGCAGAATAGAGCGATCACCACTCCCTCACTGTTTCAGATACCTCCTCAACTCTAGCAACCCTCAGTAGTTCTTACTCCACAGGTCCAGCTTTCACCAGGTTCTAATTACACCAGTCCCTCCCCTGTCCCATTCAATTCTTTCTACTGCTGTGGATTCCTGGGGCCTCAGCATCTCTTTTTGGTTCATTCAGACTTGCTCATACTGCCTAAATAGTTCATTTATTGAAATCTTTTCACTTGAATTATCTGGGTGTGATTCAGTATAAATTCAGGGATGGTATCTTTAAATATTTTATAGGACACATTATATACTTGACATACAGTTGACATATGTGTTATACTCAGTCTCTGCCATTATTGATTTTGTTGCTCATATTGCTCCTAATTTGCCCAATGGGAGCCCATTCAAGTTGGTTTCTGTATCCTTTTGGCACATACTGTCCAGTTTTTGAGTTCTGCTTTCTCTCTGGTATAATAATACATTTCGGGTTCACCATGTTTTTCCCTGCCCTGGTACTGGAATTAGCAATTTCTCTAAGGATCCGGGTTCCTTATGGTGGGAGATAATATCTTAAAATGAGTCAAGGTGCTAAATGTGCTTCTTCTTTTGGAGATGTCATTGATTTTTTTGGCCTTTTCTCAGCTCTTAGCCCTTAGGAAATATACACATTTATGAATTGTAAATTAATACTAACACTTCTAATTCTAATTCAACATTAGAACATGATTCTTTTGGGCTATCTCCTTTCACATTTATTATTGCTTTTTTTAAAGGGATTTATTTTAATAAAATTGATTATATGTCTGCTGAGTTTACCTGGTGAGCTAGCATAAGTTTCGTTCTTCTATTTTGACACCACTAGAATTGAGGTGCTTTCTCAATCATAGGTAGGCTGTCTTAATTCTAGAAATATATCTCATGTTAAAGAATCTTGCATGGTGAGAATACAAATTTTATTTATGCAGTGATCACATACTGAACTTTATGGTGGACCATCTAACCAAATACACACTTTCTAAGGAAGACTAATGAGTCTGTCTTTATGAAAAGCAGTTTGTAAGCTAATGTGATAATCTAGGCAAGGGATATTTAGACTCATGGTGCTTAGCTCAAGGTGAAGCATAAATGGGGAGAAGTGAATATATTTGGAGATAGAAATGACAAGATTAGTTATGGACTCAATGATAAATAGCTGATGATAAAAGAGAGAAAGAAGGGTCTAGGATGATTTTAGTGTTTTACCTGTGAAAAACTAGAAGAATGAAGTTTCACTAAACTAAAATGAAAAAGACTAGAGAAGGAGCACATTTAGTCAATCAGGACAGACTAAGTTATACTCTGGTAGTGAACAATTCCAAAATTCCAAAGGCTAAAAGCAACAAAGATTTATTTCTTGTGATGGCTTATCTAACTCCAGAGTCCTTGCTAGATAGGGTCTTCGTATAATCCCTTTTAACAAGCAAGAATTTTTTCATCTCAAGGTTTAATCTAATCCACCCCTCTAGGGAGTTAAAGTAAACTCACCCATTGCTTGGCAGACACTCCTTGTATTTCTTAAAATTAGCACAATTAAGAGTTAGTGACCTCAGACTGTGCTGTTTTATGGCTCTTTTGTTTGTTTCGCAAAATTCTGTTTTTTCATTCCAGTGAAACTTTTGCTGTTACTTTTCACTGTACCCTTCTTTATAATCAACTTTTGATTCTTACAGACTAGAAAGTATGAGATAAACAGGTTTATTAAAATAGGCAATAAATATGTTTCTAGATCTGAATAGATCCTTCTTCTATGAGATAAATTTATGACCTGTGTAATAGCTATTTGACATATATATACTTTAATGGATACTTTTTCTTTTAAATAATTAAATTTCCAGGTAACAAGGACTTAGGTATAATTAGTTGTAGGAAGAGAATGAGACAAAGGAATATTCAGCATAATACAAGAAGAATCAAGGTATATTAACTTTCTATTGCTGTGTAACAAATTACCAAAAATTTTAACAGCTTAAAACACCATCCATTTATGATTTCACAGTTTTGTAGGTCAGAAGTCCTACATGAAATTACTGGGTTCTCTGCTCATGGTTTCACCAGGCTGAAATCAAGCTGAGCTCTTGTCTGGAGGCTCTGGGTGAAAATTCAGAATCCAAGCATATTCTCATTAGCAGAATTCAGTTCCTTGCATTTAGAGGACTGTGTGGTCCTCATTTTCTTGTCAGTCTTCAGCCAGGGGCTACTCTTAACTCTGAGAGGCTGCCTGCATTCCCTGCCATGTGACATCCCCAGTCTTCAAGCCAGCAAAGTCACATCAAATCCTTTCTGTGCTTTGAATCTCTGACTTCCTCCATGTCTGACCTCTAGACCTAGATTAAAGGGCTCAGGTGCTTAGGTCAGGCTCACCTATATTATCTCCCTATCTTAAAGTCAGTCATTCTGGGACATTAATTACATATGAAAAATCACTTTTGCCAAAGACAGTAACATAATTGCAGGAGTGATATCTCTTGATAGTCATAGGTTCCATCCACACAAGAAGAGATTATACAAAGTTGAGTGTAATTTGGGATTAACTCGGAATTCTCCCTCCCACATAAGTGTTCTTAAAAATATTAAGCAATCCTTGTATTCTACATAAAATAAATGCAGAATGTAAATGAAATGACTGTTAAGATTTGGGTGAATGACTTTAAAGTAAGAAAACTTATTTTTGAGAATAAAATTTCATATAAATTGTCCTGAGGTTTAAAGAAAAAAATGAGGCATTAAGAAGAAAAATGCATAAAACAAAAGACTGTTCTGAAATAAAAGGAGTAACCACCAAGACTGGCATATTTATGAGAAAAGCCACTCAAGTCAAAGTTGGAAGTTCATGATTGATTGTTAAAATGAATAAAGAAATGATTGGAGTCCATTAGTTTATTAACTAATCAAAGTCCATTGTGTCTCAAAAGGTTAAAATTGAACTGTGTTCTAATAAGAATTTTTAAGAGTTCTGTCCTATGATAAGATATGAAGACAAAGCCTTGTTCTAATGGAAAATGTCTGGAATTCTGATAAGATCAAGAGGGGGCCTCCTAAAATAGTTCAGGGTAAATTGAATACACCAACCTCCATTTCTCTCCCAGTGACCAGTTGTTGCTTGACAATGACAGGGTTAGCCTAGGACAGAACAAAAGGAAATTAAAAATATCAGTGCACAGATTTGTGGTTTCAAGAGGCCAATCTAAGCCTTTATAAATCATCAGTGTAAGATTGAGCTGTTCTAGGAAATACCTTAGATCAAAATTGCGTAATACAGCTCCTATAAATACCTTCAGAATATTTATTTCTCTATTTCTGTATACTCATTTCTTAGCCTCTAAAGGGGACATAGCATACCCTTACATTGGATGCCTTACCGAATGACCGGAAATTGCAGCTCTGTGCACAGTAACCGCAAGAAGCAAGCATCCCCATTAACCACCCAATCTGATTATTAAACTCTAAAAATAAACACAGCTTGGAAGGCATATTTCCCCCTAAGAAAGGGGAAAATAAATCAATAATGACTTAGATTCTGTTTGTGAACTAAAATGCTCAAGCTGCTGAATAAAATGTGTCACAATGTGACAGAGTAAATGAAAAATAGAAAAATAAAAAAACACACACTTATTGGATGGAAAGGCTTGCAAAAAAAGAATTCCTTCTGATCAGCGTTGGCCTTCTTGAGATGACAATAAATGTCAACAAGGACCTGAAACAAAGAAGAACAGAGAAAGGATCAAAATGTTTGCTGAGCACTTACTGAGTATACCAGTAAACTCTCTTAGATGCTTTCACATGCTCCCTCATATGATAGAAACCAGAGTGTTAATGCTTAATGGTGTGAACAGTGGGGTCACTACTTTAATACTTAAATTTCAAGGTCTTATAGCAATTTGGTCAAGTGATGCATTCTCTATATGCATTCCTTACTGTATCTGGAAAATAGAAATAAATTACCTACTTTATAGTATTACTGTGACAATAAATGAGATATTGCATATAAAGTATTTAGAACTGCACTCAGCTTGTAAGTATAGATGATCATGATGATGATGACAGTGACCTCATTTTATCTTCAAAAGCCCATGGTACCTAACTTCCTGTCCAGGATGTAGAGAGCTGGAGCATTAGTCTCAGGCTCTAAACAACTACTGTCAAATTTACGACTTTGAACCCAAGAGAGAGTTGAGGTTGCAGAGCCAGCAACTGCCACAACAGTCATTTGCTACAGGGAGAGAGAAGACACAAGCGTGCTCTCACTTGAGATAAACACAGCTGGACACCAACAAAGAGAATGCAACTAGAAGAAGTGACAATTTGATGAATGCCAAGTATTGGCAGATGAAATAATCTGAAACTCTTAGGACTACAGATATTGGGGTTATCTACACCTTCTCTCAGGGTCTTTCTCCACAAAGCCCACCAAACATTCATAGAAAAGGTTGAAAAAAAGCCCTGAGAAATTTCTTTTGCAGTGCAGATCTCACGGAGGTGAACAGCAGTAATTAGGTAAGAGGGGGCAAGAAACTTCATCCAGATCCATCTTCTCCTATTTATTAAAAAAAAAAAAAAAGATCTTACTGTGTGTCGGTGGGGGGCGGTGGAGAGCAACCATCACTGCTGCTCTTAGTTGAAAACTGATTGCAGCTAGGAGAGGGAATTGGCAGAGAAAACCTTGCTTCTGGGGGAGGGGCAGGATTACATGCTGAACTCATCATAACCATAGTGGCAGAAAAGCAGCAGGTCTGAAAAGCCACGCTCTCATAATGCAGGGACACGACATATGCCCAAGCATAAGGCTTAATAAGAATAAATGTTCTACCTACCACCAATCGAAGAAGTTTTAAACAATAAGTAATCTCAGGATATTGCTGAGAGAGGGACAAAAGAATAACAACAAGCAAGACAAGCCAACAGTATAACATTTTTAAAGTGGCAAAAAGGGAGACAAAAAACAAACCTGTCACCCCAGAGTAATCTAGTAAGCAAAACTATCTCTCAGAAATGAGACTTTTTCAAACAAAAACTAAGGAAATTAAGAGTTAAAGTAAGTTCTTCAGCTAGAAAGAATATAGTAAACATGAGACCATGCAAAGAAATAAATAGCGTTGGAAAGGTTATAAGGGAAGGACAGTTTAATTCTGTGCTCTTTTGAAAAATTTAAAGCTCTAAAAGGTAATTGTCCAAGACAAAAATATTAGCAGTATGCTGTATGTTAGCATGTGTAAAAGTAAAATAGCACAATAAGCTGGGTTGTGGAATTGGGAAATACTGTGGTAAGGTTCTTAACTACATAGAAAGTGATATAATCCCATTTGAAGTTAGATTCTAATTTAAAATATACATTGTAAACTTTAGTTCAGTGACTTTTTTAAGAGATGAATAAGCAATAGTTGATGAGATTGTATAGCAGCTTTATCCTTAGGAGCCAGATACTAGAAACAATGCTGATGTCTTTCAACCAGTGAATGGATAAACAAACTGTAGTGCATGCATACAATGGAATACATGAAATACTACTTAGCAGTGAAAAGGAATATTGTTTAATTGCAGTATTTAAACTTTGATAAATATTTTAATCATTGAAATTCATTCCCTTCAAGGACTTCCCTGGTGGTCCAGTGGTTAAGACTCCATGCTTCCACTGCATGGGGCACAAGTTCTATCCCTGGTTGGGGAACTAAGATCCCCCATGCCATGTGACATAGCCAAAAGAAAAAAAAAAGAGAAAATTCACTCCTTCCAAATGGCTTCAAATTTCACATATCTACTAAAAAAGAAACTACTCTCAATCTATCTTTCCTTTATTATATTTTTTAAAGGTAAAATACAAATCTTTGGGTTTCCTTCTATGAACATATCTTTGCAGAGCTTGATATATAAATTTGCATTGCATATGATATAACTTTTAAATGTTATAGTACAAGTTAATGTTTGTGTATACACTCATATATATATACATGGGTTTGAACAACATCGGCTTGAACTGCACAGGTCCATTTATATGTGGTTTTTTTTCAGTAACTATACAGTCAAACCTCTGTATTCATGGGTTTTTGAATCAGTGGATTCAGCCAACAGCAGATCTAAATTTCCATACATGATTGCTTGAACCTGCTGTCATGGATACAGAGGGCCAACTGTATTCATTGTACTAGGCCATCTTATATGAGACTTGAGCATGTGTGGATTTTGGTATACAAGGGGGTGGGCCTTCTGGAACCAATCTCCAGTGGATACTGAGGGATGACTGTAGCGTAATAAAATATTCATAACTAGAGTATAACTTTCTTGGGAAGAGAACTTATATTTTGTATTATTGTTTGTCTTTCCCTAGTTCAATTCTTATCAACATGGCTAAATAGAAAAAGGGGGTAGAAGTGAGACTACAGAATCATGATTTGGGTAGTAGAAAGACTCTTTAAGATATTAAGGTTAAAAATCTTTAAGATTAAAATTTCTTTAAGAATATAAATATCCAGAAATCATTAGGAATATTTAAAATTCTCAAATATCATCACTTTATTCACGGATAGAGAAACAGTTTACCTAGATGGTGTGAGAATGACCACTAGAATCCAGGCCTTTTGACTCCTAAATCAATACAATGTTCTCCTCAGTATATCTTGCTTGCTCTTATAAGGTAAATTACACCCAGATCTTGTCCACATATTGGTGAAAGACTCTAAAGACCAAATCTGAATTTACTGGAGAGGTGGTAGCAAATCCTTTTTGAATGATGCATTGTCTTTCATGTTTTTATTAAGTATAATTTTTGCATCATACACATATTTATGTAGATTTCCTGTTGTCCTGAGATTAGAAATGAAATAACTTTAAAAGAATATGTAGTTCCCTTCCTTCCATAGTTAAGTTCCTACATTTCATAAAAAATTAGGTCCAGGTTAACTGTTACATATCAACTTGTGACCTTGATAATAGCCAGGCATTTATGGAGAGTTGTAATCTCTGGAGCCGACTTCCCTCTATTTAAAAGCTGCTTGAATGTAGTTTTCAGTAGATATACTTGCTTCTGAAGACACTTGAAAGATTTCACATATATTAATTATAGCAATCAAGACTCATAAGGCCTAGAATTTTACAACTTTTCAGAGAGCCTTTAGGAATAGAATATCTTCCAATTCGTGGGCATGTTAAATCCAATTATACTTCCTTCTTTTGGCAGCCTCCCCTTTTGTACTCTTACAATCTGCAAACTTAGAAAAATGCAAAAGATGTTCTTCTATTGGCAAAAAGCTCCCTGTGTTTATTTGTAAAAAGTTTGTATTTTCTAGACTGAAAAGAGAAAACTTGTCAACATTACCAGGATTCGTTATAGATACAGCTACACACACATACACACACACAGGCGCACACACCAGAAAGCTACCTTTAAGTTTCAGCATTTGCAACCTTTTATACTTTCCTCATTTTTAATTGCAGAGAACTTAATTGGAGAGAAGGAAAACCAACTAAGGAGCTGAGAAACTAATTATACAAACAGAAAATGGTAGAACCGTATATAAAAATAGAACACTGACCTACAACATACAGGAACCTGCCTTGGAAGTTAACCTTCTTATATCTGGTAAACAACACAGGAAATCAGCCGGCTGTAAGTTAGACTTGTAGGAAATCAGACTGCTATCTCTAGTGACAGTCCAGGGAACTAAAATAATAACTTCCATAGCAATTAGTCCAAAATGGCCAGGACTTGATTAATAACGGACAGCTTCTTTAATTTTTGTCCCTGCTTTCAGTTTAGGACAAACCAGGGAAAGTCAAATGTGTGCCCCGTAATCAATCACATAGGATGCCCCATTTCTAAGTTAGTGTACCTACAGCTTCTGCCTACCAAATCTCTGATCAGAGCATACCTGAAGGCATCCTTTTTTCCCACTTTAAATCTTCTCCACTCCTCTGCCTGCCTTGGAGTGCCAAAACGCAAATGGCAGTGTCTGTGACCCCCGTGCTAAAGCAAGCTCTCTATAAGTAGCCTTTGCTTTTCTCATTTGGTTGGTCTTCATTTTTTTTCACAGAGCAAAAAGTCAAAATCAACAACAACAAAAAACCTGTGTTTCAGAATCTCTAAAATGCTTGAATTTCTTCATTGTTCCAATGTCCACTTTTGTAGTTAAACTATCTTTTTGATGTTTCTTTCTAATGTATCCTAGTGGAAATTATTTCACTTTGGGGACATTTCTGTAATTTTTTAAGTTAATAAATTATTTACACGTCTATTTATTTTTGTTTTGGTTTTGGTTTTGTTTTTTTTGCGGTACGTGGGCCTCTCCCTGCTGTGGCCTCTCCCGCCGCGGAGCACAGGCTCCAGACGCGCAGGCCCAGTGGCCACAGCCCACGGGCCCAGCCGCTCCGCGGCACGCGGGATCCTCCCAGACCAGGGCACGAACCCGTGTCCCCTGCATCGGCAGGCGGACTCCCAACCACTGCGCCACCAGGGAAGCCCTACACGTTTATTAATGTTACGATTCTGAGTGCATTTTCATTTACAGAATCTCTAATTTTTAATATTTTTCATTGAAAATCTCAGGTAAAATTATCGATATTACATGTACATATGTGTGTGTATCTGTACATATGTGTGTGTAGATATATACATATGAAATTTTGGTGTATTCTTTCTGTGTGTTTATTATTTAAGTAATCATATAACTAATAGCTGGTAACAAATGATTTCCAAAATGTGTATTAAACTTAATTTTCTTTAGGGATCACTAAGAATTTACAATTGACTATGAATTATTCTATTATTAGAATAAATTTTAAAATTTTGTTTGGAGTATAGTTGATTTACAGTGTTGAATTAGTTTCAGTGATAAATGAGGAGATTAGGATTAACATATACTCACTGCTATATATAAAATAGATAACTAACAAGGATCTATTATTAGAACATTAGCCAACAAATGTTTTAGCCCTGGCTTTTATTTTTTTCTTACTTTTAAAGGGATAAATAAAGAATGTCAAATTTTCCATACATTACTGTTTCATGTGCTATATGTTTTGTATAGATCTTGGACAATCTATTTAGTATTATTTTGTTCATTTTTGTTTTTTTAATGTGAGAGCATTTGGCAAATTTATAATAGAGATTTTTTCCCCAAACATTTATCTTATAATAATCAAATGACATTAGTTAAACAAAAAACGTAAAGTCAGGATCAGTCAAAGAGAATGTAGGACTACCCAAACTCAAATGTTATAGATTCCTTTCTATGTGTCCACAGGCCTTATGCAGTTAGTTACTTTTTTCTCAGTTCTGTTATCTTTATGTATAATCTCATCGTATTTCCAGGTGACGTTTATCTTTTAGTTCAACTCTTTGTACAAGTCAAATAGATATGAGCATCTGCATATCAGGAATCTTGTCATATTGGCCTCTGTGTGTATCCACATTCTATTTTGCAAAGCATACTACTTAACAGTGCATATAATAATTGCAAACAATATAAGATTTCAACCTTATCACTACAACTTATAATGACATTATGTGACACTAGACAATTTTTTTGACCTATTTAAACCTCAATTTTCTCATTTATAAACTAGGGATGACAATAATATCTACTTCATAGTATAAATCTTAGAATTAAATTGAGCAATTCTTATACATGCTTAGACTGGGATCTGGCACAGAAGAGCTGCTCAATAAACATTAACTGTTAGCTAACAACACTGTTAAACGAATAACTTTCATGATCATTGGACCAAAAGAATGGCCTCTGAAAAAATTAAGAGCTTTCTGGAATGTCTTGTTTATGCCATCTACTACTTGACTTCTGTAAAGAGATATAACATGTTTTCTCCACTAAACATAACACTAGGAGCTACTGAGGAGAATCTCACTGGGTGGTATCTAGTAACGTTTAGCTGGAATTCCTGTCCAAGAGGTAAAGTCATTTATCCCTATTCTGCATAAACACATTGTATTGACATCACTGAGTTCCTCAACATACAAACTCTAGGTCTTTAGGCTCAAAGTCTAAAGATATTTGAGATCTTCATACACACCCCTCCTTCTTCCTGGACATCTGTTTCCCCCTCTTTTTGACATGACTATCCTTTTCTCAATCTTAATATTTCATATTAAATGATCTCCTCAGTGATTGCTGTATCTGAAGTATTATCCACCTCTACTCCATTTCCTCCTCCATTACCTCTGTGGCACCACTTGGTTTTCTTTACTGGGCCCATCACATGTTGCCATTATTTTGCTCATTCATTGTCCTTCTTTCCCATTGTTTTTTTTTTGTTTATTATTGTTTTGTTGTTGTTTACCTAATTTATTCAGTAGCTGTATGATCTATGAAGGAAATGATTTCATCTGTCCTGTCTCCTCCTGAGTATAATGTCTTAGAGCTCAAATAATATATGGAATGACTGTATGCTGGGAAATCTAGAACTTGTCTGCATAATTCTATTCCCCAAGTTAGAAAAGTAAGCCTGAATGGAAAGGGTTAAGGTTAGGGAAGAGTAAAAGTGTCAGGAATATAAAGTTTTCCTTCTCTTCATCTATACAAAGGTGTTTATTTAAGCATCTTTCAGTAAGAATATAAATATTATATGCAGATACAGAGAATGATATATGAGATACTCTATAAATAAGTAGGTATATCAGCTTTCTTTAATATTATAAAGCATCTATTATGTAATACTAATCTGAAATAACAAGTGAAATGACACAAATTTTTAGACTGGCCTAGTAGTTAAAGCTATTCAAGAGTCTTTGTTGTTTAGGAATTTAAATATTTTGTCTTCTATAATTAAAAACTATTTTCTTGAATAGAAAGCCTATAGAACTAACTGAACTAGAAAAGTCAGTACACGGTCTTGGTACAATCAGTATGACATTTATTTGTTCTTTTAGTTTTTTTCTCTACTTTTCAGATGCTGCTTTCTTGCTGTGAGAATCTTAAATCCTAGAAGAACAATGTTTTACTTATTTGGCATCCCCACAATGCCTTTTGTAATGCTTTTCTGATACAAATTACTGACTAAATGAAATCTATGTAAAATTGAAACTATGGTGTGCTCTTTACACTGCCACCATAAAAATCACTATTTTATCTCTCTTTAAATCCTAATCGATTTGTGGAGGCTCATATTTATAGTTTCCATAGTAAGTGAAAATAAAATTATATTGAAAGAATGATACAACCTACTTTAAGCTCATTTGGGTTCATTATCCAGAGAAACTGAAACAGTAAATGTATGTTAAGTTGCTAAGTTGGGGAGTAATTTGTTTTGCAGCAATATATACCTAATACAGGCATGCATCAAAGTTATTCATCCACTCATTCAAAAATGTATTAATTGCACAAGTTCCTATGATAGACTACTGAAAAAATAGGCCAAGGGTAACAAAATGTAAGATGTGGTAGCTAGTAACCCTGCTAATGTCCTGTGCTCTAATAGGCAGATAATATATGTAAATAGATATGTGGTAATAAGGTAGAGAGTGATATATCTAAAAGATTTTAAGATTCAGGGCTAAGAGAGCATAAAGGAGAGGATTTTGATGTTGAACTGGCTATCCTGTCTCCTCAAAAGATATGTCCTCACCCCCAATACCGCAGAATGTGATCCAATTTAGACATAGGTTTTTTGCTGGTGAAATTAGTTGAGATGAAGTCATACTGGAGTAAGGTGGACCCCTAATTCACTGTGACCGGTGTCCTTACAAAGAAGACAGCCATGTGAGAACAGTTGCTCACAGAGAGAATGCCATGTGATGACAAAGATATAGATTGGAGTTACACAACTGCAAGCAATGGTTGTCAAAGATTGGTAGAAAACCAGCAGAAGCTAGGAAGAGGCAAGCAAGGAGGCCCCTACAGTTTTCAGGTGTCATGGCTCTGCTGACATCTTGATTTCAAACTTCCAGCTTTCAAAACTGTGAGACAATACATTTCTATTGTTTCAAGCCACCCAATTTGTGGTAATTTGTTATAGCAGTTGCAGGAAACTCATACACAAGGCTTTGGATTCAGACCACCTGGGTTTTAATCCAGGCTTCATATACTAATGCTGGGCTCTTTGGCAAGTTATTGAACCTCATCTAGTTTGTGATGCTTTGTTGTGGCAGCCCTAGGAGAATAACACAGAGAGGGAGATTTTTCCTAGCGTCTCATTAGGATTTCACATCCCCATTTCAGGAGCACAGGACTCAAAGCATTGATATGCTTCATTTGTCCTTCATCATCCAGAGGCACCTCCAACCCAAGCACTTGGACTCTGGAGCCAGCACAGGAATCCCAGTTTCAAAGGCTTCATGTTGTGTGATTTGAATGTTTTGAGGCATGTAACGAAACTTTACCTCGGTTTTCATATCTCTAGAATAGATGTATCAAGATTTTATAATTCAAAGTTTTATCACAGGGTTAGTTGAGACAATGCATATGAAGTTTTAGAAATAGTTCTGTGTGCATCGTGAGCGCTCAATATGGGTCAAATACAATATTCTCCTTGGAACCAGACAGTCTCATCACACATAGATTTGGCTGTAGCTGAGAAAGCTAAAACAACTTCTCATCCATTGGTGTTTAAGTATGAGTGGTCTAGTTGGTCACTGACACTAGGCCACTTCAGAGTTTCTTGTGCCACACGCATTGGAGATGATGGTTGAGTGAGTTAAATTCCCACAGAATGATGATTTCTTTCCTCGAAGCCTCTTTTGCAGCAGAAGTTAAATCTTCCAAATGTCTAATGCACAATGAAGAAGGCAGCTGCACTGTACAGTATTCTTTTCCTAGGACCACTCTGCTCCTATAGCGTATCCCAGTGCATCTCAGTTAAGCCAGAGCCTCTGAAGGACGGAAATGGCTCAAAATAATACTAACACTCTTTAGGACCCTAATGTGACATTCCACCAGCTGTGTAGCTAGGGCAAATAGGAGAGAGCCAGAAAGAGAAGACAGACAAAAATACTGTACTCCCCGGACACAACGAGTTACAGCTTCAAAAGAAGGAGAGGAGTTGAGCAGTGTTAGGAAAACAACAGTGGCTGTCAGACCCACCTTGTCTGAGGTCTTCTGAAAGCAGGAGGTTTTTTGATCACAGACAACAAGGATGAAGTGAACCTGTAAGAGAGAACCCAAGACTACACTAGTTTGGGCAAATAGTTGCTGCCTCTGAAAACTAAGGAAGTCTTGTGTGAATGCCATGTGGAAATTCATAGCCAAAAGGACTGCCTTGTAGTCCACAGCTGCACTCTCCCATCACAGTCACCGCAGGAAATGTATGCTGAGGCAAATATTGCCTAAAATCTTTGCCCATGACCTGGATAAAGAACTTAGGCTATACCCGTTCTATTTACAGATGAAACAAGTAGTATGGATTTCTTTACAAGATCAATTTTAGTAAGAGTACAATTTGATATGAATATATTTTTTTTCAACAAGGAAAGGGGAAAAGAGCAAAGCAATACTCCAACAGAAAGTTTAAAAGAAGCAAGATGGAATAAGGAAAAACTGATTAACTACACACACCTAGCTGAAAGTCTCAGTGGATAAAAGTGGATAAATCTGCATTGACATGGCAATGTTCTATTTAATGGTGTAATAAAATTCTATTAAGTGAGGCATTTTAAAAAGTATCATTAAACTGCTAATATTTTGTTTCATTTCTGTTCTGATATTTCCTGAAAGCTATTTCATTAATGTTTCTGTGGTTATTGTCCTCAGTGACTTGGATTTTTGCCAGTCTACCATTATCAGTCCCTTTATTTTTTCATGTATAGAAATTTGTAGAAAAACTAAAAGAATATGAGCTGCATACATACTAACCATAGAGAAGAATTTGGGACTTTAAAAATTTTAAGTACATTTCTTATTCTCATATAACGTACATAAAGAAATGCATACCTTTGAATGAATTTTCACAAAGTGAATATACTCTACTAAACTAGCATCAAGGTTGATCACTAGAACTCTGCCACTCCCCATGGCAATTGTTGTTTATTCTCATTGCTGTATAGTTCTCCATTATTTGAATATATTCGGAATAAACCCATGTTTGCTGGAGAAATATATGGCAGTCTGTTTGTTTCAGATGGACAATACATTGTTTGCTCAGGATCATGAAGAGGAGAGACGGTACTGGTTACTTGGATCTAAGCTAATTGAAATTTTGTTTTACTTGACTGAAAATATTACTGTTTTTTAAATTAGAGATCTGGGAACAAATTTTAATTTATTTTCTAGTTAAACTTTTAATTTTGAGATATAGATTCATATGCATTTCTGAAAAATAATACAGAGAGATCCCATGTACCACATATTCAGTTATCCCAATGGTAACCAGTTGCAAAACTATAGTGCGATATGACAACCAGGATATTGACATTGACATCCATGCATTCAAGGTACAGAACATTTCTATCAACCACGAAGGTCCTCTGTGCCCTTGTATAGTCATACTCACTTTCCTGTCTTTCTCTCCTTCTCCCTTACCCCAGGCAATCACTAATCTGTTCTCCATTTCTATAATTTTCTTATTTTAAGAATGTGATATAAATGTAATTATATAGTATATAACCTTTTACAATTGCCTTTTTTTTACTTGGCATAATTCCCTGGAGATTCATTCAAATTGTTGGGACTATCAGTAGTATTTTCCTTTTATTGTTGACTAGTAGTCCCTGGATGTACTACATACATCTGTAGTGGATGTACTACAGAGTGTTTAACCGTTCATTAGTTTAAGTATACCTGAGCTATTTCCAGTCTTTTGGTTATTAAAAAAATAGGTGTATGAATATTTATGTGCAAGTTTTTATGGAGATATAATAGATAATTCTAATTTCTCTGAGATACAGGCTTAAGTGTGCAATTGCTGAGGAATAGGGTTGTTGCATGTTTAGTTTTATAAGAAAATACATATTTTCAGATTGGTTGTATCATTTTACATTCATGCTAGCCATATATGAGTGATCCATCTGTGTGTTGATCTTGTATCCTAAAGCATTGCTAAACTTACCTTTTTGTTCTAGGAGTTTTGTTTTATTTGGGATTTTTGATGTAGATGATCATGCCATCTGCAAAATAGGGACAGTTTTATTTCTACCTTTCCAGTCTGTTTGCTTTTTTATTTATTTCTGTTGCCTTATTTCTCTTGCACCAAGTGTCTAGAACTTCCGGTACTCTCTTAAATAAGATAGACATCTTTTCCATGTTACCAGTCTTAATGGGGAACATAATCATTCTTGGATCATTAAACAGTATGTTAGCAACAAGTTTTGTGTAGTTTTTAAATCAAGTTTAGAACATTGCCTTCTATTCCTAGTTTGCTGAGATTTTATGTTAGATTTTGTTGAATACTTTTTTCTGCATCAATTATTATGGTTATATGGTTTTGCTTTGTCAGTGTGTTGATATGGTGGATTACATTGATTGATTTTTAAATGTTGAACCAGCCTTGCATACCTAAAAAAAATAATCCCACTTGGTCTTTTTATACATTGCTAGATTCTCTTTGCTAATATTTCTGGAGGAGTTGTACATGTAAGTTTGAGAGATATTGTTCTGTAGTTTTCTTTATTACTACTTTTTTTTGGTTTTGGTATCAGAATAATGCAGGCCTTATAAAATGAGTTAAGAAGTGTTTCCTCTTCTTTTGTTTTCTGAATGATATTTTGTAAAGTTGGTGTTAATCCTTCTTTGAATATTTGGTAGAATTCTATAGTAAAACTATCTGGACCTGGAAATTTTTTCCCCAAGAGCTTTTAAGTTGCAAATAAATTTCTTTGATGGTTATAGAAACTATCCAGGTTATCTATTTCATCTTAGTTTAGTTTTCGTAGTTTGTAGTCTTTGAGGAACTGATTGATTTCTTCTAAGTTGTTGAATTTATGAGTGTACAGTTTTTTACAATATTGCTATATATACCTGTAATGGCTACAAGATCTGCAGTGATGTCTCCTGTTTAATTACAAATAATGATGATTTTTGTCCTCTTTTTATATACCTGTTTCATCTTTGCTAGAGGTTTATCAATTTTATTAATTTTTTAAAGTCCTGGATTTTTTTCACTGGTTTTATATACTGCTTTTCAATCATATTGGTTTCTGCTCTTTATTATTTCCTTCCTTTTGCTTGCTTTGAATTGGTTTTACTCTTATTTTTCTACTTTCTTGAGGTAAGTATTTAGATTTTTTATTTTGATAACCTTCCTATTTTCTAATATTAGTAATTAACGGTACAAATTTTCCTCTCAGCCCCTACCTCAGTTGTGTCTCACATATTTTGATATATTTTCATTTCCATTCAATCCAACGTAGTTTATTATTTCCATTTGATCCTTCATTTTCCACTCAGATTACTTAGAAAAGTTGTCTAATTCCCTTTGTTTGGAGAGTTTCTTTTTGTCTTCTTGTTACGGATTTCTAACATTTTTAATTTTGTTTCCATTATGGTTAGAGAACATAATTTGTATGATTTCAATTTTTTTTAAGTTTCTTGAGGTTTGTTTTATGGCAATTGTATTTTTTACTTTATAGGCTAAATTTTTCTTCTGTTGTTTTCTGCTATGACATTAATTATGGGTGTCCACATTTTAAAGGAACATGGGAAAGTACAAGAAATCTAAAGAAAAAATTTAAAGATAAAAGGATAAAAAAGAGGACTCACAATTAAGGAATGATTTCTTTTTCAAAAAAAGAAGTTAATCATTATTTTTTAAAGTGTTAGAAATTAATCTGTCCCATCAATAAAATGTATCTTCCTATCTTTTGAAGTTTTTATTTTGTTCAAATATACATAGTGTAAAAGTTATCATTTTGACTGTTTTTAACTGTACAATTCAGTGGCATCAAACACATTCACATCGTTGTGGAACCATCACTACTATCACACTTACTTAGAGAAAAATAAATCTTGGGACACAAACAATGGACTTAAACCCAAACAAGCTTTCCAATAAATTATGTTCTGTAAATTAGAAATCTTATCCTGCTTCATGCTGGAAGATGGTCATTGACTACACAAGAGATTTTTAAGTGAATGGATGAAGTCATTTTTTTAAGCATCATTACCAGAAGCTGAGGCCTTTGATTAGATTATATTAATTTAAAGAGAATTCTTTAATAATGTAAATTCTGTCATTTCTAATTGTGTCATAGCTATTACCTTTCCTATCATTTTGAAACTTATTTTAATTAAACTTATTTAATTATCTATTTTCTCCTTATTATCTTTCAAAATATTATCTTCTTTTGAAAGAATATTTTGGCATATAACCTTGCTTCCAACAGTCATTGTTGGCAGTAAAATGATCAGGAAAGTTAGGATAGCAGTCCTCTATTGCCATCATATTGATTTCAATTGCTCATTTATATTGTCAATATTGTAAGTAGAATTGACATTTTCATTTACTTAATCAATTACTGCACCTTACTGTTAATTTTTATTATTACTCTCTCTCAAATTACTGTTAGTGCTAGAAACTAGTATTTAATACTTCCTAAAACAGAGATAGAGCCATGATTTGAGCCATGTCTCATTTTGTTTTTCTTGAACACTTAAAACTTTACCTAGACTTGAAAACTGAAAGAAGATTTGAGAGAGTTATATGAATAATTTTTTTAAACATACACACATACACACAAAATTAAGGATGAAATTAATGTACCTCATGGGTTATTAGGGGGTGATGAGAGTGATAAGTATTTTGAGCATTTCTAACTGTCAAGGTTTATACCCGTTCGAAAATCTTTACAACAGTCCTATAAACTGGATATTATCATCTATATTTTGTGGATGCAGAAACAAAGGATCAAAGAAATAAATTGCCAATGCCTTTTAGTTATGAGAGGGACAGCTAATATTTTAATTCATGTTTATCTGATTATGTGCTCTGTTCTCTTTGTAAAAAATTCTGTGAAATAGAGCCAAATAGCAAAGTAAAATTATGTGAAAAAGGAGAGCTTGTTCAATTGTATAATTCAGAGTGTATATAAGAAATAGATTAGTTGATGATGTGTGTCAGAACATACCTTTTTACATGTAACAATATGCTTTTTTAGCATTTTATTGTAGAGAATTATTATGTGCTTTGTTCTGGTTTGGCTTTTATTTTCTTTACATAAGTGCATTCATCAGTTGCAAATGGATGAAAAGACAATTTCTTGCCTATTCTCACTGTCACTGTAAGTTGTCAGGTGTTTTTTCTTAAGATACAGACTCCTTAATTCCAGAGTTAAAGGAACAGACTTTATGTTAATCTAACTAACAGTGTGGAATAGGCCCACTCTGAACAAAAACTCTATGTAGGGTTTTTATTTAAAAGTGTTTCAGGTGCTTAGAGAGATAAGGCAAGAGTAGAAGAATGGAAAATTAGTTGAAGGCTGGAGGTCTTGACCCCAGGAACTGGTGGATCTCCAGAGACTAGAAAAGAGGTCAGTAGAAACATGGTTGAGTGGTAGAAACATGAACTATGCTTGAATGTAGTACTCTGAGAGATGGAAAAATCTCTTAAGTGATTATCTCTTATATAGCCTTTGACTCTAGAAAAATTTTTCAAGTCATTATTACTGAGTTTGACACCCAAATTTTAGTGAGCCACATGGAATGAACCTTGTAAGAAGATCAATACTTAACAATAACCAAAACCTTGGGCCCTTTCCCTGTTTTCTTCACCACGTTAGTTCCAAGATTCTGTTACAACTGAAGTGAGGGAGAGAAAGCATTCAGCATAGGTCAAATAAATTTCTTGCTAACTTTAGTAAGTGAAGTCCTTTAATACAAGTTAATTTGCTGCTTTTAAATATATGTAAATATTACATTTATCACATTGTTTACACACTATTATAATTAAGAAGTTTGGGAACATAATTTATTGAATATTTTCCTATAAAAGCATATAGAGCAAGTACAGTGATATAAATTGAAATTGAATCATTATTCAATATGAAAATGGAAAGCTAAACAATTTCAATTACTTTACAAACAAATTAACTACTTCTCTTGAAGCCTGATAAGGCAAAAAGTCTGGCACAGTTACTACAAGGGTGACAGCCCCATGATCCTGAGAAATGTGCTACAGGTTTTACATAGTTTATGCAGTACCATTATGTAAAAGATAATAAGCGATGCTACATTTAGAAAATGTGAGGTCCCATTTTTTAAAACCCTTTTTTACATGGCAGTGTTGTCAATTGCCTGTAAGATCATTTTCTAACATAAATTTATATCCCTCTAAGGTAAATGTGCCCTTTCCCATTTCACAGAGGGAGGCACTATTCAAAGAAGTTCGACCTTTCCACTATTCTTATTAATTCAAATGTCTACTATTATTAATCCAAACACTCCATCTTGCTTTAAACATGACTCTGAATACTTATTGTGTATGTCCCATTACATTCCTCACTTTTAGTTTGCCAATGCAGTGTTTGACTTCTTTTTCTAGGTTTTCACTTCTTAGTGAATGAATAGCTCTAGTTTTGTCTCTCTCCCCTGGGCACTAATTTTAGCATTTACTGTAGCAGATTCAGCCTGGTTAGCAATAAGTACAGCTTTCTATAAAGTTAGTTCAAGTGCTAGTCTAAACAGTAATTGCTTGCATATTCATGGCATAGTTCTTCATGAGCTGCTCACAAACAGTCCCATCAGGCTTTATTTCCATGTTGGCATGTAGTTGAGGTAGGATTTATTTTTTCCTGTATATTAACTGATTCTGAGTGTTTCAGTTGTGTTTTATGTTTTTGTATGGTTGTACATGATTTATTATTTAATTGAATAGCTTTGTAAAGGAAATACAAGTAATACTAGTACTTATAAAGGAAAGTATTCTCCCATCTTCTGAATGAGAATATAAATAAAAATTTGAGTTAGGAAAATTATGACTTTTCCTTGAGTGCTACTGTGTACTGTCCATGTGTGTTAATAGCTAAATGCATGGCAGGATTTATATGATGAAATAAAGAAAGATGTGGTACATTCAGTCAAAATGCTGGAGGTTAAGATTGTAATTGCGATGAACAAGGAGTTTCATGGAAATCTGTATCTTTTCAATATGGAAACTGTCCTCTTTCTCTAAAAGACAGGAAGAAAAATACTCCTCAGTTACACTCATCAATGCTATTCACCCACTGCCTTTGTAACACAACTTAGAGTTCTCTGGTGAGTAAAGGAAGGAAAAGCCCAGACAAAGGAATGCCATTAGAAGTGAACATGTATTACATGTTCTGCTCAGTGTGTTAGAAGCAAAATGCGAATTTAAGGGCATAAATAACCAGGTCTATGCTAATATCATGGACTAAGACTTAGCACTTGAAATAAGAGTATTGAGTAAGTGCAGGCATGGATACCAAGAATACTCTGCAATGAATATAATTGCTCCGATACAACAGAATGAAGATCAGCACAGAAAGGGAGCAGCACAGGAAGCTGAAGAAATCATGAACCAAATAGGAAATAGATGGAGGGGGCACACTGTGCCTGGGCTATATTGAGGTGTAACAGTAGCCTTAGTACCTGAACTCTGCTTTTCCCATTTTTAGAGATGAAAGATACTAAGAATAGACATAATACATTACACCTTCTAGGAATTTCTTTTCACCTTTATTCCAACCTCCTACGTTCTTTGAGTGCACTGATATATATCTTAAAGTTCACCTTAGACAGAATATGTTAATATAATCATTATCACAACTTTCTAAATGAGAGAGCATAAGGGGCACCAGGCATAAATTAAATTAAACTTTTCCCGCTAGTCTGTTCACCACTACTGAAAAATGTAATGCCTGTATGTTTTTTTCATGTTCTTCTTAACTAGAAAAAAAAAAAGCTTGGAGAGATTTATTGCCCATTTATCCTTGGAAAGAGTCCAAGGATCATTTTTGTTCCCTGTCTTGGAGAAAGGAGCATAACTGTAATTTTCTTAATTATGTGAGGTGCCACAAGTAAAAAGGTAGCAGCACTAGCTCAGTTCCCTGTGGGAACATCAGCATATGTGAGAGTTTGCACAATTCTTGGATTAGTAAGCTTCTCAACAGGGGGGGAGCTATGCTTGTTATTCTATCTTGGATCTGAGAAAATGTTTCAGATTTACCAGTGGCATTCTGAAAATGCCTTACCAATCACCTAAGCATTGTTGTGTAATTTTAAAATGTGCTGAAAAAATGTCAACGAGATAGATTTTAGAAAGTAGATTTGACAATGGAGTTCAAATAAGAAGAATTTCAGACCTTTTTTATTCACTGTACCACAATTCTTATAAACATTCTTAAAAGGAGATATGTAGTTAACTCCATATATGGCATTTGAAAATATGGAGGTTGCAGGTATGTTTTTAAAATAACTTTTTAATAATAAAAAAAGAAAGATATATTTTCTGTTATTTTCTCCTAAAATGCTTAGTCTGTTATTATGTAGAGTTTAAACTGCAGGATAAAGGCACAGAAATTTGGATAAGCCTATATATCCAGTTCAAAAGGAAAAAAAAGAAAGAGACATAAAGAGGCAGTTAAGCACCTATCTTTCCATTCATTGTCAAACTGCAGCAAATGCAAAATTCTGCTTTAAACTTTAAGTAATACTCAGAGAAAAAAGTAAGTATATATATATATATTATATGGATATATGTGTGTGTGCTTTGGTTTGCTATATATTGTTTTGCTGGGTAGAAGAAAGTGGATCATGTTTACAGGTTTGGGAAGGGGAGATTAGAAAGGGAATAATTGAAAATTGTGTAAAGTTAGGTGAAAACTGATAAGCCTTGTACTCTGAGGAGGTGGAAAGGAAAGGTACATTAGTTAAAATTGTTTTTTTGATGCAAAAAATAGAATACATGTCTACTGTGGACTAAACAAATAGAGATTTATTTTTCAAATGTAACAAGAATTCTTGAAAGTCCTTCCCACATGACAGGAAGGTGGCTGCTGAATCTTTAGCCATCATGTTGACATTGAAGGCAGGAAGGAGACAGCTGTGTCTGAACTCTTGCCCTCTTATTCAGGAAGCTCAGTAACTTTCTGAGACTTCTCCAGCTTCAAATTAAGTGATATTAATCAGAATTGGTCATGTGGACACCATTTATAAGGGTTAAAAAGAGTGGGAAATGGCATTGTTAAGATTGGCTTTGTATAGTCATGATTATTGTCCTGGCTTTGCCACAAAATCAAGTTATGTTAGCTAGAAAGAAGGAAAGAAGAAAAAGGAATAGAAAAATAACCAAGTTTCTAATTTGATGAAGTGAGTTTGAGGAAGTGTGGAGATGGTAGACTAGAATAACTGGTAGAAACCTTTTGCACTGAGATAGGAAATAAGCAGAAATATTAAGTGCAAATTTTTATCTATTTATTGGTGAAGGGATAGGTTTTTAAGAAAATCCACATCTTTTCAGCCTCATTTAAAAAAGAAGTAATGATTTGAAAAATATGGAAAAAGAACAATCAGAAGAAAAAAGGGGCTACATTGTGTTTGGGAGAAATGTACACAACTTAATTATTAGTGTTAGTCTGAGAGTATTGTTAGAGGCATTAGATTTTCTTCAGTAATTGCACGTACATCTGGGTTGACAAATTTTTATCCCTCCTCCAGCTCTACAACACGCCCTCAACCCATGTGAAAGAACATGGGAGTCTTAATTCCGTAAAGATTTCCAACATTTTTTTAAGGATGATATACTATTGATTTTCTGCAAATGTTATAATTTTAGGGCAAAGTTTCTCAGTCTCAGCAGTACTGATATTTTGGTCAGATAATTCTTTGTTGTGGGAACTGTCCTGTGAATTATAGAAAGTTTAGCAACATCCTCTAGCATCCCTGGCTTCTACCCACAGGATACCAGTAGCAATTCCATCCCTTTCCTACTTACCCCAGTTGTGACAACTTAAAATGTTTCCAGATATTGCCAAATATTCTCTGAGGAGCAAAATGCCTTAGGTCGAAAACCACTGTTCTAGTATATTCTGGACTATGAGCAAAGGGATCATCTGGACGCTTGACATAACTGGAGACTCTAGGGCTCTACTGTGATTCACTGCATCAGGATATGAATTTTAACAGGATTCCCAATGAATTTATCTGCACATTAAAGTCTGACATGCACTGATCTGTAACATGCCAGTAGACCTTTAACTTTTCTCTTACTCAGTCTCCCAACATCTCTAGTCCATGTGACAGACTGCTGCCAGGTTAATCCACTAGAAACTCCTCATTGCCTACAGAATAAAATTGAAACTGTTTCCTCTGCCTGGTTTTTGAGGTTTTCCCAAATAAGCTTTAAATATAATTTCATAAATACCTCGTTGAAAAATCTGACATTCTAGTCAAATTCTGTGGACTAATGCCTTGCATGTTCTGAGACTTCCTATTGAAATAGTATCCACAGTTCAAAGCAACCTAACAGAAGTCCAACCTTTTCCACAAAACCTTCCATTTGCATCATACTTAAACTCTTCTTCCTCTGCTTCACATGTTTATTTTGTGCATGTGTGCAGTAGAAGATAAAACTTTGAGTATTGAAGACAAATAGACTGTGTTAAAATGTGGTTCTGCCACTGAATATGATCTTTGGCAAAGTAAGTAGTTTCTCTAAGCCTCAGTTGCCACATTTATAAATTGGATTTTTTGTGAGTACATTCACTAAGAGTTGTTTTGACAGTTAAATGAGATAATGCATATAAGGACTGACACATAGAAAGCACAGAGCAAATAACAGTCATTGCCATTATTAATGGTAATGATAAAAATAAAGTAATACCTTTTATATTGCCCCACCATTCCATTCAACAGCAGAAACTACTATTAAGTATTAATATTAACTACCTTTTACAAATTTTTAGAAGTGTCTAATTCATTTTTGTATCCCCATGTATTATTTATACTGGTATTTCCAGTAAACAGAGTAAGGAATTAATAAATATTTGTTGAACAAATTTAAGTACATGCCTTAATTTTACTATCATACAATTAGAGGCGGGAGTTGGAATTTATGTCTCGTTGCTTTCTGTATCTCCACAGCAACAAAAATGGTGCCTGAACATAGTAGAAGCTCAATAAATGTCTGTTAACTACATGCATGATTGACTAATTGGTTAACTGTGGAGAAATATTTAAATTACCAGATGCTCAAAACCCAAAGGGAAACTCCATCCTGGAAAAGTCAGACTATTTATGTTTATTTCTCACTTTCTACTCCTTCTAATGATGAGAAAAACGTTTTTCCTACAACTAGGTAGTTTATGTTACAGACTTGACAAAATATTTTTCTTTAGCCATCTGCTTTTCCATTTACCACAAATGGAAACTTAATATTCCAGCATAAAGTCATCTTGAAGAGAACTATTTGCATCCCCAAATGTTCTCCTTTTGTAGATCCCAAGTAAATCACCTTCCTCTCAAAGACGCACAAATTATAGATAATATGTCATAATTATTTTCATCACCAAGAATCACTTGCTATTTGCCAGATGATAGGATACTGTTTAACTTTCCCCAGTTGGAAATGTCAGTCAGCACTTGCTCTTGCATTATGTGAAAATACATGATGACTTTCTATTAAAGACAGATAATTTTGAGGTCTGCTTCATAGTGCATCATTATTTTCATTTTTTACAAAGCTAACTACATTGTTGCTCTCAAGAATCACTGATGGGACCTTTTAGATATTATGGAATCATTGTTCTCACTAATTGTTGATGGAACATTTTAGGATGCTTTTTAGACGTTAAAAAGTGCTCATAATTATTCTGTATATTTCAGAAAATAAGCTGCTGCTTTTGGTTGTGTTTAACACCTGTATTCAAAGCATTATATTCTTTCTGGGCATTAAGTAAATTACATTCATAGAGACAGAGTTTCAGCCTCATCAGAACAGACAGATGGTTTCTATGGGAAATACGCTGCAACTCCTTGGTTTCATCTTTAAAGCAATGACTGTTTTCTCTTCAGGAGGTAATACCTGGGACCAATTGTGTCAGAGAAAGATAAAACAGAAACATTTTCTTCCTCTTTTCCCCATGTCAACTCAAAACCAAATTCTGCCAATCGTAATCCTTTTTGTTTTTAACTTTTCCTTAAACTCTGCATATTTTTGCCTACTTTTACTGCTCAGTTTCTCTATTTTGAAACACTTTCTTCCTTTGGCTTCTAGGGCAGCATCCACTATGCTTACATCACTGGCTGTTGCTCCTCTTCTTTCTCTGTTCCCCCCTTACCTCTGTACTCTCACATCACCCTGAGGCTTAGCCCTTAGATCACATTCTTTTCTCTCTGCACTCACTCCCTTTGTGCACAGACAAACACATATGCTCATAGCACTCAAGTTCATATCAAGCTCAGCCTTCTGCCCTGAACTCCAGATCCTTAAATACAACTTCCTACTCTACATTCTTACCTGAGTTACTAGTTCAAAATGAACATGTCAAAAACTGAGCTCCTGATCTTCCTCCCTAATCCTCCTTCTCCCACAGTCATTCTACAAATGGATTTAATGATAAATCCATCTTTCCATGTGTTGAGAACAAAATTCTGGTAATCATTGTTGACTATTCTCTTTTTTCCACATCCCAAATTAAATCCCTTATTTCACCTGAAGCTTCTACCTTCAAAGTTTGGCTTTCTATCTCTACTCCAGCCATGTTTTCATTAGTGCCACAGCTATCACTCTGGTCCAGATCTCCATCATTCTTGCTAATGCTCTTATTGCAATAGACTCCTTACTAGTTTCATTTCTCTGCTTCCTTTCATTTCCATTTATTCTCAGTGGGGCAGCTAAAGTAATCCTGTTTCAAAGAAGAGGTCATGTCAGATCATGCCACATCTCTGCTTAAAACTCAACAATGACATCTCACTCTAAGTAAATAACCTGGAGTGATCTTTCCCCAGATATCCACATAGCTGGATTCCTGACTTGTTCAGGTCTTCACAGAGAAACTTTGCCTGACTATGCAATTTAACATTACGACCCTCTTCAAGACTCCTGACTTATTTGTCTCCATAGCACTTACCACTTTCTACTATACTTTATCAGTGGTTCTCAAAGTATGATGGCCAGACTAGCAGTATTATCCTCATCTGAGAATTTGTTAGAAATGAAAATTCTCAGCCCTCAGTTCATGCCTACTGAGTTAGAAATGTGGTGATTAGAGGCCAAGAGTCTGTGTTTTAACAAGCCTTTCAGGTGATTCTGATGTGTGCTAAAGTTTGAAAACAACATATTTTATTTATTTTGTTATATATGTTTTATTATAGTATATTTTATTACATATTATGCTAATATATATATATATATATATATACACACACACGTATATTTCACCAAAAGTATAAAAATCACGAATGAAGAATTTATGGGTTTTTTCTACTGCTTTTTCCAAAGAATTTGAAACAGTGGCTGGTTTACAGTGTGTGCTACACAACTGTTGTTAAATGAATAAGTAAAAGTAGGACTTCACACATCCGTGTCCCTCCTCTCGTTTTTCCCTCTGCCTGTAATATCCTTTCATCCTTTCCTTATGAGGTCTGGCTGTTTACCTACACTTAACTCATGTAGCATCTCTACTCTTCTTGAAACTCCACCTCTACTTTCCCTCTGCAGGTCAGTCCATTGGGCACATGTCTCTTTGCCTATAGAAGATTTTATATTTTTAATCACACCACACATACACTAAATTTACCTATTTGTATACCCACTTTCTCCACTACAAAATGAATTATTTGAGGGCAAATTTTCTTTCTACATACCTAGACCATTCCACAGTATAGAATACAGAATAAGTTCTCAATCAATATTTCTTAAATTATTGAATTACATTTGGAAGATTGTTACCAAGGTGGTGCAACAATTGAATACAATTCAAATTGATTTAAGAAAAACATCTTGTTTGTTGGCAGGATACAGGGTGTGCAGGAAAGCCAAGGTCAGGGAAGAAACCAGGCTTCATGGGGGTCCAGGGACAAGAACCAGAAAGCCTTTCTGAAATAAGGCAGATATTTCCTCTGGGTTTATTGAAGTAGGCCTTTATGTTCTCTACAGCCAGATGGCCTGTCTTCCATCTGAGTGGGGAAAAAAATGCAATACCAGGTCTATGACTTTCCCATTTCAACTGCAAAATGAAGACTTGCTGCCATCACTGTATCTCTTTTTCAATTTACAAGTGAGAGAATCTGATTGGTCTGCTTCAGTTAGGTACTCACCTCTGATATATCCCTAGAGTTTATTCTCTGTGAATGGGTGGGGGAATGGCAGGCAACTTAACACATCTTTTACCTTCACACAAACACTCAAGTATATATTGATACATATGTAACTATATAACTCATTGAATAAGATTATACATGAGATAAGATTCTACAAGTGTTAATACTATTAGATTGAATATATAATCACTGAAACAAATGCAAGATGTTTTTTATAATTTTAGCATGGATATAAATATACATAAAGTTTAAAATCTTTACAAAAATTGCATATAGAGGAACTTGTATGGTTTGAAATTTTCTAGTAACCAAACAAGTCTAACTTGATACATATATCTCACCAGTGTAAGAGTAAACGAGTAAAAATATTGTTTCATTTTCCTCTACGTCTAATACATGACATTTTAGGAAAGGTGAGCCCCCAAATTCTTTCATTCATAGAAAAAACACTTGTTGATTGTTAATGATATATGCTGTGTCAAGCAAGGGACACAGCATCTGCCCTCAACTTATATCCTGTGCACAGAAAATAAAATAAAGGGAAAATAACTACAACATGTGGTTGATAAAGAAGTAGGTATTGAAAGGCAGTAAAGGATAAGATATTGGTCATATAATTGTGATTTTCTTTGGGGTAAGAGAAACATCTCACACCACCTGCATACATTATAATCACTAACATGAAGGAAAAACAGACCTCTAATCCTGGTGAATTCTGTAGGTGGAAAGAAAGAACCAGAATCTACAGATAATTTTCTCAGGTCATTTTGTATTAAAATGCTATATGCAGCTCAGCTTCCTGGTGTTGGTGTTAATACAGGTCAATGATGACTCTACATCAAGTACCTGAACTAGATACTGTGGTCCCTTCTTAACACTAGCACCTTCAGAGCATCAGGTATGACGAAAGCAAGTCGGTAATCAAGTTTTTAAATCTCTTTCTGCTTGCACTCATGCAGCCCTGCCTTTTGGGCAGAGTTGAGTTAGAGACCAGGGACAGATTTTTGACCATGCTTTCTTTTCTTGGTGTACGTGGCAATATTTTGCCAGCAGCTTCCCTAGCACAAAGAGAAAGATCAAGTTAAAATTTCAAAATATATCTGTGAAGTTACTTTCCAGATCCACTGCCTGATTAAAATAATGAATACATTTGGAAGACTAAATATTTACTAAACTTCCAATTGAGTAGTCTGGCTCTCCATGGTGTAATCTCAATAAATACTGAACAGCCACATCTGGAAAAGAGAATGTTGCTTGAATAATTATTTTCTTGTCCTACATTATCTAGATTTTACTTGTCTTTGGGCTCCCTGAAACCAGGGGCTGTGCTGTAATTTATCTCCCGTGCATGCAGAACCTAACCCAGTGCATAGCACGCAGCACATCGTCAGTGAATGTCATTTGAATGAAATCATCTGTTATTGATTTGCACTTACAGAATTGATTACATAAAAGATACTCTCTAAACAAGATAAACAGAGGAGATTATAATTTTGTGGCACTTCTGGAATGGGCTTAAATCAGCCATTTCCCTGCCTTTGTTTTTTAAGAAGAGAATAATAAAATAGTGGTAGATTATTCATCTACCTGTCAGTTCTTCTGACACTTTTCTGAGATCATTTAGGTCTAATGTAGTTCTTTTATTTCCTTTATAGATTCCGATGTTTTTAATAGAAAAAAAAAAAAGACTCTTGAAGTCTATTTGGAGTTTTCTGCTTTCTCTTAGACTCTGATGTATTTCTTAGCACGTAAAAAGTTCATTGTGTCCTCATCCACATGCACGCCCAGCCCACCCTCCCCACCATCAAAAAAAGAAAGAAAAAAAAAAAAAGACAAGTGTGGGGCTGATATATTTAGTTCTTATTTCTCCTTTTTACACTCCTCTTCACAGCCTCTCTGATGTAGTCACTGTCATCTCACACATGCTTAGGACTCTGAAAATTGTTCTCACTACAGCAAAACCACTGAAGAAACATGCTTCACAGCCTGATGAACTCTCTTTGTGGTTGTGAATATGCCTTATTCACTCAATAATTTTTCAGCAGAAAACAGTGAAATATGTGACACAGGAAGTGCCAGGCCTATCAGTCCTCCATGCAAACTGCTTTTCTTCATGTAAAACTAACATACTCACCCTTGGCATAACATGCATTGAAAAAAAATAAAGATGGTTCGTATGGATAAAAAGGTTATACTGTATATTTTATTCTTGTGAACATTTTAAAAACACTACTTTCAAAGCTCTAACCAGTAGGAGGAAACTAATATATTCTCAGTGTTTCTATTTATGAGGCACTAAATGTGCATTTGTCAGTATAACAGGATGTGAGCTTGTATTACTTAGTACTATCAATATAGCATTACAACTCAAGTTAGCTTAGGCACAAAAGTAAATGTGTTGGTTTAAGTAACTGAAAAATACTGGATATTTTGGTTTTAGGCATTGCTGGATTCAAGGCTCAAGTAGTACTTTCAGGGATGCTTTTCTTTCAATCCCTTAAACAGACTCTCTCCTAATGGTGGGTGTGATGGTGGGCAGTGACTTTCATCCTGACTTTGTAATGGCCGTGTGGAAAGAGAATCTTCCTAAGGCTTAGACAGAAAAGCCCCCATGGGACTCAACTTGGACAGTTAGTATAACACGACTATTTATGAACTAATCACTATGCCAAGAAGATTGGGTAACGTTGCTGGGTAGGCCTGGATTATGAGCCCGTGAGGGTCACGTCCAGTAGAATTACATGTTTTTCCCAGAGGAAAGGGGCATTTGTAAGAAATGGAATAAGAGTACCCAGAACAAGCAGTAACAATTAGTGTCTAAAGCTGACATATAATACAATGCCTGTTTTAAAGATAAGGAAACCAAGACTCAAATTTTCATAACTAAACTTAGATTACACTAGCATCTGATATCCTAGTAAGCAGCAGGACTCCCCACTGCTTTTTCTTAATCCCAAATCCAGTAACATTCCTATCTCAGTTACCTGACCAATTTCTTCAGTGCTTTTTCCACACAAAAATTCAGACTTGTCTGTGATGTTATGCTGTCAATGAAAGATGCATAGAAAATATCAAGGATCTACACCTGTGCCTAAAAGAGACTATGCAGGGACACAGAATTATTAAATGAACCTGGTGTATGCAAATGGCTAATTGCTGTAGTTTAGATTTCACATTAATGTATTTATTTCCTTAAAAAAATCTAATTTAATCCATACTTTGCACACCACATAATCGTGGGATTTAAAAATGGAATAATATTAACAGTAATCTGCCTTTTTTCTGGTTCTTATTTCCCATTCATTCCCCCCATCCCAATAAGTGTTACTGCTTATTAAATTTTAATCCAGAGGACCTTCAAGATGGCAGAGGAGTAAGATGTGGAGAGCACCTTCCTCCCCACAAATACATCAGAAATACATCTACATGTGGAACAACTCCTACAGAACACCTACTGAACACTGGCAGAAGACCTCAGACTTCCCAAAAGGCAAGAAATTCCCCGCGTTCCTGGGTGGGGCAAAAGGAAAAAGAAAAAAACAGAGACAAAAGAATAGGGATGGGACCTGCACCTCTGGGAGGGAGCTGTGAAGGAGGAAGAGTTTCCACATTCTAGGAAGCACCTTTGCAGGCAGAGACTGTGGGTGGCTTCGGAGCCACGGAGGAGAGCACAGCAACAGGGGTGCGGAGGGCAAGGTGGAGAGATTCCCTCACGGAGGATCGGTGCCAACCAGCACTCACCAGCCCGAGAGGCTTGTCTGCTCACCCACCAGGGCAGGTGGGGGCTGTGAGCTGAGGCTCGGGCTTCGGAGGTCAGATCCCAGGGAGAGGACTGGGGTTGGTTGCGTGAACACAGCCTGAAGGGGGCTAGTGCACCACAGCTAGCCGGGAGGGAGTCCAGGATAAAGTCCCGAATTGCTGAAGAGGCACGTGACTTTTTCTTGCCTCTTTGTTTAGCGGTGCGTGAGGAGAGTGGATTCAGAGCACCGCCTAAACAAGCTCCAGAGACAGGTGGAGCCACGGCTATCAGTGCGGACACCAGAGATGGACATGAGACACTAAGGCTGCTGCTGCAGCCATGAAGAAGCCTGTGTGCAAGCACAGGTCACTATCCACACCTCTCCTCCCGGGAGCCTGTGCAGCCTGCCACTACCAGGGTCCTGTGATCCAGGGACAACTTCCCCGGGGGAATACACGGCGCACCTCAGGCTGTTGCAGTGTCACTCCAGCCTCTGCCGCCGCAAGCTTTCCCCGCATTCCGTACCCCTCCCTCCCACCAGCCTGAGTGAGCCAGAGCCCCGTAATCAGCTGCTCCTTTAGTCTGAGGGAAGAAAAGATGCCCTCAGGTGACCTACACACAGGGGCAGGGCCAAATCCAAAGCTGAACCCCAGGAGCTGTATGAAGAAAGAAGAGAAAGGGAAGTTTCTCCCAGCAGCCTCAGGAGCAGCAGATTAAATCTACACAATCAACTTGATATACCCTGCACCTCTGGAATACCTGAATAGACGACGAATCATCGCAAAATTCAGGCAGTGGACTTTGGGAGCAATTGTAGACTTGGGGGTTGCTTTCTGCATCTATTTGTTTCTGGTTTTATGTTTATCTTAGTTTAGTAATTAGAGTTTATTATTACCAGTAGATTTGTTTATTGATTTGGTTGCTCTCTTCCTTTTCCTCTCTGAAGATAGATATATACCTTTTTTTCCTTTTTTCGTTTTGTGAGTGTGTATGTGTATGCTTCTTTGTGTGATTTTGTCTTTATAGCTTTGCTTTTACCATTTGTCCTAGGATTCTGTCTGTCCATTGTTTTGTTTTTTCTTTAAGTATACTTTCTTTTCTTTTTTATTACTTTTTATTTTTAATAATTTTTTTTATTTTTAATTTTACTAAGTTCATTTTATTTTATTTTTATTTTCTCTTTCTTTCTTTTGTTTTTTCTCCCTATTCTTTTAGGCCTTTTGGCTGACAGGGTCTTGGTGCTCCGGCTGGATGTCAGGCCTGTGCCTCTGAGGTACAAGAGCCGAGTTCACGACATTGGTCCACCAGAGACCTCCTGGCTCCACGCAGTATCAGATGGCAAAAGCTCTCCCAGGGATCTCCATCTCAATGCTAAGACCCAGCTCCACTCAATGTCCAGCAAGCTACAATGCTGGACACCCTATGCCAAACAACTAGCAAGACAGGAACACAACTGCACCCATTAGCAGAGAGGCTGCCTAAAATCATAATAAGGCCACAGACACCCCAAAACACACCACTGGATGTGGTCCTGCCCACCAGAAGGACAAGATCCAGCCTCATCCACCAGAACACAGGCACCAGTCTGGTCCACCAGGAAGCCTACACAACCCAATGAACCAACCGTAGCCACTGGGGGCAACAATGGGAAATATGAACCTGCAACCTGTGAAGAGGAGACCCCAAACACAGTAAGTTAAGCAAAATGATAAGACAGAGAAACACACAGCAGATGAAGGAGCAAGGCAAAAATGCACCAGACCAAGCAAATGAAGAGGAACTAGGCAGTCTACCTAAAAAAGAATTCAGAAAAATGATAGTAAAGATGATCCAAAATCCTGGAAATAAAATGGAGAAAATACAAGAAACGTTTAACAAGGACCTAGAAGAACTAAAGAGCAAACAATGATGAACAATACAATAAATGAAATTAAAAATTCTCTAGAAGGAATCAATAGCACAGTAACTGAGGCAGAAGGACGGATAAGTGACCTGGAAGATAAAATAGTAGAAATAACTACCACAGAGCAGAATAAGGAAAAAAGGATGAAAAGAATTGAGGACAGTCTCAGAGACTTCTGGGACAACACGAAACGCACCAACGTTCGAATTATAGGGTTCCCAGGAGAAGAAGAGAAAGAGAAAGGGACTGAGAAAATATTTGATGAGATTATAGTTCAGAACTTCCCTAATATGGGAAAGGAAGTAATCAGTCATGTCCAGGAAGCGCAGAGAGTCCCACACAGGATAAATCCAAGGAGAAACACGCCAAGAAACGTATTAATCAAACCAACAAAAATTAAATACAAAGAAAAAATATTAAAAGCAGCAAGGGAAAAACAAATAATATACAAGAGATTCCCCATAAGGTTAACAGCTGATCTTTCAGCAGAAACTGTGCAAGCCAGAAGCGAGTGGCAGGGCATATTTATTTAAAATGATGAAAGGGAAACCAAGATTACTCTAACCAGCAAGGATCTCATTCAGATTCAACAGAGAAATTAAAACCATTACAGACAGGCAAAAGCTAAGAGAATTCAGCACCACCAAACCAGCTTTACAACAAATGCTAAAGGAACTTCCCTAGGCAGGAAACACAAGAGAAGGAAAAGACCTACAATGACAAACCCAAAACAAGAAAATGGTAATAGGAACATACATATCGATAATTACCTTAAATGTAAATGGACTAAATGCTCCAACCAAAAGACATAGACTGGCTGAATGGTTCCAAAAACAAGACCCACTTCAGACCTAGGGAAACATACACACAAAGGGGATGGAAAAAGTTAGTCCATGCAAATGGAAACCAAAACAAAGCTGAAGTAGTAATTCTCATATCAGGCAAAATGGACTTGAAAATAAAGAATATTACAAGAGATAAAGAAGGGCACTACCTAATGATCAAGGAATCAATCCAAGAAGAAGATAAAACAATTGTAAATAGTTATGCACCCAACCTAGAAGCATGTCAATACATAAGGATAATGTTAACAGCCATAAAATGGGAAATCGACAGTAACACAATCATAGTAGGTGACTTTAACACCCCACTTTCACCAATCACACATCATCCAAGATGAAAATAAATAAGGAAACAAAAGCTTTAAACGATACATTAAACAAGATGGACTTAACTGACATTTATAGGACATTCCATCCAAAAACAACAGAATACACTTTCTTCTCAAGTGCTCATGGAACATTCTCCAGGATAGATCATATCTTAGGTCAAAAATCAAGCCTTGGTATGTTTAAGAAAATTGAAATCATATCAAGTATCTTTTCCAACCACAACACTATGAGACTAGGTCAGGAAAAAAATCTGTAAAAAGTACAAACATGTGGAGGCTAAACAATACACTACTAAATGATCAAGAGATCACTGAAGAAATCAAAGAGGAAATCAAAAAATACCTAGAAACAAATGACAAAACACGATGACCCAAAACCTGTGAGATGCAGCAAAAGTAGTTCTAAGAGGGAAGTTTATAGCAATAAAATCCTACCTCAAGAAACTGGAAACATCTCAAATAAACACCCTAACCTTACACCTAAATCAATTAGAGAAAGAAGAACAAAAATACCCCAAAGTTAGCAGGAGGAAAGAAATCATAAAGATCAGAGCAGAAATAAATGAGAATGAAATGAAGGAAACAGTAGCAGAGATCAATAAAACTAAAAGCTGGGTCTTTGAGAAGACAAACAAAATAGATAAACCATTAGCAAGACTCATCAAGAAAAAAAGGGAAAAGACTCAAATCAGCAGAATTACAAATGGAAAAGGAGAAGTAACAACTGCCACTGCAGAAATATAACAGATCATGAGAGATTACTACAAGCAACTATATGCCAATAAAATGGACAACCTGGAAGAAATGGACAAATTCTTAGAAAAGCACAACATTCTGAGACTGAACCAGGAAGAAGTAGAAAATATAAACAGACCAATCACAAGCACTGAAATTGAGGCTGTGATTAAAAATCTTCCAACAAAGAAAAGCCTAGGACCAGATGGCTTCACAGGCAACTTCTATCAAACATTTAGAGAAGAGCTAACACCTATCCTTCTCAAACTCTTCCAAAATATAGCAGAGGGAGGAATGCTCCCAAACTCATTCTACAAGGCCACCATCACCCTGATACTAAAACCAGACAAAGATGTCAAAAAAAGAAAACTACAGGCCAATATCACTGATGAACACAGATGCAAAAATCCTCAACAGCATACTAGCAAACAGAATCCAACAGCACGTTAAAAGCATCATACACCATGATCAAGTGGGCTTTATCCCAGGAATGCAAGGATTCTTCAATATCACAAATCAATTAGTGTGATACACTACATTAACAAATTGAAGGAGAAAAACCATATGATCATCTCAATAGATGCAGAAAAAGCTCTGGAAAAAATTAAACACCCATTTATGTAAACACTCTCCAGAAAGTAGGCATAGAGGGAACTTACCCCAACATAATAAAGGCCATATATGAGAAACCCACAGCCAACATCGTTCTCAATGGTGAAAATCTGAAATCATTTCCTCTAAGATCAGGAACGAGACAAGGTTACGCACTCTCACTGCTCTTATTCAACATAGGTTTGAAAGTTTTAGGCACAGTAATGAGAGAAAAAAAGAAAGAAAATGAATACAAATCAGAAAAGTAGAAGTAAAGCTGTCACTATTTTCAGATGACATGATACTATACATAGAGAATCCTAAAGATGGTACCAGAAAACTACTAGAGCTAATCAATGAACTTGGTAAAGTAGCAGGATACAAAATGAATGCACAGAAATCTCTTGCATTCCTATACACTAATGAAAAATCTGACAGAGAAATTAAGGAAACACTCGCATTTACCACTGCAACAAAAAGAATAAAATACCTAGGAATAAACCTACCTAAGGAGACAAAAGACCTGTATGCAGAAAACTACAGGACACTGATGAAGGAAATTAAAGATGATACCAGCAGATGGAGAGATATACCATGTTCTTGGATTGGAAGAATCAACATTGTGAAAATGACTATACTACCCAAAGCAATCTACAGATTCAATGCAATCCCTATGAAACTACCAATGGCATTTTTCACAGAACTAGAACAAAAAATTTCACAATTTGTATGGAAACACAAAAGACCCTGAATAGCCAAAGCAATCTTGAGAAAGAAAAATGGAGCTGGAGCACTCATGCTCCTGGATTTCAGACTATACTACAAAGCCACAGTAATCAAGACAGTATGGTGCTGGCACAAAAACCGAAATATAGATCAATGAAACAGGATAGAAAGCCAAGAGCTAAACCCACACACATATGGTCATCTTATTTTTGGTAAAGGAGGCAAAAATATACAGTGGAGAAAAGACAGCCTCTTCAATAAGTGGTGTGGGGAAAACTGGACAGCTACATGTAAAAGAATGAAATTAGAACAGTCTAACACCATACACAAAAATAAACTCAAAATGGATTAAAGACCTAAATGTAAGGCCAGACACTATAAAACTTTAGAGGGAAACATAGGCAGAACACTCTATGACATAAATCACAGCAAGATCCTTTTTGACCCACCCCCTAGAGAAATGGAAATAAAAACAAAAATAAATGGAACCTCATGACACTTAAAAGCTTTTGCACAGCAAAGGAAAACATAAACAAGACGAAAATACACCCATCAAAATGGGAGAAAATATTCGCTAATGAAGCAACTGACAAAGGATTAATCTCCAAAATTTACAAGCAGCTCATGCAGCTCAATAACAAAAAAACAACCCAGTGCAAAAATGGGCTGAAGACCTAAACAGACATTTCTCCAAAAAATATATACAGGTTGTCAACAAACACATGAAAGGATGCTCAACATCACTAATCATGAGAGAAATGCAAATCACAGTACAATGAGGTATCACCTTACACCAGTCAGAATGGCCATCATCAAAAAATCTACAAAAAGTAAATGCTGGAGGGGATGTGGAGAAAAGGAAACCCTCTTGCACTGTTGGTGGCAATGTAAATTGATAACAGACACTATGGAGAACAGTATGGAGGTTTCTTAAAAAACTAAAAATAGAACTACCATATGACCCAGCAATCCCACTACTGGGCATATACCCTGAGAAAACCATAATTCAAGGAGTCATGTACCACGATGTTCATTGCAGGTCTGTCTACAATAGCCAGGCCATGGAAGCAACGTAAGTGTCCATTAACAGAGGAATGGATAAAGAAGATGTGGTACATATATACAATGGTATATTACTCAGCCATAAAAAGAAACGAAATTGAGTTACTTTGCAGTGAGGTGGATGGACCTAGAGTCTGTCATACAGAGTGAAGTAAGTCAGAAAAAGAAAAACAAAAACCATATGGTAACACATATATATGGAATATTAAAAAAAAAAAAAAGGTTCTGAAGAACCTAGAAGCAGGACAGGAATAAAGACGCAGACCTAGAGAATGGACTTGAGGACACAGGGAGAGGGAAGGGTAAGCTGGGACGAAGTGAGAGAGTCTCATGGACATATATACACTACCAAATGTAAAATAGATAGCTAGTGGGAAGCAGCCACAAAGCACAGGGAGATCAGCTTGGTGCTTTGTGACCACCTAGGAGGGTTGGATAGGGAGGGTGGGAGGAAAAACAAGAGGGAGGATATATGGGGATATATGTATATGTATAGCTGATTCACTTTGTTATACAGCAGAAACTAACACACCACTCTAAAGCAATCATACTCCAATAAATATTTTAAAAAATAGAGTGAGATGCAAAAAATAAAAAAAAAATTTAATCATTCAAAGGAGGTAATGTTTTCATTTTGGTACCCCTAGCTAATACTAGTATGAGCTCCTTTCCTTCTCACCTGTCCTGGACTGCTTTGTTGTTGCATGCATATGCCTTTATTGCTTGTGAAGACTTTTGACAGCACCACCACTGTACCAACACCTGATACCTATCCTCTGAAAGGAGACATGGGAGAGTTTGCCTCCCCAAATTTCAGATATAGCCCACCACTCCTGTAATGACCTTTGTCTTTTACACTTACTGAGAAATATTGCCACAGTCTATGTTATTTTCCTGCCATAATGCAGGCTACCAGGCTGCATGAATGCTACTGGTCTCTTGAATTTTACCACATGTGAACATTTCATTGAATTCATTACCCTCTGATACAGTAAAATCCCACTGATGAAATCAGCCAAAAATTTTCCAAGGCTGCTATGGTACTGGTGTTGCCATTATCTTTGGATGTACCTAAAAGTAATAGTGTGTTTGACTGTAGAGAATTTATTTCCCCAACTTCTGGAATAGTCTCTCTTACGTTAATTCTCAAGTTCCAATGAAAGTATTTCTGAATGAAATGTGTCTTCCAGTATGTTCCGTATAGCACCCTTCATCCCAAATCGATTTACTTCCCAAAGACTCAAAGTCCCTGAAGACTGAATTAGATATACAAATCTAAATTCTCATGGTTTTTTCCTCTCCCTTTGTTTAATACAGGTTATCTTCCCCAATCAATCCTCTTTTCTTTGCAGTCAATACGCCAGTCCTGAATAACAGCCTAAGCATGCAGTATGCCAGAGCTGGGACCAGCATTGCCACTATGATACATCCTCTGAATCCAAATCATATCTGGGAAGGGAACAACATAATTGAGTTTTATGGCTTGGTGTGCATAATATCAATTCATTTTCAGAATAACTATGTAAGGCAATTGTGAAAACAACTCTGCAGTTGCTTAAGGTTTTTAATATGCTTTAGCTTATGGGTCCTGTTTTAGTCTTTGTAACCAAGGAAAAGTAATATATTGTTCATATTATTCATATATATTGACTATGCAGTTGGTAGGCAACAAAGTTTCAAAAGCTTACATGGTCATTCCTGAAGCCAAGAGTCATGGTTTTTGCTTTCTTTTCCTCTTTTTTTCCCTTTAGTTGCAAGGAAAATAAGTGGTCGATTCTTTGCAATAATTAAAAATTTTTTTATCCTCAAATTTCAAATACTAATATAAGGCTGTTCCTAAGAAATGAATGACATATAGGCTAGTAATTATGTATTGTGTATGTATGTATGTGTAGTATTATGGTATCACTAGTATGTAGCAAGATGGAGTCTAAATTTATTGCAGTTCTAGGAAATGTTAAAAAACTGAAAGTTCAGGGAAGGAAATTCAGAGATTTCATAATGACTTCATAAATGAAATCTCTGAATTCATAAAATTCAGAAATTCAATTGCCACAAGTGGTTTTAGGTCAAGCAACAAAGTATTTAAAGACTCAGAGTACCTAGTAATTATCGGGAGCTACACACTTAGTGCCACATATCACAATTCATAATATATGTGTTTTTTGATGTATTAGCACAATACAATTTTATGGTGAGAGTCCTGTGTTATATTTTAAATAGTCCTTTGAGAAAAGGAATATGGCAGCTCATCGATATTTCCTGGAAGTAATCACCTGGTGAAATACCTTAAATATGCAATAGCATTGGTTTCACAATGATAAAGACCCACCCTTATGAGGAAGTGTTTTGTTTTGCCAGTAAGCCTTGAGATGTCCATATTGCACACAGTTTCTCTGATATCCACCTGTCCATATTTTCAGACTGTAGAGCCTTTTGTGTCTTCATTGGCAGCAGGAGAGAAGAGGTTTAGCAGCCTTTCCAATAGCTGGTTTAGAGATCATCCAATTCTATGAACACATCATCACCTAAATCAGTATGAAATGAAAGAGCTGGAAAGAACTATGAACTGTGATTTATGCAGATGGCTTGGTAGAGCAGTGCTGTTCCCCTGCTGCTGCCCTGGATAAGATATGCAAGTGTGTCAGCCCTAACTGGAAATATGAAAGGTAGAGGAACTTCTGTAATAGTTGTAATGGTTAATTTTATGTGTCAACTTGAACAACATGAGGGTTCGGGACACAGACTCCTGAGCAGTTGAAAATCCACTTATAACTTTACAGTTGGCCCTGTGTATCCATGGTTCCACATCTGTGAGTTCAGCCAACCACAGATCGTGTAGTACTGCAGTATGTATTTATTGGGAAAAAAATCCAAGTATAAGTGGACTCACACAGTGCAAACCTGTGTTGTTCAAGGGTCAACTTGAGTGTGAATGCGACCTTGACTTGCTTGTAGTCAACAGAATATGGCAAAGGTGATAGGATGCCTCTCTGTTAATAAGATTATGTTATATGGCAAAAGTGATGGGCTAGTCACAATCATGATTATGTTTCCTTATATAAGGCTTTGTCTTAGCAGACTATAAGCAGAAATTCTCTTGCTGGCCTTGAAGAAGTAAGTTGCCATGTTGTGAGAGGGCCTGTGAGATGGGCTTATGGCATCAAAGTGTGGACAGCCTCCAGGAGCTAAGAGCCAGATGACAGCCAGCAAAAAAAAATGGGCACCTCAGTCCTACAGCCACAAGAGATTGAATTTTGCCAATAACTACATGAATTTAGGAGGGGATCCCAAATTCCAGAAAGGAGTGCAGCCTTGCTTCACTTATATTGCTTCTTTTTGAGACTCTGAGCACAGGACCCAGTTAAATAAGGCTCAGTCTTCTGATTCCCAGAAACCATGAGATAATATATATTGTTTTAAGAACTATGTTTTTGTTAGTTATGCATCAATAAAAAAATTAACTCATTAGATAAGTAATGCCACTTGTAAGTAATGCTGGGCCATGACAGGCTTCCCCACCATAAAGGCCAGCCCCTGTGGAATTTAAGACATGGAGGAGAAGAGGTGAGCACATACTTTTGTGGTGATGTGGTAGAGGCTGATTCCATGGTCAGTGTTTGCTGACGGCTTTCAACCTCTACTTAGCCCTTTTCCACTGTTGCCTCACATCTAGGCAAGCCAGTGTGAAAGCCTAGGTGCTCCATCCTTTGGACTGGCAGGACTGTGCCTGCCCTGATCTATATGTGCACACAGGAAATCTCACCCCAACCTCACCCTTGACCTTAGTAAAAGCCAAAGCCAGTCACTGATCCTGGCTCTCTCAAGACATTTAAGGAACTGCTTAAGAGCCTTCCCTGCTCTCTCCAGAAAGCCTCATTGTGTGACTACATTTTTCATATTCTTCAGGGCTCTGTGTATGCGTGTGTGTGTGTGTGTGTGTGTGTGTGTGTGTGTGTGGTGTTTATATAAGCTATAATGTTTGCTACAGAATTAATATATTAGTGTTTTTCCCATATTTGTGCATTTTATCTCCATTTTCTGAAGATCATGTCCAGGCAAGAGACTCCTTTGGTAAGGATTTTATGCACTCTCCTTAATCAGTGGAAAGATATTTCACTACCCCTCCAATCAAATCCTACCCAAAGGGATTGTTTTGACCAGAGAAATATAGCTTCTAAGCTCTGGGCTATATTCAAATAGGTAAATCAAAAAATAACTCATTTCTAAAGTTTCTCTTGAAATGATTATCATAGCTATGTGTTAGCAGTCTAGCAGAGCAAAAAATAAGATACCAAATAAAGTGTGAAAAATAGTTTTAAAATTCTCATATCCCAGATTTAGCAGCTTCTGTTAAATATACCCAAGGGGAGTTTACGTGAAATCCTAATATATTTCAAATAGCATTTTTAAGACTATTAGGCTTGATAAAATTTAAATATGATATTTTATAATCTCACGATAAGAACTTACATACATCCTTCATAGGCAGATATGTGACATTTCTTTTATCATTACTGTTTTTTGTGGTAAGAATGTGAATTAGTTTAGGCTAAAGCATGGTACCTACAAGTTTTGATTTGTTTTTTTATATCATAAATGTTTATCCTGAACTGAACTAAAATCAGTCATTTATTTCTCTTGTTCAAGCTATATGTTATATGCCCACTTCAGAAAACATGAACTTTCAAATGGCTTTAACTCGCCTACTAAAGTAGGTGTGATGCTTTTATATTTTTGTTACTGTTACATGACTGCACTCCTCAAAAGAAAAAAAAAAAAAATCACCTCCACCACCAAACACATTAACTAAAGGCTTGTCCCAAATAGATGACTAATTATTGTCATGCTTGATAATGCTTATCTAGCAGCTGTATAATATTTTAAGCTTAGTATAAATGTCTAAGATTTTGTAAGCTATTACTTAACTCAATATTAGGCTTCCACTCTCCTCTGATGATATTTTGTATCATCAGACTGCAAAATCATATCTGTATACCTGTTAGAAATAATCCCTTATGCAACCTTCTTGTCTTTCTCTGCTTGGTCTTAAAATGTTGCACTTGCCTCAGATTTTCTTTTTTGGAAAGAAATGCTAGTGTCTCCTGGGGATTTTATACCCACTCAATGTTTCTATTACCACCAATGTGTAGGTATACTGGAAACATTTGCCTCCAGACCAGACTTCTCTTCTAATTTCAACCCCATATAAAGACACTTTAACATGGAAATTTTTAAAAGTGCTATTCTTTTCCATATCTTAGCATATCTTTGCATTGTATGTTTTTTCTTCTACATAGAATTCCCAGCCTTCCTTTTTCATATGATCATCTTTCAAAACTCAGCTCAAGCATCACCTATTCTGTCTCTTTTCCATGTAGAATTGATCTCTCCACCCTCCCCTTTACTCCTGTCATATTTGCATCACAGTATATATGCATTAGTGACTTGTACTTACATAACTATTTCCGCCTAATATATTGAAGTTTTTGAAGAATAAAAAACATAATTTTGAAAGCTATAGGTGTGGTAGTATCAAATAAAATTAATTTTTTCAAACTGTTGCTGAAATAGAAGGGTTTTTTTTTGATAATATGTATTTTTACAATCAGTAGAAAATAAACTTCAACTTCTTCATATGGTCCTTTTATATATTTGATATTAAAAGATTGAGAATAAACAATGAGGGATCATGTGTTTTTATGAAACATACACATACAGATATACTAAAACCTCTTGATGCACAGGTAAGTGGCATATATTATTTTTGGCTTGATCAACATGAGTTTAACTGTCACAGAAGGAAATGAAATTGGTCTAAAACAATTTCTATTCATAAGGTCATAGTGGTTTTTATTGTGTGCTTATAAATCCTATATGCTTATAAATTCCAATTTTATGCTTGTGTGTACTTTTGATGTTGCTGGTTTTCTTGTTCTGTTTGTTAGATAGTCCATGATATTGAGCTAACATGAAGGGCCTATAATTCTTTAAACATTTTGTCAAAGACACACTCCCCTTATCTGCCTTTTTATGAAAGTCCTAAAATTAACCAAACATACTGTGTATAAGCTATTATTAAGGAAAATCTTTTTAAAATATGAGTTTTCTGTTTTCTTTAATTGTTTATAAATATGGTGTAATAACACTTTGCTTTTATTTTTAATTTTTTTCTCCTATTTCTGTCTAGAATGGAATGCTTACTTCTAGAAATCTCCACTCCTGTTCCATCCTCCAGTCCCCATTAATTTTCTCTTTATAATTTGCCAGGATATTGAAAATCAGAATGATGGAGTTTGGGGAGGTAATTTAAATATGAGTGTATTAAAACTTTTATGTGTGGATAAGGACTTCAGTATAAAGCAAAGAATATGAAAAGCTTTTTGTAATGTTCAGAAGTCTTTGCATTCTGTTCTTATTTGGGATTTTGTTCCAAATGTTTGGAAAATTAGAAAATATATCGAGATAAATGGGGTTAATCGTGTTTAATTTTTACATGAAATTTGGATTTTTTGGATTGTTTTTATTTTCCCATATGCATTATAATTTGCAACAAATAATACATATATAATATACAGATACTAATATTAAAGTGAAAATTATATATTTTGCATTAGCAATAAGTACATGGCATTTGTAAGGTCATTTCTCTTTTAATTATATTTATTCTGATTTTTATCCATTCCAATATTTTCCCTTCCTTTCTGAAGTTTCAAGTTCTCTTCTATTATCATTTTCTTTCTGTTTAGAGAATTTTCTTTAGCCATTCATTAGGAGTAGATTTGCTAACAATAAATTCAGTTTTCCTTTGTCTGAGAATTACTTTATTTCCTCTCCATTCTTGAAAAATATTTTTAAGAATTCAGGAATATTTCTACAGAATTCACAGTTGAAGGTTCTTTTCTTTTACTACTTCAGAAATATTTTGCTACTTTTCTGGAAGATGAGAAATCTACCCTCATTATAATTGGTGTTCCATTACAATTAATGCAACATCTCTCTCTGGTTGCTTTCAAGACATGTCCTTTGTCTTTAATTTTTAAAGTTTAATTATGATGTGTTTGAGCATGAATTTATTCGAGTTTATCTTTTGTGGGGGTTAGCTTGGCTTCTTGAATCTGTAGGTTTTGTCCTTCTACAAGTTTGGAAAGTTTTCAGTCATTATTTCTTTAAATACACTTTTAGTCCCACTCCCTCTCTCTCTCCTTTCATTGTGGGAGTCCATTGATACAAACTTATTTCATTTTTTGTCTCCCAGGTTCTAGATACTGTAAAGTTTTGTTGGTTTCTTTTTTGGGGGCAGGGGGCAGGGTCTGTTTTCTCTCTGCTGTTCATATTGAGCAAATCTGAATAAGTCTTCAAGTTCACTGTTTCTGTACTCTGACATCGTTACTATTAAGCATATTCAACAATGCATATTATGAGACTCTTGAATCCTATTTGATTTTCTCTTTTATCAGCCATTCTCCCTTTTGAGGTGTATGAGACCAGAGTTGGGTGTGTGTAAGTTTGACTTCCCACTGGACCCTACCTATATCACCCAGCAAAAGTGATGAGAGCTGACTCAGACTGCCTTGGGATGGAAGTTCAGGTAGCTATTTCCTGGTGAAGGTGGGGCACCAACACACACTGCCCTGTTGCCCTCGAGTCAGGTTATAAGCTCAGCTCCCAGTGAGCCAATACCAGGAAGGAGGGAAGCAGGGTGGGGTAGAAGCTCAGCATGTAGGGTTCAACTACTTGCCCAGTGGGGAACAGACACCACCTTGACAGAAAGGGGAGCATCACTGCTTCTACTGAACAGGGGATGAAAGATCAGAAAGCTGTTGCTTGCTTCCATGCAGGGTGGGTAGGAAAAGTAGAAAATCAGCTCTCTACTCAGCCCTGCTAAAATCTCAAGGGTGGGGTGTGGTGATTTTTCCATTCGTGTTTGTCAGGAGTAGGGCAGGTCTTGCCAAAAAGGTTTTCTGCTGTGAGGCCACCCTTTTCTAGGACTTTTGGCTAGGGGCAACAGACTTTTCTTGAAGCTTTTTTCTCTGTGCCAGCGAACAGTTCTGGGTTAGAGGCTTCTAGAGTTCTCTGTCCAGGATATATAAGAGAATAACAAAATTTAGGGAATTCACTGTCATGTAGTTCCTCAAGTATGGAAAACTCTAAGCAGTGCACAGTGTGCTTTCTTATTTCTGTTTTTCAGAGTGTTCTTATTTGTTGTGTTATGTCCAGGGTTTTGTTTTATTTTTTGTTTAGTTGTAAAAAGAGGACTTTGGAGGAATGTGTCTCCTCCATCTTTCGGAATGTACTTTTCATCTATTGTAACACATATTTCTCTATCATCACTCACTCTGCTCACTTTCTATTGATGAATATATGGTCCCCTCCCCACACTTCACTCTATCCCAGAATCTTCTCAACTCTTTCTGTAAACTTCTAAAGAGTAATTCTTACACAGGTAGTCTCAGCCACCATGTGACATCAGGCAGTTTACCTTCCCTTTGTTTTTCTTCCATTAGCAGTATTACCTATGAAGCCTTGTAAAAGGGCATCCTCCCGCTTGTGCTAATTTTGATGATGGATTCTCAAAATCACACTGTGATAGTTACATATTGGTTCAAAGACATTGTGCTAAAGTTGGAAAAATGTCCATCCCTCAGGCTCATATCTGTGCAGGAGGTACACAAGTAAGCCATAATGACTTAAAGGGGGCCACGTACACTTCTAATAGCTAAAAATGTTTTTGTTCACCACTTATGCTGGGTTGAATAATGTCCTGCAAAAATTTGTATCTACCCAGAAAACCTGGGAATGTGATATTATATAGAAATAATGTCTTCGCAGATAGAATCAAGTTGAGATGAGGCCATAGTAGGTTAAGGTGGTCCCTAAATCCAATAAGTCTCATGTCCTTATAACTGGAAAATTTGGACAGAGAAATATACAGAGAACACCTGAATGAATTAATAAACTATGCTTAGTTAGCTTCTACCCTTTGCTCAAGAAAGTGAGTCCTGAGTTCATAAATTAATCATAGAAAACAGAAAGATAAGGCAGAGGGTAGTAAATGGATTGTGGTATACTGATTTTCCTTAACTTTGCCTTAGACTAGGGAGATGCATTCTTTTGTTGAGAGTTATGTATCTTGAATCTAGTTTGTTTGACTCAAATTCCAGAGCTCTTTTATACTTACTCTTTTGCTTTAAGTTACCATCACCTATGCTTTTTCCCTGTTTATAATAACATTTCTTACTGTTCATTTCTGAGGAGACAAAAAGGAAAGCATATGATAAAGTCTAGCCCCTGAGGTTGTTGAGTTCCATCAATTATACTCATCAAAGAGACAGTGAATGAAAACCAAAATGGTTTATGGCAAGTCTGTAGGTGATTTTATCTTCATTCTCATGACCCTCACAGTTATCAGTTTATACATTAAGGCTTTGCCTTAACACAGTGCACCTTTCAGAGCAAGCTCAACAGCTTTCTGCAGTTGAACATAGATAGCTATGTTCTCTTCCTGCCAAACCTATGGGCCCAAAGATATGATTAGAGTGACAGCTGCATATCAGAACCAACCATCCAGTACAAACTGAGGAGAAAGCTAAGTTTGAGGTTTAGTGTTAAAACTTTAAGAGATCTGATGCCTAACTGAGGGCAGTGATTTTTAAGCCATAGGTAAATAGAGTTAGGATGTGGGTAGGAGATTTGCTTAAGGAAGGTAAGCAGGCTATCCCAGATAAGTGAGAGATGCTGATAGATCCCTTGGATAGCATAGAGGGCATCATGTAGATGGGATACATATCAAAAGTTAATATATCTACTATCATGATATATGTTCATCTCATATGGGTGGGTCTGTTTATATAAGAAGGTTCCTATTTGTGAAGATATTTTAGGTATATAGAACCATTGTCTGGCTGGCAGCATGAGCCAGATTCACCCATTCTGCTACTCTTAGGCTTGATACATGAATACAAAATCTCACAGCACACAATAAGGGGTGCCATCTTTGGGGAATCCCTGCTGTGTTCATAGTTCAGTGAATTATTTTCTCTTACTTGAATACCCATTACTTACTCTGAATTTGTTTTAATACATCAAGAGAGTAAGGCTCAGAGACTGTAAAAAATCCAGGTAGCATTCATAGAAAATCTCATTTGTCAAACACTGAGAAATAAAGGACCCCACTAAATCCTTTCTTACAGAAGGTGGCTGAGTTTATACGATCCAAGTAGTCATGATCCTACAGTACCCAAAGCCTTGTCATGTCCCCTGTGGCCTTACTTGTCACACAGAAGAACAATCAAACTACTGACAAGTCTATCCTCAGGGTGCTCAGGAAAAATGGACACAACTGCCAGAAATGTTCTAACATATGCTATTCCAGACCACCAAAATTACAACAGGTCCAGTCCTGGACTTAACTAATGGAGTGAAATATAAAGTGGAGAAGCAGAGATAAAAGAAACACACCCTAAAAACACATATACATAATATCCATGCAAGTATTGGGATTTCTGGCAGGTTTCTCATAAATCACACCCATTTTCCCTGCTTGAGTTCTAAAATATTTGAGACATAAAATGGAAGAATGGCATATGGAAACCAAAGAACTCCTCTATTATTGATTGAGGCTGGGCTGGAGGACATGACTAGGGATATTAATCAAGTGGATCTGCAAATAACAACAGAGTTAAGCACACTTTCACATCTGGACCTGCAAGTGCCGACCTTGGGACAGGTTTGTTTATATGGTAGGAAATGAGCTAACCTTTAAAGAAACAGGAGACTTCTGACTTCCTGGAACATCTGATCCCTGAGGGAAAGCGGGGCAGAGCTAGGGGTGAATGACAAAATGAAAAAAGAGAGGTTACAAGTAACCATCTGTGGGGCTCTTCTATGGAGAAGTAAACTTTTATGGGGAAAGAAAAATAAAAAACATCAGACATGAGGAGTTTCCCTCAATATATTGCTTGTTTATGTATACATTACTTTTTGGCTCTCTGTTGTATTTAGGTACATCTCTGAGAACTATATCTTAATTCACCAATTTCTCCCATCCATAGTTTATAACAGCTATTGAACTTTATATGCTAGAGACTAAATTTTTTATTTAAAAGTTTTCTAATTAATTAATTTTCATATCCATCTATTCTAATATAATTTCTGCCTCTACTTTCTAATTTCCTGTTCTGCTTTGTAAATATTATTATTTTTTTCTCTTTCCTCTATACTCTTGTAATGCTGTTTTAGAATTCTCTATTTTATTTTCCTTTTCATTTGGAGCAAAGTAATCATTTCATGCTTACATAATTTCTTCTAAACTTTGTTTTTCCTCATGGGGTTTCGAATTTTGATATAAAGCTTCATCTTGAAGAGGAGCTTTTGTTTTGCTTTGTTCTACTTTTTTGTGGTTAGTCTAATAATTTTATGTTTGCCTCTTTTGATCCCACATGGACCATAGTCTGTAACCAACTCATTTTGGTGCCTCAAGCTCCTACCCCATTATCTTATTGAAGATTTTGCAGATGTAGTCCCTGAACCCCTGGGAAGCTTGGTCCATGTTCCAGTCAATTTCCCTTTATACTTTGAGGTACACAGTTTCATATAAATTGTTGTCAGATATTAGGGTCAATTTTAGCTATTTTAAGTTTTCTTTCAGCGTTAGAGGAATTCCACTTTAGTCTCTAGATTAAGCAGAGATTGCTCTGACCTCTCATTCTCTTGAGGCAGATTTAATTCCAGTTCCCAAGAAGATTCACATGATTGTTCATGTGGAGCCAGGTGAACCATTGGATCTTTTCCTACAGTTGCTGAAGGTGATAAGAAAATTATGTGGGAAAGCACTTTATTTCCTTTCCTTTAGGTGTACTAAACCAATACCCAATACTTCGCTGGTGAGAACAGCTCCAGAAAGTCTCCTGCCTCTCCTGCCTTTCTTTATAAATCTGTACTGATTGATGGCAAATATACACACATGCACGCACACACACACATACATGTACATATACATACTAGATATGTTCAAATGCTAAAAAATTGTCTAAATGTATAGTAGTCAAAAGGGAAACATTTTAGACTAAGCTTCACAGCAAAAACTCTGTTCTTTGTCCGCATATGGTTCCCCCATTCCAGTGAACCCCTCTCTGATAAGGCTCACTCACATTATCAGGAGTAATCTGCTTTAATTAGAGTCCACCAAATTTAAGTATTACTGTCATCCAAATAAAACCCACCTTCCCAGAAACATCCAGAGTAATGTTTGACCAAATATCTGCGTACCATGTTCCAACCAAGTTGACACATAAAATTAACAGTCATAGGGCTGCAGTCATCTCAAGGCTTGACTGGGAAAGTCTCCCCTGTTAAGCTGACTCTCTTGTGTTTTGGCGAGCCTCGAGGTGTGTGTGTGTGTGTGTGTGTGTGTGTGTGTGTGTGTGTGTGTGTGTGTGTGTGTGTGTGTGTGTGTGTGTGTGTGTGTGTGTGTGTGTGTGTGTGTGTGTGTGTGTGTGTGTGTGTGTGTGTGTGCGCGCGCATCTTTAAACTACTTTTGGGGGAATTCCCTGGTGGTCCAGTGGTTCGGACTCCTCGCTCTCGCTGCAGATGGCCCGGGTTCAGTCCCTGGCCGGGGAGCTAGGATCCCACAAGAAGAGCAACCGAAAACAAACAATCAAAAAAAAAACCAAACCCTACTTTTGTTATTCCCCAAATACCAAATTCTCTGAGACTTTGAAATTGTAGCAAGTATAGGTTATAAATTGCTCTGTGTTGCATTTACCTTCTACTAGAGTTGTACAGTTTAGGACAGTCTTTGGCCCACGTAGGTTGGCTACCAGACTGCACAGAATCCCATGAGAGGTAAGGACATATTTATTTAACTCTTCCAGGATCCTGCAGAGGGGTCTACACGCACACACGTGCGCGCGCACACACACACACGTGAGCATACACACACACACACACACACACACACACACACAGCTGGACTTTATTATTGAGCCTCAAGTTCTTGATAACTGTCAGCTGGAGACACATTTCCTAGCCACATGAGCCTCTCTTTATGACTGTTCACAATATGGTAGCTAGTTTCTCCTAGGTCAAGTGATCTGAGAGAAAAAATAAGAAAGGGTACCCATAATGGATGCCAGTCTTTTTATAAGCTAATTTCAGAATTGACATACGTACCGTCTCTTCTGTGATATTGTTTTCTTTGGAGGTGAGTCAGTAAGTCCAGCCCACGTTCCTGGAGAGGGGACTACCCATGAATTTGAGTGGCAGGAAGCAGAGATCATTGGGAGCCATCTTAGAGTCTGCACACCTCAATATGTATATAAATTCAAGTATGGTTTCATATGTATTTTCAGTGGCAGAAAAATGTAAGTCCTCAGAGTACATTTTTTTTCACTGATTTTTTTCAGTACCAAAGGTACAATAAGAAAAGTTATCTTTTTCACATATCCCACTTCCTTCCTCTGCATCTTCACCCTCAGCATGCTTATTTTAAAGTCCATGTAATGTCTCATTTAAGAGTCAGCAGTATATGGCCTAAGGGCCACATTCAGCATCATCCTGTTTTTTGTATGGTCTGCTTGGTAAGAATGTTTCTTATGCTTTTAAAGTGTTTGCAAAGCAAACAAAACAAACCAAAATGAAACAATAATAAATATGCAACAAAGTTTATATGTGGCCTATAAAGCTTATAATTTTTACTATCTGGTCCTACAGAAAAAATGTTTGCCAACCTTGATATGGTTTTACCTTTCAGAAAGATAATAAAATATAAAATGTATTATAAAATATAATTCACCAAATTTTACTTTGAAATTAATATGGAACAGTAGGAGGACAAGCATCAATTTTCCCTTTTATGTGATACAAATTAACAAATAATCTGTGATCCTATTTTTCTTACTTTTGATTTCCCCCAAAGTACATTTAAGTTATTAAGAATCATATGAGATGGTAAACTCCAGCTTGATATCTTTGTGTATGGAAAGCAAAGGACAAAACTTGCTAATCCAGAGAAATCCCAGGGTAAATAACAGCAGTTGATATTTGGACTGTAGTAAGAATACTGAATTCATACATTCCTTTCTGTAGAATGTTCAGCTTTTTGACACATCACAGTAGGTAAAGCCTTCCAAATTGAGAAGAGGGCTCAAGTCAGTGGGTTTCTGAGAGCCGGCTTCAACAAACCCCTGCATTTTGTCCATGGCGGGGGAGAAAGAAGAGAGGAAGTTAACAGTTTATTGATTGTTTAATATTTACTGAATAGTTAAAATCATAGGGGACCTGGGATACTTTTGAACAACCACTGTATTTGATGAAAAGATTTTGAAATCCTACACCAAACTCTGCCTGCCATGCAAGTTCCATCAGGCTTGGAAAACAAACAGATCCACTCAGCTTTTTATCTTTGTTGTCTCACTCTGCCATTCCTGAAGATGGAAATCTAGGGCTTGAGAGTAAACAGCAGAGATTTTTTTTTTTTTGTAGGTTAATCAGCATTTTTAAAATCATAAGACTCTCAAAGATAGCAATATTAGCTAATATTTATTGAGTCTCTATTATGTATTAGGCATAGTGTTGTTTGGTGCTAGAGCTAGGTTCCATGGTCCCCCCTCGTAAAGCACCATATGATACTGCTTCCCACAGTGGCCATGAAACATGTATTGCAACCAATTTCTGATCTTTAGAGTAAGAATCAGGGCTTGGAATTTTCACTCTCATTTCATCAGTGCTGTTTTTCTTTGTTTTTACTGTTTTATTTCCTTTCATTTCTTTCTTTTCCTAATAGTTCCTTCTGACCTTCTGCTAAAATATTGCATAGTTATTATACAATTTATAGTTCCTGTATTTCTTTCAAATTAAATCTACATTTATCTTGGACTTTTAAAATGGTAGAATAATATTATTTCAGAGATAAAGAAGGCATACTTTCTTCTAGAGAAGGTACTGTGAGTTTCCACATATAAAGCTGTCATCTGCTTTTCTTAGTTCATGGAAAATACTGGGCTTTGCTTTACTTACTTAACCACACACATATGTATAACATTTATAATTTATTTTTTGAAATGTATTATTGTGTTATATTTTCAGGGAATTATATATTTTAAAGATCTACAGTTTTTTGAACATATGTTATTCCCTAAGTTATAAATACTTAATTTTTCTAACAAACCTATAAACTGCTGTATTTTATGCCTGTTTTTCAATGAGTAAAGAGATTTGAAGACTAAATAACTTGCATTGGTAGGATTCAAAACCTATTCTAACTACAATGCTATAGCAATGGTAATAACAAACCTTTATATCCATTTTTTCTTTTATATTTTATAATATATACTAATTCAAAGCTTCATTGTTTGCTCTAACTGAAGTAAATAAGCCAGCTATTACTAAATCCACTTTTATAGCTAAAAAAAAAGGAAGGTTAAGAAAAGTCTTAGTTACTTACTTAATTAGAGTGACCTGACTAAACCTGACAAGATTGGGGAAAGAACTTTAGTCTCCTGTGTCTTAGTCCAGTGACCTTTCCCCAGAATTGAATCATACAGCTATGTTTATTCAGTGGAGAGTCTCATTTTGTGCATAAACTCAGTCTACTTCTGCAACAGTGATGAAGTAAATATTTTTCACAGTGAGTATGAAAAAACATAGATCTGCAAGAGGGAGAAAATTCAGTCTTCCTCAAATAATTTGAGGTTTCTTTGGGACCCATTAGGTTTACCATAGTTTTCCTGATCATTTTTTTTCTTCAGGGGATGCTGAAAAGTGTTTGCAGTTAAAAATGAAGGCTCTTGAATTGCTTGAAGGCAATCTAGGTTGAACAAGAATTTGACTATCCTCAACAATGTCTCTTATCTTTACTTAGTTATGGCATTTTTTTTAAAAAAGGAAAACTATTGCCCTAGGTACCCTAAAATTGATATAATTTACCCAACAAAATTTTACCATGCTCTCCTGTTATATTTTATGACACTATGAACTCCTCAGTTGCTGTGATCTGAGGCACATTTCCTCAAATTGGGATCAGGGAGAAATATGAACAGAGCTTTAAGTCAATGAATTAGTGGTTACTTGGAGAGGCAAGAGGCTCTTGTTTGATAGAAGAATGATCCTGTATCTTCTATTGTATAATTTGTCTAATTGGTGGTTTTGTTTGTATAAAGAAACATTTAATTCTTTCTTTTTTATTTATTTGTTTTATTTTTTTGGCCACAGGGCTTGTGGGATCTTAGTTCCCTGACCAGGGATCGAACCCGGGCCCTCTGCAGTGAGAGCGCAGAGCCCTAACCACTGGACTGCCAGGGAATTCCCTACATTTATGTTTTTCATCTCGTGTGTGGTAGATTTTGTGAATACGATAATAAATAAGATACTTTACCGTCAAGAGCCAAAAATCTAGAAGAGGCAAGCTAGTGAACAGATTTTCATAATAACAAGGGTTGAATGCCATAAAATCTATGTACAAGATGTGATAAGAGGGCCAAGGAGAGGCACCTAACAAAGTCTTGAAAGAAAACACATCAAAAATGCTTTATCTAAGAAGTGTTGCATAAATTAAATGTTAAGAATGAGTTAGCCCTAGAAATAAGAAAAAGTATAGGAGTAAACACTATTTGCGCTCACTAAGAGGTCAAGTTTTCCTTTTCTGACAGGAAAAGGTCCTGTTGAACTTAGACAAAGCCATGTGATTTGTTTGGCCAAGTGAATGTGACCAATGTGAAGGGAAGGTGACACAGTTTTACCGGTGGACAGAGGCAATTAAGGGCCAGTGTGTATTGTTCCATGCTCTCGCCATGATGCAGTGAAACCTAAAGACTCAGTTTGGGATGGAAGCTCCTTAAGGTGGTGAAGCCTCCTGCCTTGAATCTAATGCTACTGATGTTTTAGTGATGTTTTTTAATGCGTCACAGCTTATCCTACCTTGACTGACACATACATGTTTTTTTTTTAAGTGGTAAATAATTCAGAACAAGGAGGTAGTGTGACAAGAAATAACATTAAGATATCAGCAGGGATTAAATTATAAAAGACTTTGTATGCTAATTTTAATTAATTTGGATTTTATCTTGTGACCAGGCACATTCCTGATATAAATGAATCAATGTATTGCTAGCATAAAGCGGAGTTTCACAAACTTGGCACTGTTGGCATTTGGGGCCAGAGAATTCTTTGATGAGGAACTGTCCTATGCACTGAGGATGTTTAGCAACATTCCTGGCTTATACCCACTGGATGATAGTTGTACCTCCTTCCCCAGTTGTGAAAACTAAAAATGTCTCCATATATTGCCAGATGTTCCCCACAGAGCAAAATCACCCTGAGTTGAAATTATTGACATACACGAAAGGGAAATTTGTTGTAAGATAAGTAACATACAATAATTATCATAGCTATGAAAGGTCATTTACATTTTCTAAACAGTGTGCACAATCCTATTTGAGTTTTAGAAATAGCATTGAAAATGGGTTGGAGAGGGGCAATATTCATTGTGGTAATACCTCCTTGTAAGTAAATGGACATCTTTGGTTCCTGAAGAATTCCAAAAGTTCAGCCTTCTCCATGACTGCTCTGGCTTTGTCACCCATACATGTATGACAAAGACATCTTGATAAAAGTTGATTATCCTAGAACTTCAAAACAGTCTAGCACTCTGAATTAAATGGAATATTTTCTGGATATATTATGCATGGTTATACCATAAAAATTTGGACTTTGTTGTATGAATGATCAATGGAGAGAATTGGATAATTGTCTAATACAGTGCCTAGAGCTAGCTGGAAATATAGTACATTCTAATTAACCTTTTGCTGATGTAGCTTGTTGTAATTTAGAATGAGGTTAAGAACTATGGATCTGGGTATTAATCTTACCTCGAGTATACTGCCTTCATGGTTTGTATCAAGATTCTTTACCTTATGGGCTTCCCTGGTGGCACAGTGGTTGAGAGTCCGCCTGCCGATGCAGGGGACACGGGTTCGTGCCCCGGTCCGGGAAGATCCCACATGCCCTGGAGCGGCTGCGCCCGTGAGCCATGGCCGCTGAGCCTGCGCGTCCGGAGCCTGTTGCTCTGCAATGAGAGAGACCACAACAGTGAGAGGCCCGTGTACCGCAAAAAAAAAAAAAAAAGATTTTTACCTTACATTTCAATTTCATTATTCATATAATAGTGCTAATATTGTTTTATATAATTATTCTAAATATTAAGTAAGATAATGTTCTGATTGATGAAAAATTATGCCAGATTGAATGTAAATACAGTTGTTTATCTGTGTGACTCTTGGAATTTTCAAAGATAATTAGACTAAATTTTTTTAATACCTGAATGAAACTAAATATTGATATGTCACCTTTCTTATTTGCACCCTATGCTTTTCAGGTGTTTGCTTTTATATCATCAAAATATCTAGTTCTCCTCAAATTCCTTCTTTCCTCTAATCTGTGTGAGCTTTTCTGCCCTCCTTTCTCCTTTTATAAAGATGGAGGGATACTATATGTTTTCAAGCAACTTATATATTTTTATCAGATTGTTACAGACAGCATAGGATAACCAGAGGAAGTAACTTCTATAATGAAATACAGTCTAGTTCTTTCATTTTTGAAGATAGTGTTCCTAGGCTTCAGGGCATAAGAAAGTAGATACTAGATTAAAAGATTTCAAGGGAAAAAGACAAATATATTTGTATATATATTAATTAAACATTCATTGAGCATATATTACAGGTCTAGTCCTATCATAGATGCTGGAAATACCAGTGTAAGTGTTCAGACATACTTTTCCCTCACTGAAATTAAAATACAATGGGTGAGAAGGCCAAAAAACACAATAATCTTCAACAAATTGTGATAAACATAATAGTAGAAATCCAGAATGCTATGAGATGTAAAAGGATAGAAGAGATACCTGTTTTAGTCTGTGTAGGGTGCTAGTGGCTTGGGAGAGGTCTCTCCCCACTCAAAGGTTTTATAGAGGTAAAGAGTGAGAGACAGAAACCAAAAGTGTTCTAGATAAATGTAAGCAGCGTAACAAAGGCCAAGCCAAAGGAATGAATGATTCTCAGGGAAATTAAAAGTAGATCATTATGTCTGGGGTGTGGAATGTAAGCACAGGAATAGCAATAAATTAAAAGGCAGATCAGACAGGGACTTGCAAGACATACAAAGACATTTGGGTTTTATTCTAAGAGAACTGGGAGATATCAAGGCATTGAGCTGCTACAGTGGAACAGTAAGATCAAATTAAGAGGAGAACTTGGGATACACAGTGAGGAATGAATTGGAAGTTGTCAGAACCAAGGCAGGCACCTTAGTTATTACACTGCTTTAATGTATATATATATAAAAAAGTTGCTGGTGTTTTACTAGGTTAATGGGAAACAGCACTATAAAATGTAGACAGAATTATTGAAGATTTATCTTGACTTGGTGGTTGATTTGATATATGGGATGAGAGAGTGGAAGGAATCAGTGATGTGTCCAAGTTTTCCTGATTGATCTGGGTGCATAGTGATGCTATCAAATGACATGGAAAACACCAGAGAAGAAATGTGTGAGGAGAGAATAATGAGGGTGAATGTTAGAGTTTTATTGGAATTTCAATTTGGATTATCATTTGGTTATTTAGGACTGGAGCTCAGGTGAGAAAAATAGCCTGGAGATATTGATCAAAAAGTCATTGGTATGTTGACAGATTGTAATATTAATATGTGAGATTACCTGGGCCAAGGGTATGAAGTGATAGAAGAGTTGCAGATAGAAGAAATCCTGAAATTTAAGGTGCGGCTGAAGAAGAATGCTAAATAGAGACTGGGAAGGTAGAAGAAAAAACCAACATACTGCTACATCTAGGAGGCCAAGGTAAACAACTGTGCACTGAAAAAAGAAAAATAAAAACCTGAATTTATAGATAGTAATACAGTAAAAACGTTAGTCATGAAAGAAGTATGGTACTGCTCTGGTTTTAAGGAAAACTCTTAATGACTTCCTAATTAGAAATGATAGTTTCCCTTTAAATTATACTTGGAAGTCCAAAATAAAAGGCCTTAGGAAATTTCCTGCATTATACTCTTAAACCGTCTCAATCTTAAAGCACTTAATATCTTTCCATGTACCAAGGGCATCGGATTAGCAGTCAGGTTTTGAAGAGAGCAGAGGGGACTTGCTTTTTCATCTTTGCAATGGTTACATGTTTCTCATTCTTAAAAGTTCCTCACTTTCACAGCATCTCGGAACATTGTACCATCATCCTTTTCTGATGGGAACACATTAAAGTGCTCCTTTTTCCCATACCTCCCTGTCTTGGTTCTTTATAGTGAAATGCTAAATATGGTGCACATATCCTTTTAATGCTAATGGCCCAGTAAACTGTAGATAGACAATTTAAAGGTAAAGAGGAAGCTGTATCCTCAGACACTTTGTAAAATGGGGTGGAGGAAAGGTAGCAAAATGTAAATATAGACTGAAAAGGTCACTAGTGATGTTTACTTTGTTACTTAGCTGCAATTATACAGATTGGGTCATTCAAAAATAGAATTTCTGTTCAGCTTCAATAACAGTCTTTGTGTTCCTTATTTTATTGCAGGCATGTTATAAGAGTGGCAATTTCACAGTAAGCAGCTGGACTAATGCTATTCATTAGCAATTGTACAACATATCATAGGAACAAGTAATGTTCTGTTCAAGTATGAGTTTCAGATCTTAAATCCCTAACTGAATGTCCTTCTTACTCACACACTATCTTCATAATGACATTATTTTTCATTAGTAAGATAAGAATGAAAACATTTAAATACATTTAAAAGTTTAAGATAAACTTTTAAAAAGACAGCTGTGTGGGAACCTATATATCATGAATTACTGCAATGGGAAAAACAATCTATCTTGTTAGCTAGATTTCCTGCTCAGCCCAGCTGGGCCATTCCAGTGATCTGGGGAGTTGAGGTAATATGAGCCAATGATTATTCATTTGTATGAGCCGGCAGCATAACCTGCCAGTAATACTTACCCACATTCAGCATCTGTGCATAGACACTGATAGGGGTAATTGTGATGGCAGCCAAAATGGCAAATCCCAGCATGTCCTGGGCTTGAACACAGCTATTCAAATGAAAGAACATTTTCTAATTTCCTGAACTGGTGTAAATTCCCCAGTGAATTTGGCCTGTATAATCACAGGCAGATTATAGTTCCAAAGTCTGGCTCAAATCTACGCCAGATTGACTACTAGTCATATTAAAAAAAGTTGGATTAAAAAAAAAAAAAGAATGCAAATTTCGGGCATATAAACAGCCGATGAAATGTATTCCGTTATACTAACAGTTAGTATTCTGGAGTCATGCACACTGTTGATTTACTTTGTTATAAACTAAAAAAGTTTCTCATATAACATATATATGTATATGTGTGTATTATGTATATATATTTACTGTAAACATTTATTTTGCATTGACTGATTAATAAATGAACTTAGAGCTTTATAATTGTACAGATTAAGTGTTATCTAGTTATATGTTTTATTTTTAATATATTTTTTCTGGCAGCCTTTATTACTGTAACCTATCTTCTATGAAATGATACCATTCATTCATTCATTCTTTGAACAAAAATTTATTGAGTAATTACTCTGTGCAAGGTTTAATCAATGTCATAAATGGCTGACTGCATCTCAGGGAGAATTGTGTCCACTGCCTGTCTGTGACTGATTTCATCGGCACCATATTTTAAGTTGGTGATTTTCAAAAGGTATTTCCCTGAGCAACACCCGGTTGTTTGTTCAAAAGATATATTTCTATGTACTATTAGGAAAGATTCTAATTCAGTACTTCTGAAAACCAGCCTGGGTATCTGATTTTATGACACGTATTCCCTGATGACTGTGACGTGATTATTGTGAAGCTCATCTTTTCAGACCCTGATGTCTCTAATTAAACTATACTACCCAGACAAAAGTTATTGAAGGAGAGAGAGAGAAATAAAGATGGAGAAAAAATAGTATTATAGTAATAAGGTTTTGTGCATTAGAAATTACATATATCATTTTTGCTCTTCTCCTTATCATAGGCACTGACTTAAATGTATATAATATTCATGTCTTTGAATAGCAGTCTGTTTTGTATGTGTTTCAATTTACAAGACTTTGTTATAGATTGTGTTTATGTCTTATTCACTCAACAATAAAGATGAACATATATGTTACTTTTATTTATGTATAAAAATATTTAAAAATTGTCATTTGATGTAAAGATAAATTAATATATTTGAAATAAAGCTAATTATGTAGGAAAAAACATTGTAGGGGTATATAATTTATAACGACTACATTATATAACTTGACTATTCAGATTATTTCTTTGTGTGCTTCTAGCACATTTTATTTATTTCTTTCATCGGTATGGCCTTCAAGATTCTTCTGCACAAACAATACTATTATGAGCATGTCCTCCTACAGAAACTTTGAGAGTTTCTTGGTGCAAGAATGGAACTGCTAGCTCATACGGTATTGTATGAGTCATCTTCTACATGTTAGCAGTATTCTCACTTGGGGAATATGATTGATGCAAAGTAAGTGCAAATTCCTATCCATTGTATTATCATCTATAAAAAGTAGCATTTCAGATCATCATTAAAGGATGAATAGAACTTTACGTTGTTGCAAAAGAAAGGAAAACTTTTCAGGAAGAGGAAAGCCCAGGTACAAAGCCAGGGAAAAGTAAAAGTCCATGGCTTGGATCTCCAACAGGTAAAAGTTCATTTATCTGAGGGCTGCAAGTAATTGAGATTTCAAGACATGCAGTTAGAGAGGCAAGCTGAATTCGAGCTTTAAAGAGCATTGTGGATAACAGAGATCCCTGTAAGGATTTAAGCAGGAGACCATCACAATTTGTTTTTTGATGTTAGACATCCTCCTGAGGGGAAGTTGAGCTGGATGGAGGAAAGAAATATCTGTTAATAATGGAAATAAAAATAATAATTACACATACATATAATGACAACAACAAGTAACATTTACTGATCCTTTGCTATGTCTTTGAGCCTTTACTGAGTACATGTAATGTATCATCTCAATTAATTCTTGCTCTGAGAGAGATAGTTATTATCCTCATTTTACAGATGAGGAAACGTTCTGAAAGATGAAGCGTTATATCCAGTATATTGTAGGCCTTGTACATTTTACAATGTGAGAGTCTTTTAATAAGAAAAAGAAAAAGAATTAAGAATAATACAAAATTAGGTCAAAATTCATTTGTATTTCAGATGAGAAAATGAAACAAAATAAATTATAAATTTTACAAAGTTAACACATAGCCTAAGTGTCCTCAAATCAGAAAAAAAATTACATTAATTCTATACTCTCTACTACCAAATACAAAATTATATACTGCTATAATGTTCTTTCCTACATTTTGAAGGTACATTATCTTTACTTCAAATGACAATTTTCAAAGATTTTTCTACATAAATAAAAGTAATCAGTTTTTTCCCCTCTGGCATAATTGTTTAAAATAACATTTTAAAATTACTAAAAGATTAGAAGAGTTTTTGAAGCCTAACAAATTTATTTACTGTTAAATTGGGAAATCTGTATCTTTTTCTTTTCTTTATAAGTTGTATAATTTGGAAGTGCCAAAACTCAAATTCTTACTGCAATAAAACTCAACTTCTCCTTTTTATTACGATGCTGGGTAAATCAGCCAAGGGGAAGGGGTTGTGGCAATGTGCTATAGATTGAATATTTGAGTCCTCCCAAAATTAATACACTGAAACCTAACACCCAATGTTATAGTATTAAGAGATGAGGCTTTTGGGAGTTGCTTAGGTCATAAGAGTGGAGCCCTTGTAAATGGGACTAGTGCCTTTATAAAAGAGATCCCACAGAGATCCCTAGTTCCTTCCATCATGTGAGGACACAGCAAAAAGGCACCATCAATGAAAGAGAAAGCAGTTCCTCACCGGACACTGAACCTGCTGGTATCATGATCTTGGACTTCCCAGCCTTCTATGAGAAATAGAAGTTTATTATTTATAAGCCACTCAGTTTATGGTATTTTGTTATAGCAGCCTGAATAGACTGAGATATAAGGCTAGCAATAACATGATTATAAATGGAATTGACTGTGAATCACATAACTATTATACCATTAAACCAACTAAACGTAAAGTCAACTTCTTTTTAAGCTGGATCCCCAAAATTGTTTTTTGCCACTCCAATGCCACATGATACAAAGGGGAGTGAAATAGAAGTCATGGTGAAAAAAAAGCAATGATCTTAATCAATTTGATTAGAATATCATATTGAAAAATTTACAATAACATATCATTATGTGGTACATATTGCTATGACCTGAATCCTAGAAAGGTCTGTGCAGTTGAGTGTCCTTGAAGCTTAAGCTTCACTGGCTATGTGGTAAATCTACTTCTGTTTGTGACAAATTCCTCCGATATTTCCCCAGGTATTTTAAGTTATCATTATACTGGTCCAATCAAATTTATGCCTAGGGTTAATGGGGCAAAGTTAACTTTTTTCTCTCTTCTTAGCACATTTATTATACTAGTTATCATCTACTGATAATGTATTTGTTTTTAACAATTAAAATTAGAAAGGAAAATATCACAGCTTGCTATGCTAGCCCAGATGTTCAGATTACTACTTCCATGTCTGAGGAGACGAGGCTGTATCAGAAATCTCTCTCCTTAAGATCACTGCCAAACTGTTACTCTATGACCTTGACTCAAGAACACTTTTTCTTTGAGTTTTTGCTGCTGATTTTATCTTGCTGTGGTTTGAAAGCATCCAGGTGACTCATAAAGATTTAGGATTAATTCCTGATTAATTACTAATTAATTTCTTACCTAGGCTAGATCCTCGTTACTCAGATTATGGTCCACACTTAACAGCATCATCAACATCAAGTGAGAATTCGCTAGAAATGCAGACTCTCCAGTCTCACTCCAATCCACTGAAACAGACTTTGCATTTTAAAAGATACCTAAGGGATTCTAGTACATATTAAAGTTTGCAAACACTGTCCTTGATGTGGTTAATTACCTGAATTACTTTGGTCAGCCCCCAGGAATCTTTTGGTCTACTTAACCTCTGCTACCTTTACACACAGGAGATGACAGTACATCTATTTTCCTGAAAAAACAGTTTCTCATCAAACATAAAATCTCTAGAACTCATACTCTCCATTACCTGTGTCCTCAAATATTCATACTTCTTTCCCTATAGCCTCAAAATATAAGCTATCTCTTCTCCTGTTCAAGATGTGAACTCTTGATGCCATTATTTGGTGTAACCTCTGGAACCATGATCCGTCTATTATGTACCTTTCCTCCTCAATTTTAAAATCTTAAATATACCGTTTCATCTTCCCAAATCTGTCAGCATCTTCTGCTTTGGTCAGCATTATGTCTTTCCTTTCTTTCACTGTCAAATATCACAAAAAAAGAAAAAATAGCTGCCCTAATTTTTTTTCATTTCCTTTTCCCATTTATTTCTCTTTGTGCTTAAAATCTGACTGTTGCCCCCAGAGCCAACCTGAAATTAATCTCACTGTGCTTCTATGGATATTTTAATTGCCAAATGCAGTGATTTTGTTTTCAGCGTCCCACCTTATTTACATATCTTATTTCCACTTATCACTGTGATTTGTTCCAATATTATCTGCTTTGTATGCCTTCTATATAGAGTTGACCACTGTGTTTACTGTGCTGTCACTGACCCTGAACTCTGCCCTTGGTAGAAGATCCTTTACACTGCTTTGCAAGTTTACCTTCTTCCTTAAGTGGGAAGAACCTTGAGGATGAGGACTCATTAATTTGGCTCCCCACTGTTTCACCAAATCCCTGCCACAGTGTAGGTGCTTGACAGATGATGAATTGAACTGGGCTCATCTTAAGTGACCTGGGGGCATATGACCCTTTGATCATGTGAACTTCCTTTGGTTTTGGTATGCTTGCAGTCCTGGTTTTTCTCTTACTGCACAGAGCATTTCCTCTGCCATTTCTCTACTATTCCTTACAAGGTAGATGCAGGATCATGAACAGATAATGAAGCATGGTATTTAGGAAAAAGGGAAAATTAATAGTCATAATAATTTCAGTAATAATTTCAGTAATTTCAGTAATTTCAGTGCTAGCTAGATTACAGTACAATGCAGCTAACCAAAAAATTATAATGGCTTACAGCAACTTCTAAATATCCAGCATGGGTCAGCTTCAGTGTTGCTCCATGTCATCTGCACTCTTGGAGCCCAGCTGAGGAAGCAGCCTCTGGCTTGAACATTGTTCTCATGACAGAGGACTAAGAGAACTAGGCAAACAATGTGCTGGCTCTAAAGGTTCTACTTGCAAGAAACACATTCCATGGGCCAAAATAAGTCATACGTCCAAGCCTGATGCCAGAGAGGAACAGCAAGTATTTTAGGAAAATAAAAGATACCACAATGATTAGCTTAGTACTTCGTCTATAATATAAATTACTGAAACAATTTGGAGAGGGGAAGTTTAAAAATACTACACTGTAAACTCTAGAATCATTATATTAGGATTGTCAGGCAAACAGCCTCAAAAAGAAGTGGAATTTTATTGTCTGAAGATGAAAAAAAATCACTGAGTATTATTTTCTAGAGTGGAAAAATATATACGTCTGAATGTTTAAAAAAGTTTATAGTTTGTAATTATTCATTTTCTTCACTCTACTTCATGTTCATATTCACTTGATTAAATAGTTTTCAGAATAATAGTGAATATTTACTGAACAAGAACAGCGTTCTACGTCCTGTGCTAAAAGCTTTCCAATAATTTTATCATTTTATCTTTTTTTTTCACGTGTGATTTTTTTTTAAACATCTTTATTGGAGTATAATTGCTTTACAATTTTGTATTAGTTTTTGCTGTATAACAAAGTGAATAAGCTATAAATAGACATATATCCCCATATCACCTCCCTCTTGCATCTCCCTTCTACCCTCTCTGTCCCACCACTCTAGGTTGTCACAAAGCATGGAGCTGATCTCACTATGAATGTGGCTGCTTCCCACTAGCTATCTGTTTTACATTTGGGAGTGTATATATGGCAATGCCACTCTTTCACTTTGTCCCAACTTACCCTTCCCCCTCCCTGTGTCCTCAAGTCCATTCTCTACATCTGCGTCTTTATTCCTGTCCTGCCCCTAGGTTCCTCAGAACCTTTATATATATATATATTCCATGTATATGTGTTAGCATACGGTATTCGTTTTTCTTTTTCTGACTGACTTCATTCTGTATGACAGACTCTAGGTCCATCCACCTCACTACATATAACTCAACTTCCTTTCTTTGTATGGCTGTAAAAGAAACGTATATATGTATACGTTGTATATATGTGCCACATCTTCTTTATCCATTCATCTGTCAATGGACACTTAGGTTGCTTCCATGTCCTGGCTATTGTAAATAGAGCTGCAGTGAACATTGTGCTACATGACTTTTTTTGAATTATGGTTTCGTCGGGGTATATGCCCAGTAGTGGGATTGCTGGGTCATATGATAGTTCTATTTTTAGTTTTTTAAGGAACATTCATACTGTTCTCTATAGTGGCTGTATCAATTTACATTCCCACCAACAGTGCAAGTGGATTCCCTTTTCTCCACACCCTCTCCAGCATTTATTGTTTGTAGATTTTTTGATGATGGCCATTCTGACTGGTGTGAGATGATATCTCATTGTAGTTTTGATTTGCACTTCTCTAATGATTAGTGATGTTGAGCATCCTTTCATATGTGTGTCATCTGTGTGTCTTCTTTGGAGATATATCTATTTAGGTCTTCTGCCCATTTTGGATTGGGTTGTCTGTTATTTTGATATTGAGGTGCATGAGCTGCTTGTATATTTTGGAGATTAATCCTATGTCAGTTACTTCATTTGCAAATATTGTCTCCGATTCTGAGGGTTGTCTTTTCATCTCATTATGTTTTCCTTTGCTGGGCAAAAGCTTTTAAGTATCATTAGCTCCCATTTGTTTATTTTTGATTTTATTTCCATTCCTCTAGGAGGTGTGATTTATTTATTTATTTATTTATCTTTATTGGAGTATAATTTCTTTACAATGGTGTGTTACTTTCTGCTTTATAACAGAGTGAATCAGTTATACACATACATATGTTCCCATATCTCTTCCCTCTTGTGTCTCCCTAGGAGGTGTGATTTATGCTGTGCCTTATGTCATAGAGTGTTCTGCGTATATTTTCCTCTAAGAGTTTTATACTGTCTGGCCTTACATTTAGGTCTTTAATCCATTTTGAGTTTATTTTTGTGTATGGTGTTAGGGCGTGTTTTAATTTCATTCTTTTACATGTAGCTGTCCAGTTTTCCCAGCACCACTTATTGAAGAGACCCTCTTTTCTCCATTGTATATTCTTGCCTCCTTTATCAAACGTAAGGCAACCATATGTGTGTGGGTTTATCTTCGGACCTCCTATCCTGTTTCACACATTTATGTTTTTGTGCCAGCACCATACTGTTTTGATTACTGTAGCTTTGTAGTATAGTCTGAAGTCCAGGAGTCTGATTCCTCCAGCTTCATTTTTCTTTCTCAAGATTGCTTTGGCTATTCAAGGTATTTTTTTTCTTTTTCCATACTAACTGTGAAATTTCTTGTTCTAGTTCTGTGAAAAATGCCATTGGTAGTTGGACAGAGATTGCACTGTATCTGTAGATTGTATAGTATAGTCATTTTCACAATGTTGATTCTTCCAATCCAAGAACATGGATTCCATCTGTTTGTATCATCTTTAATTTCCTTCATCAGTGTCCTATAGTTTTCTGCATACAGGTCTTTTGTCTCCTTAGGTAGGTTTATTCCTAGGTCTTTTATTCTTTTTGTTGCAGTGGTAAATGGGAGTGTTTCCTTAATTTCTCTTTCAGATTTTTCATCATTAGTGTATAGGAATGCAAGAGATTTCTGTGCATTCATTTTGTATCCTGCTACTTTACCAAGTTCATTGATTAGCTCTACTAGTTTTCTGGTAACATCTCTAGGATTCTCTATGTATAGTATCCTGTCATCTGCAAACAGTGACAGCTTTACTTCTTCTATTCTGATTTGGATTCTTTTATTTCTTTTCCTTCTCTGTTTGCTGTGGCTAAATCTTCCAAAACTATGTTGAATAATAGTGCTGAGAGTAGGCAGCCGTGTCTTGTTCCTGATCTTAGTGGCAATGGTTTTAGTTTTTCAGCATTGAGAACAATGTTGGCTGTGAGTTTGTCATATATGGCCTTTATTATGTTGGGGTAAGTTCCCTCTATGCCTACTTTCTGGAGAGTTTTTATCATAAATGGGTGTTGAATTTTCTCAACAGCTTTTTCTGCATCTATTGAGATGATCATGTGGTTTTTCACCTTCAGTTTGTTAATATGGTGTATCACATTGATTGATTTACGTATATTAAAGAATCCTTGCATTCCTGGGATAAACTCCACTTGATCATGATGATCCTTTTAATGTGCTGTTGGATTCTGTTTGCTAGTGTTTTGTTGAGGATTTTTGCATCTATGTTCATCAGTGACATTGGCCTGTAGTTTTCTTTTGTTGTGACATCTTTGTCTGGTTTTAGTATCAGGGTGATGGTGGCCTCGTAGAATGAGTTTGGGAGTGTTCCTCGCTCTGTTATATTTTGGAAGAGTTTGAGAACGATAGGTGTTATCTCTTCTCTAAATGTTTGATAGAATTCACCTGTGAATCCATCTGGTCCTGGGCTTTTGTTTACTGGAAGATTTTTAATCACAGTCACAATTTCAGTGCTTGTGATTGGTCTGTTTATATTTTCTGTTTCATCCTGTTTCAGTCTCAGAAGTTTGCACTTTTCTAAGAATTTGTCTATTTCTTCCAGGTTGTCCATTTTATTGGCATAGAGTTGCTTGTAGTAATCTCTCATGATCCTTTGTATTTCTGCAGTGGCTGTTGTTACTTCTCCTTTTTCATTTCTAATTCTATTGAATTTCCCTTTTTTCTTGATGAGTCTGGCTAATGGTTTATCAATTTTGTTTATCTTCTTAAACACCCAGCTTTTAGTTTTATTGATCTCTGGTATTTTCCATCATTTCTTTTTCATTTATTTCTGATCTGATTTTTCTGATTTCTTTCCTTCTGCTAAATTTGAGGGGTTTTTGTTCATTTTCTTTGAGTTCTTTAGGTATAAGTTTATGTGGTTTATTTGAGATTTTTCTTGTTTCTTAAAGTAGGATTGTATTGCTATAAAGTTCCCTCTTAGAACTGCTTTTGCTGCATCTCATGGGTTTTGGGACATCGTGTTTTCATTGTCATTTGTTTCTAGGTATTTTTTGATTTCCTCTTTGATTTCTTCAGTGATCTCTTGGTTATTTAATACTGTATTGTTTAGCCTCTATGTGTTTGCATTTTTTACAGTTTATTTTTCCTGTAATTGATATCTAGTCTCAGAGTGTTGTGGTTGGAAAAGATACTTGATACAATTCTGAATTTTCTTATATTTACCAAGGCTTGATTTGTGACCCAAGTTATAATCTATCCTGCAGAATGTTCCATGGGCACTTGAGAAGAAAGTGTATTCTGTTGTTTTGGGGTGGAATGTCCTATAAATGTCAGTTAAGTCCATCTTGTTTAATGTATCATTTAAAGCTTGTGTTTCCTTATTTACTTTCATTTTGGATGATCTGTCCATTGGTGAAAGTGGTATGTTAAAGTCCCCTACTATGATTGTGTTACTGTTGATTTCCCCTTTTATGGTTGTTAGCATTTGCCTGATGTATTGAGGTGTTCCTATGTTGGGTGCATAAATATTTACAATTGTTCTATCTTCTTCTTGGATCGATCCCTTGATCATTATGTGGTGTCCTTCTTTGTCTCTTGTAATAGTTTTTATTTTAATGTCTATTTTGTCTGATATGAGAATCGCTACTCCAGCTTTCTTTTGATTTCCATTTGCATGGAATATCTTTTTCCATGCCCTCACTTTCAGTCTGTATGTATGTCTAGGTTTGAAGTGGGTGTCTTGTAGACAGCATATACACCGCTCTTGTTTTTGTATCCATTCTGCCAGCCTATGTCTTTTGGTTGAAGCATTTAATCCATTTACAATTTAGGTACTTATCAATACGTATGTACCTTTTACCATATTCTTAATTGTTTGGGGTTTGTTATTGTCCGTCTTTTCCTTCTCTTGTGTTTCCTTCCTAGAGAAGTTCCTTTAGCATTTGTTGTAAAGCTGGTTTGTTGGTTCTGAATTCTCTTAGCTTTTGCTTGTCTCTAAAGGTTTTAGCTTCTTTGTCACATCCGAATGAGATCCTTGCAGGTAGAGTAATCTTGGTTGTAGGTTTTTCCCTTTCATCAGTTTAAATATGTCCCTCCACTCCCTTCTGGCTTGCAGAGTTTCTGCTGTAAGATCAGTTGTTAACCTTATGGGGATTCTCTTGTATGTTATTTGTTGCTTTTCCCTGCTGCTTTTAATATTTTTTCTTTGTATTTAATTTTTGATTAATTATTGTCGTGTCATGTTTTTCCTTGGATTTATCCTGTATGGGACTCTGCACTTCCTGGTCATGACTGACTATTTCCTGTCCCATATTAGGCAAGTTTTCAACTATAATCCCCTCAAATATTTTCTCAGTCCCTTTCTCTTTTTCTGGGACCCCTATAATTCGAATATTGTTGTGTTTAGTGTTGTTCCAGAGGTCTCTGAGACTATGCTTAATCCTTTTCATTCTTTTTTCTTTATTCTGCAATGCGGTAGTTATTTCTACTATTTTATCTTCCAGGTCACTTATCTGTTGTTCTGCCTCAGTTATTCTGCTACTGATTCCTTCTAGAGAATTCTTAATTTCATTTATTGTGTTGGTCATCATTGTTTGTTTGCTCTTTAGTTTTTCTAGATCCTTGTTAAACGATTCTTGTATTGTCTTCCTTTTATTTCCAGGATTTTGGATCATCTTTACTATCATTATTCTAAATTCTTTTTTAGGTAGACTGCCTATTTCCTCTTCATTTGCTTGGTCTGGTGGGTTTTTACCTTGGTCCTTCATCTGCTGCATATATCTCTGTCTTCTCATTTTGCTTAACTTTGTTTGGGATCTCCATTTCACAGGCTGCAGGTTCGTAGTTCCCAATGTTTTTGGTGTCTGCCCCCAGTGGGTTAGGTTGGTTCAGTGGGTTGTGTAGGTTTCCTGGTGGAGGGGACTGGTGCTTTTGTTCTGGTGGATGAGGCTGGATCTTGTCTTTCTGGTGGGCAGAGCTGCATCCAGTGGTGTGTTTTGGCGTGTCTGTGAACTTATTATGATTTTAGGCAGCCTCTTTGCTAATGGGTGGGATTGTGTTCCTGCCTTGCTGTTGTTTGGCATGGGGTGTCCATTACAGGAGCTTTCTGGTCATTGAGTGGATCAGGGCCTTAGTGCTGAGATGGAGATCTCTGGGAGAGCTCTCACCGATTGCTATTACGCTGGGCCGGGAGGTCTCTTGTGGTCCAATGTCCTGAACTTGGCTGTCCCACCTCAGAGGCTCAGGCCTGACACCAGGCTGGAGCTCCAAGACCCTGTCAGCCACACAGCCAGGTACGTAGGGGATTTTCTTGCCTTTTGGGGAGTCTGAAGTCTTCTGCCAGCATTCAGTAGGTGTTCTGTAAGAGTTGTTCCACATGTAGATGTATTTTTGATGTATTTGTGGGGAGGAATGTGATCTCCATGTCTTACACCTCCACCATCTTGAAGGTCCTCTATCATTTTATCTTCACAGCACCCTTTTATGGTAAGCACTGTTGCTATTTCTATTTGATAAATGAGCAGACTGACACACACAGAGGTAAAGTAACTTGCCTAAGGTAGCCTTTATGTGAAGTGGTGCGGAAAGTGTTTATATGAAGTAGAGAGGTAAAGTAACTTTCTTAATGTAGCCTTTATTTGAAGTGTGGCTGTGCTGACATGCTACTACTGCTATATCTTCTATTACATGTAATATTAGCACATTTTTCATATAAATGAAATTTTCTTGAGTTTTTCTTGCTATGTATGCTTTTGTTTAAAAGAGGCAGTAACTAGCAGACAGTGACTATTTATTTATTTTTCCACCTTTATTAAGGTATAATTGACAATTAAATTGTAATATATTTAGAGTATACAGGGAATTTTTTTGATATAAGTATATATTGTGAAAGGATTCCCACCATCCAGTTCATCACCTAACTTTTTTTTTTTTCGGTAAGAGCACTCTTAACAAATTTCAATTATACAGCACTCTATTATCAACTACAGGCTCTATGTTGTACATTAGATTCCCAGGCTTTATTCATCCTATAACTGAAAGTTTATACCCTCCTACCAACCTCTCTATATTTCTCCCTATTTCCCCCACCCCACAGTCCCTATCTATATTTCTCCCTATTTCCCCCACCCCACAGCCTCTATCACTCTACTCTGTTTCTTCTTCTTTTTTTTTAGATTCTACTTAGCAGTGATATCAGTATTTGTCTTTCTCTCTCTTATTTATTTCACTTAGCATAATACCCTCAAGGTCCACCCATGTTGCGGCAAATGGCAAGAATTCCTTCCTTTCATGTCTGAATAATATTCCGTGGTAAATATATACCACATTTTCTTTTTCCCTGCATCTCTCAGTGGACACTTAGATTGTATCTGTACCTTGGCTGTTGTGAATAATGCTGCAATGAAGATGGGAGTTTAGATATCTTTTCAAGATAGTGATTTAATTTCTTATGGATATTTACCCAGAACTGGGATTACAGGATCATGTGGCAGCTCTGTGTTTAATTTAGTATTAAACAGTAATATGGAAAGTCCATACTGTTTTCCTTGTGGCTGTGCCAATTTACGTTCTCACCACAGTAAACATGGTTCCCTTTTTCCATGTCCTTGCCAACATTTGTTGTCTTTTTTTTCATAATAGACATTCTAACAGATATAATATCTCATTGTAGTTTTGATTTGCATTTCCCTGATGATTAGTGATGTTGAGCATATTTTTATGTAATTGTTGACCATTCGTATGTTTTTTTTGGAAAAATATGTATTCAGGTCCTTTGCCCATTTTTAAATCAGGTTATTTGTGGGTTTTTTTTTTTTTTTTCTGTCTTTGTTCTTGTTTGTTTTTTGTTTTTTTTGTTTTGTTTTGTTTTTTTGCTTTGGAGTTGTATGAGTTGTATATTGAATATACAATATATACAAGTACATACCTCTTTTTAGGTATGTGATTTGCAAGTATTTTCTGCAAGTCAGTGGTTTCCTTTTTATTTTGTTGATGGTTTCCTTTACTGTACAAAAGCTTTTTGATTTGAAATCGTCCCACTTACTTATTTTTGCTTTTGTCTTCTTTGTTTATAGTATCAAACCTAAAAAAAAAATCACTGCAAAAAATGTCTAGAAATTTACCCCTATGTGTTCTTCTGGAAGTGTTGTAATTTCAGGTCTTATCTTCAAGTCTTTAATTCATTTTGAATTGATTTTTGTCTGTGATATAAGACAGGAGTTCACATTCATTCTTTCCCACATGGTTATCCAGTTTTCCCAACATCATTAATTGAACAAGAGTGAATTTTTATTTTATTTATTTATTTATTGTTTTTTTAGGAGTGAATTTTTAAATTTAAACATTATTTACTATGGGATTCTATAAGAAATTTATGTTTTATCTTGACTCCTGGGATAAAAAGATTTATGTTGGCACCTGAGATATTCTACTATATTAACAAATAGCTATCTCTTTCTTCAAAATTAACAACTGTTATACAGTGGTATTAGTTTTAAAAAACAATATGGTTAAACTCTTATGGTGACTGCATGATCCTTCCCCTCATTTGTGACATATAGTTTGATGCCTGTGGAAAGCATAGGTATAGCTGATTTATTTTATTAAATATCTTATTTCAACACAATTTAATTTCATAAATGATGAAATTAAGTGATTTCTTTGTATGCATATATTTCTAATTTCACAAGAATTTTTCTCATGAGGAATGGTATAATTTTTATATTTTTGTTAGAATGAATTTCATATGCTTTAAAAGGAAACACAATTCATTAAAATGTATACATTATTAAAATGTGCCTTTTTTCTAAAATCCTGTTCTATTTATGAATTATTTAACCCTTTATAATTTCTCATTTTGATTCCTCCAATTATCTCTGAGATAGTCCTTCAAATTGCTAAAAGAGTTAAGAAATTCTTTTAACTTTATGACTTTTAAATATTTAATGAGAGTTTTAAAGTTTAACACTCTATATTAAGAAGGATGTTTTTACCTTTTAAATAGTTTACAAAAGTCTTCTTTCTTTCATAGCAGGTTTTATATTTGAATCATTAATGTACCCATTTGAGGATAATTTATTCTGGAAGGCTTTTAGATGTTAGTATCAGTTCTGTTTAACTATAAATATTTTGGATAAGTGGAGATATATGTAATTATCTCTCCCCAATAGTACAAATATGCTTTTCATGTGCTACAAAGAGGCAGTCTAACTCAGTTCTGAGACACACGGACTTGAGAATTACCATTTACAAGATGTCTGACCTTGGATAAGTGTCTCTAACTCTCTAAGCCTCAGTTACATCATTGACTCATGACTGAGACATTCAAAGAGGGTAGGTAGTTTGCCTTCCAGACAGGAGGAGCCCAAGGCTGAAAAATGTTAATGGTGTTGGATGTTCATGATCTCACCAGCACTGCTATCTATCTCCCAGCACTGCTTGCTTCTGAATTGACTTTGTTGCCTAGCAGACTTATTCCACCTGGTGCTAAAATGGGATCAACACCTCCAGAGATGCATGGTTATTTTTTTTAATTTTTATTTATTTATTTATTTATTTTGTTAATGGTACGTGGGCCTCTCACTGTTGTGGCCTCTCCCGTTGAGGAGCACAGGCTCCGGACGCGCAGGCTGAGCGGCCATGGTTCATGGGTCCAGCTGCTCCACGGCATGTGGGATCTTCCCTGCCCGGGGCCCGAACCCACGTCCCCTGCATTGGCAGGCGGACTCTCAACCACTGCGCCACCAGGGAAGCCCGCATGGTTATTTTTGTTTGCTAATTTGGCAATTTCCCTCTGTCTTCTAGAATGTAAATGTGTGTGCACATGCATGCATGTATGTGCAAATATGTGTGCATGCACATATAAATATAAGTGTAAATGTATACACACATACATACACGTGCACACATAAGAGTATGTGTGCATATGTGTGTGTTATAAATTAGCTAACTTTGCCTGAGTCATTTGTTCACAGTGTACGTGAATCACCGGCAGGGATAAAATAGTTTGTGTGCCACAGTGGCCAGCCCTGTATCACAGAGCTACCTGTACATACAGAGGACAAGAAACCCTTGTGATTAACAATACCACCAATACCATGTGTGTGGGGACTGAGAAAGTTAGGAGGCATAGATTCCCTAGATTCTCCATTTGCAATAGTATTTGTAAATCACTAAGCACACCTCTTAAAAGTTTGTTACCAGAATTCTGGTTCCTGTGACTATTAATTTCCTAACTCCAGTACATTCATTTTCACACTTACAGCCCTAAATGTCACCTGAGGTGGACAGCAAAAGACAAATTCTAATTCCTGCATCAAACCTATAGAAAGATGCATTAGTATAATGCCAAAATCAAATGTCAACTTCTATAGAAAATATGTACTTTGCAAATGACCAACTTTCCTAAACTATGTGCAGAAGGTGAAATTAAGAGGTGTTTATTCGTAATATGACCTGAAGTCACCTATTTCATAGCATCACTCCATTTTTTGTTGCTTCTTGGGAAGTTGGAGTGTGACAAGATAAAGAGGCGCATAGCTAATTTGACAGGAATGCGGAATCAGAATTTATCATTAGATACCTGCTGTGTGTTGGGTATCTATTCTGGTCATTTCCTTAGGATTTGAGAAAGTCAAGCTGTAATTTCCCTTGCATATGATGTCATTCTTGAAAGAAAAAGTGGGAGAATTTGTCAACCTTAAAGTGAGGATAATATTAAGATGAAAGCAAAGCAGGACCGAAAGGCTGATAATGTCTGCAATGCTGGAAGACTCAAGGTCTTTAAGGTTGTAGAAAATGAATTTTCTCATGTCTCCTAATTTTCATCATAGATTTTCACCATCTTTATTAATAAGGTCTTGAATTTATGAGTAGATGTTGGGATGTATGTGTGGAAGCTGGTTTAAATTGGATTGTAAAGTAAAGCCATTTAGGGGAGTTTTGGACTAAATAAAACGACATAATCAGCTGTGCAAACAGCTTTCCAGGCTGTTTTCAGAAGAGCATTGTAGGCAAAGAATAATATGGTAAAATTAAAGGTTACAAGGAAGAAACAACTCAATATGTTGGAGAACCATAGGGAAGACAACCTAACAGGAATTAGTTGATGAGGGACAAACAGGCTCCAGATAAAGTTGGTGAGGTAAACAACTGGCAGATCACATAGAATCTTATAGCCAAGGGAGGAATTTTGGATTTTATTCTATGATACATGAGAAAATTTTGGAAGATTTTAAGCAGAGAAAAATCATATACTCATTTACATTTCTTAAAGTTTCCTGTGCCTGCTATATGGAAAACCAATTGGGAAGGGACACCTAGGGATAGAGAGGTGAAGGTGACTTGAATGAATAGTAAAGATGGGGAAAATACAAACAGCTGGGTTGTGTTTTGAAGGTATAACCATCTTGCTGCTAGAGGGGCTGTGAGGAATGAAGGGGTATGAAGGATAAGAAAATCAAGGACTACTCTGAACAGAGTAATACTGGGTAACCACCAGAAAAACAGTGTCCCTCACCAGCATTGCCTTCATAGTACCTATCAATCACCCAACAGAGTTTGTACCCAAAGACATTGCACAGCTCCTCACCTAATGATAATAATTACCAACTCATCTACAGTGTAGGGCCTGGATGACTAGAGGACGAGTGGGTGAATGATACAGAAGAGAACAGGGCATCACATGGCCCAGCTCCTGAGTCCCACTCCAACTTAACTTCCTATCCCTCTATCCTTTGCTCAGTCTGTGATGGCCACATTGGCCTTTTGTGGCTATGCAAACATCTCTCACACTTCTAGTGCTGCTTGCTACTGTCTCAGTCTGGAGTTCTTGCCTTGGATATCCACATATCCCACTCCCTTATGCATTTGGATTTCTCTGAAAGTTTAGCTTCTTTGAAACATTTGCTGATCATCTTATCCAAATAAAGTATCACCCTGTTCCATCCTCTATTCTCTTAGCTTGTGTTATTTTTCTTCATATTACTTATCACTATGCAACATAAACATTTATTTTCTTCATCCCTCCACTAGCATATAATTATATGATGGCAGACACTTCAGTTTATTCTGCTCATTATTTTGCCCCTCATGTCTAGAATATGGCATATGACAGGAAGGAAGGGGTAACTATAATTGCATAACTGAATAACTATAATTGTTCATATAATAATAATTGCATAACTGAATAACTGTAATTGTTCATATAATAATAAAAGTAATATTCTGTTCATCAATTTGATCCTACTGGAGAAGATCAAAATAACAACTAAAAAATTTCCTTTCTTACATTACTCTTTTAAGGACAATTTGATTTGATTGTACCACTGTTCATATTACTCCCAGGGAGGCCTCTGCCTATTGTGATTTCCATTCCCCCAATTTAGCTTTAGCTGTTACCCAATCTAAAAAAACATTCCCTGAGCCTCTGTTATTCATCTGTAACACAAAAAAAATTTCCATTCCGTACCCATTGTGCTATTTATTACAACATTTTATTTTGCGTTTATTATATAATCAGTAAAATTTTCTTATTTTCCCCTGATCACAAAATTCATTTAATAACACATGTATAAGATGTTATTTTGTTCAACAAATGTATCAGATTCTGTATTAAGTGTCTTACACTGTAGCTTAGAAATACAATGCCCACCTCAACCCAAACCTAGAAGCAAACTTTGGACAAAGGTTAATAAATGCTTATAGTGGTTCCATTTATGGAAGTAAATCTTTAATTTAAAAAATCCTACTTGATTTGAATGTAACCAATGGTGTTTTTTGTTTGTTTGTTTGTTTTTAGTGATAGCTGGTCTTATTCTTTGGCAATGCATTTTAATGGGCTTCTTTCTTATCCATCGGTAAGCTTCTGAGCATGATATTGAATCCAGAGAGGGCAACTGACACAGCTTTGCATAAACATGTAAAACACTATCTCCAATGCATTCAGGATACATATTTATTTTAAGGTTATATCAATGTATAAAAAGAGAAAAGAAAAGAGATGCGTCTCTTCGTATCTTTTGATCTAATATAAGCTCTTCTAGTTTTTAGATATCATTGTTGATTTCATTTGTGATTGGGAAACAGGAAATCAGATGAGTGTTTTCAAGTTCTTTTTTTATTAATTCTTAGAAGTAGTGGGGTTGCAGTTTGATAGAGACATAACACAGTATTGCAACACCACACATGAGATTGAATCTGTGAATAGTGGACATTACTTAGGTGTCTTTTGGTGTTAAGTGACAGATAATCCAAATCCAAAAGCAAAGTGGAGTTTATTGCTTAACATTAATGAAGAGTCCAGATAAGAATGTCTTTAGACATTGCTGCATAAATATTTAAAGAATAGTTCTAGGATGCACTTTCTCTCTCTCATACTCGTTTCTCCTTAGATTGGTTCTTATTTCACAGTTCAAGATGGCTACAGTAACTTCAGATCTTACTCCCTCAATTTAACTAAACCTTAGATAGATTTTTCTTGACCATAGAAGCCCCTGATCTCCCTTTCCTTAGAGCATTTACTGTAGAAAACTTACCATTATAAATTCTTTCTCTGTCCCTTTGGGATTAAATCTTCTGCCACACTATTGCCAGTTTTACAACCTAAGAATATCTTTCTCAAAGATATGTGAGATGTTCCTTTGGAATGTAATAATCAAGAAAGATAATACTCCTATCACCCAGTCTCTGTGGGAGGATGGATGTGTAACTTCCATAAGCACCAGTTAGCAAACACAGATGGCCCATTGACCAACCTCCCACCACCCAATGTCCTCCAGTATTTTAAATGCTAACTCACCCTAGTCTTTAAGAACTCTCCCATCTTTTGTTTCAACAGAGCTGAGTTTTGAGTTCCCTCTCTCTCCCCTATTATGATGGCCTCCCTTATTGCTATCATTGCAAATAAAGTTTTTCTTATATTTTTAACTATCCAGTGCAATTTTTTTGACAGGAAAGAAAGTAGATTATATGTATGCTAAAGACTAAAGTAATGAAAAACAAGGGGAAATTTAACAATTTACATAAAATGTTCTTAATATCTCAACTGGGTTAAAAAGAAACAAACAAAAATGGTCATGTATTATGTTTAGTAAAAAGTTGTGGTACAGTGATGGCTACAAGGTAGTGGCAAGAGATGCAGAGAGGTAAGTTTAAGGATTTCATTGTAAAACTAATTGTCTAATGAATAGAGTTCACGATATTTTTAGTATCAATTAAATGACCAGGCATGAGGAATATAAACAGCCTACTTCACAGTGGAACTGCATTAATCTTCCTTCCTGAGGATGGCTTCTTTTAAAAAAAACAAGGGTCTTTGTCACAATCTGTCTGCATATACCTTCTGTCAGAGATTTTAGCTAAGTAAATTCTTCATCATTAAAGTGATATTATGCTATCATACATGGCAAATTCCATTAATTGATGATGTATTTTTCAGTTTTCCCATGTAGGAATTCTCAGCTGTTGTATTCCTTCTCCTGTCTCCAATAAGTTGTCTTATGTTTTTTTCATTCTATGTAAGTAGAATTGGTAAAAATTGAGAGACAACCTCATTATCAATAAATCATGCTTAATCATGTTGCATTGGCATTTGATGACAGCATTATGCTGTATATTCATTTACACTTACTATCCTATAATGCAACTATTTGAATATGAGACTTAGGATTATTAGAAAAGAATCAGCAGATTGTACCCAGATTTACAGTGATTTATTCCAGTTACTATTAGGATTGTAAAGCTTTCAAAGACAATCACTAAAATTCTCAAACCAGGATGAAAAAACAGCTTTCTTGAAAGGAAAAACATTTTAAGGGAAACAAAACCATTTAATGTATTTTCTAGGTAATTATTCCTTGTTGAACCACAGTTGCCGTGTTGATGACTCTTTCCACTAGCATGCTGTTGACAGAAGGTGCATGGAAGTGCAGAAAAAGGCTTAATTTTGACTAATTCCTTTCTTGCCTCTTTGCAGATGCGATCACAGCAGACAAATTTTATAGCTGTATTTTAGGGTTATTTGGGGAATTCAATTTTATGGTACTGGCCACCAATACCTTTCTAAATTTTCTGTTATAATGCCTCCCATAGTTCATTGATTACTTATTCCTTATTCATGTGGCTCCATGGAATGTAAACACTAGCTTTGATGTAGATTATGCTAGCCAAATCAACAAACAAGGGGATTTTTCAAATGGCAACTGATATCTACAAGTTAAGCTCTTTTTTTGTTTTCTTTGATTTATTGATTCATTTTACTGCTTATATTATGGCAGCATCTTCATTTAGAATATGAGAATTTAAGTAAATAATACGTCTCTTTTCATCCAGTCTGACTGATAGCTTCTGTTATCATGGTAATAGTCTTCTTACATTATTTTTAGGAAGCCCTTTAGCATATATTATTTCATTTTACAACTCCAGTGATGTGATTGTTTGAGACATTACTCTTCGCGGATGAAGGTATGACACAAAGTGGAATCTCAAAAAAAGTGTTGGTTACTTTAGCCTTTTGCTGTGGTAAAAGAAAGCTTTATATACTTTTTTCACCTTTAGGTACACCCTAGTTTAGTTACTAATGCTGCTATCAAGGTATTTTAATAGTGTCTGGATGGAAATTCTGAAGCCATTCAGAGAAACATCAAGTAGTCACACTTCTGGCCCCTACTGACTCTCACTGGCGTTCCTCAAGGGAAAACATGTGAAGTTCCTGACAGGTGAGTTAGATTAGGATGCTGAGCATGTGTGGCTCAGCCTTCCAATTTTTCTGCTTCAGAGAGGTGCCCTTCAGGAAGTGCACACTTCACGCTTTAGATTTTATCAGGCATTCTGCCAGTGTCTGTCGAGAGACCACCCAATGTCCAGCTATGATTGAGACTGGATCAATAATCCTTCCTGATTCTGAGGTAGGAATTAGTAACTTTTAACCTAGTGTTTACCAGTAACAAAGAGGATATATCTTTCTCCATCTGTCTTCTCCTAAATTATCTCTTCATTGATTCAGAACTCAGGTGGAGAGAAGCATGACTTGATGTGTTGAGGCTCCATGACTCAGTGATATTTTTGAGGCTACCACAAAACAATATATATGCTGCTTAGGTTTTTTTTTTTTTTCCCTGACCCAGCTTATAGACTTGAAACCTAGTCCTAGGGAGGTGTGGGAAGAATATTAAAGAGAAGATGATTCATTAAAACTTCTTTAAAATATTGGTGATTAAAAAGTCTGAATGTTTCTTGATTCATGTAATAGTCATATAATAATTCATATACTATAAATGACACTTGTGACAGTTTTGCCATTTCAGTGGCATTGGTTGGTATACAGAACAGTAACTACATTAGAAGTAGTTCAGGGAAGGAGTAGGTGTTTGAATAGCAAGACATAGAAGGTTATGTAAGGCAATATGCTAGGACGAGGCAACCAGTAGGGCATGTAAGACCTTGGGAAAATATTGTCTGTGGGGCCCTGGTCTATATAAACAATTTGAATAAAAGCTTTATAAAAAATTCATGAGTCTACATGAAGTAGAGGGGTTTGTCAGTGAAAATGTAGAATAATGGATAGAAAAGAAGTATTTATTTAGTCCAACCAGGGAACGTACCCAACACCAACTCTTCCTGTTTCTGGTTCTTGAACCCAGGAACCAACTATTCCTGTTCTTTATTGTCAATTTTTAAATTCCTGTCAATTAAATTTTAAATTTTGTATTTCCCACCTCAAGAAAACATAGCAAAACTGTTATTAATCAGGAGTCCATGGTTCTTTGGAACTAGCTTGTATTTAAACAAAATAGCTCTTCTTACCTCTGCAGTTTATTTCTTGCTGGTTATATCATTATTCGTAAGATGGTACATCGTGTCTTATGCCATAATGACTATCGACTTTCAGTAATTCTCTCAAAGGTTGTTCTGTGCTTCATTGGTGAAGACCACAAATTCAGGTCTTACATGCAGTATGAGGGAAAATGTAAACCATAATTTATTTTCTGGTCATTTTAAATTGACCACTCAGAATTTCTTACCACAAAGTTAGAACAACACATCCTTCAATCATTCCATCTCCTGAACTCTTTAGGCCATAACACTACATTCTAGAATGTGATCTCTTTCAATACTGACCACACCCCTGCCTTCCACACAACACTCTTTGTTCAAGGAACATCCTTCTCTCATCTGGCAATTTTTAAAAAAATTTATTTTTATTTTTTTACAGTAGGTCCTTGTTGGTTATCTATTTTAAATATAGCAGTGTGTACATGTCAATCCCAAACTCCCAGTCTATCCTTCCTTTCCCCCACAGTAACCATAAATTCATTTTCTAAGTTCATTCTGTGAGTCTGTTTCTGTTTTATAAATAAGTTCATTTGTATCACTTTTTTTTTTACATTCCGCATATAAGCTCTATCATATGATATTTGTCTTTCTCTTTCTGACTTATTTCACTTAGTACAATAATCTCTAGGTCCATCCATGTTGCTGGAAATGTCATTATTTCATTCTTTTTAATGGCTGAGTAATATTCCATTGTATATATGTACCACATTTTCTTTATCCATTCCTCTGTTGATGGACATTTAGGTTGCTTCCATGTCTTGCCTATTGTAAACAGTGCTGCAGTGAACATTGGGGTGCATGTATCCTTTCAAAGCATGTTTTCTTCCAGATGCATGCCCAGAAGTGGGATGCTGGATCATATGGTAGCTCTATTTTTAGTTTTTTAAGGAACTTCCATACTCTTCTCCATAGTGGCTGTACCAAAGTACATTCCCACCAACAGTGTAGGAGGATCCCCTTTTCTTCACACCCTCTCCAGATTTTATCGTTTGTAGATTTTTTGATGATGACCATTCTGACTGGTGTGAGGTGATATCTCATTGTAGTTTTAATTCACATTTCTCTAATAATTAGTGATGTTGAGCATCTTTTTATGTGCCTCTTGGCCATCTGTATGTCTTCTTTGGAAAAGTGTCTATTTAGGTCTTCTTACCATGTTTTGATTGGGTTGTTTGCTTGATCATCTGACAGTTCTTAAGACCAACTTCATAGAATAAGAAATCTCCATGTGGATCAGAGTCAAGGGAGGACATCAATTATGTGTCCATTGACATTAAAGAGAAAAGGTCTTAAAAGGCATAAAAAGTGATAGGCATGACTCATCCAGAGAATTGCCTGATATATGGCATAAAGCCTGCAAAGATGATATGGTGACTGTCTTAGCTGCCAGTGCTATTGGGACCCTTTGTATTACAAACACTGTAGACTGGAGGTAGCATCAAGGTCAGAATATAGATAGGCAAGGAACAAGAGCCTTATGTCCAAGGTTACTGATGGACTCTAGCTCAGAGGCCTGCTCTTGTCCTATGTCTAAAATGAAAGAAAGTAACCCCAAATCAAAGTATCACTACCATTCTGATAGTTCAAATTCAAAGATCTTGTGAAAGAAATAACATGCTAGATAGTGAGAGATCTCTGCTTTCCAGGTCATGCTGAAAGGCAGGACTCTACTGTTGTGACTCTTGGAGCTCCTTGGGTACCTATCTGGTCAATTCCATGTAGGTATGAAGGGGACAATGGGAGGAGGAGGAGAGTGAAAGAAATGAAAGAAAAAGGACAGTATCCATTCATAGATCGCATTGCTGTCTCCGGCATATACAGGTCCCAGAGAGGACCATCCTCCAAAGTAAGCACTCCAAAGCTGCAAAGAGGAGGAGAGAGGTCCAGAGCCTACTTCTCTAACTTGATTTTGGAAGAATCCTGACTTAGTTTTGAATCCTATATCTGAGGCTTATAAAAATGTGAGAACCAGTTAGTTAATGTTTCAAAGCCCAATTTTATTCATCTTTACAATAGAAATAACAGCTAGCTGGCAGATTTGCTACAAGGAAGACATGAGAAAATGTATTAAGTGGAATTGTAATATAGTAGATAGATCCTAATTAAATAATAATATGGAATTCAATCCACCTCAGACAAAACATAATGCTGAAACAAAATCATATTACTTTTGTGGACTCCATAGTAAGATTTGGGGCACACCCAAGCCAGAGGAAAGAATGAAGGATTGCATGTTGTTGTAGATTGGACAACCTCATTCAAGGATATATGTGAAATTGGAATATCTGGAATTTTGCTCATATGTTGGAGTCCAAGAGGTGCTATTGTCTGAGGGGAAAAGTGCATAAACTACAAAACTATAGTTGTTATAATAATGTATTTTGTATCTCTTCCCATTTGGCCAAAGAGTTATTTTTCCCCATTTTGGAGAACTATATAATTGCTTAGCCGCATTTTCACAAACTGAGGATTCATATTTTGGCCTCAGGATAGCACACTAGCTGCTTATAGAAAATAGAATTGTGATGTTTTTAAAAGAAATACCGTGGCAGTGTCACTAAAATGTAATAGTAGAAGAATAAAAAAAAAAACTACATTAGAATACAACAGTAAGTGAGCAGTCATATCTTTTAAGTATATATATGGTGCTCCCTGAGAGGCTAATTGTTATGCATCCTACAGGGGATGGATACAGTCATTACACATAAGACTTACCTGCTATTCATCTTTCTTGTGCATGTGTATATGTCTTTGTGTGTAAATATATAAAATATATACGTACATGTACATATATGTATATATGTATACGTGTGCATGTATATACACACATTAACTACTTCATTTTGTTCTGTTTTGTTTTTTAGAATTTTTTCATTTAGAACTGGCCTAAAAATACTTACTAGCTCACCTTAACTTACTAGCTCACCTTCTTAAACTATACTGGGTATCCTATTCCAGGATGTCTCTGCAGACTGAACTGCTATGTCTGCTTAAATGTGTGTAATATTATGTATTTTCCTTTTACAAAATGCAATTTATTATGTCTGAGAAGTTTGGGAAGATGCCTGGTTCTCTAGTGTAAATAAATTCGTATCAAAAGTACAGGGACAAAAATTGAAACATTCATACATTTTTTTGGCCATAAAGGTGTGCACCCTCTGGTAATGCATCATTTGCTCATCTTTTCAGGATTGCAACAAATGGCCACAGAAGCTATATTTTTTGTATATTTTGATTGTATTATGTGTATCCTTAGGTCTAAATGATGTACCTTCCTGTATGTCCCTGGATTGCTAAGATTGCTTATAATTTAACCTATATTCCTGATTTTTTAAAAGTCCAGTCTACCTGATTCTGCTCCCTTGTTAGTTAAGGAAATGTAATAATATACAAATAGAAAAATACTTGACTTTCACTCTTTCAGCCTATCATTCATTCTCTCATTCTCTCGATTAGTAAGTTTTAAGTGTCTACCATATACCCTGTGATAAGAGGCTTACAGTTCAGAGCTGCTAATTCTCATCAAAGGTATTAACATACAGCTAGGTCCAGGGATCAGTGAAAAAAAAAGTATGGGAGTAGCTTGTATTGGGCAAATGTTAAAAATGGGAGTATAAAGTTGGGGTATGGAGCTGAAATTAGATAATTGAAAATATCTTTTCTAATTTATATAAACACTGTGATTTTTTAAAATGTGCTATAAGCAGTTTTATATGTAAGGCAGTTGAAGTTGGTGAAGATTGTATATTTTTCCCTAATTTTTTGGTTTTATTGCTAACTTTAAAACACTCACACTGTATTATCCATCCATTGGATATTATCTTGACCACTCTATTCTTAATTTCAGATTCAATCTCAGAGTAAGTATCCATCTCTGTTTCCATTATTTAACATCTATTACTAACGTTATTAAATACCTACTCATCTTTCATGTCAACGAAATTTCACAGAGGCAGTGATTTTTATATAAGCTCTTAAAGGAATTCTGGATTTGAAATCATGATTATCTTGAAGATGGAAGCTTTAGATAGACACAGAAACAGCCCAGCATGAGGCATTTACTGATCCATCTTAGAGTGTAAAGATCATATTATGAAAAAATGGAGAATATTGAGGACAATTGAGCTGGTGACATGCTATAAAATTTTTGTTTGATCACTTTTTAAACATAATTCATGTTAGATACATGAATAAAAGGGCAGTCAGTTGGTATAACAATCCTAGTTCTGTGTGTCAACTCTCATATTCAAAGTCTATTGTTTTCAAAATCTTAATTCCAAAATATACCTAAATAGGGCTTCCCTGGTGGCGCAGTGGTTGAGAGTCCGCCTGCCGATGCAGGGGACACGGGTTCATGCCCTGGTCCGGGAAGATCCCACATGCCACGGAGCGGCTGGGCCCGTGAGCCATGGCTGCTGGGCCTGCACGTCTGGAGCCTGTGCTCTGCAATGGGAGAGGCCACAACAGGGAGAGGCCCAGGTAGCACAAAAAAAAAAAAAGAAAAAAAGAACAAAATATACCAAAATAAAAGTTACTTTTTAAGTATCTTTCCTCTTTGCCTTTGTCATTTATTGGTCTCTAAAATAGTCTGTGCAGATTTTGTTTTTTCCCCCCTCACTCAATAATTGCTTTGAATAAGCAACATGATATTCAATGCTTTTACCTAATAAAGATAATGAACCAAAATAAAATGCAATTGACAGCAGCTGATGCAATGGTGAATCATCCAAATGCTAAATTTTCTTGACTTAAACCTGCTGCTGCTATAGAAACAACTATTAGCACACTGACAGATGGTGCCAGAACCCATTGTCTCTTTCAGTCTCTCTCTCCCTCTTCATTCTCTTCCCCCTCCTTTTTCTACCTCCCCACTTACGACAAAATCATTGTACATTGTTAATTTTCTTTGAGCATTATGTTAATAATGTCAAAACTCATCACAATCGGATACTTTATTGACTTGTAAACAGCCAAAAAAATAGATTTGGTCTTTGAGCATTGACTGTTTCTTTATTGTCACAATATGCAGTGAATTCTCTTTTCTTGCCAGTAACTGGGCTTTTGTACTCATTACAGTAATTCAGAATAAGTATATATTTCTGTTTCCCTCACAGCTACTATATATATTTTTTTTCCTCTCTAGGACCTTAATTAATGGAAGACGAAAGTGGATGCTTTCTACCCAATAAAAGATAAGGCTCTTTTACCAGACAAGTATTCCTTCTCTATCCAAATGATGATGATGATAATAATAATAAGAGCAACAACCCTAAAACTTATATTTACGAGCTTGGTAAATTTCACACATAGTGGCTCATTCATTGTTTCCATTGCCTCTGAAGATGTTATATTTGTCTACAATTATTAAGCCTGAGAAATGATTATAAAAATATTTAATGTCTCCTTACATAGTAACACATCATCAGAATTTATTTTTCAAAATTCTAAGGTTGCATTCATCCGTGTAAAATCTGTGTGTAGGAGAATTCTGTTATCTATATGGTTTTTAGTTTTCTGTTGCTGCTATAACAAATAGCACATGTTTGCTTTCTTAAAACAATACACATTTTTTATCTGAAATATTTAAAGGTAAGATATCCAAAATAGGCCTCAGTGGGCCACAGTTAAGGTTTTGGCAGGGTTGTGTTCCTTCTGGAGGTGCTAGGAGAAAACTCTTTTCCTTGCTTTTCCAGTTTATGGAGTCAGCCTATACTATTCCTTGGCTCATGGTTCTGTTACATCTTCAAAACCAGCAATGGCCAGTTGGGTCTTTCTCACATTGCATTCCTCTGATAAGTCCTCTTCTGTATCCCTCTTCCTAATATATAGGACCCTTGTGATTACATTTAAACCACACAAATAATTCAGCATATTCTCACCATTTCAAGGTCTGCTGACTAACAATTTTAATTCCATCTGTAACCTTAATTCCTGCTTGCCCTGTAACATTACATAGTCTCTGGGGATTAGGATATGAAGATCTTTAGGGGACCATTATTCTGCTTACCACTATGCTTAAGGGACGAAAATTTGTATCCATACATATACAAACATACATACAAATATACTGTACAAAGACACTGTTAAAGGGTCTGCAATAGGGTTTCTAGATGATATAGACTAGGTTCAGTATCATTTCTGGATAGTATGAATCAGAAATCAAACTCATTTATGTATATCGCTTGTTGTACAACTTTAAGTTTCTTAATAGCCTTTCTATCCTCTAACCTTCACAATACAATAATACAGTGAGTTGGCAGGGCAGAGGTTACTACATTCTACTGATAAAGAATCATTTACAAACTCTTAAATGTTTCAGAAATAGTTTTTCTACTACCAAATTAGGTCTTTCTAATTCTTAGGTACTAAAGGCAAATCTATCTCTTAAGGACCTCCACAGATTTATCTTGACTTGTTATTTAAGCCTACTCATCATCATTGTGTTCATTACATGTTAACCAGATATAGACAACTTGCCTAGAAGGGAACTTAGGAAGGTGTGGCTATAAGAAGGTAAAATTTCCTCACACCCAGGCATTTCTCCCCCTGCCTAAGGAATAGCCAAACACGTTAACATCTACACAGTTCATGTGTATTTAGGAATGTACCTTTAGTTTAATAAAGCTTTCCTGAAACATTCCAGGAGGTATATTAATATAGCTCTTTTATCTTGCATCATTTACTTGAAACCCAATTGTATATGTTTCCCCTGTGAGAATGGGCCAAATTCACACTCCTTAAGTCGATATTCCACCTCTATTGTTCTCCTTTCCTTACTTTCTCACTTGGCTCCTCTTCTCTTCTTTCACATGGCTACCTTTCTTAGAGCCTGCTCTGGGAAATTCAGCTTACAATAGCAACCCACTTCATATTCTTCCATGTATTCATATTGGCTGCCATATGTATGCCATACATGGCTCTTTATGACTTAGCATTTTATTTTCAAGTAATACTATAACTTGATGTAGTCCTCCCAACATGCCAAGCTATCTATATGCCTTTATTTTGTCCCTTCTTCCTGTGCTGCTATGTTTTTTGTTGTTGTTCAGTTTTTTTTTCTTTTTTTGCCTAACACCAATGCACCTTTCAAAAGTGAACCCTTCGAGATGCCTGTCAAGTTCAGGCGGAGTCCCTGGCATGCTGGATACAATGGGCAGTGAAGGTGGCCTGGCTCTGACCCCAAGGACACCAGGCCTCCCTGTGTACCTCAGGCCAATGCCCTGCGCCTCCGGTGGCTCTGGGTTCCCAACTCTGCGCACCAGCAAGGCGGTTCCAGGGATTTGGATGTCCGTGTCTATGAGGGACCATTACTTCACCTGCCACACGCCATGTGGCTGACAGGGTTTTGGTGCTCCGGCTGGTTGTCAGGCCTGAGCCTCTGAGGTGGGAGAGCTGAGTTCAGGACATTGGACCACCAGAGACCTCCTGGCTCCACGTAATATCAATCGGCAAGAGCTCTCCCAGAGATCTCCATCTCAATGCTAAGACCCAGCTCCACTCAACAGCCAGCAATTTCTGGTGCTGGACACCCTATGCCAAACAACTAGCAAGACAGGAACACAACCCCACCCATCAGCAGAGAGGCTGACTAAAATCATAATAAGTTAACAGACACCCAAAAATACACCACCAGACGTGGTCCTGCCCACCAGAAAGACAAGATCCATCCTCATATACTAGAACACAGGCACCAGACCCCTCCACCAGGAAGCCTACACAACCCACTGAACAAACCTTATCCACTGGGGGCAGACATTAAAAACAACAGGACTACAAACCTGCAGCCTGTTAAAAGGAGACCCAAACATGGTAAGTAAAGCAAAATGAGAAGGCAAAGAAATACGCAGCAGATGAAGGAGCAAGGTAAAAACCCACCAGACCAAACAAATGAAGAGGAAATAGGCAGTCTACCTGAAAAAGAATTCAGAGTAATGATAGTAAAGATGATCCAATATCTTGGAAATAGACTGGAGAAAATGCAAGAAATGTTTAACAAGGTCCTAGAAGAACTAAAGAGCAAACAAACAATGATGAACAACACAATAAATGAAATTAAAAATTCTCTATAAGGAATCAATAGCAGAATAACAGAGGCAGAAGAATGGATAAGTGACCTGGAAGATAAAATAGTGGAAAAAATTACCACAGAGCAGAATAAAGAAAAAAGAATGAAAAGAATTGAGGGCAGTCTAAGAGACATCTGGGATAATACGAGACGCACCAACATTTGAATTATAGAGGTCCAAGGAGAAGAAGAGAAAGAGAAAGGGACTGAGAAAATATTTGAAGAGATTATCGTTGAAAACTTGCCTAATATGGAAAAGGAAATAGTCACGACCAGGAGGCACAGAAATTCCCATACAGGATAAATGCAAGGAGAAACATGCCAAGACACACATTAATCAAACTATCAAAAATCAAATACAAAGAAAAAATATTAAAAGCATCAGAGAAAAGCAACAAATAATATACGAGGGACTCTGCATTAGGTTAACAGCTGATCTTTCAGCAGAAACTCTGCAAGCCAGAAGAGAATGGAAGGCCATATTTAAAGTGATGAAAAGGAAAAACCTACAACTAAGATTGCTGTACCCAGCAAGGATCTCATTCAGATGATGGAGAAACTGAAACCTTTAAGGACAAACAAAAGCTACGAGAATTCAGCACCACCTAACCAGCTTTACAACAAATGTTAAAGGAACTTCTCTAGGCAGGAAACACAAGAGAAGGAAAAGGCCTACAATAACAAACTCAAAACAATTAAGAAAATGGTAATAGAAACATACGTATTGATAAGTACCTAAAATGTAAATGGATTAAATGCTCCAACCAAAAGACGTAGACTGGCTGAATGGATACAAGAGCAAGAGCTGTGTATATGCTGTCTACAGGAGACCCATTTCAAACCTAGAGACACGTACAGACTGAAAGTGAGGGGATGGAAAAAGATATTCCATGCAAATGGAAATCAAAAGAAAGCTGGAGTAGCAATTCTCATATCAGACAAAATAGACTTTAAAATAAAGACTATTATAAGAGACAAAGAAGAACACCATATAATGATCAAGGGATCAATCCAAGAAGAAGATATAACAATTGTAAATATTTATGCACCCAACATAGGAGCACCTCAATACATAAGGCAAATGCTAACAGCCATAAAAGGGGAAATCAACAGTAACACAGTCATAGTACGGGACTTTAACACCCCACTTTCACCAATGGACAGATCATCCAAAATGAAAATAAATAAGGAAACACAAGCTTTCAATGATACATTAAACAAGATGGACTTAATTGATATTTATAGGACATTCCACCCCAAAACAACAATACACTTTCTCCTCAAGTGCTGATGGAACATTCTCCAGGATAGATAATATCTTGAGTCACAAATCAAGCTGTGGTAAATTTAAGATAATTCAGAATTGTATCAAGTATCTTTTCCAACCACAACACTATGAGACTAGGTATCAATTACAGGGAAGAAAAAACTAAAAAATGCAAACACATAGAGGCTAAACAATACAGTATTAAATAACCAAGAGATCACTGAAGAAATCAAAGAGGAAATCAAAAAATACCTAGAAACAAATGGCAATGAAAACATGATTTCCCAAAACCTATGAGATGCAGCAAAAGCAGTTCTAAGATGGAAGTTTATAGCAATACATCCTACCTAAAGAAACAAGAAAAATCTCAAACAACCTAACCTTCACCTAAAGCAATTAGAGAAAGATGAACAAAAAGAAAAACAAAATGATCAAAAGGAAAGAAATCATAAAGAACAGATCAGAAATAAATGAAAAAGTAATGAAGGAAACAATAGCAAAGATGAATAAAACTAAAACCTGGTTCTTTGAGAAGATAAATAAAATTGATAAAGCATTAGCCAGACTCATCAAGAAAAAAAGGGAGAAGATTCAAATCAACACAATTAGAAATGAAAAATGAAAAGTAACAACTGACACTGCAGAAATACAAAGGATCATGAGAGATTAGTACAAGCAACTATATGTCAATAAAATGGACAACCTAGAAGAAAAGAACAAATTCTAAGAAAAGCACAACCCTCTGAGACTGAACCAGAAAGAAATAGAAAATGTAAACGGACCAATCACAAGCACTGAAATTGAAATTGTGATTAAAAATCGTACGAAAAACAAAAGCCCAGGACCAGATGGCTTCACAGGTGAATTCTATTAAACATTTAGAGAAGGGCTAACACCTATCCTTCTCAAACTCTTCCAAAATATAGCAGAGGGAGGAGCACTCCCAAACCCATTCTACGAGGCCACCATCACCCTGATACTACAACCAGACATAGATGTCACAAAAAAAGAAAACTAGAGGCCAATATCACTGCTGAACATAGATGTAAAAATCCTCAACAAAATACTAGCAAACAGAACCCAGCAGCACATTAAAAGGACCATACACCATGATCAAGTGGGGTTCATCCCGGGAATGCAAGGATTCTTCAGTATACAAAAATCAATCAATGTGATACACCATATTAACAAATTGAAGGATAAAAAGCATATGATCATCTCAATCGATGCAGAGAAAGCTTTTGACAAAATCCAACACCCATTTATGATAAAAACTCTACAGAAAGTAGGCATAGAGCGAACTTACCTCAAAATAATAAAGGCCATATATGACCAACCCACAGCCAACATCGTTCTCAATGGTGAAAAACTAAAACCATTTCCACTAAGATCAGGAACTACACAAGGTTGCCCACTCTCACCACTGTTGTTCAGCATAATTCTGGAAGTTTTAGCCACAATATTCAGAGACAAAAAAGAAAAGAGTCCAAATTGGAAAGGAAGAAGTAAAAGTGTCACTGTTTGCAGATGACAGGATACTATACATAGAGAATCCTAAAGATGCTAGAAGAAAACTACCAGAGCTAATCAATGAATTTGGTAAAGTAGCATGATACAAAATGAATGCACAGAAATCTCTTGCATTCCTATACACTAATGATGAAAAATCTGATAGAGAAATTAAGGAAACATTCTCATTTACCACTGCAACAAAAAGAATAAAATACCTAGGAATAAACCTACCTAAGGAGACGAAAGACCTGTATGCAGAAAACTACAGTACACTGATGAAAGAAATTAAAGATGATACAAACAGATGGAGATGTATACCACGTTCTTGGATTGGAAGAATCAATATTTTGAAAATGACTATACTATACAAAGCAATCTACAGATTCAATGCAATCCCTATCAAACTACAACAGCATTTTTCACAGAACTAGAATAGAAAATTTCACAATTTTTCTGGAAACAAAAAAGACCCCGAATAGCCAAAGCAATCTTGAGAAAGAAAAAAAGGAGCTGGAGGAATCAGGCCCCCAGACTTCACATTATACTACAAAGCTACAGTAATCAAGAAAGTATGGTACTGGCACAAAAACAGAAATAATAGACGAATGGAACAGTGTAGAAAGCCCAGAGATAAACCCACGCACATATGGTCACCTTATTTTTGATAAAGGAGGCAAGAATATACAATGGAGAAAAGGCAGCCTCTTCAATAAGTGGTGCCTGGAAAACTGGACAGCTACATTTAAAAGAATGAAATTAGAACACTCCCTAACACCGTCCACAAAAATAAACTCAAAAAATGGATTAAAGACCTAAATAGAAGGCCAGACACTATAAATCTCTTAGAGGAAAACATAGGCAGACCACTCTATGACATAAATCACAGCAAGATCCTTTGTGACACACCTCCTAGAGAAATGGAAATAAAAACAAATATAAACAAATGGGACCTCATGACACTTAAAAGCTTGTGCACAGCAAATGAAAACATAAACAAAAGGAAAAGACAATCCTCAGAATGGGAGAAAATATTTGCAAACATAGCAACTGACAAAGGATTAATCTGCAAAGTATACAAGCAGCTCATGCAGCTCAATATCAAAAAAAAAAAAAAAAAACAGCCCAATGCAAAAACTGTCAGAAGACCTAAATAGACATTTCTGCAAAGAAGATATGCAGATTGCCAACAAACACATGAAAGGATGCTGGACATCACTAATCATTAGAGAAATGCAAATCAAAACTACAATGAGGTATCACCTCACACCAGTCAGAATGGCCATCATCAAAAAATCTACAAACAATAAATGCTGGAGAGGGTGTGGAGAAAAGGGTACCCTCTTGCACTGTTGGTGGGAATGTAAATTGATACAGCCACGATGGAGAACAGTGTGGAGGTTCCTTAAAAAATTAAAAATAGAACTACCATACGACCCAGCAATCCCATTACTGGTCATATACCCTGCGAAAACCATAATTCAAGAGAGTCATGTACCACAATGTTCATTGCAGCTCTATTTACAATAGCCAGGTCATGGAAGCAACCTGTGCGTCCATTGATAGATGAATGTTTAAAGAAGATGTGGCACATACATCCAAATGGAATATTACTCAGCCATAAAAAGAAACGAAATTGAGTTATTTGTAGTGAGGTTGATGGACCTAGAGTCTGTCATACAGAGTGACGTAAGTGAGAAAGAGAAAAACAAATACTGTATGCTATCACATATATATGGAATGTAAAAAACATATATATATTTTGAAGAACCTAGGGGCAGGACAAGTTCTTGTACTTGAGGACACGGGGAGGGGGAAAGGTAAGCTGAGGCAAAGTGAGAGAGTGGCATGGACATACATACACTACCAAATGTAAAATAGATACCTTGTGGGAAGCAGCCACATAGCCCAGGGAGATCAGCTCGGTGCTTTGTGACCACCTAGAGGAGGTGGGATAGGGAGGGTTGGAGGGAGATGCAAGAGAGAGGAGATATGGGGATATATGTATACGTATAGCTGATTCTCTGTCATACAGCAGAAACTAACACAACAATGTTAAGCAATTATATACTCCAATAAAGATGTTAAAAAAAAAAGGAAAAAATAAAAGAGGTAGACATAGAGAATGGACTTGATGACATGGGTTGGGAGGGCGAAGCTGGTGTGAAGTGAGAGTAGCATTGACATATATACACTACAGAATGTAAAATAGTTTGCTTGCGGGAAGCAGCAGCATAGCACAGGGAGATCAGCTCAGTGCTTTGTGATGACCTAGAGGGGTGGGATAGGGAGGATGGGAGGGAGGCTCAAGAGAGAGGGGATATGGGGACATGTGTATGCATATGGCTGATTCGGTTTGTTGTACAACAGAAACACAATATTGTGAGGCAATTATACTCCAATGAAGATCTATTAAAAAAAAAAAAAAAGAGTGAACCCTTCATCCTTTGGAAAACATCTTTGCCAATTCCAAAACTTCAGGCTGAACCTTTCCTTCCTTAGGTGTCTTTCCTATGCGTCCCAATGGTGACTTTCTGTATACCACTGATTATAGTGTAGTAATCTTCATGTGGCCTCCTAGAAGTGGCACAGCATAGTAATTAAGAGAATTGGATCTCAAGTCAGACTGTTTTAAATTCCAGATCAGCCACTTCCTAGCAATGTAAATTGGATAGGATGCTTAATTTCTTTTTGTCACAATGTTCCCATTTTTTAGGTGGATATTATAAATGTTTCTACCTAGTTGAGTTATTGTATGGATTAAATTAATTAAGTATCATGCTTAAGACAGTAATAAACATATAACATGTTAGAGTGTAATAAGTACAGTAGAGAGAAATAAGGGAGTGCAAAAGTATGAAGAGCGATTAGGGAGAGGAAGGGAGTGATCACAGCTTAATGTAAAGTAGTTAAGGTAGGCTCAATTGAAAGATGACTTTGAGTAAAAACCTAAGGAATAAGCCATACTGTTATCTGGCAAAGAACATTTTAGGCAGAAAATTGATCAGGTAACAACTTCCCTAACATGCTCTGAAAGTAGCAAGAAGGCCAGTCTGGCCAAAATGAATGAGTAGAGAAGTAGTAGCAGGTGAAGATAAAAGGGTAATGTTGCTCAGATCATACTGGACTTTGCAGGCCTTTATAGAAAACTTAGCTTCTACTCAGAAAGAAATGGGAAGCCAGTGGAAGGATTTGAGGAGAGTAGTGGACCATGTCTAACTTAGGATTGAATAAGATAGCTGTAGCTTTTGTGTTGAGAGCAGAGTGTGAGTGGGGGCAGGTGTGGAAGCAGCACAGCTGATTAGAAAGATAGTCATCCAGGTCATAAAAGAGGACCCGTATTTGAGGTGAACAAGATGGGAAGCTTTCAGATTCTGGATTTATTTTAAAAGTTGAATGAACAGAATTTCCTGACCCATTAAAAGTGGATTGTGAGAGAATTCATGGATGAGTTACGGATTTTTCTGTTTGTTTGTTTTTAACTGAGAAATTGGAAAAAATGGAGATTCTATCATATGAATGGAGAAGACTGTGAGTGGAGCAAATTTGGGGAACAGAGAGTGCAGTCAGGAATGAAGATTTGTCTGTATTAAGTTTTAGAACGGAGGTATGTGTCTGGAATAGAGAGGAGAAAAGTTTTATGCTAGAGAAAAAATTTGGAGGTTTAAAGTCATGAATCATCCAAGGACTAAATCCTGCAACAGGAAGTTGAAGAGAAGGAAGCAGCCAAAGACCACCTTAGTATGGCCGTAGAGAGGACTAACTGTCAGTGTTAGGAGTTTCTTCTTGTTCTCTGCCAGGAGGCAGCACAACCTTACACTAAACTTGTAGCATTTCCCCCTTGATACCTTACCAGTGAAAGCAGGATAAAATCCATGTGCTACTTCTCTCTCTCTCTTTTTAACCCTAGTGCTTGATATAGTATCTAATATACACTAGACATGTAAATATGTAAAAGAGTATCTTTTAGCAAGTATCTCAACTGTGATAGCATAGACCTCTGATGTTGAATTTTGCTCTGAATGCTAAGAGCCATGCTTTACTTTTTGAAATAAATAAGAAATACCTTCACTAGTTCTCATATTCATCTTCAGCTTTTAACTAAATATGAAGCCTAGGATATCTGCCATTTGCCTCACATGCCCACATTATCTACAAGCAAGGAGAGACCAATCCAGAACACACCAGCTAAAGAGAGAAAGATCTTTCCCTGCCCCAATCCAGACATATTTATCCTTTTGCAAAGGTTCTAGATTAACAAAATGTTCCCCAATGAGTTTCTCCAATTGAGGACATCAATAGTGATGGTGATGGGAGAAGTGTTAGAAAAGGTTTCTTGATATCGCTCTTGATAAAAGTATTTTAAAATGCCCAGTTCTATAAACATATCAGGGAGTGCTTAGTTTCTTATGGCACAATATGGTAAGAAGTTTACTATGAGAAGTTTCACAAGTAAGATAAACACAGTGTTGGAATTGGAGTTGGAAAACTTGGATTGAAATTCTCATTGTATCAAACAGTACTTAGTTGGCCTTAGATGAGTTACTAAGATTCTCTGATCTCCAAATGAGACAGAATAGAGAAGAGGCTAATGCTATAAGGTCTGACTTGAGACCCAGGTTTAATGCCTGACTCTGTCACCAATCTGTCAACCTGACTCTGTCAACAATCCCCTGGTGTGCAGTTTCTTCTTCTACCAGTGCAACTATGTACACATTGTTTAACTTCTCTTTCCTTTTCTCATCTATCAAATGAGAATAATAATAGCACCTATTCTAAAGGGCTCTGAGAGTATTAAATAAATTAATACATGTAAACACTTAGAACAATATCAGCCACTAATAAAGTAGTCATTAAATTTTAACTGTTAATGACAGGTATATGAATGGACATTTGAGATTAATCCCTATGAACATAGAATTCAAATAATAAAAGCAAACACCATTTGAAATAAATGGAAGCCTAAGTTAGAAAAAACAGTTTGAGAAGACATTAAAGGGTTGCTGAGAACTACACTTCTTACATTTGAGCTTTCTAGATTTAAAATACTTTTTCTTTAGTTGTGCAAAATGCACTATATATCTGTAGCTATAGAGATATATATGCAAATACAAAAACAATTTAGGAGAAAGAAACACTTAACATGAAACTACTGGAGCAGAAAAACATTTAGTGCATCAAATAACTGAAAGGAAATGGTGTTTTATTAGAGTGCCTCCAAAAGCCATTAGACTATTTAAAGACGGTTCATTTATTTAAGTGTACAGAGACTGATGCACTACAGAAAGTTCAGGCAAAGCGTCTTCAACCACTTTCCTAATGCCACTTTTATTTCTAAATAGATTATTTTCTGGATAATACCAGGGACTTAAAAGCCAGCTATTAAAACCTCTTAGCTGATAAGATTAGGGATTTTCCTTAAGACAGAAGATTATTCCAATAAATGCAAATACATTTCAAAATAAGAAAGTTATTGCTGTCATAATTTTTGTGGGGATTGCACCTTGGTATAACATGTTTTATTGGATTTTTCCTAAGGCTCAGTCCTTCTTTTATGTCTAGAAGGATATTAGAAACAAGCTTTTTAGAGTAAGGGAGAATAAGAAGAAATGCCCTACTGTCAATTTTGAAAAAGAACAACTGAAAAGCACATTGAAACCTAAATGATGGATGACCAGTGGGGAAAAATATGTAGGACTGGGTCTAGGAGGACAATCTGCCATTATGAAAGCTCTCAAAAGTGTGCATATTTTAGACCAGGTCATAGGGGAAACTGTTGCCCAATGTGATCTTGTGTCACTCGGTGCTTCAGTAATGCAAGTAGGATATTGTTGAAGTCATAATTATTGTGAGGTGAGAGAGCCATGATGTAACAGGCCCATCTAAGTTAAAATCGGATTGTTAATAACAATGACTTGGGAGTCAGAAAATAAAAGTTCAACTTCTAGGAAAAGTCATCCTGTGGGTGTCCTAGTCAAATGCCCTGAGGTTGAAGACAGCACTTTCCTATATAATTGAAAGTAATTGTGGTTAAATAGTGTAAATGATATAAACTGTTAAGAAAAATAAACCAATGTGAAGTGAAGAAAAATAAACCAATGTGAAGTGTCATCATTGTATAGTCTAATAGCCTTCGAACAAAAATATTTCCACATGATTTTGAAAAATAGATTTTTGAACCAGAATATTTTTCTGTCCCTTTCTATGCAATATATAGTAACTTTACTCCCCTCCTTTGTAATATATAATAATTAGGCCACAAAAGGCAACCAGATATTACAGTTAAAATAATTAGATTATTCTGACCAGATCACTTAACAAAGGCTTTCTCCTCTTTCAGCTGTGATGGGATGCATAATGATCATTTTGAATTGGGTCAGACACTATTGATATGAAGGCATCATGAACTTTAAGATCATTTCCAACTCTGAAATTGTATAATTCCCCAATACTCTGAATGCATGACCCTCTCTCCTTCACTTGCTCTGATCAGAATATGCTTTCTCTTTGCCAAACTGAAATCTGCAATCATCTGGGTAGTCACAGCCAAGGCATCCCCAGAGAATGTGGCCATCACAGGAACAGCTGCCCTTCTGACTATATACAGGAGCTGGGCAAAGCTTAAACAGTTCTGCTTGGATTATTTTATTTTATTTTACTTATTTATTTGTTTATTTATTTATTTATTTTTGTTGGTTCAGGTGCCTCATGAGCTAAGTGTGTGAGACAAATCTCAATAGACAGAAGTAGGTGGGAATTATTTTTTCCATCTAATGAAATAATCCTGGCCCTGCTTGTCCTCTTTACTGTAATTAGGGTAGTAGAAATGTAGCTAAACTAAAATAGTGCTTGTCTAAATAGTCACTAGGTGAGGCATTCCAAGTCCCCAATGTGACAGAAAGGAAGTATATCTTAACTAGATAAAAGTAAAGAGTCTGTATTCAGGCTATATGAATGTGAATACCAGCTCTAGCTCATCTAGTTATATAATGTTGGGCAATTTAGACTCTCTCAAACTCAGTTTTCTCATCTGAAATGGGAAGTAATTATAACAGCTGTCTTATGGAGTTATGATGAGCCTCCAAAGGGTGAATGCTTAATAAACACACTTAACACTATGCCTGATGCAGAATACATACTCAACTAATGCTGCCTTTTATTATTGTGAGTCATCTGCATGCAGTTATTTATTCCCTGGATGGTTAAGTTGGGGATATTTTGAATGTGGTAGTGAATGCCAGAGGGCATGCCTCAAGAAATCCTGCATCAACATGGGCCTAAGGAACTGCCCAAAATTCAACTGCCTTATTCTACTGTAACACACATGATGAGAATTCTGGTTCCTTCAATAGATTATAAAAGTTCTTGAAAAGATAAGGACCCAGCAGGTACATTTGTACTTCACATAGTAGACAATAGATAAATAATTGTTGAGTCAGGGACGTCTAGCAGGTGCTGCAAAATTGCAGTACTTTCCTATATAATTAAAAGTAATTGTGGTTAAATAATGTAAATGATATAAACTGTTAAGAAAAATAAACCAAGAAGTGTCACCATTGTGTATTCTAATAGCGTTCAAACAAAAATATTTCTGAACAAAAATATTTCCACATGATTTTGAAAAACAGATTTTGAACCAGAATAAAGCACTTGGTAAACATGAAATGGTAAATAAATTCTGGAAACATGCAGCATTTACAAAGGAATGTTTTGAGTAGTCTCCAGTTTATCGACAATATACATCATTGTGCATTTATAACTTAATGGTGCTTTCATTAAACGCCCTGCTTCTCTGAAAAATGACAAAATTACAAAGTTAAACTCCCAGTGTGGAGTAGATCTGGTGATGTGTGCTCATTAACTATTTTTTTAATCAGTGCACTAAAAAGGAAAGAAATGGAAAATGTCCTGCCTGGCTTTCAATTAGTGTATTTTGCTCCTTGCCATTTGTTCCCAATGGTCTATTTTGATTAAACCTTGCATTTTCCCTTGCAAACTTTTTTTTTTCTTAATTCTCTTCTAAATTAACCTCTTCTCTTCTGTTTACAATATAGCAAGCAGTTTAATATTGGGCAACTAAATAACCTTATTTATGAAAACCTGAAGTTATTCACAGCTAAACAAAATCACAAATGATTGTACAGTGGAAATATTTTATTTGCTGTAGCATTTTCATTAGGTTGAGCGTTGAATCAAATTGGAAATCAAAGAATAAAACCTGCCTCATATAAGCAAAGATCATTTTTATATCAGTGAATATTACCCCTTTCCCTGTCATCTTTTCTGGCTAATATAAAATCATGTACTGTTATATATAAATGGGGATTTGTAAATTGCAAAGCTTGTTAACAGTAATTACTTTTTTAGCTTGAGATCAACCAACATTTACTTCATTTTCCCTGACTATAATTTTGACCTATTCCTGTCATTTGGTAGGAGAAGATTTGGATGGAAAAGTCTCAGAAACTGGCATCATATTTTGTGTTTGATGTGTGTGTTTGTCATTCTTCTTGACATAATGAACATTTCCTCCTCTTTTGCTGAAATCAGCACTGGAAAAGATCAAATACAGCAGTCTTTTAGCAGTTTAAAATTGCCGCTGTCATTATCTTGTCAGTTACATGAGACCTTGAGTGTGCAGGGCTATGGAAATCTTTCAAGACAAATTTGCTAGAAACGCTGCTGGGGAAGACTTTATAAAACCTAAGAACGTTAATCATTAGAAAATTCATGGGTAATGTAAGTGTTATTTAATGATGGCCAGAAAACAGAGTGACACGGTTTTACAAGCATGGCCATTCAAGGACAGTTTGGGCAGATTGGTCATTTTATTGCAATGTATTTTCATCATCTTCAGCTTTTCTCTGCATGTCAACCTATGTGTTTAATAATCCACTCTTAAAACATTCATCTGTGTTAAAACCTGGATTTACCTTTCTTTTTCAATCTATTCCATTTATGTTACCTTTGTTGTAATTGTTGGGAAAAAGGAGATTTTGAAATAGAGCGAAGATGAATCCTGCATCTTCCATTTGATAACATTTACTAGTTGCGTGATCTTAGGCAACTTCCTTATCCTCTCTAAAACCCAGTTTCTCTCTTTAGCTGGCACACACTACACACTCAATAAATGGTGGCATATCCAGTCTCTAAGTCAGAGCTCAATGTTGATTCCTCTGCTTTTGAAAATGTACTATACATAATTCCCCCCAATTAATCTAGGCTCACAATGCAGCTGTCACTTCTTCAGTAATAACGCCACATGTTGATTTTTGTATCTTAATTCATCCTCTACTTCTATATTTCCGAATTTAGAAAAACAAATTTACACTTGAATGTCTGAGTGCTGTCTCAAAATCCAAATACCAATGTTTGATTTTTTATTCCTAAGTCAATATGCTTCTTAATTCCCACATATATATCAGTAATATTATAACTTTCTTCTTCAGCAACATCCTTAGGAGCAGGATCTCACACTGAGTTATTTTCTTCATTTCCTCTATTCACTTAGTCATTCAGGACAATCCATTCTTCTTCCACAGTATCTCTTGGATGATTATTTACATCCAATTCTGCCACCTTGATCTGGTTTCCTATCACTGTGAGTCTCATCCAGAGAAAGATTTGGGGTTTTGGGGGGTTTTTTTTGCGTTATGCGGGCCTCTCACTGTTGTGGCCTCTCCCATTGCGGAGCACAGGCTCCGGACGCGCAGGCTCAGCGGCCATGGCTCACGGGCCCAGCCGCTCCGCGGCATGTGGGATCTTCCCGGACCGGGGCACGAGCGCGCGTCCCCTGCATCGGCAGGCGGACTCTCAACCACTGCGCCACCAGGAAAGCCTCTGAAGAGAAAGATTTTTTTAATATCTCACCTTCATCTCATTGAATTTGTTCTGCATTCAAACATTAGGCCACTTTTGCCAGTTCACCATTTTGTTTGATAACTATGCCAATATCTAATTTCTGAGGACAGTTATTTTATAATATCTTAATGTATTCAGAAAATTTCTTGCATTCAGTAGAATAAGTTTAAATTGCGGTGGTGGAAATGAAAATAATTTTTTGCTCATACTCCATTTTGTCCAACTCATTCAATGAGTTAGTTATCCTTGTTAGTGTCTTTAAGTGGATGATATATTGAAAGCTCTCTGGCACTTTTGTTTTTTGTATGTCTTTTAGGAAGATAACATAATATATACTTATTTTGCATATCCCATTAAAGAGTGGAGATTCAATGATTGCATGTAACTAGAATACCTTTTCCCCAATTAATTGTGTAACCAAATCTCTTTTCAAATTACTTTCTATTTAAAAATTTTTTCCTTCACATATATCCTTCACTTTTTTTCTTAGAAACTGTAGGATACATTGTGATATATTTCAGTTCCTTTGCCAAAAATCTATCAGTTTTCTACTGATCGAATCTTTTATATCTCTGAGGACCTAGTTCAAATGCAGCTGCCTCCTCAGGAAGGTTTCTCCATACATTTCTCTTTACATTTTTTCTGAAAAGTTTTTAATTTTTTTTTTCTATTTTATCTACGTTTGGTGATATAGAGAAAGTGACAACTTATATGAGTTGAAGGTTCTTTAGCTTTAAAAATATTAGGGAGGATTTTTCTGAATTTAAAAAGGCATAATGTACGTAACATTTTTCATTAAATCTTCATGTGTGATATGTATTTAAAGAGAACAATAACAATTATAATTAACAGTATCATATCAGCCTGGCATTGTTGGATTAGATCTACATAAAATTTTTAAAAATGTGTTTCCTTTAGTGGTGAGATCCCCTGTATTAGGATTATCCAGATAGACATTAGAAAACCATAAATTATGAGGCTAAAGAGGAAGGCATTCCTGAATTTTCTAAAGTAATAAGTAAATTCAAAGTTTCTTACAAATTTCTATGCATATGTGATTATTCTCTCATTAATGCTTATTGGGGACAGAAGTATATATGTCTTTATTCAAAAATATGGTGTTTTAGTAGTTCATTCAGGCTTCTGTAACAAAATACCATAGACTGGGTGTCTTACAAACAATAGAAATTTATTTCTTACAGTTCCAGAGGTGGGAAGTCTAAGATGAAGGCACTGGCAGATTCAATGACTCGTGAAACCTACTTTCTGGTTCATAGATAGCTATCTTTCTGTTATGTCCTCACGTGATGGAAGGGGCAAGAGAGCTCTCTGGGGTCTCTTTTATAAGGGCACTAATTGCATTCATGAGGGCTCTGCTCTCATGACCTAATCACTACCCAAAGACTCCCATCTCCTAATACCGTCACACTGTCAGGATTTCAACGTCTGAATTTTGGAGGCAGGGACATAAATATTCAGTCTATAGCATGGGGCAGTGTGCAAATTGTATTTATATATACTACTTTATTTTACTGTCTTCTAAATATATTCTGAATATCCTGGAAAATGATTTTATTAAAACTCAATACAGGGCTTCCCTCATGGTGCAGTGGTTGAGAGTCCGCCTGCCGATGCAGGGGACGCGGGTTCATGCCCCGGTCTGGGAGGATTCCCACATGCCGCGGAGCGGCTGGGCCCGTGAGCCATGGCCGCTGAGCCTGCGCGTCCGGAGCCTGTGCTCCGCAATAGGAGAGGCCACAGCAGTGAGAGGCCCGCGTACCGCAGGGAAAAAAAAAGAAAGAAACAACTCAATACAGAAGTTTTTAAAAAAACAATTGTTACCACACTACAAATATGAGCCAAAAAGATACCTTAATAATTTGTAAATTAAAGAATGTGTTATAATTTTTTAGATATTGGCTAGTAATTTACAAATTGTTTCTTTCTACAACAATGTAATGTGTAATAGAAATAATTTTTCATAAACTATAATATTGAAATGTCATGATGCAAATTATATATTTGTATAACATTATAACTAATAATCTGTTTTACCTAGTTAGTTCTCATAAAAATTCAACCAGATAAAGGTGTTGATTCCTTTATAAATCGATAAACCAATTAGATTACAAAAGGTTGTTACATAGTCTTATCAAGGACACACAAGTAACAATGTGGATAGAATTCAAATCCTTTACTTTTGATCACAAGTCTATCCCATCTGTACTGCTGTAGGTAGAATATCACAGTTGCCTTCATGATGCTGCATTATATATGATGCAGTTGAATCCTAATTATGCTGTAAGAGTCCCTGTGTATAAACCTTTATTTCTTATTCATGGATCCTCAGGCTCCCTGGAAATATCTGTGAATCCCCTAAAGATTTTCCTTGAAATTTTCTCCATGTAATCAACTTTGGGCCATTGTTGGACTTCTTAGCATACTTGAATCCCTTGTGGTAGATTAAATAATGACCCCTGAAAGCTATCTATGTCTATGTCCTAATCTCCAGAACCTGTGAAGATGTTGTCATACATGGCAGAGGGACTTGGCAAATGTGATTAAGATATGGATGTTGAGATGGGAAGATTATCCTGGATTATCCAGGGTAGGTCCAATGGGTCCTTATAAGGGAAACGCAGAGGGTCAGAGTGAGAAGCAGGAAATACAGCTACAGAAACAGTGCTTAGAGTGATTCAGTGCTGAAGAAGGGGCCATGGCCCAAGGATCAGGATTGCCACCAGAAACTAGAAAGGGCAAAGAAATGAGCTCTCTTAAAGAGTCTCCAAATTGCCAGTGTCTTGATCTTAGCCTAGAAAGACTAATTTTGGACTGACTTACTGAACTGTAATTTATTTTCTTTTAGCCCCTATAAGTTTGTAGTAATTACTCATAGCAGTGGTAGGAAGCCAACACATTGCTTAAACTTTATGTAACAGTTTGTGTTTTCATGGATTTATCTGAGAAGTGAACTCAAAAATTTTAATTTCAATCTGAAAATAGCCTTTTATTCAAACTGCTTAAGGACTATATCAAGAACTATAAGGTGTCTGAGGTTTTTACCCTACTTCTTAAGCTAAAAATTTTCTGAGAGACAATACAAGACCTCTGGATCAGAGACAAAGGAATTTATTACTCACAGCATAGCAGGCAACACAGTTATCAGCATATTTGTATTGTTTTCCCTTGCCTACAAGTCCCACTGGGCCCAGATGGACACTATTCATTCAGTGAGCTTGCCTCACAAATGAGGAACCCATGTCCAAAGGCCTAGCACTTTTTGAAAAAACAGCAAACATTGTAGCAAGTTGCAACAAACCAGTCCCCTACACACCCGGGAGCAAGTAATTTTATCGTAGCCATGCTGCTGTTCCCTTGGTTTAATTATTTGCCTATGTGACTAGCTACAGAAACTGCTCTGTAAAAGGAGACAGGATGTCCAAAGGGACCACATTGTTTACATCATTTTTTTTGTAGTGAGAAGTTTAAGTAATATTTTAGTGTAAATCTTAATATAATCCTTACATTTCCTCCTTTTAATTTTTATGCCCACGTATATTGTATAATATATGGCATAAATATGCATTGGGAAGTATTTTAATAGTGACCATGTTCCTAATTATGTATCATTTCCAGCAAGATAATATTCCATCTGGATTCTTTTAGATTATTTACTGAAATCCACAAATACATTCCATGATTATCAGTGGTGTCTTGGATATCTTCACTCATGTCCATCTGTTCAGGGAGCACTGTGCATGCTCACAAGGGTGATTTTCCACAGGATCGCAGTTTTTAAAATCAAGAGACTTGAGGGGCAATTTATTGAAGGCAGTAGATGATAGCTATGGCATCATATTCTCCAGGAATCATGGCTTTTCCTCTTTAACAAAATCACCATTTTTACATCTGAATACATGTATTAACTCTTGTAAGGCAAAACAACATAGGGAGAAGAATACATAATTTTAGGGAAAATTTATAGCAAAATGCATTTCCAACTTTCACTAAAATATATAATAATCATTGTTGTTATGTGTCTTAAAATTGATGACAAATGAAAGGATAAATGAAATTTTTTAAAAAGGAAAAAGCTATGGATAAGCTAATCTCACTCAAACTCTGATGTGAGTTACAATAATCTTAGGGAAGTGTATTCAAAATTTTAGACACTGCACCCATTATTTGAGATGCTGATTCAGCAGATACCAATGTTTATTATTATATTTTTAGGCAAGTTTCCCAAAGTTTAAAGTTCTCTTCTCTAAGTCACCTCTTTAACTTGTTTCAGAGAACTTGATTTGTTTTCCTAAACTCGGGGTCATCATGGACTGGGGACTGACAGCCACTGGGAACACATGAAAGCAAAATGTAAGCTAATTGAGATGGGCAAGTTCTCCCAGAATTTGTTGAGTCAAGAAATGTGTGAGTATTTTCTATAGATCAGAGGTGAGCCTACAAGAGAGAAAGCTGGAATGGGATTGTCTACTGTCCTGTACAAAAGTCAGTGAGAGAAGTGGAGAGACTCCAGCATCAAGAAATTGGTAGTGGATGCTGAATTATTGGGGGCTGAAAAAACACCCCAAAGAGAAATGCATCTGCCCTCAGTAAGAGTAAGACATATCCAGAGCTGGGACTTTCTGAACAACCCTGAGAAAGAAGCTGGTTTAACCACTACCAGTCATGCAGTCTACACCTTATCCTTTCCCACCTACTACAAGAGAAGACATGACCAGGGGGAGAGAGCAGAAGACTATACTCCTTCCTCAAATGCCAAGAACTATTAATTTCAGGGTATGGGATGAGTGTGTGATTACTGGGAGATTTCTTATAACTAATTAATTCACTAATTATTGATTACCATCTTCAATAATCTAATAATAACCTAATTTCAGAATGGAGACCCTGTTTGCATCAAAGAGGGAATTGAATTGTCTATTACCTAAGAGTTTGGGAAGGTTTCCAAAGTTTTCATCCAGTGGCATGGAGATGACCCTCATGAATAAATTTTAAAGTGACCATGGGAGGCTAAATCAACTCATAAATAAATAGGATTGTATTTTACTCTCACCTTGGGAGTTGTATGTTTGCACTGGAGCAATACTAATCTGGAATTATAATGCTCTTTGTTTGTCCCATGGAAAATAATTTTTATGGGATTCTTCAGAGGTTCTCTTACCCTTACTACTTACTACTAGGAACCTCTGCTTTCAATTCCCTGGCATGAGCAATGCTTTCTCCAAACCATCACTGACCTATGCCTGTTTTACACATGATGACCTATGCCTATTTTACCTTCAACTTTTTCTAATGAGTTTTCCTTACTCCTGGCAAGAAGTATTCTTAGGCAGGTATCTTTTCAATATAACTAAAAGACTGCTGTCAAAGAGTCCATAACATGGCAAATGCCCACATTTCCACTATCATCAGAGGAAGAACAGCTTTTCTTCTTTGAAAATTATCAGATACAAACCAAGTACAATTCCCTTTGTCCTCCAAAATTTGTAGGACATGTAGGTTTTCTGAATTATTTTATTTTTAAAAATCTTTCATTCTACCATACAGCCTATCTCAGTGAGTGGCATTGTCATTAAGTTTCTTGCCAAGCCATAAATCCAGAGTCATCCATGATTCTTTCCCCAGTTTCATCACATTCATTATGTGATAAAGTCTTAACGGATTATATCATCTTACTATCTTAGCAATTATTTTGGATCTTTTCACCCAATGCCACTGCCTTAGTCCAGGCTCTCTCACTTATATTGTGTATCGCTACATTGCATTCTTTCTGACTCTAGTCTGGCTCTTCTCCAATCGCTCCTCTTTCTAGCTACAGGAATCATTTTTTCAAATATATAAATCTGATAATGTCACTTACCTATTTAAAAATCTTCAGTTTTTCTCTGTAGCTTAGCATCCAGAGTCCTTTGTGATCTGACTTTTGCTACTTCCTGCTTTATCTCCACCACTTTTCTATTAACTTCCTCTCCATCAAACTATTTCTCACTTCCTTGATTTCAGAATGACTCTTTTGTCTAAGAGCACTCAATCCCCATTGCTATATCTTCTGAAACTCTACTCATTTTTCACACCTTGGAATTATCCCTACTTACAGGAAGATTTCTATACTAAACCACCCTTCCCATCCATGCTTATCTTCCATAGTTCCACATTCCACAATTTAGAGCATATGCATCTACATTATTTTTGAACTATTAATTCATTTAACAAATATAGCATAAAAAGTTAATGTCAGTACAAAAACAGACTAACAAATATAGAGAACAGACTTGTACTTCCCAAGGGGAGGCTGGGTAGGGAAGGATTGGGAGTTTGGGATTAGCAGATGCAAACTATTATATATAGGATGGATAAACAACAAGGTCCTACTGTATAGCACAGGGAACTATATTCAATATCCTGTGGTAAACCATAATGGAAAAGAATATGAAAAAGAGTATATACATATGTATATATGAGTCACTTTGCCATATAGCAGAAATTAAATCAACATTGTAAATCAATTATACTTCAATAAAATTTTTAAATATATTTTAAAAAGTTAATGTCAGGCATTGTTCTAGGCACAGGAAATACATCTGTAAACAAAGAGACAAACCCTTGCCCTTGTGGAGCTTATATTCTAATGAATTAGATAAATAATAAACAATAAATATAGAATAAGTAATTCAACATCAGATACAAAGGCCATGAATTAAAATGGAGCAAGGGAAAAAGAGAAAATTCCTGGGTCACAGGGTTGAGATCCAGAAAGACCTCTCTAGGGGGATGACACTCTTCCTAAGAGAAGAACATTACAAACAAGTGCATCAAAACCTCATGTCCTGAAGCAGGAGCATATTGGGATTTTTTGAGGAAAAGCGGAGGCCAGTGTGACTGCATGAGAGAATTAGGATTATAGTGGTAAAAAAATAAATTCAGAAAGATATGTAGAAACCTTTAAGTATTTGTATCAGTAACAACTTTTTTTTCTTGCAGAAGACCTATAGCCTGGGAACTATAAGTGCTATCAGATTGTGTACCAGGTTCAACCACTTGGTCAATTACCCAACTCCAGGCTCAATAAAAGTAGTTATTGAGTGTTGAAAAAGTCAACATCAATGTTTTGAGAAAAATAGGTTTTATTTTGGAAAAGAGGACTCTGAGATGTATGTGTATTATGTTTGTTTTTAATAAATAAACTTTATTTTTTAAGAGCAATTTTAGGTTCATAGCAAAATTGAGTGAAAAGTACAAAAGAGTTGCCATATACACCCAGTTGCCACACATGCATACCCACTATTGATGTTTCGCACCACAGTGGTACATTTGTTACAGTCATTGAATCTACATTGACATCTCCTTATCACACAAATACCATAGTTTACATAAGCGTTCACTCATGGTGTTGTACATTCTATGAATTTTGACAAATGTATAATGGCTTGTATCCACTATAGCAGTATCACAGAATAGTTTCACTGTCCTAAAAATTCTCTGTACTTTGCCACCCTCTCCCTTAACACAATCAGATTTTTTTTTACTCTTTCCATAGTTTTGCCTTTGGAATGTCATATAGTTGGAATCATACAGTATGTATGTAGCATTTTCAGATTGGATTATTTATCTTAGTAATATACATTTAAGTTTCCTCCATGTCTTTTCATGGCTTGATAGCTCATTATTTTTAGTGCTGAATAATATCTCACTTCTAGATGTACAACAATTTATCCATTCACCTACTAAAGGACAACTTGGTTGCTTCCAAGTTTGGGCAATTATGAATAAAGCTGTTATAAACATTCATGTGCAGGTTTTTGTGTGGACATAAGTTTGCATTTCCTTTGGGTAAATATCAAAGAACAGAATTGCTGGATTGTATTGTAAGAATACATATAGTTTTCTAAGAAACTGTCAAACTGTCTTCCAAAGTGGCTGTACCATTTTGTATTTTAACTAACAGTGAATAAGATATCCTATTATCCCACATCCTCCCCAGCATTTGGTGTTGTCAGTACTTTGGAGTGTGGACATTCTAACAGATGTGTAGTGATATCTCAATGTTGATTCAATTTGTATTAACCTCAATGACATATTGATGTGGAGCATCTTTTCATATACTTATTTGCCATTTGTAAATCTTCTTTGGTGAGTGCTCTGTTAAGGGCTTTAGTCCATCATTTAATTGGGTTATTTGTGTTCTTATTGTTGAGTTTTAATAGCTCTTTGTATATTTTGAATAACAGTTCTTTATCTGCTGAGTCTTTCACAAACATTTTTACTTAGTCTATGATTTGTGTCTTATTCTACTGAAATTGTCTTTCACAAAGCAGAAGTTTTAAAATTTAATGCATTTCAGCTTATCAATTATTTCCTTCATGGCTCATGCCTGTAACGTATCTAAAAAGTCATTGTATACTCAATGGTTTCTAGGTTTTCTCCTATGTTATCTTCGAGGTGTTTTACAGTTTTGTAGTTTACATTTATGTCTATGATCCATTTGTGTTAATTTTTGTCAAGGGTGTAAGTTCTGTTCTAGATTCATTTTTTTATGTGTGGGTGTCCAGTTGTTCCATCACTATTTACTGGAAAGACTATCTCTGCTTCATTATATTGCCTTTGCTTATAGGCAACTGAAAGATCAGTTGACTATACTTATGTGGATCTATTTCTGGGATCTCTATTCTGTTCCACTGAAATATATTTTTTTTTCTAAAACTATACTGTCTTAATTACTGTAGCTTTATAGTAGATCTTGAAGTACGGTATGTCACTTCTCTAACTCTATTCTTCTCCTTCAGTACTGAGTGGATATTCTGGGTCTTTTGCCTCTCCATATAAACTTTAGAATCATTTTGCTGATATCCTCAAAATAACTTACTGCAGTTTTGATTGGGATTATGTTGAACCTATAGATCAAGTTGGGAAGAACTGACATCTTGGCATTATTGAGTTTTTCTATCCATGAACATGAGATATCTCTTCATTTACTTAGTTCTTTTTTGATATCTTTTTTTTTTTTGGCGGTATGCGGGCCTCTCACTGTTGTGGCCTCTCCCATTGTGTGCTCCGGATGCGCAGGCTCAGCGGCCATGGCTCACGGGCCCAGCCGCTCCGCGGCATGTGGGATCTTCCTGGACCGGGGCACGAACCCGCGCCCCCTGCATCGGCAGGCGGACTCTCAACCACTGCGCCACCAGGGAAGCCCCTTTTTTGATATCTTTGGTCAGAGTATTGTAGTGTTCCTCATGTAAATCTTGTACATATTATATTAAAGTTATACCAAAGTATTTCATATTTGGGCATTCTAATGTGAATGGTATTATGTTTTTAACTTCAAAATCTACTTGTTTATTGCTACTATATAGGAAAATAATAGAGTTTATATTTTAACTTCGTGTCTTTTAACCTTGCTATAATTGCTTATTAGTTTCAGGAGCTTTTTAAAATCAGTTCTTTTAGATTTTCTACATAGACCATCATGTCATCTGCAAACAAAGACAATTTTATTTTTTTCTAATCTGTATAACTTTTATTTCCTTTTTTTTTTCTAACTGCATTACTAGGACTTTCAGTGTGATGTTGAAAAGCAATAAGGAAAGGGAATATCCTTGCCTTTTTTGTGATCTTAGTGGGGGAGCTTTGATACTCTCGTCATTAAATACAATATTAACCATAGGGTTTTTGTAGATATTCCTTATCAAGTTGAGGAAGTTTACCTCTATTCCTAATTTACTGAGAGATTTTACCATGTATCAGTATTGGATTTTGTCAAATGCTTTTTCTGCATCTATTATTATGACTATGAGATTTTTCTTTTCTGGTCTGTTGATGTGATGGATTGCATTATTTGATTTTCAAGCAGCCTTGCATTTACAAGTGCAAATCTCACTTGGTTGTGGTTTATAATTATTTTTATACACTGTTGGATTCAATGTGCTATTTTGTTGAGGATGTTTGTATCTATGTTCATGAAAAATATTGGTTTGCAGTTTTCATTTCTTATAAAGTCTTTGTCTGGTATTAGGGTAATCTTGGCCTCATAGAATAAGTTAGGAAATATTCCCTCTGTTTCTGTATTTTGGAAGAGATTGTAGAAAATTCTGTTTTATTTAAATGTTTGGTAGAATTCACCTATCTGGTAGAAGTCACCTATCTGGGCTTGGTGCTTTCTGATGTGGAAGGTTCGAATTATTGATTCAATGTCTTTAATAGATACAGTCCTGTTCAGATTGTCTGCTTTTTCTTGTGTGAGTTTTGGCAGATTCTGTCTTTCAAGGAATCCTCCATTTTCGTCTGGGTTATTAAAATTGTCTGCATGCCACAACTACTGAGCCTGCACTGTAGAGCCCATGAGCCACAACTACTGAAGCCCAGGTGCCTAGAGCCCATGCTCCGCAACAAAGAGAAGCCACCACAATGAGAAGCCCCCACACCACAACAAAGAGTAATCTCTGCTCACCGCAACTAGAGAAAGCCTGCGTGCAGTGACGAAGACCCAACACAGCCAAAAATAAATAAATGAAATAAATTTTAAAAAAAAAAGACAAGTGAATTCCCTGGTGGTCCTGTGGTTAGCAGTCTGTGCTTCCATTGCAGGGGAGCAGGTTCGATCCCTGGTGGGGGAACTAAGATCCTGCAAGCCACAGGGCGAGGCAAAAAAAAAAAAAAAAAAAAAAGCAAGAGATAAGTGATGGGAAGGATGTGGAGAAAAGAGAACCCTGTTGGTGGGAATGTAAACTGGTACAGCCACTATGGAAAATATTATGGAGGTTCCTCAAAAAATTGAAAACAGAACTATCATACAATCTAGCAATCCCTTTTTGGTTATATATCCAGAGGAAATGAAATCCATATCTTGAAGACATAGCTTCATCACATTCAACACTATTCACAATAGCTAAGATATGGATACAACCTAAGTGTCTCTCAATAGATGAATGAATAAAGAACATATCTAGTTCATCCATAAAGCAAAACTTGCCATTTGTGACAACATAAATAAAGCTGGAGAACATTGTGATAAGTAACATAAACCAGGTACTGAAAGACAAACTAAAAAAAAAAAAAAAAAAATTGTGTGTATGGTTTTTCACAAAATTCCTTTACGGAGTTGGGTAGTTTTCTTCCACCAGGTAGGTTAGGCTCTGATTAAAACCCCAGCAAGTTTAATACTGATAAAATTGTTTCTCCTGAAGACAGGCCTTTTTTAGAGCAGAATATTCTGGAGTATTTAAAACATGTTACATTTTTCCCTACCCCTGTCATAAGCACGAGGGAATTTTTCTCCGTTATTCACCATGAGAACCTGATAAATGTCCTGGAGTAAAACTCACAAAAGCATGGGTGTCCCCTTGACAATGTTCCCCTGGAGTTTTTAATACTTAGAGTTGTCCACACAACTCTGCAATTTGCCAATTATAGTTCAAGTTTTTCTACCTCAGTACTGGTTCCTGGGGAGATTTCTGCTCATGGGTTTCTTCTCTTGAAATTTGTGATTCTCTGTAACTGCTTGTCTGTCTCTCTAATTTTTTTGTGCAGTGGTTTACCTTGTGACCTTACTTCTCTGACAGATCTAAAAAGAATTGTTGATTTTTTCAGTTTGTTCAGCTCTTTACTTTTTGTTAGGATAGAATGGTGATTTCTAAGCTTCTTATATGCTGGACCAAAACCCTGAAGTCTGTATATGTATTTTACAATTTTAATGTTGTATAGGCAATTGAATATTTTGGCTCTTGAATGCCAACAGAGGATTTCTGATAAATGATATAAATTTGAGAGTGTCCAGCACATAATTGCTAATCCTCATATTAGATTGCAGATTTCTTGACTTCCCAGTTTATAATTGGGTCAGCACTTTATTTGCAATTTTTTCTCATTGACTGCCATATAATAGGGTTATTGACAGAGTCTTCAGAATAAATGACAAAGAGTAGGTTCCAGATACAGGCAAAAATTGCATTGGCATTTGAGTCACAGAAGGAAAAAAAAGACACAAAAGAGAAGGAATTATCTTGACAGGTGGTGATGTACTCATATCCAGTAACTCCAAAGAAGGGGTGGTTCTCAGAATTTGTTAATACTAAAGGTAGGAGCCAGATTTGGTTAAGGTTACTGTGAGCTGCCCGATGTCACTCATTAATGCTCCTGACTAAACAGCCAGAACTAGATGTCAGATCTGCTTAATTATATTCCTTGATTGCATTAAGAGGCAGCAGGTCAATACCTGAATAGGATTTAGCAAAAACTTATGATAATATGCATATATAATGCTGTACTGTGAAATTCATATACATCCTTGAATTTAAAAAGGCACATTTACATCTATCCTCTCTCTTGATTCTGACAGAATCTGTATCTAATTAGTATCCACATTTAGCAGAAGAACTGGAGGCTAAGTGTGGTTAGAGACTTTCCCAATGTCAAGCAAAATGTAAGTAGTGGAGGTGGAACTAGTCATTTCACTCAAAACCTCATATTCTTTCCACTTCTTGCTGAGCTGAAATAGAACACATAAATTTATTCTTGACATACCAGCTTATTTGTGACAAATATTATAATTTGGGTTGAGAAACCCATAATTGAAGTAAAGTGTAAAATTCAGATGGAAGACCCAAAAAACACCTTTTTTTTGGACTCATGGTAATCTGTTTTCTCATAAAATGGTGCACATATGCAGGGATATTGTAATCAGAATACCCAGTGGAATTCACACACATTAAACTCCTCAAGCAGAGAGCAATATAAACTAACACAGTGGAAGTAAGGTCAGTGAACATAATTAGTGAAATACCTTATAAAGCGAAATTGGTGTGTAGCTTTGAAATCCTCACTTTCTACAGTTTGAGAAAATGTGACTAGCTGCTTGTTTAAATTACTGCTGTGTAGCTGTGGTCATGCCATTTGGAAGTAGGGAGATACACAACTGGATGAGTTACTAGGGGGCACAGAGAGTTTGTGTCAAGAGTTTGTTAAATATTACCCATTGTCCAATTACTGGTGGTTTTCTTCAGTTATGGGACTTTCAAAAGAATCCCTCTCCCACATCTGGTGAACCCTGTGTATAAGAATTATAAATAGATGGATACTATGTGGTGAAGGGTTGCTATAACACAATAGGAAAAGTACTGGTGATTTGTAAAGTGTTGTGTCAGTGTAATTAATTTTTATTCATTAATATTTTCACTCTTCTACAAAATTCATTAGGCAGCTATTAGGTCAGATACTCTGGTATCCCTGAAAAAAGAAAATGCATGAAATGTGGTGCCTGCTTTCAGAAGATCTATTGGGTGAAACAGAAAATTTCATGTGAGTTTGGTAAATACTTTGATAGTGATATGAACAATATTTTGTAGGAGCACACAGACCACTCCTAGGAAGATGAGAGAGTCTTTCCTGAAGGGACATCATTTGAAATGAAGGGTGGAAAATGATAGGACTCAGAAGGACTGGAAGAAAGGGAAATTGGATAAAGGTAAACAATAGCAAAGGTGTGGAGTTATGAAATACCATCATATGTGCAGAGAAGAATGACATCACTCTGATTTTGGTATGGGCTGCAGGACTGTCAGTGAATATGGAGAATGTTGAAATGTGGAATGTGGAAACCAGACTGCAAAATTAAATACTGCAGAATGTGTTCTTTCTCTCATAAGCAAGGGAAGCTTACCTAGGCCTTCCAGCAGGGGAGCTATGTGATAGTATTTATTCTTCTCTGATAACTGGGGTAAATATGGAACATACATAGGGGTGGGGAAGGTTCATGGCAAAGAGGTTACTTTTTAAAATCAAACTATATGAATTTTATTATTGGAAATATTCTAAAATAAATGCCCCAGATAGGTCACATATACCTTCTTCAATTATACTTAATACAGCAAATAATATAGCTTAGTAGCAATGGAAAAACAGATTGATCTTCTTGAGACTCAGGTATCTTATCTACAAATGAGAATTTTAGTCAAGATGTTCTCTAAGGCCCTTAATGTTCTAATATTTTATAAGGTACTATTAACTAGGGGTGCTTAGCACATTGTCACAAATTGGCGCCCAGGTTCATTTGTGACATTTGAGTAGTATCCAGGAAAAAGATTTTGACAGGGGCATGTGAGTGGGGTAAAGTGGAGGAAGCTAATATTTTCTTGCCCTGTCTTGAACCTCATGAAGGAAGCAAATAGAGAATAAACATAACTCCTGTTTTGAGAAATTCATATTCTTAATAAAAATAAATGAAACTACTTGTTTTCAGTCAAATACTAGAATGTTCTTTCAAGCTGTTTTTTCTTGACAGTGATTTCTGGTAGTATATTCTAGTTAGTTACATTTACATTTGACATAGTCCAGTGGAAAATAATTTCGGATTAGAATACAGGAGATTAGATTCTAGACTTTGTTCTGCATCCAAGCAGAGGAGTGTATTTCAGATGTTATTTAATCACTGTATTTCATACTCTGTGCCTCAATTTGTTCATTTGTAATATAAGAATGATGTCTGTCAGACATAACTATAACATGGATGTTTTTGTGAATATACGTTGAGAAAAGGTATTTATATATGTTTAAAATGCTTTTATTATTGGTAGAATTGTCATTATCCAATACCTTTTCCCTGGGAAATTTCAAGGCATAATGGAATTTTAGGAAGTTACAGCACAAAGAAGTACAATAGACATAATCAGTTCTCACAAAGATTTCCAGTGCTTCTCATCTTCCTTCCATATCTCCTTGAATAAGCATGGCTGTGTGACTAGCTGTGACCAAAGGAATGTGTGGGAAAGAGTCACATATCACTTTCATCTTTTAAAGAAAACCAGAGCTGGACAATTGTTGAAGTGGTAAAAACAGATTTTATTTGAGCACTATTACAACAGAGGAAAAAAGACCTCAATATATAACTAGGCTCAATTTCAAATTCAACAAAAAAATGTGGGGATTTATAGTTATGGAGCAGGGTCGGTGGTGGTGATAGTGGTTTAGTGGGTAGAAAATTACTAAGAAAATAGAGAAATTCTTGCCAAATTGACCTAAAAGAAGTTTTGCTGAAGGCAGACCAAGGTGATCAGATATTTCCTAGGGGGATTAGTCTGTTTGGTCTACTATAACAAAATATCATAGACTGAGTAGCTTATAAACAACAGAAATTTATTTCTCACAGTTCAGAAGGCTTGTTACTCCTAAATCATGGAGGCAGCAGATTCAGCATCTGGTAGGTTCTGCTTTCTGGATCATAGAAGACCCCTCTCACTGAGAGGAGCAGAGATCTCTCTGAAATCTCCTTTGTAATGGCACTGACCCCATTCCTGAGGGCTTTACCCTCATGACCTAGTCACCTCCCAAAGGTTCCACCTCCTAATACTATCCCATTTGGGATTAGGTTTCAACACACGAATTTTAAGGGGACACAAATATTCAGTCTATAGTAGTGGGGGATGAGGAATATAATCAGATAGCAAGGGTAATCAGATATTGAGGGTGGGAGATTCTTGTGAAACTGACATAGCAAGATTCTTGCTACAACTGGGCTCTTGAAAACAAGGCCTAAGGACAGAGCCTAGTTGAAAATGGGCTCAGAGGAGTCTATCTAGAGTTTGGTCAAGTAGAGAGTCTTTGTCAATTCCAAAGCATATACTTACTTATGGACAGCCCTCCTGCATTTTCTTGCATCATCCAAGAAAGCTGCATGTTCCAGATTATGTAGCAACAGCAGCCTTACTCCTAGTCACCAAGTAGCTGCATGAAGGGCAGTGTCCATAGAGAGTTTCCTGGATCTTCAGAAGAATTAGTGTGAGCATAAAAAGGAAAAGTGACAATGAGATTTTGATTTTTTCCCCATTGTACCAGCATAGCCTTGCTTATCCTAGAGATATCAAGACCCTTTGAGATCCTATTTAGTTTATCTAATTTTCTAAGTGAGGAATTGATTTCTAGAAAGTTTAAATAACTTGTGTAAAATCACATGTCTACCTAGGAGTAAATCTGTAACCAGAAACACTATCTACTGATCTACTGGCTCTTCATTATTAAAGAAGTTATAACTTCTTTAACACACATCTTTCATGGTTTAAGATGAAAGAATTTTTTGTTGTTGTTAGAAGGTATGGATAACATGTTTTAAAAGACAGAAAATTGTATACTATTTAATATGTTTTTAAAATAATAGAAGCCATTCAACCTCAGTTTTCCAAGCAACAATTTTCCAGGGAGGACATTTCTCTTGTATTTCTAAAAGGCCAAATGAGTATCAAACTCCTGCCATTGGTCTCATTCACATTACCAAAATTAAAAACAAACAAAAAATTGAGTGTGGTATATTATTTGACAGGTATCTAGTGAAGTAATTAGGATTCAGTATCAAAGCTGGAGAAAACTTAATATATTTGTAATAAGCTCTGAAAAATATTGCATATGTACATCTACAAAAGTAAATAATAATGTCTTTAATAGAGGTCCAGAATTGATATTTTCATGTATACTAAAGTCAATAAAAATAAATATCTTCATTTTAAGTAAAATCCAATATTATTACCATAAATTTAATTTTTTTTTTTTTTTTTTTTTTTTTTACTTTAAGGAAACTTGGCTTAATATACCAGCACTTTAGCTGGTTTAGGAACTAAACTGGAATGATCACAATTGCAAACTTTAGAGTAATATCTGCTGAGATATTACTACCATTTTCTAATAAACCTGGACATACATCTTGCTGCTAATAATAGAATAAGTCGGTAATAATGCAGAATGATATACCTAAAATGTTATATATATATAAATGGAAGTGAAAAAAGCAAGCACGCTTATGACAATTTTTAACCCATTATTTTTGAATAAATATATACCCATCTGATGCTTCTTTGGAAAACAAGGTCAGAAATCCTCTAAGTATTCCTTCAGTAATAAAAATTCTGTATACCTATTTATTCTAATATACAAATTATAATCTTTATTGTTTTTAAATTCAGTGTATTATAAGCAGGTGGCAACTTCTTTTATCAGCATATTCAGTTTTATTTGAGAAGGTAAGTCTAGAAACTTGGGTTCAAATATGGTACTTATATAAGCAAAGCATGTGTACTCTGAGTCACAGTTGGAAGAAATACTCTACTAAATCAGTTCATCGCTCTAAGTATCTACTTTTACTTTTCTTATCCATATGTCAAAATTGAAAGAAAATATCTTTAAATCATTTTATCATGCCAAATTTAAGAATTTCAGTAAGCTGAAATACCAAAAAGTTAACAAATCTGTTATCTATCATCTATTATCTACTTACCTTTCTTTCTATCATATAAGTACACATATATATTTTATTTATTTTTTTAATTGGCCTTTACTGTTGTTAGATGTGGTTAGTTTTTCATTTGAAGATACTTTAATGAGTAATTCCTTTAGAGCTCTTTGCTTTGACACTTGAACCCTTAGAAAAGGGTGCTATGTAATCACACTCAGAATACGAAAGATATCCTCTGTGAGAAATTCCCAGGCCATCGATGCTAAAGTACATAGTTTATAAAGTATTCTGTCTTTCTCAGAAGACCAACACTCAAAAGTCAACATTGCATGAACTAAGTCTAAATCCTATTCAAGCAGAATTCTCCCAGAGACCATCACTGAGATTCCCTGTAAAAGTTTTGCAAGCAATGTATTAAGACCAACTAGTTACTAATGTTGTATATTTCTTTAACTTGGCAGAAAAATGCCAGAGGTAAAATTTCTGTTAAAAATGACATCCTGGGGCTTCCCTGGTGGCGCAGTGGTTGAGAGTCCGCCTGCCAATGCAGGGGACACGGGTTCGTGCCCTGGTCCGGGAAGATCCCACATGCCGCAGAGCGGCTGTGCCCGTGAGCCATGTCTGCTGGGCCTGCGTGTCCGGAGCCTGTGCTCCGCAACGGGAGAGGCCACAACAGGGAGAGGCCCACGTACCGCCCAAAAAAATAAAAGAAAAAAAAAATGACATCCTGAAGAAGGGGTTATTTTGTCTTAAATAATTTCAGTGTCCCTATGGATTTGCGTATAATGATACCTCATTTACTAAGCTCTCTGGTAATGAAGCTACATTTTAAAAGTCAACTAACTTAAACAGAAGAAAAGACACTGGCACAATTCTTGGAAAATGAAACAGATCTGGCAGTCGACAGGTTGAGAGTGTAAGGAGTGGTGTTTTCCACTCCTCAATGTAACTCCTGCTATATAGCACCAGGGAAGGCTATTTAGAAACCTAAGTAGGTCAGAATAGGCTTCCAGACATTTAGCATGGGGGGAAAGCCTGATTTCCACAACTCAAGCAGTTGGAGAACCTCCTAAAGAGAGGCAAGTCACCTGATGATGCAGAGCCCTGAATTAGGAGTCCTCTTCCTGGATTCTCATCTCTAATATTCAACACTATCATTGCCTCAGAGATGCAGGGAAACATGACTCACCTCATCTTGGACTCTATCCTTACTTTAATATTCACATTATTTGTAACTCATGTTGTTACAGTACAAACCACACCATAGAAGACACTCATTCTATTCTGTCAATAGTGAAAGCAATCATGTTTGATGATTCTGGTAACAGCAAATTATCTACAATAAATAATTCTGTGTAAAGTGAAACATAATGTGTTTGGAAGCAGACTTTTCTTTGAAGACAGAATTTTCTACTAGTGGAACTTGAAAATAGTTTACTTAAAATCTCTGTGCTCCATTTCTACCTCTGGAAAGTAGGTATAATAAGAGTTGTTTAGGTATTCTGTAGGGGCAAATGTGAAAGTGCCTGTGGAAAAATGCTGTGTAAAGTCTTATTATTCTTATTATGTTCTCTATTAAATGTAACAGTCAATATATATTAAAAATAACTGGTGGCCTTCTTTTTGCATTGAATGAAAGCTTATAAATCTGGGCTAAAGTTGAACTCTTTTCCCTATTTTGTTGAACAAAATTCTAAAAATGATCCTCAGTGACCTTGGCCTTGAATAATCTCCTACCCTTGGGATATAACTGGAACTGGTAAATATGATGAGATTTCACTACTGTGATAATGTTATATTGAATTGACCTGAAGATAGGGAAACTAGTCAGGACTAAGATAGTTGCATAAGTCCTTTAAAAGCAGAGAATGTTTTCTGACTGATGACAGAAGGAGAAGGTAAAGATAGAAGACTAATACTAATACACTGATAAATAATGAGTTCCTCTAAATTCCTCTTACTCATATTCCTCTTCACTGTAACACTGCAAAATTCTTCACCAGCTAAAAAATTCCTAAGTCCCATTCATCTAACCAAATCAAAGACTAATATATATATAAAAAAAAAAAAGCTAGTGAAAATTAGTGTGGGGTCTGGTGTGTTATATACCTCCCTAAGAATTCTTTTGTCCTACCCTTAGAGAGATTTATTTATTTTTCAAATATTCTTCCCAATTGGGATTTAACCTTGATGTAACTTGATTATATGCATGACAACTGCCCTTTTCCCTCTCTGTACCCCCATCTTTTTTATTTCAAACCCTTATTTTCACTTTCAAATTAAATTCAGAGGGTGTTGGGTTTCTCTTTCGTGTCCAATCCTGTAACTTTACTTTGTTATTTCAAGCCGACTTTTTTTTCAAAAAAAAAAAGTCCTCTACGACAGAGTCATCTGGAAATCCTGGTAAGAATGAAAGGGAAATCACTTGTATTTTCCATAAATCTTTATAATTCTCTTGTGTATAATGCAAAGGAATTACTTTCTATATCAGGAGACATATCTTCTATGTGAAATTCAGAAAGGCCTCACTTACCAAGGGTCTAAAGCGTTCAAGGGGCAGGAAAACAGATCGTTTGGTTCAGTTTTCTTATTCTAAAAGATAACACATTATAATACAATTTCACCAAGGATGCAAGGTAATTGCAAATGTTAAATCATACCTTTCATAGCTACAATATCATGTGATTTGGGGAGTATAAAGAGTAAAGAAGTTACATCTTCTATTAAAAATTATTATTTGCATTAAAACAACACAGAGAAAATCCCTAAAGTTGAGTCATGACAGTAAGTAGTGAAATGGAGCAGGACCCTGTGATCCTTGCCCCCCACATCCTCAGCTTGCCTTTTGCCTGTGGAAAGACTTTAGCCAAAGAATAAGTTTAATCAGAGAAGTGAGAAAATGCAGAAACAAAGGAAAACCGTCAAAGGAGACCAAGTAATAATAGTCAATAAGTATAGTCAAGGACCTTTATTTCCTTCTCAGGATTATAGATAATATTCTGAGCCATATCCTGTGAGCTGTCTTATAGATACTGAAACGCCCACCCGGTGGAAGAAGTTAACTGCATGATGACCAGACTGTAGCCATGACATAAGCTGCCACAATTCCAAGAACTGGCCTCAAGGAAATGGGAACAAACCAACCCTGGAACTGGAGATTAACTGTACTTAAAACAATCAAGATGATGCTGGACAGACCACCGATGACCAATTTCAAGATGACTGTCAGAGCTGACAGTGTGCTGTTTCTGCATGTAGCCCCCTCCCTCAGCCTATAAAAGCTCTTGCCCACTAGTTGTGGCGGGGGATGGGGTGGAGCAGTCGACCTTTGGACAGGCGTCCACCCTCCACCCTCCCTAAGTTGCCAGCATCCAGAGTAAAGCAAACTTTCCTTTCCACCAACTTTGCCTCTATTGGCTTTTGAGTGGTGAGCAGCTGGACCCCACATTTGGTTACAGTAGGACGAGTTGATAAATATCTTTGTGTCTAAGGTGAATCAAAATAAAACCTTTTGTCAGTGAGTTCATGGGCATTAGGGGAGAAGACATCTGCACTGATGAGTCTGTTACATTATAGCAAGTGATAAATGCCTTGAGAGAGGAAAAAAGTGCAGTAAGTTCAGAGATAATTGGGAACAGTTGTTTCTGCAATGGCCAGGAAAGGTCTCAAGGGAGGAGGAGGATTTGGTATAGTGCCACACAGGTTGGAAAAATACTCTCATAAACAAAGGAATATAAAAGTGTGAACACATCCACAGATAAGTTTACTTCTTGACCACTATCTTCATTTTACTTAATAAAGTCTCAGATTCTTCAGGGGTAAGGTGAGTCACTTAAGGAAAGAGACTTTTTTTTTTTTAAGATGTTGGGGGTAGGAGTTTATTACTTAATTAATTTATTTTTTGCTGTGTTGGGTCTTCATTTCTGTGCTAGGGCTTTCTCTAGTTGTGGCAAGCAGGGGCCACTCTTCATCGCGGTGTGCGGGCCTCTCACTATCGCGGCCTCTCTTGTTGCAGAGCATAGGCTCCAGATGTGCAGGCTCAGTAGTTGTGGCTCACGGGCCTAGTTGCTCCACGGCATGTGGGATCCTCCCAGACCAGGGCTCAAACCCGTGTCCCCTGTGTTAGCAGGCAGATTCTCAACCACTGCGCCACCAGGGAAGCCCGGAAAGAGACTTTTTAATGATATGAATCATTACAGAAATTATAGTTGCTGATATCTAAATTAGCATGGCTTGATGTTCATCATATCTTTTTTTAATGAATTTATTTATTTAATTTATTTTTGGCTGCATTGGGTCTTTGTTGCTGTGTGCAGGCTTTCTCTAGTTGCAGTGAGTGGGGGCTACTCTTTGTTGTGGTGAGTGGGCTTCTTACTGCAGTGGCTTCTCGTTGTGGAGCATGGGCTCTAGGCACGTGGGCTCAGTAGTTGTGGCTTGCGGGCTCTAGAGTGTAGGCTCAGTAGCTGTGGCACACAGGCTTAGTTGCTCCATGGCATGTGGGATCTTCTTGGACCAAGGCTCAAACCTGTGTCCTCTGCATTGGCAGGTGGATTCTTAACCACTGCGCCACCAGGGAAATCCTTATATTCATCATATCTTATGTTTATTTTTCACACTAAGATACTTCTCTTCCACTTCCAGAATAAGCAATGCATAGAAATTATCACTTAATAATAATGATGATTATACTGTCTAAAATATAGCACTTATTTACTCTATACTAGCCCTTCTTTGAGGTAAGCACTCTACATGAATTTTGGCTTTAAATGTTTAAACCACACTAACAACACTGGAGTGTTGTAAGTTAAATACTTTAACAGTGTTGATTTTATAGTTAGGAAACAAACCCAGTAATTCTGATCAGAACATAAGCCGTGTTCTTTGATAAAGGTTTTTTTTTTTTTTTTTAAATTTGAATACTCGTGTCTCTCTGAAAAATAAACTGTAAACTTTAGAGATGAGAGGAGTTGGAAATCATCTAGCCCAGTGGTCTTCTATCTACTTCAGGAGGTAGGAGAAAAAAGCTGAAAGTACAAGGTCCAAAACTCAGAGCTATGATTCATTGAAGTATATTTAATCATATCCCTCCCAAATGCGAAAGAGATTCACCCTCTCCCAAGTTTCCCCCAAATCTCATCCCATTATGCATAATATCAAAGTACAAAATTTGATCTCGAGTTGCAGCATCACAGGCAGCAATTCTGCACATGGCCCAGCAGGCTGAGCTGAGGTGTCAGCACAGCCATTTCTCACTAGGCACTCTGATCTGAAGTGCCAGTGCTAGGTGTCTGCATGAAGCACCCTGTGAACAAGTGAAACTAGACAAAGCACAAAGGAAAAGAAAAAAAAAAAACGGGAGACCTTCAAGATGGCAGAGGAGTGAGACGTAGAGATCACCTACCTTCCCCCAAAATACATCAAAAATACATCTACATGTGGAACACCTCCTTTAGAACACATACTGAATGCTGGCAGATGACCTCAGATTTCCCCAAAGGCAAGAAAATCCCCATGTACCTGGCCATATGGCTGACAGGGTCTTGGTGTTCTGGCCTGGTGTCAGGCCTGAGTGTCCAGTGTGGGAGAGCAGAGTTCAGGACATTGGACCAACAGAGACCTCCCAGCTCCACGTAATATCAATCGGCAAGAGCTCTCCCAGAGATCTCCATCTCAATGCTAAGACCCAGCCCCATCCAATGGCCAGAGGCTCCAGTGCTGGACGCCCCATGCCAAACAACTAGGATGAAAGGAACATAGCCCCACCCATTAGCACAGACACTGCCTAAAATCATACTAAGTTCACAGACACCCCCAAAACACACTGCTGGACGCAGCCCTGATCACCAGAAAGACACGATCCAGCCCCACCCATCAGAACACAGACACCAGTTCCCTCCACTAGGAAGCCTGCACAACCCATTGAACTAACCTCACCCACTGAGGAAAGACACCAAAAACAACAGGAACTACAAACCAGCCTGCGAAAAGGAGGCCCCAAACAAAGTAAGTTAAACAAAATGAGGAGACAGAGAAATATGCAGCAGATGAAGGAGCAAGGTAAAAACCCACCAGACCAAACAAATGAAGAGGAAATAGGCAGTGTACCTGAAAAAGAATTCAGAGTAATGATAGTAAAGATGATCCAAAATCTTGGAAATAGAATGGAGAAAATACAAGAAACGTTTAACAAGGACCTAGAAAAACTAAAGAACAAACAAACAATGATGAACAACACAATAAATGAAATTAAAAATTCTCTATAAGGAATCAATAGCAGAATAACTGAGGCAGAAGAACGGATAAGTAACCTGGAAAATAAAATACTGGAAATAACTACTGAAGAGCAGAATAAAGAAAAAAGAATGAAAAGAATTGAGGACAGTCTCAGAGACTTCTGGGACAACATTAAATGGACCAGTATAAAATTATAGGTGTCCCAGAAGAAGAAGAGAAAAAGAAAGGGTCTCAGAAAATATTTCAAGAGTTTATAGTCAAAAACTTCCCTAACATGGGAAAGGAAATAGTCAATCAAGTCCAAGAAGCACAGAGAGTCCATACAGGATAAATCCAAAGCGAAACATGCAAGACACATATTAATCAAACTATCAAAAATTAAATACAAAGAAACAATATTAAAAGCAGCAGGGAAAAGCAACAAATAACATACAAGAGAATCCCCGTAAGGTTAACAGCTGATCTTTAGGCAGAAACTCTGCAAGCCAGAAGTGAGTGGCAGGACACATTTAGAGTGATAAAAGGAAAAACCTACAACCAAGATTACTCTACCCAGCAAGGATCTCATTCAGATTCAAAGGAGAAATTAAAACTATTACAGACAAGCAAAAGCTAAGAGAATTCAGCACCACCAAACCAGCTTTACAACAAATGCTAAAGGAACTTCTCTAGGCAGGAAACACAAGAGAAGGAAAAGACCTACAAAAAAAAACCCCAAAACAATTAAGAAAATGGTAATAGGAACATGCATATTGATAATAACCTTAAATATAAATGGATTAAATGCTCCAACCAAAAGATACAGACTGGCTGAATGGATACAAAAACAAGACCCATGCATATGCTGTCTACAAGAGACCCACTTCAGACCTAGGGATACATACAGACTGAAAGTGAGAGGATGGAAAAAAGATATTCCACGCAAATGGAAATCAAAAGAAAGCTGGAGTAACAATTCTTATATCAGACAAAATAGACTTTAAAATAAAGACTATTAGAAGAGACAAATAAGGACACTACATAATGATAAAGGGATCAATCCAACAAGAAGATATAACAATTGTAGATATTTATGCACCCAATTAGGAGCACCTAAATACGTAAGGCAAAGGCTAACAGCCATAAATGGGGAAGTCGACAGTAACACAATAATAGTAGGGGATGTTAACACCCCACTTTCACCAATGGACAGATCATCCAAAATGAAAATAAATAAGGAAACACAAGCTTTAAATGACACATTAGACAAGATGGACTTAATTGATATTTATAGGACATTCCATCCAAAAACAACAGAATAAACTTTCTTCTCAAGTGCTCATGGAACATTCTCCAGGATAGATCATATCTTGAGTCACAAATCAAGCCTTGGTAAATTTAAGACATTTGAAATCGTATCAGTTATCTTTACCGACCACAATGCTATGAGACGAGATATCAATTACAGGGAAAAAAATGTAAAAAAAACCCAAACACATGGAGGCTAAACAACATGCTACTAAATAAGCAAGAGATCACTGAAGAAATCAAAGAGGAAATGAAAAAATACTTAGAAACAAATGACAATGAAAACATGATGACCCACAACATATGCGATGCAACAAAAGCGGTTCTAAGAGGGAAGTTTATAGCAATACAATCCTACCTCAAGAAACAAGACAAATCTCAAATAAACAACCTAAACTTACACCTAAAGCAATTAGAAGAAGAAGAACAAGAACAACCCAAAATTAACAGAAGGAAAGAACTCATAAAGATCAGATCAGAAATAAATGAAAAAGAAATGAAGGAAACGATAGCAAAGGTCAGTAAAACTAAAAGCTGCTTCTTTGAGAAGGTAAACAAAGTTGATAAACCCTTATCCAGACTCATCAAGAGAAAAAAGAGAGGAGACTCAAATCAACAGAATTAGAAATGAAAAAGGAGAAGTAACAACTGACACTGCAGAAATTCAAAGGATCATGAGAGATTACTACAAGCAATTATATGCCAATAAAATGGATAACCTGGAAGAAATGGACAAATTCTTAGAGAAGCACAACCTTCCAAGACTGCACCAGGAAGAAATAGAAAATATAAACAGACCAATCACAAGCACTGAAATTGAGACTGTGATTAAAAATCTTCCAACAAACAAAAGCCCAGGACCAGATGGCTTCACAGGTGAATTTTATCAGGCATTTAGAGAAGAGCTAACACCTGTACTTCTCAAACTCTTCCAAAGTATAGCAGAGGGAGGAACACTGTGCCTTTATGAAAGAGATCCCAGAGAACTTTGTTACCTATCCTGCCATGTGAGGACACAGCAAAAAGATGGCCATCCATGAACCAGGAAGTGGGCTCTTATTAGATACCTAATGAGCTGGCACTTTGATCTTGGACTTCCCAGCCTCTAGAACTATTAAAAATAAATATTTGTCATTTATAAGCCACCCAGGTCATGGTATTTTATTATAGTGGCTTGAACAAGCTAAGACACTTCCAGTAGACTTTTGGGATTTCAACTTTTCCTTTGATACTTTTTCTGTCTCTTTCAGTCCAAGCTGGCAATATTTGTGCTGATATGATTTTCTCAAGAACTTTATGGATCTCCTGTGGATTTCAGTGGGGTTCAGCCCGTTAGACAAAAGTCACATTCACAGATACTTTTGAAATAATCCCTCTCTACCTCCTGTTCGGATGGCTGAAGGACAAGGCTCTCAGTCTTCCTAGGCTAATTGAGAAGATTGAGAGGCTCTGCCAGGCATGTTATTAATTCTTTAAGGACACTTTGTGTAACTGAATACTCTGATCTTTTGATCTTTCTGAGAGTATAGCAAAAGGTTGTATATTTGCACCCCCAGCTTTTCCCTATGCCATGCTTTTATAAGGTATTTCTCAATTTTTGCATTCTTTGCCATTTGGAAAGTTTGAGTGTTTCAAACCCATCAAGATATGTTTTCTTTTCCTTTTTTTGTTTTTAAGTATTCCTTCAATTTATCTCTGTCCTTCATGTTTTACTAAATACAGCAAAGAAACAAAATAAAACAAAAAACAGGTGGTACCTTCAACATTTTGCTTGGAAATCTCCTTAGCTAAATAAACAAGTTCATCCCTTACAAGTTTTGCTTTCCATGTAACTGCAGGAAGCAATTTTGCTAAGGTTTCTGCCACAGTATAACAAGGATACTCCTTCCTCCAGTTTCCAATGACACATTCCTCACTTCGTTTTTGAGCCCTCAGCAGCAGCGTCCTTAAAGTCTATACATTTAGTAACAGTTTGTTCAAAGAAATTAAGAACTTCTCTTTAACGATCCTCAAAATTCTTCCAGCCTCTGCCCATTGCCCAGTTTTAATCCACTCTCACTTTCTGAGGTATTTGTTACAGTACAACCCACTTCCAGGTATTAAAATGTGTGTTAGTTTTCAATTGCTGTGTAACGCATTACCACAAATGTAGTGGGGTAAAAGGACACACATTTCTTAGTTCATACTCTCCATGAATCAGAAGTCTGAGCATACCTTACTTTGGTCCTTTGATTAGGATCTGATGAAGAGGCAATCAAGGACCGCCCCTGGCTGGGTTTTCTTCTGGATACTTGACTTAGGATCGGCTGTCTTGCTCAGGTGGTTGCTGACAACATTCATTTCATGCCGCTGTCAGATTCCGGGAGTTTTAATTCCCTCACTTCATTTGGGTTTTTGCTCAAATGTTTACCTCACTAGAGAAGCTTTCTGAAACTACTCCATCTCAAACAATGTTTCCTATTAGTTCTTATTCCTTTATTTTGCTTTAGTTTTGTTCATAGTTCTATTGCTTCCTGCTGTCATATTGTACATTAATTTGTCTAATTTTTATCATATGTACCTATCAGAATGTTAAGTTCTGTTAGGGCAGGGCTGTATTATTGCTTTGGTGGTGTTTTTTCACTGGTTTTTACCTTGCCATCTAAGAGAATGATTCTCACATACTATCAACATGAAAATATTTATTGAATTAAGGAATGGGAATCAGTCTCCCAGTGTCTAACTAGTAAATGATTACACTGAAATTACAATGAGAAGGACTTAAAAATTAAAAAAACAAAAAGTTTTCTGCCTCAAAACTCATAGAATTTGGACAGCTCTATTTAGAGGTAAAGTCATAGAAATAAATTCCACTATTTTTAAAGTAGAGCATTACAAAAATGTAACCGAAATTGAGACATAAATAATTATAAATCAACATTTTAAGTTGTAAAGACATGTATTTGGTCTCCATAAACTGAGTTCAAGTCTTAAAGTATATACACCATCTTTGAACTAAGGAAATCAATTATTATGAATTCAAATTTTTCTAAATTTTCCTTACTTAGCACACAACACACAGAGACACACCTAGAAACACACAAGGATGGTAATGAGTCTGGGGAAAAAAACATACCAGAATATTTATAGTGGCCATGAGCAGGTGGTTCAAGTATAGATTCACTTAACATTCTTTAGAGCTTTCTGCATTTTACAATTTTGTGTTATTACAGATCAACGATTATTAATGGTGAAAATATCTAAATGTCTGTGTCTCCTTCATGTTGCGCTTAATTTCTGTAGGACAAATAGATATGATTTAAACAGTGGGTTTGCTTATAAGTGCATATGCCTCTGTGTGTGTGTGTGTGTGTGTGTGTGTGTGTGTGTGTGTGTGTGTGTAGTCACTTTAGAACATCTTGAGATATGATAGGATATATAAGAATGATTTCTGTATTGAATGAGATAATACATTATTTTGGGACTATTATGAAAGACTAAATTCTGCTCACAATTCTAAATTTATTTGAGAATTATTTATTTAGATATCTGAATATAAAATATGTAGGGCTAAAAATATCTGCAGCCAACAGTTTGAGTCTACTGATCAATACAATTCTTAGACATGATAAAATCATTGTATTGGTCTTCTTTTAGTAAGAAGTCATCAGTGTTAATAAGTTTCAGTGTTTTAAAGAACAGTGATAAAACATATTGATAAACTTAGTGTCTAACATTTAAGTTTCTGGACTGGGAAATTAACAATCTAGCGCACATTAAACACTGCTCATGATAAATTGTCAGCAAGTCGGATAACTTGTATCCAGTTTTGGCTGTGATTCTGCCTTACTGAATAAACTTTTGACAAGTTAACCTGTCTGGTTTTAAATTTCTTCTCCTTTAAATAAGGACAATAAACCAGGTGTATTCTATATTTCCTTCCTGCTCCATCATTATATATACCTATATAATTTTTTTCTTTTTGAATTAAGTCCCATTTGGTAGTAATTCTCAATGACTTACGAAGTGTAGTTTAAAATAGATTTTCATTGGAAACAGGAAAAAATTAAAATATTCTATCAGAAAACTATACCAGTTTAAAATTGCATTTCCATATGGAATTAGGTCACTAGTTTTAGTAAGGCATATCAACATTTTTGGACATTTCATTACCCTGGAATTAAGCAGCAAATTAAAAATTTCTAGAAAGAATAATTTTAATATTTAAGTATATTAAAACTATATTATGTATAAAGAGCATAAGAATAGTTTTAAAGAAATAAGACTCTTTAAAGTTGGGATCCTCACATAGAACACAACAAAATTAGTAACAATTTTTAAGTACAGATAAAGAAAATTTGATAATAGAATTAGGTTTGAAGAAAGTCAAGACAGTTTCCCCATGTGAAATTTCGCTTCTTGATTACCAGCATACATTCTCAGTGTAAGTGTGTCATAATATTTCTAACTTCTTACCCTATGTATGAGGTGTAGGAAATCATGTACCAAGTTGTTTATTTTTTTGAAGTAAAACTGAAACTTCAATCTAAGGAACCGAGGTAACATTTAACAGTGAATTTCCATATGTAAGCTTCTCTCCTTCTTTTATCTTTTTACTATTAAGAATTGTATACAGACTCATTTTAAAAAGATTTGGCCAAGATATTTTTATAAAACTAAAATCAACATAAATAATAGGGGTAATCTCTTTAATATCACACATTTAAAGAGGTCTTTTAATTAATCTATTGATATTATCAAGTCACAGAATATGAAAGTAGAATTTTAAAGCTGGTGGCTTATTTAGATACAAACAATTTATCAAGTTTTATTTATTTTCAACAAACTCTTACATCTTACTTAATATATGCCAACCACAGTTCTGAGTGCTTTACATTATTAGTTCACTTAGTTTGCAGAATAACCTTATGAGCAAAACGCTCTTGTTATCCTCTGTGTTGGATAGGTGCAGATATCAAGAGACTGGGTGCATTGCACCAGGTTTTGAAACTAATGGCACAGCCAGCATTCAAACTCCTCAGTCCATGCTCTTAATCACTGTATTAGACACCCCTTTAACAGAAAATGATATCGAAGCCCAGAGAGGCAGTGTGACTTACTTGGACTCTTAAAGCTATTTCACAGAAAACCCAACATGAGCAACATTCTCCCAAATCACTTTAACATATAATAAATTGGGGAAAAACATAGCAAAATAATTCAGGAAGATCAAACAGTTTCCTAATGTAAGGTATCTCTTGGTTTCTATTCACTTATTATTACAGTTTTCTATAGGTGGAAAATAAACAACTTCTGGAAAAAAAAAATTACTTAGCTGTGTTTCCTAGTATCTGCTGAATGATATTGTTTTTAAATACAATGTTCCAGGTTAACCTGAGCTGAAGAAAGAAGGAGGAGGAGCAGTAGGAGGAGACTTGGGGCAGGAATTAGAAATAGTGAAACATGTTGAAGAACAAATATGGGATTTTCATTTTGTAAACATAGAAATTAGAGTGAGGGGCACAAGTTTCTGGAAGAGTTTCTCCATTATGGGTGTTTCCAAGATAGCATTCCAACTAGCACTGATGCTGATACCCACCTTCACCCCTGCCAAATATTCTGTATTTCTGTTTTTCCACAATGTAAATACCATAAATGAAGAATAGAAAACACAAATGCCTCCCATATCAGTCAGGGTGTAACTATATTATGTATTTATTATGCACGCATAGTATTAGAAATGCAGTGGGGCTGTAGCACACAGCAATAACTCTGCCTTGTCCATTTAAAGGGGTTACACATACCTGACACTTAACCAGTCAGTTGTTACTATGCAGGAGTGTGGGCCAAGTGGTACAGGATCCCTGATTTTGACTTTTATGCAAAATTGTCTAATATTAAAATGTTGGCTTTTTTTGTGTGTGTGGAGGGATAAACCAAAAGTGCTCTCCAGAGCACTTTTGGAGGTAGGCGGCTTTCAACCTCTGCCATAAATAATCCCAGAGAGAGGCTTGATTGTGCTTTTTTTCTTTTCTTTACCTTTTTTTTTTTTTTACGGTATGCGGGCATCTCACTGTTGTGGTTGTGGCCTCTCCCTTTGCGGAGCACAGGCCCCGGACGCGCAGGCCCAGTGGCCATGGCTCACGGACGCAGCCGCTCTGCGGCATGTGGGATCTTCCCAGACCAGGACACGAACCCGTGTCCCCTGCATCGGCAGGCGGACTCTCAACCACTGTGCTACCAGGGAAGCCCTGTGCTTTTTTTCATTGGAAAGTGACCACATGCTTCTATGAAACTTTATTTAAAACCATCATAATCTGTTTTTTGATGAAGCGACTTGGAAGTACACAAAAAATAAAGTGTCATATGTATGACAATTTTCAATACATTTTTACAGTTGGAGAGCAGACACATAAATCTTCTATAGTTTTAAAAATAGATTAAATCTGTTCTTGCTTGAAGTAATTACACTATGGTGCAATCACATTTACCTAAATTAATATTTAAAGATGGAACCAATTGAAAATGAAATTGAATTAAACTAAGGTATCATACTGCACTGTATGCTGGTGGTTTGTAATTGATCAGACATGCAAATGTCAATCTATAAATGTAATAAGCTGTGCGTACAAAATGGATCAAATATAAGATGCTTAAGACAATATAACATGTCCTTAGAATGTAAGATGATGTGGCATAAAATGATTGAGTTCAATTGCTTAATAAATAATGTAATATAATAGCTTTTAGAGGGTATTTGTGGAATGAAATTGGGAATCTCACAGAAACAGCATTTCATATAAATGTGTCATACATTCGAACACTCAAAAGCTTCATGATTCAAGAAGAAGTTAGTGGCTTAGTAAATAATAGAATTAATTTCTGTAATTGGTATTGAATGGCTTACCTACACACAATTCTCATATGTGTGTGTTCTTATTATCATCTTGCCTACATAACTTCATGCTATTTAAATATTACTGGAGCAAATCTTTATGCAGTGCTGTGTATAAGCCTTAAATGTATTATTCAGGGAGTATAATCCTCAAATGTACTCTTTCCAGGTAGAGCACAACTCCCCAACTTTTGGATAATTATATTTATTCTGCCCCCCCCCCCACCTTTTGTTCCCTCCCCAACCCAGGAAATGCAAGCTATATGAGAAAGCTATCTTAGCAGTGGGAGAAATATGTCTTTTATAGGAATGTATGGTTGGGAATGGGGGCTATTTAGAATTTTGCTGCCACTTTCTTGACTGGGATCATGACTAAAACCTGAAAGGCCTATTTCTGAAGCAGATTGAATGTTATGTGCAGTATGACATGACAGATGAGCTTGAGCTCAAAATCTGGCTATTATATACCACAGACTGTGCTACAAGCCATTATCTTATTTAACCATTATAATGGGCTATTTTTTTTTCAGTGATGAATATCTGAGGCACAATATGCCATACAGATCTTGAATGAAAGTCAACACTTAGACATATCAAGGCTATGGTTTCCTCATTTGTTCTAAGAATTCCATCATATATAAAGTCTCCATGATACAGTGCATGACACACAGTATATTTTTCTAAAATTATTCCAAATCCTAGAAGTCAGTGCTACAAATGATAGAAGGGAGTAAGAGGTATAAGCTAAGAAGGCTTGTGGGGCAATCTTAAAGCAGAGAACTGTGTAAAATGAGACATGGAATTAGATTTATATTTTATATTTAGAGGATGGCCAAACACAAGTTCAAATTTAATTCAGGCAGACTTTATAAGACTGTAAGATAAAGGATGTTTTTTTATCATTTTTTCACATCCATTTTAGTAATGTCAGAGAACCCATTTGGTAGATGCAAAGAGCACTACTCGAATAAGAAAGAGCAGTTATTTTAAATAATTTCCTAATTCATATTTTGAAAGTCTTGACATAGCAACAATAAGGAAACAAATAGGTAGAACTTTGTTACACTTTTGGCACTTGTTCCAGTCTTGATATTTTGTTTTTATTTAAATTTGTATATGAGGGATGGGAAGGTATTGTAAACTCTTCAATGCTTGAAACCCCACCCAACATTTATTTGAAATATAGTTCTCTTCTGTTGATTTCAGTTTTCTCCTATCCTAATGAGTTGTTTTAGCTCAAAAAACCCAACATATCTGAACTCAGGAATCATGAGTAATACATTTATGGCACATCTTGTAAAGGAATTACCTTTGGACAGAAAAGAACGTTTTCACTCTGACAGACCACTTGGCTACCTTAGCCATGCCTGATCAGAAAGATCCTTCAGATAAAACCCTGTTCTGGAAACCAGTCACAACCAGAGGTGTCCAGTCCATTCTGGGTTTTATTAGAGTTTGGAAAAAGGAAGGCTAGATCTTTGGGAATTTTATATGCTTTTCTCTAGTAGAAAGGAAAAATTTTTTTTGAAAAATTTTAACCTTTCTTCCCAGGTTCTTGGAAACTTTGAAATTAATACCAAAAATAAAGTATGGTCCCATAGAACTTGCCAAACATTGTAGGAGCACGCAAGTATCATATACTGTACTACGAAGACTCTATACACCAAGGGATTCATAGAATAAATGAGGAAACCACAGTCATGATGTATAAATAAAGAATCAATAGAACATAGAAGCTTAATCATGCTATAACAAGCACAGAGGTGTATAAAACATAGTTTTTATCCTTAAGGAGCTGGTGGAGAGGGAAAAATGAACGCTATAATTAGGAAAGCATACACATGGAATTCTTTTTACTTTGGAGGAAGGAGAGACTACACACAGATGAGAGGACTTTGGAGAAGAGTTAGCGTTTGCGTTGCTCCGTGCTAAGAATCTCCATTCTGTGAAGGACAAAGGACAGCTACTGGAAGTTGTTTCAGACAGAACAAAATGGGTGTTCGGAGGTCTGAGGTATAAACTCCTGACATGTTTCCTCTTTGCAGAAAAGGTAAAATGACAGTGATGACAAGATCATCTACTGTAGACTTAAGCTGTTAAACAGCAAATCCAGGATATGTCATTACACTCAAGAGGGATGTTGAAAAGTGTGTCATAGAAAGCAACATAAGGTCAGTGGCTTCTGTGCTGTAGGGAAAACTTTATGTGGCAATTAAGCTGAAATTAGCTCTGTTCTTGCCAAAAGCCACAACCCCTTGAGGTGTTATTAAAGAAAGCTACCTGACCAATCAACCAAACTAACACTGTGGCCAAGATTCTAGTGCCTCAAGTGGGTTGAACCAAGCAGTTAGTGAACTCACATAATGGAATCTGTGTGAGGCCTAATTTGGCCAGCATGGTCCTTATGTTGCAATTTCTCCAAACTGGAAGAATGCAGAATTAGGTTGGTTGGTTTGCTTGGTTTGCTTGCTTGCTTCCATAGCTGTTTGCATTCATTTTGCTTTTCTGTCTGTTGTTTTTATCTTTCTATTCCTTTTTAAAATCTTTCTACAGGGGCTAGAAAAAAATTGTCTGCTTAACATATTTTCTGGACTGCTTCCTAATATTCCTCTGATTTTTTTTTTTTTTTTTTTTTGCGGTACGCGGCCCTCTCACTGTTGTGGCCTCTCCCATTGCAGAGCACAGGCTCCGGCCATGCAGGCTCAGCGGCCATGGCTCACGGGCCTAGCCGCTCCGCAGCATGTGGGATCTTCCTGGAGCAGGGCACGAACCTGTGTCCCCTGCATCGGCAGGCGGACTCTCAACCACTGTGCCACCAGGGAAGCCCCTCCTCTGAATTTTTTCTAATAGCTTCTTCGATTTCTATCTCCAAACATGAACAGCCCTAGACTGCCATAAGTCATATTAAGGTAATTCAAAATAGTAATGGAAAACAAAGGCTAAAGGTGGATACCAGTGAGTGAAAATGCAGAAATCTGAACACTTACATGATGAGTCTGTCACCAGTAAAGGTGTGAAGCCATGGGGTAAGCCTGAATGCCTTACTGAGTTCTCCAGTGCACATCACTGTCTGTCTTTGCCTTGGGTAATTACTGTATGACTGAATCCCTGTTTAAGTCAGCCAATTATTTTTGAACTTCTATCATCTCTCAGGAATTATGCAAATGAATAATGTATGGTCTGTCTCCTCAAGTTGCTTATAGTGTAATTTAAGTCAGGCAGACCGACTAAAGCAGACAATTTTAAGCAAATGCATTGGTAGAGCTATGTACAAGGCACTCCTGTAGCCTTGAGGGAAGGGCTCAGGCAAATGTTCCTGGGGAGAGCACTACCTAAACTGAGATAAATTCCAGGGATGTCAAGCTAGATTGACTTCAACTGAGGTTAATGGTATCAAGTGAGAATCTATCCCTGAATGTATACTTGTGCATATACATATACATGGACTATACTGAGTTGTATACCAATATATTTATGTGTGCCAAATATACATGTATGTGTATACATTTATATGTGTGTATTTGTAATAAATTATGTATATAGTTACACACACATAGACACACACAACTCAGGCTACTCTTAGAGTTTATTCAGAATATTGATTTTAGGGGATATTGGAACAGTCTAACCTGGGTCTTGTTCGTACACTATTGTGACAGGGAGATGTCATGGGGGAATAATTGTAAGGTTTACCCCAAGCCTTCAAAGTCTTTTAATGGTTATGGCACCAAGGGCTCACTCGAGATGTGCTATCAGGTGGTATATAATCTAAGTAGCATTGAACAAGTTTTTGGAAATGGCTGTGTCTGGCCGCCACCAGAGCACTCAGCGGGAATTGTTCTTTGAACAACACTCTAGAGTAGTTACTAAAACAGTATATTTAGAATGTTTGTGTTTTTAAATTTTTATTGTAGTATAGTTGCTTTACAATGTTGTGTTAGTTTCTATTGTACAGCAAAGTGAATCAGCTATACGTATACATATATCCCTTCTTTTTTGGATTTCCTACCCATTTAGGTCACCACAGAGCACTGAGTAATGTTCCCTGTGCTATACAGTAGGTTCTCATTTATTCTCTATTTTATACATAGTATCAATAGTGTTTATATGTCAATCCAAATCTCCCAATTCATCCCAAGCCGCCCTTCCCCCTTGGTAACCATACATTTGTTTTCTACGTCTGTGTCTCTATTTCTGCTTTGTAAATAAGTTTGTCTATACCAATTTTTTCAGATTCCACACATATACATTAATATATGATATTTGTTTTTCTCTTTCTGACTTACTTCACTCCGTATGACAGTCTCTAGGTCCATCCATGTCTCTACGAATGATCCAATTTTGTTCCTTTTTATGGCTGAGTAATATTCCATTGTATATATATATACCACATCTTCTTTATCCATTCCTCTGTTGTTGGACATTTAGGTTGCTTTCATGTCCTGGCTATTGTAAATAGAGCTGCAGTGAACATTGTGGTACATGACTCTTTTTGAATTATGGTTTTCTCAGGGTATATGCCCAGGAGTGGGACTGCTGGGTCACATGATAGTTCTATTTTTAGGGGGGGTTTTGGTTGGGTTTTTTTTGCCATACGCGGGCCTCTCACTGCTGTGGCCTCTTCCGTTGCGGGGCACAGGCTCTGGACGCGCAGGCTCAGCGGCCATGGCTCATGGGCCCAGCCGCTCCGTGGCATGTGGGGTCTTCCCAGACTGGGGCACGAACCCGTGTCCCCTGCATCGGCAGGTGGACTCAACCACTGCGCCACCAGGGAAGCTGCTCACTGTAGTTTTGATTTGCATTTCCCTAATAATTAGTGATGTTGAGCAGTTTTTCATGTGTTTGTTGGCTATCAGTATGTCTTCTTTGGAGAAATGTCTATTTAGGTTTTCCACCCATTTTTAGATTGGGTTGTTTGTTTTTTTGATATTGAGTTGCATGAGTTGCTTATACATTTTGGAGATTAATCCTTTGTCAGTTGCTTTGTTTGCAAATATTTTCTCCCATTCTGAGGGTTGTCTTTTGCCACAGAATTGTCTGGGTGGAACATGAGAGAAATAGGAGGATTAAAAAGATGCCACCAGGAGCACTTACTAGGAAGTTACTAGCAAAGAGAGCAACTGTCACCTTCTAGAAGTCCCTGGGTTTACGGTGGCTACTTCCTTGTGCTTCAAGGAGCATCTGCTAAGCTGTGGTCGTTCAGAGATTGGACTGTCCATTAGTTTTCATCGTCCTAATATTATTACCCTTAAAACCAATGGGAAGGTTGAACTGTGGTATCTTTCATTATATTCCTTACAAAGGAATGACCTCCCAATCAGAAAGACTAAAGCAGGATTTCCAAGTGGCAAGTTAGAATTGTAGACAGACAGAAGAGAGATTAAGCCTGTCATTTGTTAGATTTGTGTCCGTGTGTAAAATAGGAAGAGTAACTGCTACTTCACTGTGTTGTTTTGAGTATATAATTAGAATATATATTTTTTAAAATGGTGTGGTATAAAGAGTAATGCTTTCCCACCTACGTCCACATCCTAGTCCCTTGAATCTGCGAATATATTACTTAACGTGGCACAGAGAATTTGCAAATGGGATTAAGAACCTTGAGTTGGGGAGATTATTTTGGACTATGCAGGTACACCCACGTAGTCACAAGAGTCATTATAAAAGGGAGCTAAGCAGGTCAACGAAGAGAAAAAGAAGATACGACAAAAAAAGAAAGGCTGGCCGTATTTTGAAGATAAAGGAAGGGGCTATGAACCAAAGAATACAGATGTCACCCAAAAGCCAGAAAAAAAGAAACAGATTCTTCTCAAGAGCCTCCAGAAAGAACATGACCCTACCAATACCTTGATTTCATCCTGATAAAACTCCTTTTGGAATTCTGACCTCTAGAATTGTAAGAAAGTGAGTCTGTGATTATATTTTTCAGTGGCAATAGGAAACTGACACAGACTATTGCAATATCTACCATAGAGGAACTGTTTCATAAATGGATATTATATTATTAATAATTGCTTTATATTGCATAGCAAGATATTCCTACAAAAATATCTGTTTAGGAATCAATAACACTTAATTTGTTAATTTATTTCCTACTGTTTATGAAAGCACAGATACTCTGGATGGTGCTTTGCATGTATTATTTCTATACCTCATATTATTTCAGTATTACTAGTATTTTTCTCATTTGTAGTTGGCAATATAATATTCACCCGAGTACTAAACTCATTCATCAAATCATTCAATGATCAAAAAATATGTAAAACAAATTTTGTTTTACATGCATATCTTTAGTAAATATCTGTTGTGCCACCAAGTCATGTAGTTAATTTTAAGCTACCATTTATTGAATTCCAACTTTGTCATATACTATTTCTATATTTCCCCTTCATTTAAAAGAGACTAATATTATTCCTATGCTTTTCTCATTTGCTATTTAGAATAACTATGAGCATCAAAATCTGTTTGTTCTTTATTAATCAAGGTTCTGGCTAGGGTACAAAATTGAAACAATGGTTAGTTTCTCTTAAACTTTCCTTCTGACTTTTTATCTTCTGGACTTCTTATTTTTTCCTCGAGCCATTCTGACCTTCATTAATGATAGCAATTTATTTTCCTGCCTTCAGTGATCTTAATTTACTCATTGTCATTCCATGGCATCTTAAAGAGACAAGACCCTTGTTTCTTTTAAATATTTTCAACTTACGTTGCAATGAAAGAAGAATATTAGACAAAGTTAAACAGGTTTATTTATATAGTACATATAGACAATGTGTTCCAAAGCTCTTGACCATCTGGAGATTAACATATGGCACGCATACTAATTGTAGCCACTCCTATAATTCACAAAACAGTGCTTGGAGCCTGATTCTAGCCTGTTTCCATGATAATCACATTTTCTGAGTCAGAAATTGAGATTTATCATCTGATATTTTTTTTCAAATGGAAAATTTATTTCTATGAAATTTTTTTCAAAGATAATTTATTAACTCACAAAATTAGCTTCCACATTTACATGCTTCTTTCATTGTACCACCGCACTGTCCTCACTCCCCCTAACCTCAGCTGTGAGCATTTTGAAGGATAAGAGAGTTGGTTCATTTTTATGTTGACAGTCCCAAACAATGTACCAAATATGGGAAAACTCAATTTATAGATGTAAATAAATTTAGCAAATCACTTTACTATAAGAAATACTATTGTATAAAATAGGATGAGCCATCATGAAAAAATCAAGACAAAAATTACTTCTGTAGAAATGAATAGCACATTAATTGTTATTTATTAGCTGCTATTTATTAAATGTGCTTTTAAGTCTAAGGAAACTGGTCCTAGTCCGTCTCCCATATTCATACATTTAATTAAACATGTAAAATCATTATAGTCTAATGAGACACTTTATTCGTCCCTTATTTGTGCCATATTGGTTTCCCTGTACATTATTTTGCTTAGATTCTTCCTTATGCTGATAAATACATGCCTATTCATTTTGCTTTTGTTGTTTAAAACCAGTACAAACATGTACTGTACTGTTTCTCAGTTTCTACTTTTCTAGAATATCTTACCCAACTCCTTGAACTCAAACTGATCTGTTTTTCCATGTACTGATGCTGTTTGTAACTATACTCTTTATAATTACATGTCTTATTTCTTATTTACCTATTGCTTAGTTATTTTCTCCAAAGGCTTTGTATCAGCAAGTTCTTAGCTCCTATTTTAATCATTTAAGCTTCTCAAGAACAAGAAAAGTACTTTGTTCTCCTTTTTTATAAAATTCTTGCATCTAGTAACTATGTAAGTTTTTTAATGTCTGAGATTTTGTCTACTTTATTCAGCTCTGAATTCATCACCAGTAGCACAACGTAGATGTTTAATAAATATTTATGGAATCAGTGAAGATGTCGATCATCCTATTTATCAGCATTTCACCGGTGTCATTTCTGAGAGACTTATTTTACTAATCTTTACAATTTTACACACTTCTCCACATTAAGGAGGAGAAAAATGTTTGAGAATTATGCCTTGGCCCCAACTCTAGCAAAAAGTCTATCTGTGTTTTATGACCTACTGCTTGATTTGGCCCATGGAATTAAGTAAAATGTGCTAGGAAATCAGAGTGCTTGGCACTAGTAGAATGGGAATATCCATATGTGTAGAAGAGACTGGAAACCATTTGCTTGGGAACCGAGCAAAAACATAAATCTCTTAGAGTTCCCTGCTTATAAGCAAATTACAATTTTAACACCTATAATTTTTTCACTACTTAATGACCTAAAAGCAGAAGAACCTAAATTATTTTTTTCGGTTTATGGAATTATTATGATTACTATAGAAGACACAGATTATCCAAATGCAGCTTTCTTGAACAGAAGGTAATGTACATACTTAATTACATTCACTTATAAACTGAGAACCTAGCTCCCCTATCTACAATCTGAATTAAAATATTTTAGGAATGTGAACTTATCAAAATTAGCTTTCTGATAATGACCATTAACTCTCAGAAACTTTTAGAGGTTTGGCCACTCAAGAGTGTAAAACTTCACATCTAATGATCATCAAAGATGCTAAAACTAAACATCATCATTCTTCATACTTGGTTCATATGTAAGGATTATATTTTTGCAATTAAGATTCAGCAAATGATCACAGTTTCTTTTTTAAAATATACTTGATAATATGGAGAACTTTTTATTACATTGCTCAGATTTAATAGGTTGAGTTTGTTCAAAGTCATGAGGAAAGTAATTTTACTCTTTAAATATAATGCTATAAAGTGGGAAGGAATGGATCTTGCTTTTTCCAGTTATCTGTTCAGCTCAATCAAATGAATTAGAAAGTGTTCTACCAGTTGATTGTAATGCTTCTCCAATTTGAATATTGAAGAAAAGATCCAGGAGCCCTACTAAACATGATCCTAGGGTTTGATTTGCCCCCAAACTATGTCTATGTTCTAAAAATCTTATCTAAAACCATGGTCATGAATGCTGAACCTAATCTTTCTCATCTGAACCCGTGTTGACAGTTGTTTATAAGTTGATTTAAATACGACATCTTTTTATCAGAAAATTACTACAGTATATTAGATTGCTGAGAGAATACAGAAAAGCAGGAAATAAAAGCTATTTTTTTTGATCCCTCTGGTAACACATATGAGTTCTAACAAAGACATGAAATAAATCTGCTTGTTTTATTTAAGTGTCTAAAAGACAAATTAGGTATTTTCATTATTTTCTTCTGGTCAAATTTCTAAACCTATAAAACAAACAAACAAAGCACTGTCCAGTTTGAAACAATATTATTCTTCATATCCTAGTTTTCTTTATTGTATATTTGGTTTATTGTATATTTGGTTGTTTCCTCCCCATACTTTTGTTTGCTTCATACAATGTTTTTGTTTGTTTGTTTCTAATATCCTGATACCTCTTTCAGCTCCCCTGGAAGTTTAGAAATTCTCTTTATGTTCACTATTGCTATTTTTGGTTGTTGTTGACATGGTGATTATTATTGTTTTTTATCTTATTAGAGTTGCCTTAGAGTCTGGTTGGCAATATTCTAAAGTGGCTAAAGTCAGCTAGATAATGAAAAAGAAAAGGTAGTCATTTCAGGTAAACTCTATTTTTTTTACATTTTAATAATTGTTTTCTAATTTTTAGAACCGTTAAAATATTTCAAGCCTAAATCTTTTGTTTGAGAGAGTTTGAAAAGCACAGAATTTTCAAGTTATTGAAAACTATGGATTTGATAGTTTAAGCCTCTTCTGTCACAGAGATGGAAATATGGGCCTTGTAAAAGCTAAGAGATACAATTACCAATGTTTGGTTTACAAACTAAAATCCTGGTTTCTCAATCTAAATTTTTCCATAAAACTTGCTTTGATATGGCTGTTGTTACATGAGACACAATAGTAATTATGCTACATTTCCACCCCTTTTTGTGTCATAAGAATTTCATTTATCTTGAAAATAAGTGATTAACAATCTTTAAGATGATAATTACAGAATTGGGAAAAGACTTTTGTAAAATCTTTCTGTTATATAAATGCTTGGTCATATGAAAACATTAGCACTGACTGAGGCAGTCCCTTTCCTTTCTGATGATTTAACAAGTAGAATACTTGTGTCACATTCTTTGCCCTATCTTTTCATTAGGAACAACAGATTTTTTATTAGTGAAAGGAAAACCGGATTTAACTAAACAGAAGCAACAAAGCCTAGTTGTCTAGATCTTACATCATAACAATGAAATGATGTGGGCTTTCTTTTACTAGTATATTTTTGTTTATGAATAACTCTAGCCAAATGGATTTCTGTGATGATTAAGATATTTTAATTATTTTAAAATACTCTAAAATAATTTCTTGGTGGGATAGAGAGGGGGATAATTTCTTAGTGGGATAGAGAGGGGGAGAGAATTAAGTATCAGATGCATGAAATAGGATCTTTTGAGATTGCAGGTTTAAAAAGCTTGGTATTCTCTGGTGGCAGGAATAAAATGTATTCAAATATAACAAATATATTTTTAAAAAGTGGCTTTATTAAAAATATCTAATATTGTTCTGTCATTCCTATTCCAGTTGACAGAAGATAGATGGTGATACTCAGGATTGAAAGATAAATGCTTCAATTAAAGGTGATTCAGTATCTTTCAGTTTAAAGCAGTATTTTTTTGCTCACTTCGGTCTTTGGGTGTATGCTCCCAACATATGGAAGTTTATACAGGCAGGAATACTTCCTCAGATTATATAGACATGCAATTTCTGAGTAGCTGAAACTGACAAATATATCTCTATCACCTATCAATATCTGTCTATCTATCTATCAGTAGTAACATATATGCTATTTATTCTATTTAAAAATAAATGTTGCTAGATATAATTAGGGTAAAGGTAAAGATATAAGATTTCAAATTTTTTTTCAATAAATAGGGTTCTAAAGGATATTTGGTCTAAACTGGCATACAAAGTAATAACAGATAGAGGCAGTTGGTTCTCTGTTTTCGGTCTAGGAGCGGATGTAAATGAAAGGTAGAATTCTATATTGTATGTATGATATTGATTGAATAAGGTCAAGCAGTGATTCCTATTAGAAGAAACTGCACTTTATTGTTTTAGAGGATGTGCATTGTTTCCTATGTCTCAAGATATATAAGACTAGAATAGAGAAGAAAAACAAGATGGTAGGTACTCTACAAAAAGAATTAAAAGTGGATGTATAGTATTATTCACTGAAATAAAGTGGATGTATAGTATTATTCACTGAAATAAATAAAGTCCAGGTAGAACTGTTTATGAGTAGAATAAGCTTTGGAGAAAGAAGGCATCTTTAGTTTAATTGTGAAGGACTTGGTATATTTGCAAGAGAATATTGTTTATTTCAACCATATGATCAAGGTGACAGATGGTGACTACTGGGAAGTAAGTTCTTAGCCATTTCTCATTTTTCTGTTGAGAAGTATATATATATATTTTCTAAAATATTCCTTTTCCTTCTCTGTTTTTTTCTTTTCAGGAATCACTTAGCAACCTTGTCACTTTTAGTTTTCTGTTGTTAAAAACCAAACTGAGACATATTAAAATTTTAAGAGTTTATTTGACCAAGAATTGATAGGAATTGGACAGTGCCAAACAAGTAGTGGTTGGGAGTGCTCCACAGACAGGAGCCAGGGGAAAGACTTATATAGAAAAAGTGTGAAAGCAAAGAAAGAATGGAACGGAGCAGAACCCTGCAGGGCCCCGGTATAAAACCGAGCAGTTAATGATTAGGACAGTAGAGTTACTTTAGTAGTAGTAGAGCAGTTAATGATTAGGACAGTAGAGTTACTTTAGTCTACCTTCTCCCCAGATTGCCGGTTTTTCTGATTAAAGCAACTTTCCTTTCTACTGACACTTGTTTCTTGAATTATTGGCTTTTGAGTGGTGAGCAGCTGAACCTGAGTTCAGTAACAAGAACATTATTGACTGGATGTAGTTTAAAGTCTAGTTGGCTGTTTGTGATTAGTTGTCCTTAGGTTTTGATTTCATAACTTTGCATTTACAGATTTGGATTTTGGTTTGCTTACATAAGCCACTAAGGCATTAGAGCCACCTCAGGCTAATGACCTCCTTGCTTAATTAATACTGTCCTGTAAAATTTAATTTCTCTGGTTTCATCATAACATCAGTGGTCTCCATATTATATTAATCAAATAATCAATTAGTTATTAGTGTTAATTAATTTTATAATATAATTCTATTATATTTAATTAATTGATATGTTCCTGCGGTTGTTTTCTTAATGTTTCTTTGTTTTTTGGAAAGGAGAATGCAGTCAAAGATACACAAAGCCAGACACTAGCTAAAGTGGTAAGGACAGTTTTTAATCAATAATATGCTTTTGCAATAGCAAAATAAATCTAAGATGAACTGAACTCAATTCTGATTTGTACAGAGGTGACTGGGAGTTTTAAAGGGAGAATGAAGGAATAGGGAGTGGAATGAACTGGGGTTCAATAGAGTTAGGGAAGTGGAAAACTACAAAAGGTGCAAAAGGGGGTTGGTCTTTGTGACACTCGTGGATTTGCTAACTGGAGCTTGTCAAGTTAGGTTCCTACCCTCCCATAAAGACTGAGTTACGGGGTCGTATCCTCTGTAATGACTAGAAAAAGCAGCAAATTTGGGGGGCAGTCTTGAGTTCTCTCAGCCAAGCACTTAAAGGGAGGTTAGGATCATCTTAAGAATATAGCCTTGAGTTGTTAGAAACTATGTTAGTTTTTTGACCAAATCTTTATAGGTCAAGGTTGAACCTAGTCAAAAAGGGTCTCAGAGGATCCTTGCTAGAATTTGGTCAAGGAAAGAATCTTTGTCAGTGGGTTCATAAAATATCCTTGGCAGGACTTCATTAAGAATATTGCCCAACTACCAATGCGATGGTAAATTTTGTTAGCTTGGCAAGGTTATGGTGTCCAGTTGTTTGATCAAACACTGGTCTAGGTGTTGCTGTGAAGGTATTTTATAGATAAGATTTACATTTACAGCCAGTTTAAATAGATTACCTATGATACTGTGGGTGGGCCTCATCCAGTCAGTTGTGGCCTTTAGAGCAAAGACTGGTGTTTCGTGAGGAAGAAGGAATTCTGTAATTGGAATAATTCCTGAGTTTCCTGACTGCCAGCCTGCACTACAAATACTGGAGTTGCCAGCCTCCATAATCACAGGAGCCAATTCCTTAAAATGAATCTTTCATTCATCCATTTCTGTCTCTCTGTCTCATTCATTCTCTGTCTTTCTATCTCTTCTCTGTCTCTATCTCTCTCTGAATATATGTATTCTATTGATTCTATTTCTATGGTAGTAAAAGATAAATTGAGGCATATTAAAAATTTGAGTTTATTTGAGTAAAAATTGATTTGAATCAGGCAACATCCAATCTAGGAGATAGAAGGGAGCCCTGTGGCGCTGTGCAAAATGAAAGACTTACAGGCAAAAGTGAGCAAGAACAAGGAAGTTATACTGGTTATTGCAAGGTTACTTTCCATTAGGGGATGGCAGGGTCTCTATCAGGCAGATTACCTAACTAGTGCTGATCAGGCAATTCCTAATTAACTGGCTTAAGATCCGATTTCTGGGAAAGCCAAACTGTAATTAAGATAAATCTTGGTTTGATGACATGGGCCTTAGCATAAGTGACTCCATTTTGAGGCTGTTGTTTTTAACATTGGAGAACCCTGACTGATAAAACCCTGGTTAATTGACTCAAGAAACTGACCAAAATTCTAAGAGCCAGCTTGCAGGTTTTCAGATCAGATGAACTGACATAAGCAATGAAATTTCATTAAAAAGATACTGCATAATATCCTGATGGCAATATACAAAGTACTAAGATTTACTGGGCATGCTCAGTTCTTCATACAGATTTCAATTCAGCTTTCTATTGGTGCTAAGGGAGTGAGACACTAAGGTAGAGGGAGTTGTTTAATGTTAAAAAAGTTATCTGTTCTGAGAAAAGTAAAATTTGTACAGAGATATAAAAAAAAGGAAGAAAAAAAACATACCAATGCAAAACTGATTTCTTTGGATCCTCTTCAATTTGATGTGTTTGTTACTCTCTCTGGGTTTCTGCTACTGTCTGATTCCCTATTCTCCTCACTAGCACCGCAATGCTTCAGAAATGTCCTCTTCTATTTTCAATCTATTGGATATCACCTAAGATACTGCTGGGCTATTGCTTCTAAAGGACTTTACAAAAATGTTGAGCTTTAAGACAAATATGCCCTGCAAAACAATTTTATTTTAGACTCTGAAACCAATCAAAACGGGGCATGAAGGGAGTGGATAGTTTATGGACAGTAGTATGCATTTACTTTACTTACGAACAAAGAAATTATTTTCTCTAAGCTTGTTTGCGATCTCAATCAACATCCTGAATTTTTATACTTTTGTCATTGTCATTTGTCATTAGTAAACATTCCACTATAGTGTTCTTGTATTATCAGTTGACCTTTTGAATAAAACAGGTAAAGATATGTGTTAAATTGAAAAAATATAAAGGCATTAAACAACTAGATATATGCAGATATTTTGTTTCCCAAAGTCTCAATATAAAAAATTTTATCCTGTCCCCCAAAAGAGCCAGTTGAAGGCACTTGTTAAAAACAAGACGACACAACCAAAAAGGAGTTGCTTTTGCTGAATCCCACATCACTAAACTAAGACTTAATTACAGTTTTGTCTTTCTCAGAAATGGAATCTTAAACCAGTCAATCAGGAATTGCAAATTCAGCGCTAGTTAGGTAATCTGCCTGATAGACACCTGCCATACCCTAAAGGAAAGTGGCCTTGTAATAACCAAGCAGCTGTTTTGTCTAATATAACTTCCTTGTTCCTGCTCCCTTATGCCTGCAAAATCTTTCACTTTGTATAGCCCCTTGGAGCTCCTTTCTTTCTGCTATATTGGATGCTGCCTGACTCAGGAATCACTGAATAAAGCCAATAAGATCTTTAAAATTTACTTACTTGAATTATTCTATAGTTGATGTTTTCACTTATCTAATTTTCTCCTCCAAGGATAAAAGATGCCTAGATGTTTTTTCTTTTAAAATTACCAGTTAATTTCAACAATTGTAGTTTCACATAAAGTCAACTCACCTTGAGCAGCAGTATTGAGAAAATAATGAAATTTGTCTTCTAAGTATTTCAAAACCCTGAATTCATGAAGCAAATCTGAAAGCACGCAAAAGAGGAAATAAAAAAGCAGCCTTGTTCACAAACACACATAAAAGCTCTGAAGATAAGTTGAGAGTGAAAATAGTCTTGCTATGGGCAGATAAAACATTTTAAAAAATACATATTGTATCACCTACATTTATTTTTTTTTTACTAATAACAATCATTACATGAGCTTTTGCAATACTGTAAGAATTGGGAAAATAAAAGAGAGTGGGTTGTGGTGAATTTCATTAATTTTAAAGCAATATTAAACACTTAACAAGGTAGCACATAAACATGTTTTGTCTAATGACATGCAGGCCCAACATGTATATTATTATGATGAAAAATGAGTTTCCTAAATCCAAAGATGCTGCTGGATTACAACTGGTTTGGTGTAAAGTTAATTTTGAAATTCAGCTTTAAGAATCATGCTTGATGTGAAGTATGCTACCATGAAGACTTATCTTGATTAAGTGTTTTATTGAATTAGAGAATGTTACATTTGCAAGGATTCTTTGAGATCATCGCGGATTTTCAAGATAAGAAATTTGAAGCCCATTGTTAATTTAAAAAAAAAATTATGTACTAATGTAAGTTCAGACTTATAGAAACCTTTCAAGAATGGTACTCAAAAAATTCCTGTGTTCTTCATACAGTTTTCCCAAGTGTTCAGATATTGCTTACATATGCATTATCTTTTGTATGCTTTCTTTGATTGTATCCATTTATGTCTCTGTGTGTGTATACAATTACTTTCCTGAATCACTGGGCAGTAAGTTGTAGATATGATTACTCTTTACCCCTACACACTTCAGTGTTTATTTCCTAAAAACACAGACATTCTATTATATAATTACAGCATAATCATCAAGATCAGGAAATTTAATATTGATACTGTGTTGTTATTTAAGCCAAAGTCCATATTCAGATTTTTCCAATTGTTCAGATAATATCCATTGTAGAAAAAGTAAACTAGGATTATGAATCACATTCACATGTCTTTAGTTTCCTTTAATCTGACACAGTTCCTGAATCTTTCTTTGTATTTTGGACAGTGACATTTTCAAGGAGTTTAAGCTAGTTATTTTGCAGAATGTCTTTCAATTTTGTTTTATCTGATGATGACTAGATTCAAGTTATGCACTTTAGCAACAGGAATACAACAGAAGTAATGTATCTTTCTTGGTGCCTCATATCAAAAGGCATGAGATATTAATGTGTTAAAATACTGCAGATATTAACTTTAATACTTGGTTAAATTGCTACTTGCCAGGTTGCTTTACTGTAAAGTTACTATTTTATCCTTTTTAATTAATAAATATCCTTTGGAGAGATATTTTGAAATTATGTAAACATCTTAATATTCCTCAAACTTTCTCCCACAAGTTTTAGTATCTATGATCTATGATGGCTTGTGCTTGAATCAGTTTTTATTACCATGTTTGACAAATTGGGATTTATTTTCCAGTTCTATCACTCTGTCTACATTTATTAGTTGGTTTTCTTTCATAAAGAGGAGATTTCTTTTCTTTATCTGTCTTTTATCTATCTATCTCTTATCTATCATCACCATCTATCTATCATTCATTTGCTTTTTATATCAGTGTGAATCCTTGAATCATTTTACTGAATAGATTATAATCCTTTACTGTTATTATTTATTTTGAGCTTCAAATTGTTCCAGATTTCACTAGTTTAAGCCCCTTCAAGCTGACTCTTATTTCTTTAACCTGTCCCCATAATTTATTTTAATACTTCCTTGTTTTCTGACACATCAGGATATCCCAGGATTATCTTGTGATTTTTCAGTCATATCTCTGGATTCAGGCATCTCTTCATAGTTTCCTTTTTGTGGAGAATGGTATTTAGAAACCTAGATCTGGATACTATTTGCTCATTGTTTCTGGGTTTCTCTTGCTTCTTAGTCTTCTTAGCTGATAGAGCTAGGAAACATATACCAGACACACATACCGCACACACGTGTGCATGCACACACACATACACACACACACACACACATCTATTTCTACTTTTATATCTAAGTATCTACATACTTTAAAAACCTCGAATAAACCCGGTTCCAACTCAGCACCACATGGTTTATTCTATCCTTTTCCTTTTCCACATTATACATTCCTACTCTGACAAAGCTGGCTCTCATTATCCACAATACATCTATGTATTTGATTAGTCTTAAAATTTATAGAAAACTTAGTTTCAGAATTGGTAACCTATGTCTTTGTGAAAAAGAAATCTACTAACTAGAGTTCAATATTTTTGTTTGTTTGTCTTTAGCTAAGGTCATATATTGCAAATACTGTGTTCAAAATGTACATGGGCTACTTCTTTATTCCCACCCATTCTTCAGTGTGGTTATAGTATTCATTTATAATTTGTATTTTGGTATATTAACCAAAACACACTTCGGTTAATTTGTTTCTGCTTTTATTCAACTTTAAGATTTTCTCCCAAACTTTTTGATTTTAATTATTTTCTTTTTGATTATGTGAAACAATAGCATGTTTTCAAAATCAAGATTGTATAAAAAAGGTAAATTTAGAGATGTGCCATTTCCCCACCCCCTTCCCTCCCATTCATTCCTTATAGGTAACCAATCACATTAATATTTGACTTATTCTTCTGATACTTCAATTGTTGTTCAATTTCTAATAGCTGAACTCAGTTTCCCTGACATAAATTCCACTTTTTCCCCCACAAAAATAGATTATTTCGATAGATTGAAGTATTCTGTTTTTTTTAATGTCTGAAACATTTATATTAACATATTTCCATACAAATAACCCAAAGAAAGTTTAGTATTAGTTTTTTTGTTTGTTTGTTTTTTGTACTGCAAGTTCTTATCAGTCATCAATTTTATATACATCAATGTATACATGTCAATCCCAATCGCCCAATTCATCACACCACCATCCCCACCCCACTGCGATTTTCCCCCCTTGGTGTCCATATGTTTGTTCTCTACATCTGTGTCTCAACTTCTGCCCTGCAAACTGGTTCATCTGTACCATTTTTCTAGGTTCCAAATACATGCGTTAATACACGATATTTTTTTTTCTCTTTCTGACTTACTTCACTCTGTATGACAGTCTCTAGATCCATCCATGTCTCAATAAATGACCCAATTTCGTTCCTTTTTATGGCTGAGTAATATTCCATTGTATATATGTACCACATCTTCTTTATCCATTCGTCTGTCGATGGGCATTTAGGCTGCTTCCATGACCTGGCTATTGTAAATAGTGCTGCAATGAACATTGGGGTGCATGTGTCTTTTTGAATTATGGTTTTCTCAGGGTATATGCCCAGTAGTGGGATTGCTGGATCATATGTAATTCCATTTTTAGTTTTTTAAGGAACCTCCATATTGTTCTCCATAGTGGCTGTATCACTTTACATTCCCACCAACAGTGCAAGAGGATTCCCTTTTCTCCACACCCTCTCCAGCATTTGTTTTGTAGATTTTCTGATGATGCCCATTCTAACTGGTGTGAGGTGATACCTCATTGTAGTTTAGATTTGCATTTCTCTAATAATTAGTGATGTTGAGCATCTTTTCATGTGCTTCCTGGCCATCTGTATGTCTTCTTTGGAGAAATGTCTATTTAGGTCTTCTGCCCATTTTTGGACTGGGTTGTTTGTTTCTTTAATATTGAGCTGCATGAGCTGTTTATATATTTTGGAGATTAATCATTTGTCCATTGATTCGTTTGCAAATATTTTCTACTGTTCTGAGGGTTGTCTTTTGGTCTTGTTTATGGTTTCCTTTGCTGTGCAAAAGCTTTGAAGTTTCATTAGGTCCCATTTGTTTATTTTTGTTTTTATTTCCATTCCTCTAGGAGGTGGATCAAAAAAGATCTTGCTGTGATTTATGTCAAAGAGTGTTCTTCCTATGTTTTCCTCTAAGAGTTTTATAGTGTCTAGTCTTACATTTAGGTCTTTAATCCATTTTGAGTTTATTTTTGTGTATGGTGTTAGGGAGTATTCTAATTTCATTCTTTTACATGTAGGTGTCCAGTTTTCCCAGCACCACTTATTGAAGAGACTGTCTTTTTTCCATTGTATATCTTTGCCTCCTTTGTCATAGATTAGTTGGCCATAGGTGTGTGGGTTTATCTCTGGGCTTTCTATCTTGTTCCATTGATCTATGTTTCTTTTTTTGTGCCAGTACCATATTGTCTTGATTACTGTAGCTTTGTAGTAAGGGATTCTGTTTTTATTATTAGAATGTACAGGAAAACACATGTGTTTTGGAGTACACAAATTTCGATTTAATATTTCGATTTAATATTTGTTTCGATTTAATATTTCTGTTTACTAATTGTGTAAGATCCTTAGCTTTTCTGATACACGTTTTAAAAAATGAGAATTTTATCAATTTTACAAAATTGCATGTATATGGAAAATAGTCTATGTAATTTGCTTAACACTCAGTATTTGGAAATTTCTCAATAATTGACAGCTGTCATTATTTCTAGTAGTAATGTCATTTCTCACAAAGTAATAATGCAGGTTCTGCTTCTTACAAACACATGGTATTCATTTGCAAATCAATATAAAGCCTACCAATGAATTGTTATTAGTCCCTAAACTGCACCTCATATTACTGATCAGAAAACTGCGGTTCAAAAAATTGTGTTAAAAGGTTTAATAACATTGTGTTAATGTAAGATCCAGGCCTGAACAGTGAATTCCTTTCAACCAAGGACTTCCACTAAGTCCTTCTTATTTTTTACTGGGAGGTAACATGACTTTTTGTTCAATGTCTGGAGTTAGTTACTCTAAAATAGATACATGGGTTCCATTCATTAAGGAATTCAGATAAAGAAACAGGGAAAATACCCTTATATTTGCTCTGTATATGCAACCCATAAATGCTGTTGTGCTTTTCACTCAAAAATAAGGTAGATTCCTTGAAAGGGGAATTCAACTAAACTTATCAAAAAAATAAGAAATAAATTAGAAAAATTTTCTCATAGAGCGAATGATAAGTTCATTTTGAAATTTTATATTTTGACATTTAGTTAAAATGTCTTTGCAATTAAGAGTATTTGTTGAATATGATAATATTACTAACATGGTATCTGAAGTGTGTAATTTATCTCTTAGTCTCTGTGGTTGACTTTAGAATGTAGAAATAAACACTTGACTGCAACACTATTGAAACTCCAGGAGATTTTTCCACTTTAATATTTGAAGGACATTTACAAGAAAGCTAAGATCACTTGAATCCCTGACTTTAGTTTTTATTAGTAGAAGGGCTCAGGTCAACCACTGACAGTTTTTCTCAATTAGGAAACACAATAAGGTATGCAGGTAATATGTACTGCAGCAAAAGAACATTCTGCCCTGGTCATGCAAGCTTTAGTGACATCTTACATAGAAAGGTTGAAGGAATCAAGTCCATTTTGCAGTAATTTTGTAAGCTGGAGTAAGATCGATCCATTCTGCAACAGGAAACTTCTAGACCATAGTAAAAATAAAAACAGTTTATAAAAATGATGTAACACTACAAAATCTAAGCTTTGGTCAAGAGAAAAGACTGAACTTAAAATATCACTAAAACAATATTTCACGTGATTCTCTACTGTGAGTATGTGAGTGTGTGTGCATGTATGCACAAAAGAATTTCCTTGAGGTTACGGAAGTGGAGTAATCAGTTTGCTTTGTATCCTTTCCCTAGATCTTTAGCCATGAATAAGAATCATGCTTAGTTTTCATGAACAATGGTTCATTCCTTATCTCTTGCAACAATTTTAAAAAATACTGATTGTATGTGTATGAGCCTGAAGTTATCTGTGGTGAGCAGCGTATTTGGTCTCAAAGAGCACTGTATTTTTTTCAGACAACATGTTTTCTCTCCAGTGTTAGGAAAACTGAACAGGGAGTCCAGGATGGCCAGCTTTTTCTAGAGAGAGATGATTTGAAATTGTCGACCGGTAATTGGTAAATGTTCCATCCATGTGAGTCTACTGGCTTTTCGTGTCTTTTTCATTTACAGAATACAAGTAAATATTCATACTAGGAGGAAGCTTTTAGCTAGAAGGAAAAATATATTTAACAAATGCTTAGAAGAAAAGGTCAGTTTTTACTTTTTTTTTTTTTTCATTTTCAGTGAATAATAAGCAAGCAATGATTTTAAAAGCTTTTGGAGACCCATGGTCAGTGAAAAACTAAATGCTGCCCTGGGACACATCTTTATGAAAACAATTAACAAGATTTTTTCCCACTGGAATTATATTTTGCCATTTAATGAAAAATAATTCATGCAGATTGCATCAACCAAAATATAACAGTGTTTACTTAGCTATTACCCTCAAAAGTGGTTTAGACCTTGAATAGAAATATCTTGATTCAGGAAAACTTGACTCTTCAGGGAAATATTTTAGGAAGAGTAACTGAAAACCTGAGTTAAAATCATTTTGGTTCATGAAGTGCACTTTGATCATTGACTTCGAAGCATTATCACAAGGAAATCCAATACTCAAAGCAGTATTGGAGGAGAATTGAAATGAAAAGGAAATAACACTACTCTGTTTGAAGTGGATTATGGGTTAGAATTTGGCACAAGCTGAAAGCAGTCCTCATTCCGAAACTTCTTTCTTTCCCCCCCAGCCAATGGGACTATTAACAGTTGCATTGGGGATGTGGGTTTTCTAAAATGATTGCCCCAGTGCCAAATAATTTTCCTGGTGGTGATTCAAACTGGTGGAGGGGGGCGGGGCGGGAGCATGCTAACTCTTTCTGGCTACTGGAGAATATATGTGTAGGGCATATTATTATTGGAAGTTCCAGTTTGTTCCATAAAGATCTCAAAATCAATCTCTCCTCTCTCCCTCCCTCCCCCACTCTCTCTCTCCCCACTTCATCCCCAAACCCCATCCTTCATTCATAATACACAGTTACATTTTAGAGGTCTCTTTGCAGGGGTGAGTAGGTGGAACGAATATGACAAATACAGAATTCGATTTTAGATACATCTCCTGCAAATGCTCTGATTTCAGTAATACTCTACTTTTGACTGTTTCCTTCTCTTTGAATGGAGAATAAGAATTATTTTCTAGGATTTTTCTTAGACCCAATTGAAACAACATATATGACTTGTTCAGCACAGGTTTGGTAAAGAATAAGCTCACTTCTTTTTTCCTTGACATAGAAAAGAGCTATGGAAAATATCACTAACATTACCAGGCCTCACAGTTCAAATATTTGTTACACACACTTGCAATTGTGTGTGTATTAGTAACAGACATTTACCTACATTTATTTCTTCATATTACCAAGACCATAATTTACTTGATAATATAAATTTACCATTTTCATATGTTGGTTCTTTTGCTTTTCTTTTTGTCTTATTTATTTGATTCCAAACCTGTAGGAATACAGCTTAAGATCCTCACACTGTCTGAGAAGAGTCAGCCTGCTTTACACCATGATGTTTTATAACTAACTCAGTTTTAGGAGAAGTATCATAATAAAAATCAGAGTATACATAGAAACCCCCTACTTATTTATATTTATGTAACTTTACAATGTGCTTCCTTTGTTTTCTCATTAGCATACAATGATTTTTGAAGTCACTTTTTGTTTAAATTTTGCAACTATTCATATTCTTTACAATTTGAACATCTGTATAATGTCCTATATTCTGTGGTTCCTTGCTGTCACTTAATCATACCTCTGCCAATGACCTTGAGCAATTCTTATCTCTTTATATCTGTTTCCACATTTGTAATGCTATGATTAGAAATAATCATTTTCCCCTAAAGAGACATAAATGTAGGACATTTTAAAATGCTGGAAGAGGATTGATGATCAAAAACTAAAATGTAAATAAAACCTATATTTATTTCTACCACAGGCTTTGAAGCTGTATGACTGCAAAAATGTGAGGGAAGATATGAGATTGTAAGTGGTAAACTGGAGTGGAAACATTCAGTTGATGTATCTTATTTTCTCAACCTGGGTTATAAAGTTACTATTAAGGTTTCAAAGTCAAGGCAGTATGACTTAGGCTGTCAAGAATGAAAATCTTTATTTTAGAAATTGCCTGTGAATGGGTTCTAGACTCCACAGATAGAACTGTAAAATTCCTTACAAATACGCACTAATCACAGACTCACAAAAACACCGTGATTGAGGAAGTCATAAGGTTAGATTGTTAAAAGACTTTCTGTAGTGCAAACAATATTCTTATTTTGGTTTGGCTTTGATTTACTCTTTAGGTAGACAGTATTCCACCACTTCTTGATTTTAATTTAATAAACTTGAAGTTAGTGAAGATTACTTCTTAAAAATACATTGCTATTTTTATATGACCCATATATTTAAAACTTCATCAGGATAAAGTCTTCAATTAGAACATTTCTCTTTTGAAAAATTGAGAAATGATGGCAAAAGGCCCCACCTATTTTATTTCTAGAAGTTAGCTTTCTTCAAAATATCTATCAGTTAGGGCTTCCCTGGTGGCGCAGTGGTTGAGAGTCCGCCTGCCGATGCAGGGGATACGGGTTTGTGCCCCGGTCCGCGAAGATCCCACGTGCCGCGGAGCGGCTGGGCCCGTGAGCCATGGCCGCTGAGCTTGCGCGTCCGGAGCCTGTGCTCCGCAACGGGAGAGGCCACAACAGTGAGAGGCCCGCGTACCGCAAAACAAACAAACAAAAAAATCTATCAGTTATAGCTAAGAGTCTCCATAGTACTGGCTTATACATACTCTCATTTACAGTTTTCTTGTGGAACATTTCCCCTTCTTCCTTTTTTGCTCCACTACGCACTTGTTATAGGTAAGTCTACATGAAGTCATTTGGCAAAACCTCCTTACTGTCTTTGCCTGCCATTGGTACGGCACTGGCCATGCCAAGGGTGGTGACTACAGATGTATACACAGCTTCCAGTTCTCAGCGTGCCCTGATATTGCTTCATTCAGTGCAGAAGCTAGAGAATGGCTATTTCACATCTCAAAGATGTATTTTACCATGTGTACATTGAAGCAGCTCTCCGTAAGACTAAAATACTGTTACTTAACTCATGAAAAATATTTCTTCCTTGTTTACTTTGTATCCATAGATAAATACACCTAGTCCAACTGGTTTAAATGCTTTATATTCCTCTCAGCTTCCCTGCTGCTACCACTCAGCTACTAGTTTAGACAAACAGCATCAGCAGTGACAATTCCGTGTAAATCAACAACTATAATAAGTAACTTTGGAAAAATAAATGAGGAATCGTGCCAGGACAGGAAAATTGATAAGTATTTTTCTATTAACAGTTACTAAGACCTAGTTTAAGTAAAAACTTTACTGCTACCATTAGAAGTAACCAAGTACTCAGTCAATATTATTTTATAAAATGAAATATATGAATTTCTTGTTTTATTATCCATTTATTTATTCTTTAATGATAGAACATTTGGTGTCTCTCTTTTTTAGTAATTGACACCATGATTTTATTTTCCAAACCTGAGTTTCCATCTGACATTTCTTTTAAGAGCGATGTTGATATTCAGGTAACCAAGCTCATCATCTTCACTATATAGTTGATATGATTGGTTAATTTTTTGATTCACATGGTCTAGAATCCAGTTTCTCTCATGATGATTATTTACATTTTTTATCAGATTTTATATTAATCTGAAAAGGGAATTCCACTATTTTAGCCTCTCTTTGCTTCAATCACTCTTACACAATGCTGTGAGATTATTGTTGATCAGGTTATTGGCATTTTGGAATTTAAGGTTTTAGAGGTTAAGATTCAGGTGCTGACAAGGTTTGAAATGTGATCATTGAGTAAATGTTGCTGAAGTAGTAGAGATCATGGACCTGTAAGATCAGGTTGTTGAAATCACCCTTGATTTTGATAACAGCTATTGATAAGAGATAAAATATGATCCAAGTTCTAGAATGGTCAATGAAAAAGAAGTAACTTGGAAGTCACTCTGGTTATCCCACTTATGGCACTCTCCACCCTTTACCATGTATGGGGCCAACTGTGTACGTAGCTTACCTTCTTTCACAAAGTGTAGTCCCCTTGAGAGATGTTTTGTGTATTATTATCGCAGTCTTATCCCAACATTTATATAACCGTGCCACACGTATAATATGTATGTAAAAATCATTTGTTGAGTGAATACTAAATGAATATTAAACAGAAGGGAGGGAGGAAGGGAGGAGGGACAGAGGGAGGGAGGGAGGAAGGAAACACATAAGAAAAAGAGTATTTGAAATGTTTTATAAGATGCCTTTTTGGCTTCTAATGTTATCCTGCCAGAAGAAATGAAATAACGTTTTCCTAAAGATGGACTATATCTTTGCCTCTGTATTTTCTAGAATTCCATGAAAAGACAAAACAGGAATTTAAAAGATTAATATGTAATTGGATTAAAACTAACCAGTGGTTCAAAGGATGTATTCCAGTAATGAGACTTGAGAAAATGTTTTGGAGAAGATTCTCATCAAATAGGACTGTCTCCAATATAGCAAACAAAGCTTCAGCAGCACTGCACCATGAATACAAGCATAATAGTGAAAATAAACCACATAATTTAACATTTGTGATACACCTCCACCTTCTCCAAAATGCAAATCTTCATACCTTTTCCTTTTTGAACATCGCAGATTTGTGTTAGGAAGAGTTGAATAAGAAGTGCAGTACCCACCAGGCCCTCTCCTGATTCCTTCAGAAGAGAATACAGAATAAAGAGGTAGAGAAAAGCATATACAAGTAAACATTCTCACCTCATGAGGAGGGGAGGTCAAAGGCAAGGAACTCCTAAAGAAATTTTGCACTATATGGTTTGTGTGTGTGTGTGTGAGAGAGAGAGAAAGAGAGAGAGATCTTTTCTGGTAATGGAAGAAGTTGTTGAGTCCTGCTTATTTACTGCCAGTTGATGAAAAGATGGATTTCATAAGGGATAATCAGATACCTCTATCATACACTTTATAGAGAATCTATTTTCCTCAAAACATATTGATATTATAACCAAAAATTTTTTAAATTATATTTTTTCCCTGGTGGCGCACTGGTTGAGAGTCCGCCTGCCGATGCAGGGGACACGGATTTGTGCCCCGGTCCGGGAAGATCCCACATGCTGTGGAGCGGCTGGGCCCGTGAGCCATGGCCACTGAGCCTGCGCGTCCAGAGCCTGTGCTCCGCAACGGGAGAGGCCACGAGAGTGAGAGGCCCGTGTACCGCAAAAAAAAAAAAAAAAAAAAAAAACCAAAATTATATTTTGAGGAAAAACAATATTGACTTGATAGTCTGGCATAACCCAAGACTAAAATTTAGAATGGACTGACTACAGATTCATCTTACAATCTTGAATAAGCATCATTTCTACAATAGTGTTTTTAATAAGAAATTGCTTTTGTAATTTTAGGATCACAGTGTTGTGCAAGTCCAAAGAGTTCCATTCACTTTTTATGATATGCGGCTAGCAACTCCAGAAACAGAACTGAGTGGGTGGTACAATCTGGGGTTAGGTAATGAAGACAACTTGAACTCTCAGAACTACTGAGGAAATAATCTTTGTTGTTTATTAAGAGCAGGTTCACATACTTTAAAAATTAGCTGAAAAGAAAGATATCTAAGATGTACAGAGAAGTCAGGAAAATATTACAGCCTGGATAAACACACACACACACACACACACACACACACACACACACACACACACTTTCTAGAAGGGTAAAATCATACCCCACTAACCTCTTTAAGATATAATCCTCCTGTGAGTTTTCTTATAACATCCACAGACAGCAAGTACTTGCATTTCCACAGTCTTCACTATAAATATCAAAATATTCTTCATCCTTTAAGGAAGAGATATATACAAATATATAATTTGTATGTCAACATCAGTAGATTATTTTCTGTTTTTCTGACATGACATGATTTTACCATTATTTACAGTTTTTGATTTGTGTTTGTTGGAGATTCTATGATAATGACCTGTATCAGCCATTGTGGTATTGACTGCTTATTGTTCCTAATAACCATTTGTCCTATTCTTTCTCACTAAAAGGACCAGCAATATTTAACCAGGTACCTGACTAGCCAGAGTACCTTACCCAGACTGCATTTTTCAGCCTTCTTTCTAAGAGTAGTCATGAGACTATGTTCTGACCAATGCAGTATGGTTGGACCTAAATCAAGCAGAAGGTGGAAATGTGCTTGGTTAGGTGGACTTGGTATCATGCATTTGTCATCACCATGACTATCTTATTCACTGTTCCAAGGAGAATGAAAGGGGTGTGGGGCCAAACTGGACCCTATCTTCCATAAGGAGGAAGGCCTACAGAAGAGAGGCTGACCTCCACTGATTCATGGATGTGTGCTGGTGATTAAATTATGCTTATTTTAAGCCACTTAGTTTCTGGATAGTTTGTTTCACAGCATTATCAGGACAATAGCTTATTTTCATATTATTCTATCTTCTTTAAGCTCTTTTCATTTTGGATTTTCTGCCACTCACTATTCCTAACTAAATAGCTAAAACTATTCCTAACTAAAATGTTGTACACAATGTGTATTACCTTGTTTAAAAATTAAAGTTATTTAAAAAATAATTAAAGTTATTTTGGCTTTTTCTATCTCAATGGCAGAGGCTTCTCAATTGCTGCAACAATCCTCAGCTTCCTTGTCAGGCAAGAAGAGTGTGATGAAAGGGTCACTCCCCACACACTTTATTTCCAATAGCAACATCACATCTAATATTTTAAATGTTAAAGGAATCATAGAGTGTACCTTTAAACAATTTTAACTTGTTTAAGAAATCCTATTTGATTTTGTTCTTACAATTGGGTTTTTTTTTTTTTTTGAGGAAAATAGTGTCATATACAGTTTACAATTTGTGAAATCATTTAAACAAAAGCCATTATGTAGTCAATGAAAATGGTATTTAAAATATATTAATATAAGCTTGGGTTGAAATGCCTTTTAGTGGCCACATAACTTTAGAATTATTATTAAAATATTCAGAGGCTCAATTCCCTTATCAAAAAAACACAAATGTTAATAAACTCTTTGCAATCTTGTTATGGGTATAATATTATCTGATAGTTTTAATATTAAACAAGTGTTATGAACAAAAGCAGACAATCCAGCTCCCATTATGAAAATTTCCACATAATCGGGTCCTTTCTCTGCATTTCTCAAACAATATCAATGACATGCAAACGTCACAGCAAAGACTACTTGAATTCTTCCTTTTCTTTCCTGAAAAATGCACTCATTCTTTGAAGGTCTCTTTTCAAAATCCTTTGTAAACCCTCCTCAACGTTCCTATTCCTTTTCCCCAATGATACTCCCATCTAATCTCTTCTTTACCCCCTCTCCTGGGTCAAAAAGCACAAAAGATTCCTCTAAAGGTAGACAGTTACCTCTTGAGGGAGAACATTGAGGGGGAGATACTGAGCAAATTCCTGTAATAAAGTAGGAGGGAAAAAATGTTGACAATATTTTAATAAATGTCATCCTATACATAGACATCAAATCAAATATATTTATATCTTTCTATCTATCTTTCTATCAGCACAGTATCTGGTGTGTATTTGAAGCTCAACAAATATTAATATTCTACCATTATTTTATTTAATTCTCACAACTCTGAGTACAAGAGACAGGAAAAAATATTATAATCCTTTTTTAATAAATAAGAAAGAAAATGTAGAAAGTTTGAGTTAAATATTCATGACCATATGGCTAAAAAATGATGAAAAGTAAATATAAATGGAGAAAAGGGTAAGAAAAAATTTGTGTGTGTGTATGTTTTCATCTCAATATTCAACATTTAATGTGCCCCATATTCTAACTAAGATTTTAGGTTTTATGACTTTGATATTCTTAAAAATTAAGGTCTATCTTATATGAAGCCACATACAAATATCTTAAGTGTTTAACTCAATGTAAGTCAAGATGAGGTGAGCATACAGCATGAAAACTCTGCCATGATCAAGTTATAGAATATTTCCAGCACTCCAGAATGCATTCTCATGCTCCTTCCCAGTTAACATTCCTCTCCAATGGTAACACCTGTCTTGATCTCCTGCATAAAATATTTTTGTGTATTTTAAAATTTAATATAAATAACATTTTAATGAGAGCAGGTTCTACTCTCTTGTGTCTTGACTTCATTCTCCCTACATCATCCATCCATTTTGTTGCATGTTCTTAATTTTTATTACTCATTGTATGAACAAACTAGTTTATTTCATCTTATCCATTTGATGTCATTTAAATTGCTCTCAATTTGAGGCAATTATGAATTTTTTGTCCATGTTTTTGGAATTTCTAGACATTCATTTCTCTTGGGCATATATCAGGAGTGGACTTGCCAGGCTTTATCATACATGTATAATTAATTTTATTTAATAATGCCAAATAATTCCCAAAATAATTGTATTAATTTGCACTGACACAAATAATATAAAAGATCTAGTTGCTCAACATCTTTGCCAAAACATGGTAATATCAATATTTTAATTTTAGCCATTTTGTTGAGTGTTTAGTACCACCTAACTATGGTTTAAATTTATTTGATGATAAATAATGCTGAGCACACTTTATATATTTTAGACATGGATAGCTCATCAGAGCAGTGCCTATTCAAAACTTAGTTGCATTAAAACTTGCTTAACACCCTTTTTATTGTTTTGAAGATTATTTTTGTAATTTAGATTCATATCCTTTGTAGGCTTTATCTGTGGCAAATTTCATTCATTATGACTTTCATATTTCACTTCCTTAATGGAATTTTTTTATGAATTACAGATTAATTAAATAAAGCTTAATTGATCTATCTCTTCTTATATGATTAATACTTTTTTTGAACTTAGGCTTTTAAACAAATAGAATAGAGTAGAATAATTTCTACTTACCATGTCATACTTATGTATTATATTTATATATGATGATCTACATAGCTATATGAGAATGTATATATATATATATATATAATACACATAAAAAATGAAATACTTTCTATTTACTGTATAAATTGTGTGGGAGAGGAAGAGAGAGCAAGCTAGAATTTGAATATGCTTAAAAGTAGTTTGTTTTATGGATGGGCCAAAATGTTCATTCGTTTTTTTCCATAACATGGCTCTAGTAGCACTTAGTTGTCTTTAACTTCATTTGAAACAATTTTGTTAGATTTTGTGTGACAGCTGTCATATTAGCATGCATTTAAAAAGACATCAAAATTGGTGAATTTTTGTGTAGCCATTTTATTATTGAAGACAGAGAATAAAAGCAACATTTTCAGCCTATTATGCTTTATTATTTCAAGAAAGGTAAAAACACAACTGAAAGGCACCAAAAGATTTATATAGTGTATGGAGAAGGTGCTGTGACTGATCGAACATGTCAAAAGTGGTTTGCAAACTTTCATGCTGGAGATTTCTTGCGGGATGATGCTCCACAGTCAGGTAGAACAGTTGAAGTTGATGGCGATCAAATAAAAACAATAATTGAGAACAATCAACGTTATACCACATGGGAGACAGGGACATAGTCAAAATATCCAAATCAAGTGTTGAAAATCATTTGCATCAGTTTGGTTATGTGAATTGCTTTGATGTTTGGGTTCCACATAAGTTAAGCAGAATAAACCTTCTTGACCGTATTTCTGCATGTAATTCTCTACTTAAACATAACAAAAATGCTCCTTTCATTTTTAAGGGTTTTTTTTTAACATCTTTATTGGAGTATTATTGCTTTACAATGGTGTGTTAGTTTCTGCTATATAATAAAGTGAATCAGCCATGCATATACATATGTCCCCATATCTCCTCCCTCTTGTGTCTCCCTCCCACATTCCCTATCCCACCCCTCTAGGTGGACACAAAGCACTGAGCTGATCTCCCTGTGCTATGGAGCTGCTTCCCACTAGCTAGCTATTTTACATTTGGTAGTGTATATATGTCCATGCCACTCTCTCACTTTGTCCCAGCTTACCCTTCCCCCTCCCCGTGTCCTCAGGACCATTCTCTATGTCTGTGTCTTTATTCCTGTCCTGTCCCTAGGTTCTTCAGAACCACTGTTTTTTTCCTTTTAGATTCCACATATATGTGTTAGCATATGGTATTGGTTTTTCTCTTTCTGACTTACTTCACTCTGTATGACAGTCTCTAGATCCATCCACCTCACTACAAATAACTCAATTTTGTTTCTTTTTATGGCTGAGTAATATTCCATTGTATATATGTGCCACATCTTCTTTATCCATTCATCTGTTGATGGACACTTAGGTTGCTTCCGTGTCCTGGCTATTGTAAATAGAACTGCAATGAACATTGTGGTACATGACTCTTTTTGAATTATGGTTTTCTCAGGGTATATGCCCAGTAGTTGGATTGCTGGGTCGTATGGTAGTTCTATTTTTAGTTTTTTAAGGAACCTCCATACTGTTCTCCATAGTGGCTGTATCAATTTACATTCCCACCAACAGTGCAATAGGGTTCCCTTTTCTCCACACCCTCTCAAGTTGTGACGGCAATGAAAATTGGATACTGTACAACAATGTGGAACAGAAGAGATTGTGGGGCAAGCAAAATGAACCACCACCAACCACACCAAAGGCCGGCCTTCATCCAAGGAAGGTGATGTTGTGTATATGGTGGGATTGGAAGGGAGTCCTCCATTATGAGCTCCTTCTGGAAAACCAAATGATTAATTCCAACAAGTACTGCTCCCAGTTAGACCAACTGAAAGAAGCACTCGATAAAAAGCGTTTAGAATTAGTCAACAGAAAACGCATAATCTTCCATCAGGATAACACAAGACCGCATGTTTCTTTGATGACCAAGCAAAAACTGTTACAGCTTGGCTGTGAAGTTCTGATTCATCCACTGTATTCACCAGACATTGCACTTTCGGATTTCCATTTACTTCAGTCTTTACAAAATTCTTTTAATGGAAAAAATTTCAATTTCCTGGAAGACTGTACAAGGCACCTTGAACAGTTCTTTGCTCAAAAAGATAAAAAGTTTTGGGAAAATGGAATTATGAAGTTGCCTGAAAAATGGCAGAAGGTAGTGGAACAAAAGGGTAAATATGCTGTTCAATAAAGTTCTTGGTGAAGATGAAATATGTGTCTTTTATTTTTACTTAAAAAACCGAAGGCACTTTTTGGCCCACCCAATATTATAAAGTTAAAACATTTTTTATTGTGTGTATACTACTATTATGTATTTTTATAGAGAGAGAATTTGTTAAGCTAAAGTGATATCCTTTAGACTTCACAATGTTATACTCTTTTTATCTTTTGCTTCAATAGAGTAAAATAAGATTAAATCAGACATTGGACTCAGAGACAAAACTAAGCAGCTTAATTTGAACACTTGATTCCTTAATTCCATTCACATTGGAAATATCATTAAGCTATGTTTCTTGAAAAAGAAAGGAACATTTGAGTTAGTATACATTAATGTTGCAATACCTGGATAAGCAAAATAAATTTTATTCTGGGTTAAATTAGTTACTTTTTTAAATGGTTAAATGGATGGAATTAGAGAAATATTAGTACAAGATATTAATTTTTATCTGAATTTTATTTTAAATTCAGTAATAACGGACACTATATGGAGAGGAAAAGAAAAAATAAGTTGGCAGTATTGTGCCCCAAATGACAAGGTGACAGATGTTTCCATATTGTCAAGAGATTATTTGATGGGTTTTTTTTGAAGTTTTTAGGTGTCTGTGAGTCTTAATTACAGAAGCGCCAAGAGCAATCAGACTCGCTAGTATAATTCTGAAATTTGCAAAAGGAAAAAAAAGACAAATCTAAAAACTCTTGTGCAAATATAGACTTTTCAAATATACATATTATCTTGTTGACATTTATTGATATATGCCAGGGACTTTCATATTCTTAATATTTTCCTTGAGACTTATGAATCATTATTGAACAACTGTAGACTCATATTATAGAATACCTTTTAGTATGTAATTTTTCTAATCATACTTCCTGGGAAAATATATATATATATGTCATCAGAGATGGTTGTTCTCTGTAATCTCTCTACAGAGTAAGTATCTGAAGGCTGAAATTGTTTTGGACTGAATTGTGTACCCTCCCGCTCAAATTCATATGTTGAAGCCTTAAAGCCCAGTGTGACTGTATTTGGGATAAGTCCAAGAAGAAAGTAATTAAGGCCAAAATGTAATCATAATGGTGAGGCGACTAATCTGTTAGGATTTGTGTTCTTATAAGAAAAGGAAGAGAAACCTCTCTCTCCAAACTCACAGAGAAAAGGTCATGTGAGGATAGAGTGAGAAGACCACCATCGACAAGCCCAAGGAGAGAGGTCATCCAAAGCCATCCTTGCTGGAACCTTGATCTTGGGCTTCGAGCACCCAGAATTGTGAGAAAATACATTTATGTTGTTTATACTGCCCTGCGGTATAAGGAAGCCCAAGCAGACTAATACAGGACTTATCCAGTTGACTTTAGAATAACCTTTATCAAAGCTTCTTATGCTCAAAACCAAAACTTAAAAGTGGAGGTATTTGAAACAAATGTGTTTGTATCATAATTACAATGGTTGTAGGTGAAATATTTATTACTTTGTATTAAGTAACTTTTCCATATTCATGCTGTAATAATCAAGAATCATCTCCAGTGAAATATGTCATTGTTCATGAACAAACCTTATCTTTAATTATCTGTGTCTCTATTTATTCAGTGGTTGAAACTGGAAGTATCTTCATCATCATGACACATATCACATTCCTGTCCATCCCATTTTTCCAAGCCCATCCAAATACACATATGCTGCATGAAAACTTTTGATCATATCAATTTAAATTGATTTTTCACCCTCTGGGACTTCTGAGGATTTAGTTGAGCACCTGTTTGTCAGTTTTTAAACTGTTATTTAGTATATCCTTTCTATTAAATACTTTTTAAAGACTATGTATAATGTTAAATTATTTCCTGGATAATAGTTAAGAGCATTACTTATGGCTTCAAAGAGATAAGAGATCAGACATCTGCTCTCCTAATTATATCTGTGCCCCTTAAAAAGTCATTTAGTTAACACTCAGAGTCATTATTTGTAAAATAAGGTAGTTCTAACCATCTCAATTTTGTTTTTTTGAGAATAAGCATAAGTTGATAAACATAAAACACTAAAAATATTTCTTGACAGAATCATTGTTCAAAGGTATTACCTATGAATAAGTTTTACATTATTGTTTTTATATTAACAGGTACTTCACTAATACTTGAATAAATTAATGAAGGCTAATAATTATTTCAAAAATACTATTTCAAAAGTACTGTTCATAAAGTGTAAATTGAAAACTACTAAAATATAGATTAATATTGCCTCTCTCTTCAGAAAGTTTTTAATTGATAAAGAGAACTATAACATATATTTAAAAATATAAAAATGGAATGGACTGAATTTCATGTATCATGTGCAAACAAAATATTGCAGTTCAAAAGTGAGAGAGAACTTATGTTCAGGGAAAATATTAGCATATGAATCATTTTTGAGCAAGGCTTGGTGGAAATGTAATAATTCCTGTAGTTTGAAATGAATTATAGCAATTTCCACGTAGAGAAAAATGCCTTTGGAGAAGGCTTAAGGTTATTGCAAAGTGGTGTGTTGTATGATTTGTTCTTTAGCATGAGGCTGTGCAGAAGAGAATAGAATGGTAAGATCAGAAAAGGAGACTTGGTACAGGCTGACGTCAACCCTGAGTGCCTGGCTAAAATCCTACTCTGATTTTGGCAGTTAATCATGGAGAAAATGATATGAGAAGGCACAGTTGTGAGCAATGTAGGTGAGGGACAATGTAGGTGGCACTTTAGGGAATCATTTCCATAGTCTAAGGTGATGGATAATGAAGATCTGGCCTAGGATAATGAGAGGAAGTAGATTAAACACATTTAAATTAAAGATTAACATCTTGCCAGGAGTGCATACCGAAAGGAAGATGGGGTGAGCTTTCTGAGAAAGCCTCTCATTTTGTTTAGAATTATGAGAACTGTGTTCCCTTATTGGTTACATGTAAGATGACTGACTTAGAAAGAGTGTGGAAAACGTTATGAAGGGCTCAGAATAAATGATTATACAGCTGAAAATGAACTCCTTGAGATAAAGGAAATGACATTATTTATTAAGCTCTGATAGAAGTGAAAAGCTATTTACCACACATTTTGGGGAACATGATGATTTCATTTGAATATGTAATAAATATTAATAGATCATGTGAATATCAAAAACAATGAGGAATCTGATGGGACCCAACAGTCACCATGACTTTATTAATAAAATTGAACATCTTGGTTATGGTTTAATTTTGGGGGGAATTTTGAAGGTCAAAGTATATATGTGCAAGTTGTGCTAATGAGAAAAGATGATAATTCACTCTCTTGTTAGTATATCTACTACTCTAAGAAGAATAATTAAATGGAATTTTCACAGTGCAAGGACATTTTTGCACTTTCAAAATGTTAAAAGATTTATTCCTTGCTTAGTGATAGAGACATAGCAATTAAAACTCTAAACATAATCTTCTTATACTCAAATAGTTTCTACAAAATTGTAATTTTGAATTTGGTTTTCACCAAAGGAATAAAGCAGCATAGGGTAGCAGTTTGCTAGCACAAAAGAGTATTACTTCAATCACCTTAAGAATAATCCTTATTCTCATGGGGTTGATTTCAACCAGGAAGCATTCAGCAATGGGGCAAAGAGAGTAGCCAAATTTAATAAGGCTGACAGGTTCTGACTTACTGTCTTTTCCTCCCAGGGATGGCAATCTCATTCAAGTGACATAAACATGAAACCCAAGAATAACTGCTTAGCTGAATGATGGTTTTTATTCCAAGTATTACATTCCAAAACAGAGTTTTTGATATGAGTTTGTAGAATGAAATCAGAAACAGCATTATTTTTTCATGCATAAGTAAGTAATTAATAAGAAAGGCATGCAAGGAAATTACAACTCAATACAGTCTAAATAGTGATTTTTCCCCCATTAGCATTTTAGGGTTTTAGAAATTCTATTCCTTTCAGATCCATTAAACACTGAAACCTGTCCACTGTAGGCTGAATAATAAAACTCACAGGCTATGGAAATTGACTTTGAAAAAAAGAAGGATTTATAGTCTCGACCTTTGATCTTTGCAGAATCTGAGAAGTTTACCCTGTACTGAGATGGAGGGAACTTTTATTAGGAAATGAAAATAATCCCTTTTATTAAAAAGAATGTGGAAGTGTATGCTTTGCAGCTAATTCAAAGCTACTGTAAATAAAACTCCTAGTGTTACAGTCAGATAGGAGGAAACCACCCCTTCACTTTTGCCTTCTCTTCTTCAGTAATTCCAGTCTTCGATAGAAATTGGTAAATGTTTCCACTGAGGCAGTAACTGCACAGCTAATAAGGAACATGGAATGTGCATAAAATCATCACTGAAGTGAATGGCATTCAACTAGCATAAACTGAGTAATTGTCTATGTACTTTTATAATCAAATTCACTCGCTTTCCAGGTAGTTCAATTAAACTGTACCTCATTAATGCCTTCGAGAATAAAGAAAGCCATCTTGCAAAATTTTAAATGACCTCAATCGAGTCAGCTCAAAAAAATACACTGAAATTGAACTATCTAAAAAATTGACCTTGAAAAGCCTCTGTGTGCTTTCGTAATCCTTTTAAATTAAATTATCCCTTCTAATTATTTACTAGCTGTTTAATTCCCTTACATTTTCTTTAATTTCCAACCTTTTAGCTCACCTTTGCCACAAAATTTTCTACAGGCAAGAGGGAAAAAAAGATACTTTCATCATAATGATGTACTGTTGATTCTGTATCTAAAGTCATTGTAATTCTGGAAGTTGTTCTAAGGTTCAATGGATGTTTGCCAGAATTTGAGTCTTTGAGAGCTAAGTACTTCTTGTTATATGGAGTAACACTCCCTGCATGGAAATAAGTTTACTCCCTTTACCTACGTATAGCTAAAATCTGGAAGGAAAAGTAAAAGCTCCTATCATGCATGGCAATAGCCTCTGTCTGCATCCCTTGTCTCCAGGTGTGAGTAGCATGGTGTATGCATACAATACTGGATAAATACTTGAATGCATTGAATGAAAAAGTATACATGCTTGAAATAATGAGAATGATTTCTATAAGCTACCTTCATAAAGCAGGTTTATTCCTTTGTGTTATGCTGGGACAGTGTATAAGCAAAAGTAATCTCTCACCTCCATTCTTTCCTTTTTTAGTTTCTTTTCCTGATTTTTGCTGTATGAATATATAATACTTCAAGATCAAGAGACAGAGAGGAAAAAATATACCATCTGCCCCTCCAAATTAACTGTCTATGTCTTTTAAGAAATTAATAGAATTGTTCTTGATCTATTATGCAAAAAATTGTTAATTTAACTAGGAAAATAATAAGTAAAAATGACTATAATACAACTCAAATACACTAGATAAACGCACACTTTCTAACAGTGTTTGACCTGCATACTAATCTTTGTTATTTAAAACCAAAAATTAACAGAGCTGCATATAGGTGCATGACACTGTCTTGTTTCATCAGAGATAAGTTTTTAAGAGCAAGTTTCTTCTTTCATTCCTTTAGCAACATGCTCCTTCTCATATATGCAGTTATGCTACATTGCTTGAGGCTGTGCTTCTATGAATCCTTAACATGTTTCTGCTGCCCTCTCTGCTTGTGATTACCCCCATTTCAGCTCACTTTACAGCAGCAGTTGGGTGTCCTGCTGTCTTCTATTTCCTGCACATGTGCAGCTTAGTAGAGTTGTGCTATGATGAATATTGTTTCAATGTTGCCAGACCAGTTATAGTAAAGGATTGTATATCTAGTGTCTGTGTTTCTATCACTGCTGTTCAGTAGTGGTCAGAGGTAGGTTGATGAAACAAACTCTGAAGCCATATATCTTACAGATTATAAGAAACTTCCAGAATGCACAAGCCCTGCTTAGGGGGCAGTGGCTGCTCTGGCACAGTCTTGTCTGAAGTCCAGAGTATCAGAATTCCTCTAGAAGTCACTCCTAAGCTGCACCCCAACTGAGACGAGTTTAAGGTCCATCCTTTGAACTCCTATGAACATACTTTCCCTCTGTATTTATCATGGATACCAAGAGGACAGAAACTACGGTTTAGCCATCCAAATGTGCCTTATATATTGCCTGGCACAAAGTAGGGGTGTATAAATACATTGATGGATTAAACATTAACTACATTATAAATTGAAAAATGGGATAAAACTCTGGCAACATTAAAGTCATTCTGCTGTTGCTATTTCTAATACTTTCTTTCCTACTCTTCACTGGATCAATGGCTGCCATGCCTAAAACGTTTTATTTTCTCTAGGAAAGAAAGCACACAAAATAACCAGAGGAAAAAATAAGTCACTGAGTATCTTAAGCAGCAACAAATCTAATAAGTCAGGTGATTTGAGATTTTCAAGAGGTAAGATTTTTAGAAAGAAACTGATTTGTTTGTTTAATCCACAGGTTAAGAGTTTGGTGGATTCAGAGCATAGTTTATGCTTTAAAAAAAAAAAGTTTGCACATGTGAGCATGTGCGCGTGTCTTGGTGCTGGGGGTGTGGGAGGTATATGTTGATTATATAAGAGCCTGTTTTCCAAGAAAAAGAAATAATCTAGGCAGATCCCTGCAAAGATCACATAAAAGAGGAAATAAAGCGGACAGTGGTGTCATAGATAAAGGCTTCCACTTTCCCCTAGGGCATCAACAAAGAAGAGTTACAATTGAGGACAGATGTGTTTGTTCAAAAAGTGTCAGATATACCCATTTCCCCAACCTCTGATGACTCTGTGCGGTACAACAAATTATTATAAAATGTCCCATATCTTTAAAAAAATTAAAGAAAGCTAAGAGTGGGCCAGTGGAACTGGAGAGGCCTTATATCTGATGAGGAAGAGTCACTTCAGTGGCCTAGTAGCCTACAAAATAACTGGCTTGTGTTCATAAAGAAATGTCAATGTCATGAATGTTTGGGGGAATGAGGAAGACAGTGGCAGCTCAGCAGTGGGGGATGTGGGAATAAAGCCTGAAGAGATGAGAAAAGATGCTGCTCTAAACCAAAGATTTATAAAGAAAGAAAATCTGACTTACCTTCTTAATTTTGCCTATGTCATCCCTTTCATACCCTCACCCTTATTTAGGTCACCCCATACCTCACTCCTATTTATTTAGATCACATCAAGGGAAAAAAAGAACAGGGGAAAAGGGAAAAACTTCAATTTACTGAGAAATTCTGAATTGGATTTAAAAATTGAAATTGAAAGTTACATAATTAGATCCAATTAGAAAAATACAATATTACTTTTCCATATATGATTAGGCAGAATTCATAGCACTACAAAAATTTCCAAGTGTAGCAGAAAATCAAAATTGATACAAACAAGAACAAAGTTATAACTTGCTTATCATTGCCTAGATAAATCCTGAATCCCTCTTCTAATCCTTTGTACTCCAGGATGAATTTCTTTATTATAGCTTGTCCGCTCCTTCTTCCTGCCCCAAGCATGCCCATGATTTTGTCTTTGCTTAATAAAAATTGTCATTTGTTGTCCTTATACAGAAGTCGACTCCTCTTTCTTCCTTCTGACCACCAAAAATTGAATTACCCTTCATATCTTAAATTTTCACCATTTTCTCTGCTCTCACAAAAGGCACTAATTTGAAATAAAACGTTAAAGGAATGAAAATTTCCCTAAGAATTATAACTTCAAGCTTTGGATAGGTTACAAGAATAAAATCTCCCTTGTGCAATTTTACCAATTATTAGCTCATTTCCTCTGCGATTTCTCTGTCTCTGTCTCTCTGTTTCTGTCTCTCTCTCAATATATCCCGTATCTGTGTGGGTGTGTGTCTGTGTCTGTGTTTGTTGTATGCATTTTTTAACGTATAAGAGTAGGTTTCAGGCATCATTACCTTTAATCCTTTTAATGTTTCAATTTTCATTTACTAAGAATATGGCTATTATCTTAAATAGCCTCCTTAAAATTAATAAATTTGTGAAGTTTAACAGTAATACAATACTTTATTCTAACCTACAATCCACACTCCAATTTATTCAATCGTGCCAATAATGTCCTGTGCAGGATTGTTTTCAGTGCAGGATCTCATCCAGGTCATGTAATGAATAAAGTTTGCTTGTCTCTTTAGTTTTCTTTCATCTGGGACAGTTCTTCAGCCTTTCTTTGACTTTCTTGACATTGAGATTCCTTGAAGAATGCAAGCCGGTTATTTTATAGACTATCTCTCAGTTTGGATTTGTCTGCTGTTTCCTCATGATTAGATTCAGGTTATGCATTTTTGGCTGGCACAATTCTTAACGTAATTCTGTGTCCTTCTCAGGACATCACGATGGAGGCCTAGGATGTTCCTTGGCAATTTATTGGTGATGTTAATTTTGCTCACTTGGATAAAATGTTGTCCATTTTATCCACTTCATAATTACTATTTTTCCTTTTGTAACTAATAATTAATTTGAGAAGAGGTCCTATCCTATAAGAATATGTAAATACCTTGTTCCCCATCAAATCCCCTCCTCCTACTGATTAAGCATGTATTGCTGATTCTTTCCAGAGTCAATTTGTACGGTGTTAGCTGTAAAGGTAATTATTTAACTCTACAATCTGTTCTCTATTTATTAGTTGATACTATACTGAAATGAAGAATTTCCCTTCTTCACAGGTTATTTATTCTTTAGTTATATATTTATGCGCACAGAGATACAGACATGCATGTGATTATTTTCAATGTAGGCTCACAGACTCTCACTTTATTCAGTAAGACCTTTAGCAAATTTCTGCCCTTGGATGGTAAATTGCACCCGTTGGGCTTATTTGGAACACTGCCAGCTGACTCCTCTAGCTTTTTTCCACAACCCCGTCATCATCTTTAAGCACTTCTTTATTTTCTGGCAAAGCAAGATGTTTCAGTCTCATCATCAAACTTCCCTGTCTCAGACCTAGAATCAGTCATTTAACCAAGGGTTTGCCATTTCTTTTAGTAAGTAATGGTATTTAGAAACCGTTATTAGTGCTCAATTGTTGCCTAACTAGTCTCCTCAACATTCAATGGCTTAAAACAATATTAAACATTTGTTATCTCACACAGCTTCTCTGGGTAAAGGATTCAGGCTGGGTGTTTCTGGCTAGGGCTTCTCATGAGTTTTCTGTTAGCTGTCCACTGGGCCTGCAGTGGCCTGAAGTTTTGACTGGGGGCTGAAGGAGCCACATGGACCACTCATGTGGTTGGCATGTTGGTACTGGTTGTTTGACAGAGACCTTAACGTGCTCTCCAGTGTGGGCGTCTTGCTAGGTTGGCTGGAGTGTTCTCATAATAATGTGGCTGGCTTCCTCCAGAGTGATAGATGCAAGGAAACGAGATAAAAGTATTAATATCTTTTATGACCTAGCCTTGGAAATCACACACTATCACATCTGGTGTCTCTTGGTCATTCAAGCCCTGATTCAGTGTGAGAGTGAACCACATAGGGTAACGGTAGGAGGAGGTAAGTGTCATTGGGTTAAATCTTAGAAGCTGATTACAACAGGAATCAAGAATCAGTGACATTAGATGTACTCATTTGTACTGATACATCACTGCTCCTGGGCTTTTCAGTGAACAGAGCCAGAACATATAGGGTGTATATATGCGTGTATGTGAGTATGTGTGTATATACAAATATTTGAAATAATGAAATAATGAATTTCAATATAAATTTACTCACTTAAAAGTCCTTCAATAAACGTAAAATTGTTTCAGAGTTTCTATTCACATGCTTACTGAGAAAAGTTGAAGGATTTTTAAAGTCGTTGAAATATTCTTTAGAATAAGAATGTTAGTCAAAGTAATTTATTTAAAAGTTAAGATGTGGTACATATATACAGTGGAATATTACTCAGCCATAAAAAGGAACAAAATTGGGTCATTTGTAGAGACGTGGGTGGACCTAGAATCTGTCATACAGAGTGAAGTAAGTCAGAAAGAGAAAAACAAATATCATATATTAATGCAGTTATGTGGAATCTAGAAAAATGGTACAGATGAACCTATTTGCAGGGTAGGAATAGAGATGCAGACATCGGGAATGGATGTGAGGGGTGGGGAGGGGTGGGATGAATTAGGAGATTGGGACTGATGTATGTGCACTGCCATGTGTAAAACAAATAGTTAGTGGGAGCCTGCTGTATAGCTCAGGGAGCTCAGCCCAGTGCTCTGAGGTGACCTAGATGCCTGGGTTGGGGGGTGTGGGTGGGAGGGAGGTCCAAGAGGGAGGGGATATATGTATACATATAGTTGATTCAATTTGTTGTATGGTAGAAACTAACACAACATAGTAAAGCAACTATACCCCAATTTAAAAAAGAACAAACTCTTAAAGCTAAAAAAAAAAAAAGGTTAATAGAACCTTTTCTTTCCTTTTAAAAATCTCCATTTTCAATGTGGTTTATTTATTTGAAATCCAGTTGGATTCATTTGTTCCTTTTCTCACATTTACTATTTCTTTTCCATCTTGTTAATTTAATTTAAATTTTAAGACTATGTACAATATTAAAAGTTGACTCAGATAGCCAAAATTATACAAAAAGTTACACTCAGAGAAGTGTCACTCTTCACCTATCAGATTACTGCAGGCCGAGTGGACACCTAAGAAACCTCACAAGAAACCCAAGCCAGAAACACATAGCCAAGCACTCCTGAATTTCTGACCCATAGAAACTGTGAGAGAGAATACATGTTTAGTATTGCTTTAAGCCACTAAGTTTTGGAGTAACTTGTTAGGAAGAAATTTATCAGAAACCAAAAGAAATGACTGATTCCAGGTCTGGGATGGAAAAGCTACAAAATGACCCAGAAATAACTTGCTGTGCCAGGTAATATGAAAATGATTAAAAATAATCATTGATGGGGGTGTATCAAAAGGATAGAGCAGCCAGCTGAAAGGTGTTCCAGCTAGCCAAATAGGTACAATTTGAGCACCAAAATATACAGGGCTTCACTGGTGGTGCAGTGGTTGAGAGTGCGCCTGCCGATGCAGGGGACGCGGGTTCGTGCCCCGGTTCTGGAGAATCCCACGTGCCGCGGAGCGGCTGGGCCCGGGAGCCATGGCCACTGAGCCTGCACGTCTGGAGCCTGTGCTCCGGAATGGGAGAGGCCACAACAGCAAGAGGCCCACGTACCGCAAAAATAAATAAATAAATAAGACATTTATTGATTTTATCTCATTGAATAAAGTAAGAATCTATAAGTTCACATTGAAAATAAATACTTGCATATAGGCATACACATTTTCAAAATGAAGTAATACTAAATAAATAATAAGGAAATTCAGTAGAATATCAATTAATAAATAGAGAAGAAATAATAAAGTTACATAATAATCTTTTACAGCAGACATATAAAATTTAATTCAATCAAGAATCATTAATAAAGGCTTAATCAGCAGGAGTGGGTCATTTGATGAAGAACAAAATTAACATCAACAATAATTTGCAAAGGAACCTCATAGGCATTCATTTTGATGCCCAGGCATCCACATTAAGTGATATAGCATCACTTAAGAAGGATGCCAGTTAAATTGCATAACCTGTGTTTCCTTTGCAGAAAGAAGTAGATATGTGTATAATTTCTTATTTCCCCTTCTTTTTTACCCAAAATATTTGAAACGTACATATACACTTACATACATACGTATGTATATAATCTTTTGCACCTTGTTTTTTTTTAGCATCCTGGAATTAATTCTATACCAGTGAATAGAGATCTTTCTTTTTGTGCAGCTACCTAATACTCCTTTCTTATATGGGAGGACTTTTCTATAGGCTTGATACTTTCAGATTCAGGTGGCCCTAAGGCCTATTCAGAATTTCCCAACTAATAATTTTGATACTGTCTTTGTTTTGTTTTGTGACTTTAAACGCCTCTGTATTTTTTATATCATGAAAATTAAATATGAGTGTTCACTACTGATTATGAGCTCCAAATACTTCTATCACGTATAGCTATATCTGACTGAAACTCAATTTCATGGCTTATAAAATCCCCAAAATGTCACCTTGATTTTAGAAAGTTCCCAATACTTTGTTTTCCGTAAGCTTCTTTGCCCTGCTTACAGGCAAACTGCCTCAGCTCTGTCCCAATCAAACCTCCTTCCATTCTAAGCACATCAAGAGTTTTGTGATATTAGGACAGACAACCACACTGTGGTTGTTTCCACATTATGTTTCCACTATGTTTCTACTCTTCCATGTTCCTTTCTCTCTCTCTCTCCTCTATCCTTTTCTTTCTTCTTATGATTAGTTCTTCCCAAATCCAAGACTTTAGGGGCACTTGCTTTCAAAACCCAAGCACTGCAGTCCCTGTTCTGAGAGGAATTCTAGTGGCATCTGTTAATATGATAAATTTCCTTTAGATGCATTAGTTAGGATTGTGTTCAGCTACAATAGATAGAAACTACAGGAGAACAGTCCACTAATACAAGATATAACTTAATTGTTGTCTTATGTAAATGGAATTTGAAGAGAGCCCATAGCTGTATGGTGGTTCTATTTAGGGCAACTTCCTGGAATTCCCACAGAGCATTTCTGCCAAAAAGTTAGTTATTTTACCACAAATAGCTTTTAATGAAAGCTGGAGACTGCATCTGTATTTCCAGTGGCCATGTGCCCAGTCAAAAATTAGGGGTTCAATTATTAAAGTAGTAGTTGAAACATATATCAGGGGACTAGTAAATATGCTTGCCCCAGCAAATCATTTTAATTGCCATTTCTAAAAGTAGCGTAGAAAGGAAGAGAGCATACATGTTATGAAAAAAGAGAAAACCTGAAAGGGAAGGAGCAATAGTGTAGAACACAAGCAAAGAAATCAAGAATATAGATAATAAAGAAGCAGAATAGAAGAGATTCATTTCACAGTGATTGCCACCCTCCTATTAGGCAGAAATAGAGCAGAAATCAGTATGGATTCAATCTGAGTTTCTGAATATGTGACTTCTAACTTGAGATAACGGTCAACATTATCCTTTTACCTTTTTCTCATTCATTTGACTAACATGTATTGAATTCTCTCTATGAATTGGACAATATGCACCACACTGATGAAACAAAGAGAATCAGACAAATTTCTTTCCATCAAGTAGCTTTTAATCTAGTAGAGGATCCAAATACACAAGCAGAGAAGTAGAATGTATTGCAAAAAAGAAAGATTTCCTTAAACACATTATAAGATGTGAAAAAATTTTTTTTGTATTATAACAAACAGAGATATCATGAAATAGAGGACACAAATTTTAAAGTACATGACAAGCCACTTTTCTTTGCCCATTAGGAGTATACTGTTGGAAAAGTTTAAGAAGTGCTACAAAATGAGGAACGACTTGCTTTATGCAGGGAGCTGAGACTGTCAGCTTGAGGTATCTATGTGAACTTGAATTGAAGGGGTATAATAAAGGAGGTAGGCCAATCAAACTAGAAGCAACATTACCATATTCTAAGAAATGGATGATGAAGTTTTGAATTATGGTAGTGACAATAAAGATGAAAAAGAGGGGTACAGATTTAAGAAGAAATTACGAGATACAATAAATAAGACTTGGCAATTAATTAGAAGTGGTGGATATGGAAGATATTAAGTCAAGGAGTCAATTCTAAATTTCTATGCTAGGTAACTGGCTGAATAATGATGCTGAACATTGGCATGGAAATTAATAGAGATACTATGTTTAATGGAAAATATATAAATTATTTTAGAGCTTGTTGAAATTGAGGTACTAGTATATACAGTCTGCTAGAATGTCCAGTATGACTTTATTTTAGGATTCTAGAGACTTGAGCAAGCCTGTCAAGTAATGAAATGAAGCATTTTAGGAAGTCAAAGAGAGAGAAGAGAGAGTAACTAAATATTACTAAATATTTAGAAAGGTCTAAAGATGACAAAGAAAGAATTGGTCAGGAGTCTAAGTGGAATGACTGTCTTTGAATATCAGAAGAAAAAATAATAATTCTTAGGACCAGAGGTAGAAGCCAAATTCTGGTTTTATCACTTGTAAAAATTTAGAGTATTGTTTCCTAGCCAAGTTTTATTAATGAGAAATCTCAAAATAAAATCGGAAAGTCATACTAGTATTTGGCAAACACAGGAATCAAACCTTGGTATGCCAAATTTTCCCCCATGCTCTTTTTACTACATGTTATCTATTTAATGAGACTTGACCCGGGAAAAATTTTAGTTTTTTCCTTCCCCGTATTTATGTTGAGCTATTGCAACAGCAGAAATTAATTTTTCAACTATCCCCTCTCTGACTCCAACATACATATAACATACAACACTTTATCATCTTTATAGATAAAAATAATTGCATGTGACAACAAAGATGAGGTTACATTAATATTTATGCTCCTATGACAAAGTTTCTCAGTTCCCCAAGGCAAGAAGCTAGCCACCTCAAAAGTCCAGAACTGAGAGCTTTGAGTCCTCCAATGTTAAAAAGTAGGAGAGATTATTCAGAATCTGCAAAGATACTGGGAAGAATTAGAAGCAGTTAAGAGGTAGGAAGAAAAAGGGGGATGTTTCTTTTCTGGAAGCTAAGTGAAATAGTATGACAAAGGGGAGTCCAGATCATCTGTGTTAATTGTATGGCTATGTCAAGTGAGATGAGAGTTGAGATTGACAATATGATTTATCAAGGTCATGGTTGTTGTTGATTGTGACCAGAGCAGTGTGGTTTGCTAGAGACAAAACTCACTGGAGTGAGTTTCAGGCAGCAGAGGAAGTGAAGACCTCTGCTGTTTTTTGGAGAATTACTGCTGTAAAAGAAAACATCGAAACTTTGAGTGGTAACATTTGATATGAACTCAAAAGGAAGATTTGTTTATTAAACTTTTAATATAGGAAAATATTAGTATGATTGTATACAAATAGGAAAGATTCAATAGAGGTAGGCTGGTATTGCTGGAATAATGGCCTGGATTTAAGTGAGAGAATATGAGATATAATGCATCAGTTGATGGGTTGGCCTTAGACGAAAGCAAAAAGTAAATCCGTACTAATAAAATGAAGCATGGAAACAAATAGAAAGGGTGATTATAGCTTGCTTATGGATTTTGTTTTTCTTATGACTGCTTTTATTTTCTTGTTAAAGTCAGAAACAAGTTCATAGTCTGTGTGTAAGAAGAAAAGACAGAATTTTGAAGATTTCAGCAGAGAAAACGGGAGAAATAATTGTCTAGGAGCATGGGTAAGTGGATGGATAAGGGAAATGTAGTGTAGGTTTCAGGCAGCATTAAGGGCTCAATTGAGAAAGTGGTAATAATTCAAAGTGAGACTAGTTAGCATGGTTACATGTACAGATGCCAAATCAGCAGATATTTAGCAAGCTTGGGTACTGTTTTACACAAGTATCTGAGGAATGAAAAATAAGTAAAATTAATGAGGTTATAAAATAAGGAGATGTTTACATTGCTAGAGCAAGGAATTTAATTTTGATAAAAAGTAATGTGAGGGTATAAAGTGGGTGAGAGACCATGAAGAGGAATAATAATTATTAAAATATAATTCTCAGAGGGAGACAAAAATTGTTGGTGTCTGGGTACTATTTGGAGTTATCTGGATGAAAGCAGTGGAGTTGTAATGGGGTACTTGAACTTGAGATTGTGGAGGGGCTTCAGTTATTGGTAATGATAGATGTTCTAGAGTTTGGCTCAGGAAGTGAGAGGCAGGATAGGGGATGACACAAGGGAAGAGAAGGAACTGAGAAACCAGGGTGCTGGAAGAATGATCCATGAGAGCACTGGCATTGCCAAGAATATGGTAAGAGTAAATGAGAGAGCGTGACAGCAAACTAGCTAAACTCTTCTAGGAATGATTGGGACTGACCTTGACGTTGGCAAATGACTGAAGCAAGCAGTTTCAATGTGATATACTCTTGATGCCTTGATTCAATACTGGTTATTTTTAGGGAGGGAAGGGGCTACATGGTGTGAAAGTGGGAATGAGATGCAAGAAGAACACCTACCCTACCATCAAGCTTACTGTTAGGAGAATCATGGGAAAAGAAACAGCCAGTGAACAGTTTGGGGACTGCATAGGAAGCTAAGTCCTAAAGGGAGACCCAAATTAGAGCAAGAAGGCAGAGGAAAATGGTAACCATTTTAGGTAAATTGTTAAGCTTCAAGGGACTTGGCTGATAACTGTGTGTTCCAGATGATACAGTGGAAAAGCTTCAGGAGTTATTGAGGCATAGAGAAACACACCAAAAAAGAATTTGTACATAGCCATCTAAGGGATTAAAATCTAGGAACTGAGGAAAAAAACTAGCAATCCAATGCTTCTCATGGTGACTGATTTGACCAGGACATCACTGAGTCAGCCTTTAGGGTGTCTAGGCAGTGAGTGATGGGGAAACTTGGAGCACTGTGGGTTGTGGGGAGGTGAAAGAGGGATCCCTCCTGGTGATGGGATGGGGAGGCTTGGCCAGCAGCTGGAGAACATAGCACTCTTCTGAACTGTCTGCCTGAAAGAGTGTTTGATTTGAATTTGTGTTCACTTTCCAGCAGATACTGTTAGGTTTTTTGGGGGGGAGGGGGCATTCTGTTTGTTTTTAATTATTTACCTTTCTATAATTTCAAATGTTCCCCTAAATATCTAAAATATTTGTTGACTTTCTTACTAAGTCTTGTTCTTGATTACTAGCTTATATCGTCTTCATATATTATATATTATCAAAAATATATCATAGAAATAAGCTCTTATTTTATTTCTAGTAACAACAACACACTTAAAAGAGTAGGAAAAAAGTCAAATAGAGGAAATGTTTTGTATTGTGGTAATATTTTATATGAAATAGATATATTTTATAATTGATAATGCACATCCATTATAATTTACAAGATTCTTATTTGAGTCTCAGAAAACTCTCTTAAGAAGGTAATATTAACAATTTTTATCTCCATTTTTAAAATGAGAAAATGGATTAAAAGGAGCTAATTAGTTTACCCAACATCACACCACTAAAACACATTAGACCAAGGATTAGACCAAGGATTAAACCAGGTCTCCTTTTCTGGTTAACTATGGATTATCTTAATATCCTGCATTTTACAAGGGGCAGTGTAAAGGACTGATAAAGGAAGCCAAAGATATCACAGATTTTGGGCACCATCAACAACCTTGGAAATATGTCAGGGCAGTTCACAATGTTCCTTAAGTAGGGAAAAACTAGGCGGTATTTTGAATGTAAGTGCAAGTTGACTTCCAGGAAGAGTTTTACAACTTTACTGTAAATTACCTGCCTTCTTGTCTTACTGTTGGCATTCTCTCTGTGTGAGATATTTCAGCACTCAAAATCTTGCTTGAATGGTCGTCACAATTCTCTTCCTCAGTAAAATATTTCTTGATCCAGGAATAGACTGTAACCTCTCTTTCAAATCTCCTAGGATTTGTCTTTACATATTTATTCTGTCACTTTATATATATTCCATCTTATGCTATAGCCATTTAGGTAATCACCCAAGAACTTACCTATAAAGTGTAGATACTGATAACTAGTGTGGTTGGAAATCTTTAAAAGAAGGAAATATACATATTCTGCAGTGTAATTAGGAATAAAGGAAAGGTGAGCAAAAGTGTTTTGTACAACATAAGATGCTAAACAAATATAAGTTATATGCTATTATTAATAGTAAGAACACATGGCAGGGCATCATGGTTAGGAATTTAGGTTGTAGCTCAAGACCTGTATCAAAACCCATCTCCATCACTTACTCATCTCATGATCTTGGGCAAACCGTTTAACTTCTCTATGTTACAGAGTTCCCATCTATAAAATGGGGCTAATAAAAACACAGCCTGCTTCATAAATCTCCTAATTCATTTTGTCAACAAACCTCTACTATGGGTCAAAATGTGTAGGTGCGTATTAAATTAACTGATACTTGTAAAGCACCTAGATACCTAGTACCTCGTAAGACCTCAATAAATGTGATATTTCTTTTCCTGTTAATTTGTTGAGAGAAATTCCTTAAATTGTAGATGGCACTAAAACATGGCTATTGAAATTCAAATTAATTATAATTGAATTGTATGTCAAACAGAATTTAAAAATCTCCAAAGCAGTGTGTTAAATGACCATTATCTTTTTATATGATCTTATGAGAACAGATCCAGTATCCATGAACATCTCAACAAAAATATACCTGCCATGCCCAATATCTTTATGTCAGAAACCAATTTTGAATTATACAAAAATGCAGGACTTTTAATCAAACTTAAAAAATATACTCTTAATGCATAAACCATGATTCATATGAAGTACTTAAATATTAAAAAAAGTCAGAATCCTTTCTGACAGTGTCTGACCTTTATGCTTATCTATTCCTAAAATACATCTTGCCTATCAAGCAAAGTTTTAATCACTTTCTCATTTCAGATATTGAAAGAGAGATTCCATTAAATCAAGTAAAGGTCATCTTTCTTTGAAATATAGATTATTCAGCTGCACTCTTTAAAGAAGCAGAGATTGGAGAGCAAACTCAATAGAGGCACATTTCTCCCTACTCTTCAAAGTAATAAGTAAGCAGCCAAAAGGATTAAGGACGATTATGTTCAGCTCTCAAGAACTGAGTTCCAAACCAGATATGAAATGCAATTTCAGTACTCAAGAGTAGGGTCCATATGTTGAAAAAGAAAGGACATATTCTATTTCCCTCGGTTTCTTTTGAAGCAGTTATGAACTATATTCAGTTGAAAGCAGCAACAGAAGCAACACCAGATAAGTAGGACTGGTTAATTCATCTGACTTTTTTCTCAGAGAAGCAAACTGTTATTGGATAGGAACCTGAATTTCTAAAGCATGTGTGTAGCATTTCTGTGTTCCAAAGTCCCCATTTGTTTTACTAAGTAGCTTAGGGATTCCCTAGAGGAAATGTATCTCTAATGGAAATTTGAGTCTTTTAATTCATGTAAGTTTCTTTAAAAAAATGATTTCAATTTTCTTAAGGGATCAAAGGTGTTTGCTTTTCAATCCTCACTACTAATAGTGCTGTTCATTACATGGTTACCTCTAGATATTTTACAAATATGTGTAGTCATTAACCATTGACACATAAAAGCTGGAAACATTGGTATACTTTGTAAAGTATCTAGCAAAGAGATATGTCCATGAAGAGACTACCCTTCCTCCAGTGTATTTAAATCCCACATTTGCCACCTTTGCATCAAGCCCGTTTTATCACATTTTCCTGAGAACTTTGAACCAAAATTTTCTCCTTCGTCTTGCTAACTTTTTTGTCTGCTTTTTCATATATCAGCCTTTAAAATATACTCCTGTTCTTTGTCATTTTATGAGACTTATCTGAGTTTTCTAATCTTTCCAGAAACCACAGCTCGTCTTCCTACCTTGCTTAATAAAGTATAAGGCCTTTGAACTCCAACATTATCATTCCCTGCTGGTACAAAATGGCCTGGTGACCTGCCTTCCTTAAATGCTCATGCAAGGTTTACCAGATATACCACACCCTGTTGCTGTACTCCCAAGATTGCCTCATCAGTACTGGGCAGGCTTGGGGTACAGAATTCCTGTTGGATTTAGCCCCCCAGAACTCACATACACTAGATTTTAGTAAGTTAGAAGAAGTGGGTTAAGTGAAGACAGAAAGCAGACACTGGATCAACAATTTGGGGGTAAGGTGCATTAGGGGTCTGGAAAGAAGACACCTAGAAAACAGCCACCCACAATGAATTGGCTCAAGGTTTCATGGTATTTAAAGTTAATTTTGCATATTTCATTGCTAATTATAATATTGTAGGAAACAATATTTTTAAATAGTTTTATTTGTAAATGCAATTTCAGGTGTGATAAATTTTAAGTTTTTTTTTTACCAGGTTTGCCTGATTGCTATGCAACAAGATTAGATGTGCACAACTCATTTCATATGTCAGATTTACTTATTATGTTTTATTTATAGTGAAAGCCAAGTTTATCCTATTGCTCTTATAAAATGGCCATGAGCATACAGCTTAAAATGAATGGGTTATTGTGCAATGTCAGCTTCATTTTAAGACATGAACTTTGCCCCAGCTTTTAAGAAGTGGGCGGATGAGAGGGTGGCTACATGTGTGAACATGGCTACTGTAAAAATGACTGTGTGTAAAGCATAGTGTGCTAGAATGTGGGAGAAAGGAGAGCATTCTTCTATTTCACAGGGCTCAGCAATTTCAGCCATAAAGAAAAAAAAATCTTGGAAAAGAACGCTATTAACTCATATTTAAAAGTCCATTAGAACATAGTCAACTTGCTGTTTTATTATTTACCAGGTTTATATGGACCTTTTTGCAAAACTTCGTTGTTATAATAATGTGAATTATTTCATAATGAACATTATAGTTGAGCTATAAAGTTGCACAGAGTAACAGGAGTTGTATTAAGAAATAATAACAATTGACTAGCATTATTTAAAAAAAACACTATCTCAGTGTATAATAAAGAGTCTCTTCAGAGGAAAACTGAACAGTTTTCACTTTCATGATTATAATTAAAAATAGGGGCTTCCCTGGTGGCGCAGTGGTTGAGAGTCCGCCTGCTGATGCAGGGGACACGGGTTCGTGCCCCGGTCCGGGAGGATCGCACGTGCCATGGAGTGGCTAGGCCCGTGAGCCATGGCCGCTGAGCCTGCGCGTCTGGAAACTGTGCTCCGGCAACGGGAGAGGCCACAACAGTGAGAGGCCCGCGTACCGCCAAAAAAAAAAAAAAAAAAAAAGGAAGAAACTCCTAGCAGTCTTTAAATTTTTATAAATATTTAACGTAAGGAATGTAAATGTTTGTTGTTGTATTATTTTCTGGCTGCAGATTCCCAATTTTTCAGCCTCCATGATGCATCAGCAAATAGTAAACAGAATTAAATTATGGGGAGAAAAATCTTTTTTTTTTTAATAGAAATAATGGCAACTAACTTTTATTGAGTATTCAGCCTCCATGATGCATCAGCAAATAGTAAACAGAATTAAATTATGGGGAGAAAAATCTTATTTTTTTAATAGAAATAAAGGCAACTAACTTTTATTGAGTATTTTCTCAATGCCAGGAAATTTTTCACGTACTTCATTCCTCCTTAAAACAAAATAATGAAGCAATGCTATTACTATGCACATTAAACAGATGAGGAAACTGAAGCTTAGATTAGGAGATATGGGGTAGCTGAAATAAGAACCCAGATAATCTGACCTCAAAACCTCCATTTCTATACTGTTTTACATTTCTTTTTCTTTTTTTTTTTTTACATCTTTATTGGAGTATAATTCCTTTACAATGGTGTGTTAGTTTCTGCTTTATAACAAAGTGAATCAGTTATACATATACATATGTTCCCGTATCTCTTCCCTCTTGCGTCTCCCTCCCTCCCACCCTCCCTATCCCACCCCTCTATGTGGTCACAAAGCACAGAGCTGATCTCCCTGTGCTGTGTGGCTGCTTACCACTAGCTATCTATTTTACGTTTGCCACGCTCTCACTTTGTCACAGCTTACCCTTCCTCCTCCCCATATCCTCAAGTCCATTCGGGGAGAAAAATCTTTAACACACCATGGGGCCAGAGAAATTTACAGTGCTTAGAATTCCCCGATGAATGCTGATATTTTCATCAATTGCAGCAGGTAGGAGGAACAGAATTCTGTAAGCCAAGTGGGAATGTACATTCGTTTTTATAAAGTGTGTCCATTACTCTCATTTCACATATCAAAAGTAGTATATGAACAGAAGTTACTTCAACATGCAGGAAATAGAATTTATCGCTGGTAAAATGAAGTTAGGAAAATGTCCATGTTTCACAATTCAATCACTTACCTTCGCAATGAAGACTGTGAACAGCACGAGTCATTTCAGTGTGCTGAGAAGAAAGAAGTGACTCCTTTCATTCTGATTACTGCTGTCATTGACACACCATTGGAATCGCTGCAACTTTCAGGCTTAGTGTAACAGCATTGTGATTGTAGCATCTTAAATATAATTATAGTCAAAATAAACGCCTATGGGGTAATGGACCTTGTCTCCATCAGCATCAGATGTAGAATTTTTCCCCACTCCTTTTTCCTTTCTGAGTTGAACTGCATGCTCCTAGTCAATTGGAGTCTAAACAGGCTGCAAGGGATATAAATTCAAGAAAAGATTCCTCTTTGTTAGAAATGCTTTACTAGCTAACAGGGTGCAAGTTACACAAGAAATACCTTGTATATAAGGAATACAGGAACTTCTTTTTATTACATATTCTTAACTAATAATATAATCATAAAGGCCTGGACATGCATTCATGGTACCGTTCTAGGCCCCTTCTCTCAAAGAAATTGGTATAGAAAAGTATTCCACATAGAGTCCTCTCCTAATAAGAAGGACAATCCCAACAACAAGAGGAGCATAGGATAATGACTCCTAATACTGCAAAATGGGGAATGTGAACTTACCGGGAATACACATTTGGGATATATCCGACCACATAGTAATGTACCACACTGATGTGATCATTTAAACAGTTTAACACCCAATTCCCTTTCTTAAAGTCTCTTATTACTTCAGGTGAAAGTGATTCTGGGCTAAATTGTAGAGCTCATTGACTTAATCTGACATGTCACTTTGTGTGACCCTATAGGTTTAAAAGCTCACGTAGCAGGTTCTTAGAACTCATTAATCTTATGAGGATGGTACAGAGCAATAGAGAAGTGAAAGTCAGTGTAAGTCAAAATCAATCCAAGTCATAGGTCAGCAAATATTGCAGCCAAATCACTAAATATTTATATTTACTTAACTATATACATGACCCATCTAAGTCAAGTTCTTATTATTTATCATTTGCCCAATGGTTCTAAAATGTGCCCTAAACAATCACCACTGAACTTGCTGAATATTTTATAGATTCCTGGGCCCTACACTTGGAGATTTTAACTTAGAGCAGCGAATGGGAGATCTAAAAACTGGCTAAAGTAGACAGCACTTTTGTAAATGTTGATAATTAGTGTACAAGCAAATGTTGGATTTATAACAGGTATTCAAATAATAAAATTTAACTGAACCATGGCTAAATGAGAACTCTTATAGCCCCCAAATTACATTTCACTGGGTCTCCGGGCTTGTTTCTTGTTTCCTTCCTTTACTTAATGCATCCTGTGCAATTAACCGTCTTTCCAATTCCATCATTACTTTACCTGAGATATTCGTGATTTTTTAAAGAATAGAGAATAAAACCCAAAATTTAGCCTTTCATATTCTGGATGCAGCAAAGTTGCCATCCTTATTTTCCACAATTTCACAACATATGTTTTGCACACAAACCAGTTTGGGCAATTTCCGCAACTTGTACTTCACTGCATTTTTCTAGTATGTCATAGCCTCTGTCTATAATCTCTCCCATTTCTCTCTTTTGAAATTCTATCCTGTTCTCCAGGGCCCAACTCAAATGCCAGTTTCTCTAGAATTTAACCCCTCTCATTGTACTTCATGCCATTTTTTTAAAAATCCCATTTTATTTAATGTTGAAGATCTTCATACAATATCTAACAGGCTCCATTAGAGAAAGATATCCTAGATTTGTGCTAACGTGGTAACCACTAGCCATACGCAGCTATTTAAACTGAAATTATTAAAATGGAATAACATTAAAAGTTCAGTTTCTCACAGTCACATTAGGCACATTTTAATTGAACGGCACAGATACAGAGTACTGTTTTTTTTTTTTTTTGCGGTACGCGGGCCTCTCGCTGTCGTGGCCTCTCCCGTTGTGGAACACAGGCTCCAGACACGCAGGTTCAGCGGCCATGGCTCACGGGCCTAGCCGCTCCGCAGCATGTGGGATCTTCCCGGACCAGGGCACGAACCCGTGTCCCCTGCATCGGCAGGTGGACTCTCAACCACTGCACCACCAGGGAAGCCCTATTTGAATTATTTGATCATTATTTTCTTTAAGTTTTGTATTTTGTACCTGGCAACTTCCATTTACATAGGGTATTTAAGTAAGTAGAAGTCAATGCAATTCAAGATGTATTTAATGAGTGCTTTCTACGTCCCAAATTTTATTAGAAGCATCTGTATTAGTACCATATTAGTTTCCATAGAATATTCTCTATCCTTGTAGAAAGTGGAGTATAGCTGGAGAAATGACACGAAGAAATATGAAAAAATAGTAATCTCAATACAGTACTGCCCATATCATATTGAAAACACTTTACTTTTATACATATTATTTTGTTTAATCTGTACAATAACCCTGTCCACTACTGTGGACCTCGAGTATCCCCATTAATAGATGAGGAAACCTTGACTCAAGGAGTCCATGTCTAAGCAACATCACTGGATTAACATATGTTTGCATTGGGCTAAATTAGGGCAAAACCTACACCATGAGTTTTCCTTTAAATCAACTTGAAAAAGTGAACCACATTTTGTTTGAAGAACTCTACTAATGGCCTGGGCTAGAATTTTATTAATTATTTTTAAATTTTCTAAATACTAAGTGACAACTTTTAAAACATAGGTATAAAATACAGATTAAAAACCCTTGAATAAAATACTAGAGCTATTGGAATTCTAGGAAATTTATGGACTTTTCTTTAGAGATATAAGGGTTGAGGAACCACGTAACGTCACTTAGGAAATATACATACCTGCCAGCTCCCTTTGTTTCTTCTGTTCTCTAGGCAAATCACACACTCAAAGATTAGGAATGCACAAATGCTTCGAGTGTCTGGTGAAAGCACTAACCATTCAAATATAACATATGATATCCTACTGTGTTCCTTTTGTCCCCAAGACAGTTATAATTAAATTAATCTTTCTGCTAAAACGAATGTAGCAAAATGGGTCAAAATCTTCATAAACCCTTAACAATCTAACAATAAATTAACAAACTGACTAACGTCTCTGTAGCGCTCATAACATCTGGGACTAAAGGAGAAAAGATGAGATGGGAGCAGCAAAACATGTTGCTCCTTAATTGCTCTGTGGACTTTTTCTATAATGGATCATCCTCCCAATTCAATTTAAGTAAATCATTGAGCATATGGTTTATACTAAATATAGAGCATCAGTGATACTCATTGCTATGCATATTTGCCACGCAGGTGTCTGATTTTGGACTTGTCACATGGACAGATGGGATTTTTCTGTTTGTCTTTTTTATTGGCAGTAGAAAGAGTAAGAGAGTTAACCCTAACTACTGTTGGGACAGCTCTGCTCACAGAGACATTTCCTCCACCACAAACTGAGAGCTAATGCATATATTCTCTTTCTCTAGCTAAATTAAGTGATTAAAGTTATGCTAGTAAAAATGTTTTAGCAGGAATAGTTGACTTTTCAGGATGTAAGATAAAATTTTATAATATCAATATTATTTTCCTCTCTTAAAGACACTTTAATGCATTTATTTAAATTAATTATTAATGTAAATAGATAATAAGATAGACATTTCTTGAGAAGGTTACAGGTATTTTAATCTTATTAACACTCCCATAATTTAGGTATAATTCTTATCCCCATTTTGGATATAGAAGCATTGAAGCAGAAGAAACTTGGCAAAGATAAAATATTTAGGAGGTAGAACTATGACCTGAACCCAGGCTGTTTGGCCCCAGAATCCATTCTTTTTTCTTCTCCTTCCAGTTTTATTGAGATATAATTGACATACAGCACTGTATAAGTTTAAGGTGTACAGCATAATGATTTGACTTACAAACATCATGAAATGATTATCACAATACGTTTAGTGATCATCCATCATCTCATATAGACACAAAATTAAAGAAGCAGAAAATAAATATTTTTTCCTGGTGATGAGAACTCTTAGAACTTACTCTCTTGACAACTTTTCTATGTAACTTTCAGCAGTGTTAATTATGTTTATCATGTTGTACAGTACATCCCTAGTACCTATTTATTTTATAACTGGAAGTTTGTACCTTCTGACAACCTTCATCCAATTTCTCCTCCCTGCAGCCGCCACCTCTGGTAACTAAAAATCTGATCTGTTTTTGATGAGTGTATTTGTTTGTTAGTTTTTTTTGTTTGTTTGTTTTGGAAGTATATTTGACCTACAGCACTATGTTAGTTCCTGGTACACAAAGAGCATAGTGATTCTATATTTCTATATATTTCAAAATGATCACCATGGTAAGTCTAGTTACCACCTGTCACTACGTAAAGATATTGCATAATTATTGACTATATTCCCCACACTGTACATTTCATAACCATGACTCATTTATTTTGTAATGGAAAGTGTGCCCCTGTTAATCACCTATTTCTCTCATCTTTCCCACCTCCTTCCCCTCTGACAACCACCTGTTTGTTCTCTGTATCTATGATTCTGTTTCTGTTTAGTTATGTTTGTTCATTTGTTTTTTAGATTCCACATATAAGTGCAATCATACAGTATTTGTCTTTCTCTATCTGACTTATTTCACTTAGCATAACATGCTCTAGTTTCATCCATGTCATCAGAAATGGCAAGATTTCATTCTCTTTTATGGTTGAGTAATATTATGTTGTATAGCTCTTCCCCTAACCTCTTTACTAGTAATTTCCTAATACTGCTCCTTTCATGTGTCTGACTCTCTAGCCATATCTTAGCCATTGTTCAAGTATCTATGTATTTCCTTACCTCAAGCCATCTAGCATTCCAAGCAGAGGGTATATCTTGATGTACTTCCAGAAGTTCAGCACACTGGGGACATTTATTTTCTCCACTTGGGATATAAAAGAGTTCTGTAGAGTTCTGCCTTGCTTAAGTAAAAACATATTATAGAGTAGCAACTGTAAGGCTTTTTTTTCATTTCAAATAGTCACAGGGACATCTGTTTGAAGCTGTAGGATATAAGAAATTTGGTGAATGGGAGAAGTAGACAACAGTGGTTACAAGCCATCTGTTCCTGCTATTGACCTGTGCTTTCAATAACTGCTTGAGATCACCTCATATATAAACTTCCACTTAAAAGGTAAAGGATATTAAACTTTATGGGTTTGTGGATTAGACAGCATTCAGTATAGGATGGACGGCACATGTCGTATGTTACCTGTTGCTGAGAGCCAGGTTTCATTATCTGCATGACTGCATTAGTAAGAATTGAAAGAAGATAAAAATCTTAGAGAATTCTCATGTTATCCTAATGGGACTTGTCACCATCTCCACAAGCATTCAAATGCTGCAGATAATTTTATTGTCTGGGTTATAAAGGCTAAGTGGTAGAGCTGCTTGCACTACAGCATGTATAAGCCTTCCTTCCACTCTTTGTTTCTTTCAAAACTCAAAGGCTTTTGCTCACCTGGAAAATAGGTTGAAACAACATGCTTTATGATAGAGGGTGCTTTTTAAAACCAAAGAAGTATTGTGCCTCTTTCTTAGTGGTAGATAGAACAAAGTGTTGCAAGTTGTCCTTCTCCTTGTAGTTTATATTACAAACCTGTACCAAGATCACCAAGCTCTCAGAAACTTTACTGAAGATCCTGGCATGTTCATGGGATTGATCTTCCACCATTTGTATGAGTGCGTTTTAACATATTCTATGTCTCATCCCTTTATAGAAATTCTAGAGCACATGGCTCAGCTCAGAGTTTAAGCAGCTACAATGTCCAAAATCATGCTGCAGGATGGTCTACTGAAAACATCTGCATTATCCCTGCTAGGGACAGACTACATCACTTATGGAGTCAATTATCTTGATATCAAACACCGCATGCTTCTGCTACAATAATTGCATCCCATAACTTGATATGACTGCTGATGCTTTGAACATGTTCTCCATGATGGATACTGCATAGTTTCTTCAAATAACTAGATATAAATCAGAGACACATACATTGTTTAAGCCATCCCAGGGCATATGCCTATACTGTGACAGAGGTCAGGAAAATAAATATTGAGCACAGTCTACTTCTAATAAGGACAAGACTTTCAAGGCAGGATGCTCTCCATCCATAGAAAGGAGTGAAAATGTTGGGATGCCAAAGGTCAAATACTGTTCCCCAGGGTTATCCACATCATTTATAGCACACGTTACTCACCCAGCCAAAAACCCAGTTGAGTGTCGTGTTCTTTTTCTAAACCCTCCTCCAATGTCAATCCATCAGCAAGTCCTTTTGGCTTTACTTCCAAAATATATTTCTTGAAAGTCTCTAGTTCTCTTTATCTTCATTAATCCCTTTCAAGATCACTAACACCATTTTCCTGGACTATGGCAGTTACCTACTAACTTGTTTCCCTGTTTCCATTCTTCTTGTTAGAATTCTTATTCTATACAAGAGGTAGATTGATCTTTTTTTTAAAATAATATTCAAATCGTACCACCTCTCTACTTAATAAATAAAATCCAAAACCAAACCTTTTATTAACTTTCCATTCTTTCTATAGTACTTTTCCTAACTTTTACCAAGGCCTGTAAAGTCCTTTATGATTTTAGTCCTTACTACCTCTCCAAACTCTTTTTATACCCTTGTCTTCTCCTTCACTTTGACACTAGCCACTCTGGTATTCCAACTTCTATCTGTTCTTCAGACACACCAAAATTTTCATCTCTGTGTTTTCATACTGCATTTCCTCTTGCTGAAGTGCTCTTCCCTCAGGATGCTACATAACTGTCTCCTTCTTCCTTCACTCAACTCTCAGGTCAGATGCTATCTCCTTAGAGGAGTGCTCTCTGATCACTCAGTGGGAAGTTTCTTCACCCCAGCTGTGGCAGCTATTCTCCAAAGATAATCTCCAGTGAACCATGCTTTCCAATATTTATGCCCATGCGTTGTCCCCTCTCTCATGGAATCTGGCCTGGCCCTGGGTCTCACTTTAGCCAATAAAATATGGCAGAAGTAAACTGTGCCAGTTTGGGGACTATATTTTAGGAAGACCTGAGAGTTTCTGTTTTTGAGCCATCATGTAAGAAATCTGCTTTCCTTATTAGAGAGACTTCATGCAGGGATGGTGTACAGAAGATATGTAGAATAGGGAAGACTCTGAGACTACATGGAAAGAGAGAAAGGCCCAGTGGCCCCAGTAGGCCAGATAATATCAATCTTTCAGCTGTTTTTACTAAGGCAACAAAGTGATGAATTAGCTATCTTGGACCTCCCACCCTATCAAACCTCCCAGATGACTACGATTCCAGCTAATATCATATGCATCAGAACTGTCCAGCTAAGCCCAGTCAAACAACAGAATCATAAGAAATGATAACATAGTTTTGTTTTAAGCCACTGTGTTTTAGACTATTATTTTTTGCAGGAGTATATGATCAAAAACCAGTCTTTCTCAGTTTTATTAGCATTTATCATAAGCTTAAGTTATTTATTGATTTGTCTTTTTTATTTTTTGGATCTACTCCCTTTCTATTGACTTCATTCACGACTGTATTCCCTAAAAACATGTTTATCATGGAATAAATACTCAATACATATTTGATAAATGCATGAATGAATATTTGTAAAGTATTTAGAATTTAGTAAATAATATAAATTTTGACTATGTTTTTTGTTTAATTTTATATCACTTTATTCTGCATAATCTCTTTTAGATGTATAGAAATATTGATGTTCTCTGAATTTTGTATGCATTTTCACACCTTTTATAACTTTTTGCATGCTATTATTTCTGTTCAAAATGCTCCTCATTTACATAATTTGCAGAGTGGTTTCACCTTTAAAACATAGGTTAGAAGCTGCCTCTGTTCTCAAGCCTATAAGTTTATCAGAAAGAGTTGGAAATCTCTCCTATTTGCTCCAGACTATCCACGCATATTTGTCATAGCACTTAATAACTCACAGTTTAACATTTCTTTATTGTATCAGCCAACTATTATAACAGTAATGCCAGTAACAAATCACAACAAAACTCAATGGCTTAAAGCAACAATTGTTATTCTAATTCATGGGTCTGATGATTGACTCATGGACTAGGAGTCAGACAATCTAGGATTAGCTTGGACTTGGCTCCAAGCTGTAGTTTGAGTCTGGATATACTTCACGTGTCTTCCAGTTTTCTTGAACAGGCAGGATTCACTGGTGTGTACTTCTCATTAGTGCAGCACATGGGGACACTTTAAACCTCTGCTTTTGTCATATGTGCTAACCTCACATTGACCAAAGCACACCACATGGCAAAGGAGAATTCATGTTGTGAAAGGTATAGCTAACAGAAAGAATAAAAAATTGAGACTATTAATAAAAACTACCACACATCTTTCATACAGAACTCTAAGCTCGTTTCAGAGAGATTTTGTTTTATTTATAAGGTAGAGTAACTGGATCATATAAAAACACTCAGTAAATATTATTTTATAAAATAAATTGAGCCATATATTGTATGGCAAAGCTAGGTGTATATTGGCCTAACTGACATTTTGGCAGGCTACTATGCACTTCTCCAAGCATGTTATACCCAGATTTAAAATTATAGGTCAGCTTCTTCATTTATGAGAATTAAATGTAAATGTTTTTCAAAACATGAATTAACTAGAAATCTATCATAAATCTCAGGAGTGGAGAACTTTAAGTATACTCTAGGTCTTATCCATCCTTGAAAACTCAGTTCAAAGTGAGACAATAGAGAAATTGGCTTAGAAAGCTGAGATTTGATGTTGCTATATCTATGATTATGTTCTGAATGGATCTGGCACATTCCTGCCACTCTGTTGACTGACACCCCCCACTATTAATCCATCTTTCTTTTTACCTTTCCCTCTGTGAATTTCCTTACAACTTAGGCATGAAAGGACAAGAAGGACATTATGATTCATTTGGTGAAGGGCAAATGATGAATATTTAAGACCTTGAATTTTAAATTAATAAATGGAAATGGTTTGCACTATTAGGAAAAAAATGAAAGATCTAGCAAAGGAAAATTTTAAGGTCCTAATGAAATGCATAATATAGGGAGTGTGTCATAGCTGTGTTATGGTAGAAATTATAACTTGGAGGAATTCCCCAGACAAGCCTTATGCCACAAGCCTATTCTATTATGCAGGCTATTACGAGCCTCTGCCACAATTTGTATGGCCTTTGCCACAATTTTTATGCCACTTTATTGCAATCATTGATTACATATCTTACATTGAACCATCAGTATCTTGAAGAAAATGAACCACTTTCACTCATCTTTGAGCATTCAGTACTCTATAATTTCCTGCAATACAGAGTACAGTCAGTCTTATGAAAAATATTAGACCAACTGCCAAATGAGAAACCAAAGGGGAAAAGTGGTAACTCCAACAAAGTAAAATATACAAACACTGGAACTGTCCCTAAATGGAAAGAATTTAGGGAAAAACCTTGTATTGTGAATAAATATCTCTAGTGATACATCCTGTCAAATCATATTGAAATTGCAGTTCAGAAAAGGATAGAGCACAAAGAATGACACAGTTTTGAGCTGCTTCTCCTTTAAAAATAAAGCACTTTTTCTCTTAGAATAATGAGCTAGAGATTTATTTGATTTTCTTATTTTATTTTTAGATCCTGTCTTGCTAAGGCCAATTATCATCTAGAACAGTTTAAACACCAAACACATTCCAATCTAATCAAAGAGAGATACACATTAAATTCCAAAATAATAAACACAAATTCAAGATGAATTGAGATGAACAAGTACAAAACCACTTTGAAAAAGACCTTGCAATATAATAACCTATTAAACCCCTGCTTACATTTCACAGAAACAATTAATAAAGTTAACAGAGGATTGAAAGAGATCTTTACAACAGTAGAATGTAAATCAAATACTGTCATTGTATATAATTTGATAATATTCCTTAACAAGAATCATTTTTGTATATGCATAAGAATATGATTTTTTATTTTTTACCATTTTTACTTGTTTAAATTATTAGAAATGCCTTAATTTAAGTAATTTTCTATAACCATAACTATTCATAATTTAATGCTCTATACATGCACCTAAATGAGGATTAATCTTTAAGGTTGTATATGAATTGCTAGTTTGTTCATGCACTGTATTGTTTAGAACACAGAGGACCACATTTTACCTGTTTACATGTTACCTACTAAGTTAAGGAAAGGATGTACAGACACAAAGTACATGTACAGTAAATGTACCTAGTGTGAAAACAGAATGGTCTAATGTGAGGTAGGATACATTCAAGGAGGATATTAGGAGTAAAAAAGATGGTAAATCAGGTACTAGAAACTTCTTTTGTGTTACTAATTAAAAAAAAGAGAATAACTAAAAAGTCAACTGTCAGAAATACAGGTGTTTCAAGCACAGCGAAGGACAGAGAGAAGAGTGCAAATTGACCCAAAAAAAGGCAGAGATCTGAAGCTCTTGCTACCTTGGTCATGTCCCAGAGCCTTTCCTCCATGGGTTTTCTTCCTGCCCCAACATTAACATCAGCTAATCTCTCCTCATATCACTTTACCCCTCACATCCCCCTTCTTTTGGTATTCTCTCATGGCCACCTCTACTACCTTTTCTGCCTCCATGTTATTTTTGCACTTTGACTGTGAGAGGAAGAAGAAATCTTTGCCTACAAAGGTAATAAAGAATTGAGTAAATAAATAAAATATGTGGCTCAGGAACTCAATATGCTTTTTTTTTTTTTTTTTTTTTTGTGGTACGCGGGCCTCTCACTGCTGTGGCCTCTCCCGTTGCGGAGCACAGGCTCCGGATGCGCAGGCTCAGCAGCCATGGCCCACGGGCCCAACCGCTCTGCGGCATGTGGGATCCTCCCGTACCGGGGCACGAACCCGTGTCCCTTGCATCAGCAGGCAGACTCTCAACCACTGCGCCACCAGGGAAGCCCCTCAACATACATTTTTGATTGCTTAATTTGTATTTAGGCATAATCTTATGTAAAATTATTATTTTTTGTCATTTTTTTATTGGGGTATAGTTGTTTTACAATGTTGTGTTAGTTTCTACTGTACAGTGGAGTTCCCTGTTCTATACAGCAGGTTCTCATTTGTTATCTATTTTATACTGCAAAATTATTAAATGAGGGTTTTTAAAGACTGGATCCCTTGCAATAACTCACAACCCAATTTATTTTCATGTAGGTCAGATGTTACATTTCAATAGAATATTAAAGAAAAATTCAGAAAGAAATACTCCACCACAAGAACTGCCTGTCCGTCCTTCTCATTTATAAACCAGTTGTCATATACACAAAATAAACTCTTATTATGATTTTTAACAAAGCATAAACAGAATGAACCTATTAGGTTTTCCTCTCTCTTTGCAAAGTTTCATCTAAATGGAGACCATCTCAATGACAAGGACATTTTATAAATGTTTGTGTTGATAAATTGTACATTGAAAAGTTGAAGGAGCCTGAGAGGGGAAGAGACAGAGAAAGGGGAAAGGCTTAGTAAAACTGTTAAGTCAGTATATTTTTATTTTTTCCATTTTTCCATTTTAAGTTTTATTAGATCAATTAATTTAAAGTAGAATCTATTAAATGTATTAACTTGTTCAGTGTCACATTCCTTCCTCTTCCACTCTCCTTCCTCCCTTCCTTCCCCCTTCCTTCCTTCCTTCCTTCTTTCCTTCCTTCCTTCCTTCTTTCCTTCCTTCCTTCCTTCTTTCCTTCCTTCCTTCCTTCCTTCTTTCCTCCTTCCTCTTTCTCTCTTTCTTCCTTTCTTCCTTCCTTCCTTCCTTTCTTTCTTTCTTTCTTTCTTTCTTTCTTTCTTTCTTTCTTTCTTTCTTTCTTTCTTTCTTTCAACAATTTAGTCTTTTAGAATAATTCTTTCAAGGACAAGAAGTGTCAATAATATGAAAAAGTAAAGATAGAGGATTCAATTCAATCCTGGACTGTGTGTGAGTCTAAGACTCAGTGTATACAAGGCATGACATCCAGAAATAGTGCAGAAAAAAGACAATCAATAGTCCACATACAACACTTAAACCTGAGTATCTGGTGCTATTTAAATGTGAAGGAAGATTCTGAGCTCAATCCACAACTCTTGTTTCCAGGATAACACACATGAGAGCTGGACTTAATTGCTTTCATATTATAAAATAATTGTGGTCATTGAACAAAAACATATTAAAACATATTATTATAGATAATCACAGAGATTACAACTCACTGTTTAGAGAAATATTTATATTTAGATAATACTATATTCAGATATGTGGGAAATATAAAGGCTTAAATAATTTTTATGACTATAATTAATAGCAAATTTTGTCTTGCTTTATTGTTAGCCTTTAGGCATTTATTTCTAGCAGAAAATATAGTGGAATTAAAATGTTAGTTTTAAATAATGAAAATGATTTGAATCCAATTTTTTTAAACACATAGATTTACTTTCTCATATCGTGAAATATATTACAGTGCTATTATAATAAGTAGGTTATGTGTTTGCTAGAAATTAAGTAAAAGAGAAGACAAACAAAATAATCAGAATTTGAAAATTGAGTTATCCTCAGATATTTCTCACTAAAAACCAGCGATTCTCCCACCCCCACCTGCCAAACCCACTGTGTCAAACCCACACAGGCTTCAGGAGTAACAGGAACTATATCACATTCTTTAAGGGATATGATTCATCCCAGTGTGCTTAGAATGAAAAACACATAAAGGACATATGGGGTGACATATGCTAAATTCTCTAGACACGCTGTACTAGCACAATCATGGGGCCCAACTTGATTTCATGAAATATTGCACATTTATTTTTGCCAAACAGGATAATAACAATGAATTATTTGCGGAAAAAGAGAAAAACTAAGACTTTTTTCAATCTGAATCAAATCTTTTCAAGATTTTTAAATACTACCAAAAGCCAAAGAACAAACAGCAAACACTTTTCTAGTTTTACGATAGACATACCTGAAATTTGAATAATGCAATTAAATGTATTCCCACCACCCAAGGATCGTATATTTAATATACTTCCGAAATCACAGGCTGAAAGCACAAACTATGAATTAATCTGCTTTATTTGAAAAAAAATGTTTAAAGCATAACATGTAGAATATTGAAAGGAAGGCTCTAATTGTAGAGCACCAGATGAGCAAAGTGGATAGGAAATCAACTCAATTCACCCAATCACAGTCTGCATTATCTCTGTTGTTTCAAGCTTTGGCTATTTAAAGAGGACAGTTGTATTGCCTTGCACATAGGCTTAAAAAGAAAATTCATTAACAGTAATTGTCTTCTGTATAAAGAATACTTAAAGTACAAAATTTGGATATTTTAGTTTTATATTATCTATGGATTCCCTTCTTTTTTTAGGAGCTAAGAATATAAACACTAAAAGATACTTATTAAACAATATATTATAATGGATTCCCTACTGATCACCTTGTAAGAGATACTCTACTAATTACCTTATAAAAGGTCTATACTAATTACCCAAATATGCCCAGTCTCAAATTTTTCTATATGCAAGAAGAAAAGGAAAAGCAAGAAAGGAAAGATAAAGTGATGAGAGGAAGGTGATAATTATAATTGTAAGGATTAGATAGGAGTTAAAATTGCTTTAGAAACTGATATGATGGCTTCATTGCAGAGATTTATGAATGTATGTGTTGATAAATAATATAGTACCCCCAAAAAAAGAAAACAGGGGAAGTGGAGAACAAAGAGATAAATTATCAGACAGATCAAAAGCAACTCGGATTCAAATAGTAAGTCAAGGAGAGAAAGAAACACTGACAGGGTCAAATGAATAGTTAAAGAAAATATGGTCTATACATACAATGGAATATTATTCAGTCTTAAAAAAGAAGGAAACTTTTCAATGTGTCACAATATGGATGAACTTAAAAGCATAATGTTAAGTGAAATAAGCCAGTCTCAGAAGGACAGATACTGTGTGAATCCATTTATATGAGGTATCTAAAATAGTCAAAGTCATAGAAGCAGAGTAGAATGGTGACTGCCAGGGGAGGGAGGGGGACAGGGGGAGTTGCTATTCAATGGGTATAAAGTTTCAGTTATGCAAGATGAACAATTTCTAGATATCTGCTGTATAGCATTGTACTTATAGTTAACAATACTGTATTGTACACTTAATAATTTAAGAAGGTAGTTCTTATGATAAATATTCTTACTGAAATAGATAAATAAATAAATAAATAAATGTTCTTGGGAATTACACATTGGCAGGAAAGTTAGTGCCTGGCAAGAACTGAGAATAGAAAGATTAGCTCCCCAAGGAAAGTTTGGGACACAACTCATACACCTGATATTTGGTGAAAAAAAACAGGGAACCAAATACAAACACAGTATGGTTCCAATTCTATAAATACAGAGATGGCAAAATTAAAATATAATAGTTATGTATTCTTTCATAGGTGGTAAACTACATGGAAGAGCTAGGAAATGTTTGTTAGGAAAGTTAGGCAAGTGGACTATCCCTAGGGGATAAGGAGAGGATTGTCTTTGGAGAGGAGCACTCACATGGGGCTTCTGAGATTCTGGTGGTCCTCTCATTCCTTTTTTCAAATTTATTTATTTTTTTTAATTTTTGGCTGTGTTGGGTCTTCATTGCTGCATGCAGGTTTTCTCTAGTTGTGGTGAGCGGGGGCTACTCTTCGTTGTGGTGCACAGGCTTCTCATTGGGTTGGCTTCTCTTGTTGCGGAGCACAGACTCTAGGCATGCAGGCTTCACTAGTTGTGGCACGCATGCTCTAGAACGTAGGCTCAGTAGTTGTGTCTCAGGGGCTTAGTTGCTCCACAGCATGTGGGATCTTCCTGGACCAGGGCTCGAACCTATGTCCCCTGCATTGGCAGACGGATTCTTAACCACTGCGCCAGCAGGGAAGCCCGGTCCTCTCATTCTTGACTTGAGTGATAATCACATGCTGTCTCCTTTAGAAATAATTATTTTTATATGTCTGGCATAACACACACACCCCACATTTTTGTATGTATGATATGTCTCATGATACAAAACTTAATAAAAAGATAGTGCAAAGTTGATGCCATTACCCAAACAAGTTACTTCTTGAATTGTGCAAATTATCCTTTCAGTCTTATGAAAATAGATGTCTGACACATCCAGCAATTATCATATGTTCAAATTTCTTTTTTCCCAAGTTTTATTAAGGTGTAATTGTCAAATAAAATTGTATATATTTAAAGTATATAGTGTGATGGTTTGATGTATGTATAATTGTTAAATATTTACCACAGTCAGGTTTATTAACATATCCATTGCCTTACATAGTTACCTTTTGTGTGTATGTGTGGTGAGAATGCTTTAATTTTTACTCTCTTAGCAAATTTTAAGTATACCACACAGCAGTTAATTAACTATAGTTACTATGATTTACATTAGATCTTTAGAACTTACAAATTATAACTGAAAGTTTGTACCCTTTGATAAACATCTACTCATTTCTCTTGCCCCTAGTTTCTGGCAACCACCATTCTGCTATTTCTAAATTTGTTTTTCTTTTTTTTGAGATTCCACATATAAGTACTACCATACAGTATTTGTCTTTCTGGCTGGCTTATTTCCTAATGCCCTCCAGGCTCATCTATGTTGTCACAAAGGGCAGGATTTTCTTCTTTTTTATGGCCGAATAATATTTTATTGTATATATACCACATTTTCTTTATGCATTTATCCATTGATGGATAATTAGTTTTTCCCTATATTTCGGCTATTGTGAATAATGCTGCAATGAACCCAGGAATGCAAATATCTCTTTATGACCCTGATTTTTTATCCATGGGCTAAGTACTCAGAAGTGGATTTCTAGATCATATGGTAGTTCTATTTTCAATATTTTGAGTACCCTCTATACTGTTTTCCATAGTGGCTGAACCAATAGACATTTCCACCAACAGTTCATAAGGGTTGCCTTTTCTCCACATTCTCACCAACATTTGCTATCTCTTGACATTTTGGAGATAGCCGTCCTAACAGGTGTGAAGTGATATCTCATTGCAATTTTGATTTGCATTTCCTTGATGTTTAGTGATGTTGAGCACCTTTTCATGTACCTGTTGGCCATTTGGATGTCTTCTTTGAGAAAAAGTCTATTCTGATACTTTGCCCATTTTAAAACTCAGGTTATTGCTATTACTTTTTGCTACAGGGTTGTATGAATTCCTTACAACCTCTTAGATATTTAACACATTTTAGATATTACAACCTTTTAGATATTAACCTCTTATCAGATATATAGTTTGCAAATAGTTTCTCCCATTCCATATTATATTACTTTTCATTTTGTTGATTATTTCCTTTGCTGTGCAGAAGCTTTTTAGTTTGATGTAGTTCCACTTGCATATTTTTGCTTTTGGGGTCATATTTTAAAAATCATTACAAAGACCAACCCACGGATCTTTTTCCTATAATATATATTTCCTATATTTTCTTCCAATAGTTTTATAGTTTCCGGTCTTACATTTAAGTATTTAATCCAAGTTGTGTTAATTTTTCTGAGTGATGTAAGATGAGTGTCCACTTTTATTCTTTTGCATGTGGCTATCCAGTTTTCCAACACCATTTATTGGAAGAGACTTTCTTTTCTCCATTGTGTTCTTGGCATGCTTGTCAGAGATGTTGACCACATATATGTAGATTTACTTCTGGACTCTCTATTTTGTTCCATTGATCTATGTGTCTGTTTTTATGCCAGTAGCATATGGTTTTTATTATTATCACTTTGTAATATAGTGTGAAATCAAGATCACTAGCTTTGTTTTTTCTCTAGACTACTTTGGCTATTCAGAGTTTTTTGTGGTTCCATATGAATTTTAGAATTGTCTTCTCTGTGAAAAAGGGCATTGGAATTTTCATAGGAATTGAATTAAATCTATAGATTGCTTTGAGTAGTATGGACATTTTTCATTTATTTGTGTCTTCAACTTCTTTCATCAATATCTATAGTTTTCTGTGTACAGATCTGTAACCTCCTTGGGTAAATTCATTCCTTAGTATTTTATTGTTTTTGATGCTATTACAAATGGAATTGCTTTTTAAATTTCTCTGGATAGTTCATTGTTAGTCTCTAAAAACTCAAATGCTTTTTGTATGTTGATGTTGTATCCTGCAAATTTACTAAATTTATCAGTTCTAAGATTTTTTTGTAGAATCTTTAAGGTTTTCCATGTATAAGATCATGTCATCTGCAAACACAGACAATTTGACTCAGATTTGTTTTATTCCATTGTTTACAATAAGTAAGTTTAATAAAAAATGTTGCTCTAAACCTCAAGTTAGAGATATCTCAAATTGAAGTGTTTGTTTCCATATCAAATTAGAGATATGGAAACAACACACTTCCAACACTACCAAAATCCTCAACTTTTAAATGTTCCTTACTTAGCCATAAGCGTAGGCATTGTATTAGTCAGGGTTCTCTTACAGGACATAGCTCACCCAGTTATGGAGGTCTGAGAAGTACCACAGTGTGATGTTTGCAAGCTGGAGAACCAGAAAAACAATTCCGTCTGATTCTGATGGCCTGAGAACAGGGGAATCATTGGTGTGACTCCCAACCTGTGATCAACGTTTGAGAACCAGGAGCTCTGGTGATGTTCAAGGGCAGGAGAAGACGGACTTCCCAACTCAAAAAGAGAGCAAGAACTCACCCATCCTTCACATTTGTGTTCCATTCAGACACCCAGCAGATTGGATGATGCCTGTCCACGTTGGTGAGGGCTCATCTCTTCACTTTGTCTACTGAATAAAATGCTAGTCTCTTCCAGAAACACCCTCATAGACACACCCAGATATAATGTTCTACTAGCTGTGTGGTCATCCCTTAGGTCAGTCAAAATTAACATACAAAATTAACCATGACAGGCATTTGAGGCTGTGGCTTGTTGTAAAGCCTTTGGCTCTGGCACCTGCTACAGCACTTCTTGATGTCTTACCTACTATTTTGGACACATCTTCTTCTATGTGACTTGTGGATCATTCAGGTATCTTGAGTGCGTTTGTGGTCATGTGGTCTACTTATTATACTACTCTAAAGGTCCTTATATAGTCTTCATGAAGGAGAAGAATAAAATGTAATTATTTTCTTCCTCTGAGACTTTTTTTTTTCCTTTCACCATCCAAAAAGATCATTGCTTTTAGTTTTTAGTTTTAGAGTCGTATACTCTCCTGTCTTCTTTCTCCTTAGAGTCTTTGTATCACATCATCTGTCTGTGTTATATTGTTAATATCTATGGCCAAGTTGACATGTTGACATGAAGCATCCATTGGCTGCTATATCTCTATTTAGATGTGCATTAAGTACATCCCAAAGTGAAAAAAGAAATTATAAAACATCATACCTAGGGACTTTCCTGCTGGTCCAGTGGCTAAGACTTTGCACTCCCAATGCAGGGGGCCTGGGTTCGATCCCTGGTCAGGGAACTAGATACTGAATGCCTCAACTAAGAGCCCACAAGCTACAACTAAGAGCTGGCACAGCCAAATAAATAAATAAATATCATACCTAAAGGATAATTTACCAACTCCTTTAATTTAACCCTGATTCAATTTACTGTAATTCTTCAAAATATCTAGAGCAATTTAGCCTTTGGAGATTAAAATTCAAATTTAATCATAGTAATACTGTAAAGTGTGTTTTATCATAAGACTTGCTGTCACAAAATTTTACAGAAGTTTGAAGACATTGTAGCAATGATTAATAAGATGCTTTCAAATGTTCATATTTGAGTAACTTGTCTAGAACTCAGAATATTTCCTATAAAAATTATGTCAGAAAGAGTTGTTTAAGTTCTCAGTTGCCTAACATAAATAATTTTACCTATCATGTAATATTCACATGAGTCATGAACCACGAGTCTTTCTGAATCTGATTTCTGGACTTTCTTAAGTTTTCTAAGTCTCAAGAGAGTAGATAATTAAGTAGATCATTAAATTTGTATATCTATACCCAAAGAAGGTTAGTTACTATGGTAAATGTGAAAAAACTTCCAAGAGAAACAAGTTCTGGTTAGATGTCCTCAAAAACAGATAGAAGGTGGCATTTGTGGCAGCAATTTACTCTAAATGGCAGTAGATAATCAGATGAAAGATTTGTTCTTAAATCAAGTGTTTGTAATAAAGGACTGACTATATTAAGAATTCTGGATAATCAACATGGGATAGGAAATATCAATTGTCCATTTTGACACACAAAAAGAGTTTCTAGCCTTGTAATTTTGATAAAACTGCTTTGACACACTAATTGTTCTCTACAGTAAACTATACCTGTTAATGAAATCATTGTATTTCAGTGAGGTAAGAATATGTCTATCCTTCCAAAATTAAATCAATTTTTTTCATCAAATATCCACAGAGACTCTGATGCTTATGAATTTTAGAAAGTTGTAATTGATTTTAGAACTTCTAACACATCTAAATCCTATCAAATGCAGAGCAGTTCCCCCCGCCCCCAACATATTTTGGTTCACCCAATCTAATGTTCTTTAATTTGCAGATAGTACAGCAAAGATAACATCATAGTTAGAAGAGAAAAGACACTCTTGACCATGATGAAGTGTAATCACTCAAAAGTGTGAAAGCCCTATTTGATGGTAAAACCCTTTGAGAAGTAATCCATAGAAGCTAGCCAAACCATTGTTTCTGTCAAATAATAATCAAATTAGAACTTCAAGAGAAAGTTAAATTTGTTCTAACAGAATTTTTTTTCTACTATAAGGTTCTCAGTAGACACCCTATTTTACTTATTTCTTCATGTTTGTCTTGGTATTTTGAAGAATTAGCACATTCCTTGTATTTCACCATATCCAAAGAAAGAAATGGCCAGATGCCAAAATAATGAAATCTTATCATTCCAACTGCACAACCACAATTCTAGGTTTCCTACCACAAATTCCATTTGGTGCCAGTTAATACCCTTTATTGCTGACAAAATTTTGGGTCTAAACTCTTATCTGGTACTCTTATCTCTTGAATTCAGTTAGGTCACAGATGAAAGATAATGATTTTTTTAAAACATTTAGACTAGCCCTTAGACTTCCAGAAGACTGAGTTGCTTACTTATTACCTCCTTTTCTGAAGCCTCATACCATGGTCTTGGCACTCTAGATTTTATTATGCTGACTATACAAGGATAAAAAGTAGAGGGTACGATATAACGCAAGTTTCCCCTTAATATTTAAGGCACTGAAATGCTAACGAATTGCTCTATGTGTACCTTCTGTGGGCCACATCCTGGTTCAGCTTACCCTTCAGAAGCCTGCAGTGAAAGCAGAAGACATTCTCGTTCACTAAATCAGCTACATTGGGGAAAAAAATGACATTTAATAAGGTAATTAATCAAATCAAATAAACTTCTTAGGTCCCTCTCCACTTATAATCCCTGCAATTTCTTTATTTGTTCCACATAACTCTCCATCCCTTAGTACCATAACCTATTTTATTATTTATAGGGTTGCAACTGAATATGTTGTTTACTAAAAGAAAATATTAAATCACTTTTCACCTACTTTTAGCTGTGTGATATTGTATAAATAATTTTAAAATTTACCATTTTATTCCTCGTTATAAAATAGAAATTATGTAACTAAATTAATAAGTAAATAATATAATTTCTGTTACATGGTTAATATGGTATTTTATGTATAGTAAGGACCAGTTAATTTTAGTTACTTTTATTGTTATTCTTCCTTATTCTCTGTTTCTTGCATGAACACCACTAAGAAAAGTTTTCAAATATTAGCTCCAGAAAAAAAAGTGTTTTCATGCAAGAAATTATAATTTCTTCCAAATTAAAATATTGAGAGGCACTACTGACTATGATTCTCATTTAATTTTGAGCCCCCAGAAGCTCAAACCAAGCGTGAAGTTCAACTTTAATAACTTAGTAGGATAGTGGTCTGTATATCTTTCTACCTTTTAAGTATTTCCTTGGTCCTGACAATTTTTGGTGGCAACTTTTATCTGGTTACATTTTGTCATTTTATTGTATGCTTGCTTATAAACTGATTAATCCTCTGTAGAATCAGGGGATATAGATATATGCACACTTACATTTATATAATATTGCTCTTGGAAGAGCTGAACATTTCAGAGACAGGACTCAAACTAAATTTCTCTAATGTTATCTAATTAGTTCTCTTGATGTTTGGGGCAGACCTAGGGAAAATTGAACATCTATTCCTCTGAAATTAGTGAATCAACCACATGCTTAACCTCCCCAACAAATTCAAATCAGTATAAGAAAATAGCTCTTAGATAAATATGTACGCTGCATTTCATTGTAAAGAGTGTAGGAGATAATTTTCCCTTAAACAGAGATGAAATTTTGTTTAATGAATTAAAAAAAAAAACCTAAGAGATATAGTTACTGTTACATTAGAAAATCCAGAAATAAAGTAGTTGTTTTGCCTCTCTTTCTCTTTCAAACGATCTTGTATATTCATTCAGCAATCATATTCTTCAAATTCTAATTTTATCATTTTAATTTCTTCCTCAGAAACAAAACAGAGGCTTCTTAAATTCCCTAGCAAATACAAAGTGAACATATCAACCAAATACTATTTTGTTCAAACTTAAAGGTACAATTTTGGGCTTCCATGGTGGCTCAGTGGTTAAGAATCCACCTGCCAATGCAGGGGACACGGGTTCGAGCCCTGGTCCGGGAAGATCTCACATGCCACGGAGCAACTAAGTCTGTGCGCCACAACTACTAAGCCTGCACTCTAGAGCCCACAAGCCACAACTACTGAGCCTGCATGCCACAACTACTGAAACCTGTGCACCTAGAGCCTGTGCTCCACAACAAGAGAAGCCACCGCAATGAGAAGCCTGCACACCACAACGAAGAGTAGCTCACACTAGCCGCAGCTAGAGAAAAGCCCGCATGCAGCAACAGAGACCCAACAAAGCCAAAAAAATAAATAAATAAAATAAAAAATGATACAATTGTATGTTATCTGTTTAATGTATTTCCACATTTAAATCATAAAAATCGGTTTGCAATTGAACACATACATCATATTGATTCCTGCCTCTGAGGCCTCCTGCAGCCATTTTCTGTTTATACTCTATAACCTCTTGCTTCACCACATAACATCTTTTCAAAATACTTGTTTAAGAAGCTCACCAGCAACCTTTTCTGAAAAATCCTACCCAATTCTAAACTTCATCATTTTAGATTGCAACTTGCTCTTTCTTTCAACATCATGTCAGTTCTTGGGTCTTTTTGGTAGCACCCATTGTTATAAACTAAAAGATGAAAAAAGAACCATGAAGAAAAGGAAACTAATTAAGATATATTCATCCTAGACCATAAAAACCATTTATTTCCTCTTGGGACATATAAGTTGGGACTCTCACAAAAAGGAACCAACATTTATTGACTGCCTATTATTTATCAGAGATTATGCTAGGCAAAGTCTAGGGTAATGCTTACTTTTATCTAAGTAATATGTTTCCATATATAATGTGAAGTAGTACTATATGTCCTGACCAAAATTCAAAACAAAGAAAAACAAACAAAAAATTCTTTGTACCTATCCACTTCTATCCTAATTCCTACCTCCCATAGGTAACATATCATGGTTACTTTGACTGATTCTTCTGTTAGGTTAGTAATGTCTATAGTCCTAAATAACAAACTCTCACTTAAAAATTATTTTCACATATAGATATTATCTACTGACATTCTCCTCTAGATGTTGATATAGATGTAATTCACATTCTCTAGGTATAATATTCTTAATCCACCCCCACCGTCACGCAAATCACCTTTTAGTGATACTTTAACAATCTTGTGATCGGCATAATTTTAGTCCATGCAAGTAGTCTATGACCCCTAAAATCAAATGCTTTTTCCAAAATTCAATAAGATTGAAAAATCTCATAAGCATTCCAGGGAATGTTCCCTTCTCTCTCACTTCACTAAATACTCTATGATGATGGGAACTTATGTCCTAAGCAAATAGTGACAACATAAATTCAAAATTCTGTTTTCAGCTGTTATTTAGAGTGTGGGTTAGAGAAGTGCTATTAATTCAAGATCAGTTGAAGACTGAAGTATACCTTTAACTCCAGGAAGGCTAGCATCTCATGAATGAAGTTACTTGATTGTCAGGATCCATGTATTTGGAGCAATATGTTGTAGACTTGACCTTGACATTTTCAGTGTTGCAGACTTAATCAAGGGAAGCTACAAGATACAGCTTCATTAAAACTGATGCTTTATTTCCTTTACACTTGCTCTTAAAAACATTGTGTACCAATATTACCTCTAAAGCCCTGCTACACAATTAATTTTAGGTCATGGTTGGGATTATTTTAGAATAGACAATGAAACATGTATCTAATCAGTTATTTTAAAAAATTTCTCAACTGCTAAAATTTTCAGAAATTACATGTATTAACTGACCTTCATATCTATATTACATTTTTCGGTCAAGAAATGCTATATTTACATTATTTTTTTTTCTTTACAGTTTATAATTCTACAATTTTACTGTATGTTGAATAAGTTGCCTCAATAAGCTGTAAATAAGTTATGTATTATTAAAATAATAATGCTTTTGTATTATTTGGCTTTATATGTCCTTCAACCAGGAAAGGAAAGATGAGAAATAAGACTGAGGTTCTATGCTAAAATTTATGAGTAACATTGATGACAGTCCAGTTAACATTACCTTGACTTCCTTATTGTTAGATGAATAAGTTAGCATTGACCGTTTATGCAAGGTCTCAATCGGTATTAACTAATATACAATTATTAAAAATTTTGAAACTGTAACTAGCAATATGAGCACTACTGAAGGAAATTTAAAAGGTATAACTTCACTGTAACTTTCTGTCAATACTGAACTGAACAAGTGGATCTTAAAATATATTCTGTTATCATCTATATCAGTAAGGTTCAAAATATCAGGGTTTGACATGATAAAAATGTCTGTACTTAGAGATTGCTACCAAAAGTATTTGTTTTGTTTTGGTACCAAAGCAAGTTATCAGAAAACTAAAAATAATGCATCCATTGCAGTGTAACAAATTACTTCAACATTTAGCAGCTTAAAAGAAACTCCCAAATGTATTATCTAACAGCTTCTGTGGGTCAGGAATGACTTAGCTAAGTGGTCTGGCTCATGGTTTCTTATGAAGGTGAAGTCAAAGTATTACAAAACATCAGCCAGAGATTCAGGGCTTGACTAAGACTAAGGATCTGTTTCCAAGAGAGCTGGTTTATATGGGCTTTCCTCACTACACGGGCCTCTCCATAAGTTTGCTTCAAGGCCCACTGTGCAGGCAGCTGACTTTCCCCAGAGTGGGTGATGAGAGAGAGATGGACACAGATACAGAGAGAGATAAGGTGAGGACATAAAACATGAAATGATTTATGGAATCTTTTTATTTTCCATGCTATATGTAGCACACATCACTTCTGTTCACATTCCATGGTCAGATCTAAGACAGATAGTTCAAAAATCAGTAAAAGAGGCTAAAAAAATACAGTTAAGTTGTAGGTCCAGAGAAAAGAAAACCCTGAGATATTGTTAAATAGTCTTTGCCATGCTTTTTGTTTCTTACACCTAGAATTTCTCTTCCCATTGTTAGACTTGTTCATATACTTTAATAAACTTATTCATAATTTATGCTTGTTTTATGTAAAATATCTACATTAGTTCAACTTCCAGGCAAGTAGAACTATCATTTCTCTCATAAATTATGACACAAATAATTTAGTCATTTAGAAAATTCAGAAAATATAGATAAGATAAAGAAAAAAAAAAGATTCACCTGAATTAGAAATAAGAATACATAGTTAACTGTTGGTCAGAATACATAGTAAATATTGGGAATTCCAGTTAATGCTTCCAAATTTTGCATATAGACAGACAGATAGCACGTGTGTATATATATTATACATATGTGCATACATATTATACGTGCATGTGATGGTGCAATAGATGTTAGTCTGAAAGCAACTTTTGCATTTAACTATAAGCATAAATATAAGCATATGCTACAAAGTGCCTATGATGTTTGATCTTTACTATAACCATCCAGTAGTTGCTTCCCATGATTTATCTAACTTCATTCCCCAAAGAACCTTATGGTATAAATAACCACATGAAGAAACTGAAGCCCAAGGAGTTTTTGTAACTTGTCATACTTCATGCTTTTAAACAGTAGAGCAGAGATTCAAGCTTCCATTGTCTCATTCCTAAACCTAAGTGCTGAACCATTCTGCTAACCTATCTTACTTTAGCAAAGGTCCTACCTAGCTAAGAACTTATAATGATCCAGACACACAGTAAATATGTTGTTGATATCCATTATTTAATTCTCACAACAATTTTATGATACACAGTGTTATCTCCATTTTTCAGATTCTATCAACTGGGCTAATAAATTTTGAATATACCACTCAAAATTGCAGAGTAGCAAGTGAAGAAGCAAGTATTTAAACTCACGTCTTTCTGACTCAGAACCAGGCTTCCAACTGCAACACATTACCGCTCTAGTGACGATACCTCTATTGGTAATATTTTTGCTTAAATAAAACAACTACTTAAACACCCAGGGTTTCATTTATCACATTGTTGGGTTCAAAATATTGATTTTATAGAAATAAACCCAGGAAATGGAAGATGAAAGATGTTTCTTACTAAAGCGTCTATTCTGTGAATTTGAATCATAGATGATTTCACATAGCAGTAAATAAAAATCAAGTTTTTTTCTAGAGAAAAATTTTATTAAAAATTAAATAACTATCCTACACAGTTGCTGTAATATAAAAATGTAGCTAAGTAGGAGCAAGAGTTTCAAATAAATCAAAGAAATAAAACACAATGCAGCAACATTGATAGACATTTTTTTAAAAGATTGAATGAGAGAGGAATTTGGCATTATGCCAGTACAATGGGGCAAAAGGAGATATCTGAGATGTTATAATCCAATTTCCTAATTTTATTTCAAGCTCTCATCTTTATTGTTTTTAAGTAACTGAACTTGCATTGCCTACCCACAATAATTTGAAATTGGAATTTCTACTTAAAATCATCTTATGATTTTCTTTCAACTCCATGAATTTCTGATGATTTGTCTTAGGTTTTATTTATAAAATCACATAGTTAATACCCTAAACCCTACCTACATTCATATAGAATGACAGAGTTGGTCAGATCAAAATCAAGCCAAATAAAACTCCATCTTTATTATAGTCTGAACTGATGTGTGAGGACATACATATTGACCCTCCTAATAGAAATCTTAAAGCCTCCAGAAAAGTAACCATCCCACTTCAGTTAATCCTCTACTACAATATACCATAGAGTATTTATCTAAATCCTGAATGAAATCTGCGTAATTCCGGCCTCTTTCCTTTTTTTTTTGATTTCAAATTTTGATATTTGTAGAAGAAATAAAACATATTTATTGGATGTAAGAACAAATATATGATCCCAAATATTTCTATAATATTACTTTTCATAATTTTCAAAGGAAGGATGATTTTGTGGGACAAAAACGAGATGCACCAAAAGAATTTCAAATATTGTTTTATATGTGTGAATCAAAATTAATAGCATTCCTTGATGTTTTACAACACATCCAGTATATTTTACAAAGATATAGTGATAAATAAGGGTAAATCTAGTAGGTGCTATTGACATTATTTAGATACATAAAGTCAATATTTTTAATTAAAGTATACTTTCAGGAAAAACCTTCTCTTTAGGATTCATTATAGTTTCAGCAACAATATAGCTTGCCTATTATGTAGAGACCAGTATCTATTTTCAATTTAAAGATGTTGTCTTAAGCTTGGTGCAAACTGTCAAACTCTCCCTCATATACAAGGAGAGACGGTCTAGTTCATTATGGTCAAATTATAACACCTGATATTTGAAGACACGAACTGTAATGCCATGACATAGAGATACGATTTCAGAGTTGCTGACATCAATTAAAGCCTTCCCATCAAAGCTTATGGAACATTTATTCTTTTTTTAACATCTTTATTGGAGTACAATTGCTTTACATTTTTTGTGTTAGTTTCTGCTATATAACAAAGTGAATCAGCTATACCTATACATATATACCCTTATCCCCTCCCTCTTGCGTCTCCCTCCCACCCTCCCTATCCCACCCCTCCATGTGGTCACAAAGCACCAAGCTGATCTCCCTGTGCTATGCAGCTGCTTCCTACTAGCTATCTATTTTACATTTGGTAGTGTAAATATGTCAATGCCATTCTTTCACTTCATCCCAGCTTACCCTTCCCTCTCCTTGTGTCCTCAAGTCCATTCCCTATGTCTGCATCTTTATTCCTGTCATGCCCCTAGATTCTTCAGACCCTTTTTTTTTTCTTAGATAACATATATATGTGTTAACATACAGTATTTGTTTTTCTCTTTCTGACTTACTTCACTCTGTATGACAGATTCTAGGTCCATCCACCTCACTACAAATACTTCATTTTCTTTTTTTTAATGGCGAGTAATATTCCATTGTATGTATGTGCCACATCTTCTTTATCCATTCATCTGTCAGTGGACACTTAGGTTGCTTCCATGTCCTGGCTATTGTAAATAGTGCTGCAATGAACATTGTGGTACATGTCTCTTTTTATTTTTATTTTGCGGCACGTGAGCCTCTCATTGCTGTGGCCTCTCCCATCGTGGAGCACAGGCTCCGGACACGCAGGTTCCGGACGTGCAGGTTCAGCGGCCATGGCTCATGGGCCCAGCTGCTCTGCGGCATGTGGGATCCTCCCGGACCGGGGCACGAACCCATGTCCCCTGCATCAGCAGGCAGACTCTCAACCACTGCACCACCAAGGAAGCCCACATGTCTCTTTTTGAATTACGGTTTTCTCAAGGTATATGCCCAGTAGTGGGATTGCTGGGTCATATGTTAGTTCTATTTTAGGTTTTTAAGGAACGTCCATACTGTTCTCCATAGTGGCTATATCAATTTACATTGTCACCAACAGTGCAAGAGGGTTCCCTTTTCCCACACTCTCTCCAGCATTTGTTTGTAGACGTTTTGATGATTGCCATTCTGACCAGTTTGAAGTGATATCTTATTGTAGTTTTGATTTACATTTCCCTAATGATTAGTAATGTTGAGCATCCTTTCATGTGTTTGTTGGCAATCTGTATATCTTCTTTGGAGAAATGTCTATTTAGGTCTTCTTTCCATTTTTTGATTGGGTTGGGTTTTTTTTGATATTGAGCTGCATCAGCTGCTTGTATAATTTGGAGATTAATCCTTTGTCAGTTGATTCATTTGCAAATATTTTCTACCATTCTGAGGGTTGTCTTTTCGTCTTGTTTACAGTTTCCTTTGCTGTGCAAAAGCTTTTAAGTTTCATTAGGTGCCATTTGTTTATTTTTGGTTTTATTTCCATTTCTCTAGGAGGTGGGTCAAAAAGGATCTTGCTATGATTTATATCATAGAGTGTTCTGCCTATGTTTTCCTCTAAGAGTTTTTTAGTGTCTGGCTTTACATTTAGGTCTTTAATCCATTTTGAATTTATTTTTGTGTATGGTGTTAGGGAGTGTTCTAATTTCATTCTTTTACATAGCCGTATGTATTCTTTTACGTAGCTGTCCAGTTTTCCCAGCACCACTTATTGAAGGGGCTATCTTTTCTCCATTGTATATTCTTGCCTCCTTTATCAAAGATAAGGTGACCATATGTGCATGGATTTATCTCTGGGCTTTCTATCCTGTTCCATTGATCTGTATTTCTGCTTTTGTGCCAGTACCATACTGTGTTCATTACTGTAGCTTTGTAGCATAGTCTGAAGTCAGGGAGCCTGATTCCTCCAGCTCTGTTTTTCTTTCTCAAGATGGCTTTTTCTATTCGGGGTCTTTTGTGTTTCCATACAAATTGTGCAATTTTTTGTTCTAGTTCTGTGAAAAATGCCATTGGTAGTTTGATAGGGATTGCATTGAATCTGTAGATTGCTTTGGGTAGTAGAGTCATTTTCACAATGTTGATTCTTCCAATCCAAAAACATGGTATATCTCTCCATCTGTTTGTATCATCTTTAATTTCTTTCATCAGTGTCCTATAGTTTCCTGCATACAGGCCTTTTGTCTCCTTAGATAGGTTTATTCCTACATATTTTATTCTGTTTCTTGCAATGGTAAATGGGAATGTCTCCTTAATTTCTCTTTCTGATTTTTCATCATTAGTGTATAGGAATGCAAGAGATTTCTGTGCACTAATTTTGTATCCTGCTACTTTACTGAATTCATTGGTTAGCTCTAGTAGTTTTCTGCTAGCATCTTTAGGATTCTCTGTGTATAATATCATGGCATCTGTAAACAGTGACAGTTTTACTTCTTCTTTTCTGATCTGGATTCCTTTTATTTCTTTTTCGTCTCTGATTACTATGGCTAAAACTTCCAAAACTATGTTGAATAATAGTGTTGAGACTGGGCAACTTTGTCTTGTTCGTGATCTTAGTGGGAATGGTTTCATTTTTTCACCATTGAGAATTATGTTGGCTGTGGGTTTGTCATATATGGCCTTTATTATGTTGAGGTAGGTTCCATCTATGCCTACATTCTGGAGAGTTTTGATCATAAATGGGTGTTGAATTCTGTTGAAAGCTTTTTCCGCATCTACTGGGATTATCATATGCTTTTTATCCTTCAGTTTGTTAATATTGTGTATCACATTGATTGATTTGCCATATATTGAAGAATCCTTGAATTCCTAGGATAAACCCCACTTGATCATTATTTATGATCCTTTAATGTGCTACTGGATTCTCTTTGCTAGTATTTTGTTTAGGATTTTTGCTTCTATGTCCATCACTGATATTTGCCTGTAGTTTTCTTTTTTTTGCCATCTTTGTCTGGTTTTGGTATCAGGGTAGTGGTGACCTTGTAGAATGATTTGGGGAGTGTTCCTCCCTCAGCTATATTTTGGAAGATTTTGAGAAGGATAGGTGTTAGCTCTTCTCTAAATGTTTGATAGAATTCACCTGTAAAGCCATCTGGTCCAGTGCTTTTGTATTTTGGAAGATTTTTATCACAGTTTCAACTTTTATTGCTTATGATTGGTCTGTTTATATTTTCTATTTCTTCCTGGTTCAGTCTCAGAGGGTTGTGCTTTTCTAAGAATTAGTCCTTTTCTTCCAGAGTGTCCATTTTATTGGCATATAGTTTCTTGTAGTCATCTCTTATGATCCTTTGTATTTCTGCAGTGTCAGTTGTTACTTCTCCTTTTTCATTTCTAGTTTTGTTCATTTGGGTCCTCTCCCTCTTTTTCTGGATGAGTGTGGCTAATGGTTTATCAATCTTGTTTATCTTCTCAAAGAACCAGCTTTTAGTTTTATTGATCTTTGCTATTGTTTTCTTTGTTTCTATTTCATTTATTTCTGATCTGATCTTTATGATTTCTTTCCTTCTGCTAACTTTGGGGTTTTTTTTTTCTCTCTTCTTTCTCTAATTGCTTTAAGTGTAAGGTTAGGTAGTTTGTTTGAGCTTTTTCTTGTTTCTTGAGGTAGGATTGTATTGCTATAAACTTCCTTCTTAGAACTGCTTTTGCTGCATCCCATAGGTTTTGGGTCGTCATGTTTTCATTGTCATTTGTTTCTAGGTATTGTTTGATTTCCTCTTTGATTTCTTCAGTGATCTCTTGGTTATTTAGTAGTGTATTGTTTAGCCTCCATGTATTTGTATTTTTTAGTTTTTTTCTTGGAATATATATGTAGTCGCATAGCACTGTTGTCGGAAAAGATACTTGATATGAATTTCAATTTTGTTAAATTTACCAAGGCTTGATTTGTGACCCAAGATATGATCTATCCTGGAGAATATTTCATGAGCACTTGAGAAGAAAGTGTATTCTGTTGTTTTTGGATGGAATATCCTATAACTATCAATTAAGTCCATCTTGCTTAATGTGTCATTTAAAGCTTGTGCTTCCTTATTTATTTTCATTTTGGTTGATCTGTCCATTGGTGATATTGGGGCATTAAAGTTCCCTACTATGTTACTGTCGATTTCCCCTTTTATGGATGTTAGCCTTTGCCTTATGTATTGAGGTGCTCCTATGTTGGGTGCATAAATATTTACAATTGTTATATCTTCTTCTTGGATTGATCCCTTGATCATTATGAAGTGTCTTTCTTTGTCTCTTGTAATAGTCTTTAAATTTTTTCTTTTTTTTTTTGCGGTATGCGGGCCTCTCACTGTTGTGGCCTCTCCCATTGTGGAGCACAGGCTCTGGATGCACAGGCTCTGGACACACAGGCTCAGCGGCCATGGCTCACGGGCCCAGCCGCTCCACGGCATGTGGGATCCTCCTGGACCGGGGCATGAACCCGCGTCCCCTGCATCGGCAGGCAGACTCTCAACCACTGAGCCACCAGGGAAGCCCTAGTCTTTAATTTAAAGTCTATATTGTCTGATATGAAAATTGCTACTCTTCTTTTGATTTCCATTTGCATAGAATATCTTTTTCCACCCCCTCACTCGCAGTCTGTATGCATCCCTCAGTCTGAATTGGGTCTCTTGTAGACAGCGTATATATGGGTCTTGTTTTTGTGTCCTTTCAGCCAGTCTATGTCTTGTGTTTGGAGCATTTAATCCATTTACATTTAAGGTAGTTATCAATATGTATGTTCCTATTACCATTTTCTTAATTGATTTTGTTTGTTATTGTAGGTCTTTTCCTTCTCTTATGTTTCCTGCCTAGAGAAGTTCTTTCAGCATTTGTTGTAAAGCTGGTTTGATGGTGCTGAATTCTCTTAGTTTTGCTTGTCTGTAAAGTTTTTAATTTCTGCATTGAATCTGAATGATAACCTTGCTGGGAAATCTTGGCTGTAGGTATTTCCCTTTCATCACTTCTGGCTTGCAGAGTTTCTGCTGAAAGATCAGCTGTTAAACCTACGGGCATTCCCTTGTATGTTATTTGTTGTTTTTCCCTTGCTGCTTTTAACATTTTTTCTTTTTATTTAATTTTTGATAGTTTGATTAATATGTGTCTTGGCATGTTTCTCCTTGGATTCATCCTGTATGGACTCTCTGTGCTTCCTGGACCTGATTGACTATTTCCTTTCCCATATTAGGGAAGTTGTCAACTATAATCTCTTCAAATATTTTCTCAGATCCTTTCTTTTTCTCTTCCTTTTCTGGGGCGCCTATAATTTGAATGTTGGTGTGTTTAATGTCGTCCCAGAGGTCTCTGAGACTGTCCTCAATTCTTTTCATTCTTTTTTTCTTTTCTGCTCCATGGTAGTTATTTCCAGTACTGTATATTCCAGGTCACTTATACTCTTTTCTGCCTCAGTTATTCTGCTTTTGATTCCACCTAGAGAATTTTAAATTTCATTTATTGTGTTTTTCATCATTGTTTGTTTGCTCTTTAGTTCTTCTAGGTCCTTGTTAAATGTTTCTTGTATTTTGTCCATTCTATTTCCAAGATTTTGGATGACCTTTACTATCATTAGTCTGAATTCTTTTTTAGGTAGACTGCCTATTTCCTCTTCATTTGTTTGATCTGTTGGGTTTTTACCTTGCCCCTTCATCTGCTGTGTATTTCTCTCTTTTCATTTTGCTTAACTTACTGTGTTTATGGTCTCCTTTTCACCAGCCGCAGGTTCATAGTTCCCGTTGTTTTCTTTGTCCACCCCCGGTGGGTAAGGTTGGTTCACTGGCTTGTGTAGGCTTCCCTGTGGAGGGAACTGGTGCCTGTGTTCTTGTGGATGAGGCTGGATCTTGTCTTTCTGGTGGGCAGGACTGAGTCCGGTGGTGTGTTTTGCAGTGTCTGTGGACTTATGATTTTAGGCAGCCACTTTGCTAATGGGTGGGGTTGTGTTCCTGTCTTCCTAGTTGTTTGGCATGGGGTGTCCAGCACTAGAGCTTGCTGGTCTTTGAGTGGAGTTGGGTCTTAGTGTTGATATGGAGATCTCTGGGACAGCTCTTGCCAATTGATAGTACATGGGGCAGGGAAGTCTCTGGTGGTCCAATGTCCTGACCTTGGCTCTTCCACCTCTGAGGCTCAGGCCTGATACCAGGCTGGAGCACCAAGACCCTGTCAGCCACACAGCTCAGAAGAAAAGTGAGAAAAAAAAAAAGAAAGATAGATAATAAAATAAAAGTTATTAATATAAAAGTTTTTTAAAATATTAAAATAAAAATTTAAAAAGTAATAACAAAAAAAGAAGAGAGCCACCAAACCAATAAATAAATCTACCAATGGTCACAAGCGCTAAAAGTAAACTTAGATAAACATAAATCAGAAACTAGTCAGTCGCATACAGCAAACTCCATGTCTACAGTTGCTCCCAAAGTCCACCACATCAATTTTGGAATGATTCGTCGTATATTCAGGTATTCCACAGATGCTGGGTACATCAGGTTGATTTTGGAGATTTAATCCACTGCTCCTGAAGCTGCACAAAGAAATTTCCCTTCCTCTTCTTTGCACAGCTCCTGGGGTTCAGCTTTGGATTTGGCCCTGCCTCTGCATGTAGGTTGCCCTCTGGCATCTGTTCTTCACCCAAAAAGGAAGGGGTTTAAAGAGTGGCTAATTAGGGTGCTCTGGCTCACTCAGGTCGGGAAGGGATGGGTATAGAATGCGGGTGAGCCTGTGGCAGCAGAGGCCTGTGTGATGTTGCAACAGCCTGAGGCATGCCGTGTGTTCTCCTGGGGAAGTTGTCCCTGATCACGGGACTCTGGCAGTGGCGGGCTGCACCGTCTCCTGGGAGGGGAGGTGTGGATAGTGCCCTGTGCTTACACACAGGATTCTTGGTTGCTGCAGCAGCAGCCTTAGTGTTTCATGCCCGTCTCTGGTGTCCACACTGATAGCCGCGGCTTGCACCCATCTCTGAAGCTGGTTTAAGCGATGCTCTGAATCCCTTCTCCTTGCGCATCCCAAAACAATGGTCTCTTGACTCTTAGGTGGGTCCAGATTTCTTCCTGGACTCCCTCCTGGCTAGCTGTGGCTCACTAGGCACCTTCAAGCTGTGTTCACACAGCCAACGCCTGTCCTTTCCCTGGGGTCTGACCTCTGAAGCCCGAGCCTCAGCTCCCAGCCCCCAACTGCCCCAGTGGGTGAGCAGACAAGCCTCTCAGGCTTGTGATTGCTGGTCAGCACATATCCTCTGTGTGGGAATCTCTCCGCTTTGCGCTCTGCACCCCCTGTTGCTGTGCTCTCCTCTGTGGCTCTGAAGCTTCGCCTGCACCGTCCACCTCCCAGTCTCCACCAGTGAAGGGGCTTCCTAGTGTATGGAAACTTTTCCTCCTTCACAGCTCCCTCTCAGAGGTGCAGGTCCCAACCCTATTCTTTTTTCTCTGTTCTTCCTTTTTTCTTTTGCCCTACCAAGGTATGTCAGGAATTTCTTGCCTTTTGGGAAGTCTGAGGTCTTCTGCCAGCATTCAGCAGGTGTTCTGTAGGAGTTGTTCCACATGTAGATGTATTTTTGGTTTTTTTGGGTTTTTTATGGTACACGGGCCTCTCACTGCTGTGGCCTCTCCTGCTGCGGAGCACAGGCTCCGGATGCGCAGGCTCAGCGGCCATGGCTTAAGGGCCAAGCCACTCCACGGCATGGGGATCTTCCCGGACTGGGGCACGAACTCGTGTCCCCTGCATCGGCAGGCGGACTCTCAACCACTGCGCCACCAGGGAAGCCCGTAGATGTATTTTTGATGTATTTGTAGGAAGGAAGGTGATCTCCACGTCTTACTCCTCCGCCATCTTGAAGGTCCTCTCCAGAGCGTTTATTATTTTGTATCTTTATTTGCCTAGAAATTTCCTTTTCTGTTGATTTATTTAAATCACAAAGCGTTTACTTAAATCAGCAAGCCTTCTTATTCTATAGTCCAAAGAATTTGTTAAATACTGAGACAAAGTAATTCACAAAGTTGTTAAAAGCATTAATACCTAATAGGATAATTTCCATTTCCCTGGTCCAGAAGCTAAGTGATATGAAGCCTACAGATAAAAGTAGAATGATTGTAAAGGCTAGAGAATGAACATCATTTTGTCAGTAATTATTACCTTAGAATTTTGTAAAGAAACAATATAATTTTAGTCTTGGGCAAGAATTAATTTTGTGGGTTTAATATGTTAAATTCAGAATTAAAATATTTTGAGATGTTTTCTTATTTTTTTAGGTCATAGCATTGTTTGTTTGCTCAGTCCAATTTCCTTTCATCATGGTACAAAAAGTACCCTTAATAATGTATGTAACTATTTTATTGCACACAGGAAGTGATATGATGATGGACACACAACATTGCAATACACATCTTGATGAATAATTTGAAGGACAGTTTTATGGAGGTTGTGAGGTATGCTTGAATGAGTGTGGACTTTGGAGTCAAAGAGATTGGACATGTATCTTGACTTTGCCATATAGTAGCTCTGTCCCCAGGGTAAGTTACTGAACCTTTCAACTTCATTCTCTGTGTATATAAAACTACTATTTTTGCATATATAAAATTGATAAAAATATTATAGATAGCAGGCACTTGATAAAATTTGCTTCCTTTCCTTTTTCATTCTTCAACACCTTCACTTTAGAGTTCTGAAATATTATACCCTCAACTTCCACATTCATCTTTTCAAAATTGAGAAATCATCAATCTCATGCAGCGACTTTAGCTTTAGTCCTAATAACATCTTTGCCTCAGAGGAGACATTTTGGAAATATTGACTCCACATCAAAGAAGGGAGCCAATCACCTTTCATATTCTTCAGAGATTGAGAAGAAGAAATCATTCCAGATAAAATGTCAGGCTGAACATTTCCATTACAATTTTCAAAAAGCCAGTGCCAACTGGGACCAAGAATTGAGTCAGAATTTAGATCTATAGAAGTAAATATCTCTTTTCTACTTGCAAGTTTAGAATTACACGTATCTCACTTCAAAGATCTAGCTTTCAGGATCTTGAGAGATTTTATTCCATCAAAATTCCCTCTTCTCCCTGTATTTTCAACTGCTTTCTTTTTATTGCTGCTTAGTTTGCACTAGATAAAAATATATCCAAATGGCTCCCACTTGAATATAAATAAATGTTACTCTCTTAACCCCATCTTTTCTTCTTAATCCTGCTGTGTCTTTCTCATTACTTTTCTGGTAGAGTCGAATGAACAAGTGGCCTACTTTCAATATCTCAATTTTGTTTCCATGTGCTTTCTCTTTTTACCTCACAAAATCTGCTGCCCTGATATTTACAGACGTCTTCTAGTTGTGAAATTCAAAGGATAATTTCTTCTCTTATTTATATTTGAGTCTGTTTACCACTCTCACTTACTTTCAACATTACCCTGCCTTTCATGCAAGATGTGTTTCCCTTTCTTTCCCTGCCTTTCTAACTCTTCTTCTACTGCACATAATATTATGTTTCTCTGGCTTCTGCTCTCAGTACTTTTCTTTGTACAATCTCATCACTTCTCTCGACTTCAGATTATCCCCTGTATACTTATGCTTAACAATACTGTTATTCCCAAACCCCAAACACTGTTTTGAGCTCTAAATTCATATACCTAACTTTCTACTGGATGAGTCAACCTGGATGTGAATTAGACATCTCAGGTTCAAGATGATAAAAATTGGACTCATTCTTTCCTCAGATGCAGTTTTTCTCCATTTGAAAACTGTTTATATTATTGAGATAGCTTCCAAAGGCAGAAACCAGTATTTTATATATTTGCCTATTCCATACCCCCATCCACATTATTCATCCATTTAGTCATTCAGAGCATATGTGTTGGCTGCTCAGTTTATGTATGTACTGTGCTGGTTGCTTGGGATATAATGATAAACAAGATAAACCATAACTGTTCTCTCATGGTGCTTAGGGGATAGTGGGAAGAGGGTAGACAATGGATAAGTAACAAACAAAGAAAATGATTTTAGATAATAGAAAGTAACAAAAATATTAAGCATAGTGGAGAAAGGGTATATCATTTGTGATTAGATTTAGTTGCATAAAACAAAATCTAAAATAACAGTGACATTATTGAAATTCATTTCCCTCTGATCGTAAAGAAAATCCAGTTCAGGGCTTGTAGGGATGGTAAAGAAAATCCAATTCAGGGCTTGTAGGGCAGCATCATTTTCTTTAGGGACCTCTGAGCCACATTTTTTCTACAAGTCTTGTATAGAGTTTCTATTATGAACTGAATGCTTATGTCTCTGAAAAATTAACATGTTGAATGAAACTCTATGTTCCCAATATGATGATATTGGGAGGTGGGGCCTTTGGGCAGTAATCAGAATTAGACGAGGTCGTAAGAGTAGAGCCCACACAAGTAGGATTAGTATTTATATGAGTCATGAGAGATTTCCCTTCCTGTATCTGCTCTCAGCCGTGTGAGGATACAACAAGAAGTTGGCAGTCTACAACCCAGAAGAGGAGTCTATTCAGAACCCAGCCAAGCTGGCACCCTGATCTCAGATTTCCAGCTTCCTGAACTATGAGGAATACATTTCTGTTGTTTTTAAGCCACCCAGGCTATGGTACTTTGTTATAGTAGCCTGAGCTGACCAAGATAGCTTTCAACTCAAGATCACTTCTCAGTTCATGAAGGTGTCTGGACTTCAGCCATTGAGTCTAAGTTACAAGCAGCAGTAAACAAAACTCAGAAGAGGAAAAGGAGGCATATACCAAAGAAGTTGACACCTTTTAATAATATTCCTGGAGACTCCAAAAATCATGTTCATTTCATTCTAGTTGGCTACGTCATGCTGAAGGGAATGCCATCCTTTTGGCATTTTCATTGCTATTTCAAATGAAATCGTTTTATTAAGGAAGGCATGGGGAAAGAATGGGGATAGGCAGATGTCTCTGCAATGGGTGGCTATTGATTAGCCTTAGCAGGGAGGGCCTTTCTGAAGGAGTAGCATCTCAGCACATGGTTTTGATCATCACATACTATTGATTTCAACTGTTTTCTAGTCTCTATTCCCTTTTCTCCTGCCCTCTATTAGTAAAGGTCCTAGCTACCCCTCCTCTCTCTTACAGCATCTTCTCCCTAACTAGTCTCATGTCTCCAGTCTGATTACCAGTGAATCAATTCTCCATGGTGCTTCCCTAGAGCATTTTGAAATACAAATTTGATCCTTGAACTTCCTTGATTAAAATCCTTTAACGTTTTCCATTGATTCAAGGCAATATCCACAGAACTTTTTCATGAAAATCTCCCTGACCACACAATATTTTTTTTCTTCTTCTCTCACTAAATTCTGATTTCTAGGCATGAATAATGGCTTTAAAAATGTGTGTGTTTATCATCCCTCCCAACAACTATTTAAAGTTTTTGACCTTTCTTCCAAGTATATCCTTCTCCCATCCAACTATTTCCATTAAAAAAATACACATTTATTCTTTATAATTCACTCAATTTTTTTAAACTCTTCCTGAATATCATACTTTCATGCCATGTCCCTTTTTTTTTTTTTTTTCGGTACGCGGGCCTCTCACTGTTGTGGCCTCTCCCGTTGTGGAGCACAGGCTCCGGATGCACAGGCTTCGCGGCCATGGCTCACGGGCCCAGCCGCTCCGCGGCATGTGGGATCTTCCCGGACCGGGGCACGAACCCATGTCCCCTACATCGGCAGGCGGACTCTCAACCACTGCGCCACCAGGGAAGCCCCCCATGTCCTTATTTTAAACATACAAACCATTGCTGAAGCTCCACTACTTACAGTTATTCTTAATTTTGATTGTTCTATTGGCATTCCTTCATAAGCTGCAAGCTATCTGATAGTAGAGATTGTGGCTTTATTTCTGGATCCAATTACCTCTTCCTAAGACAAGCACATTTTGAATTAAACTCATTAACCTCCTAGGCTGAAAATTTTAAAATTATTCTCTGCTAGTATCCATCTCTTAGTTATGGCATCACTTTCTATTTATGCTATCTCTGCAGCTCCTTTTCATCCATACTATTTAATAATTTCTACATCAGCTGTCCTTTTCTGGCCATGTTCATCACATATTTGAATCTTTACAATATTATAAATTGATTTCCTTTCCTTTATTTTCTTACCATCTTGATTGCTTTTACCTGCCATTGACACAACACAGATATTACCATATCATGGTACTGGCACCAAGTTTAAATAATCCCCAATTTTTCAGTTAAGTTTATTTACTGTAGCATGAAATTTACAAGTTTTCAAGAATTAGTTCTATCTTCTTTTAAGGCTTATATTTTATTTTCACCTCTGCTACTCCATCTACCTTTTGGTCTTTGTCCATAGGGACATCTCTAGGAAGAAGGCATCACTGAGCATGAGGCATTCTGTCAGAGATGTCAGTTTCGTGGATGGTGTGGTACACTTTGGGGATGTGAGTGAGGCCAGTGGCACATAAAGCAGATGACCCAAAAGGGCCTGAAAGTTTCATGGGAGACTGAACTACCAGGTAGACATGACAGGCTGGTTCCAGCAATGTATTCTTCCACTAAAGCTTCAACTGGAAGGGATGAGGTGGGAGCAGGGATTTCTAGTTTGAAAGTGAATTCAGGGATTGTTCTATTATGTGATGCTAAGATAGGGAACCCAGGTCTAGGACTGAGAGGGAAGAAAAAAAACCTAAAAAAGATAATTTAGCAGATAGATTTAGAAGTGTTTGGTTTTGATTCTTTTAAAATCCCATTGCAAAATGTTTGCAGATTTTAAAATACTATTGCTCTAACTTCTTTTACGGATTCTTTCATAAGAACTCATATATAGTTATTAAGCACATAACTATTCCCTACAATGTTAATTTTATTAATCCTCTGGCAGCATTGCATTCTATAAAAGCCATATGCAATTAAAAGGAAGTTGTATGTGAGGTATACTTTAATGTATTGCAGTCTGTGTGAAATAAAATAGTCTCTTAGTAAAAGATATCCCCAGGAATCTAAGAGATTATACAGCTGACTTTTCTTTTTTGGTAGCAGAGTGTGCTTTGCCTTGTGAATAGGAGAAAGAATCCTCTCTCAATTCTCCCTGGAGTTTTTGCTTCATCCCATAGCAGCAAAACATCATCTGTCTCTCCTAAATTGTCAGTGATCAAAATGCTTAAAATCATACCCCTCCTTCGAAATCAAAATTAAATATTACCTCCTCCATGAAGTCGTCCCTAATCTCATCAGCCAAACTAACCTCACCCATTACTGTAGTCCCATAGCATTTGGTGTGTAGGTACATTTTGAAATTTACCGAACTCTATCTTAATTGTATTTAGTTATTCCATATCGGTCCTCCTCACTCTGTGGTAGTCTTTAGAGCTTCAGTTAGAAATATCTAGCTCAGTGTCTTCCATTAAGTCTAGTGCAGTGTCTAGCACACAGTTTTTGCACTGAGGCAGTGCTCTGCTGGTTAGACACCTGGGGTCTGGGGCTTGATTGAATGAGGGTGATTGCTGACTCTGCTCTTTTCTAGCAGTGCAACCTTAGGCAAACTACTTAACCTTTCTGTTCCCTGGGTTTCTTTATCTCTAAAATGGGGAAATATGGATGCATATCTAGTAGGATTGTTGTGCAGTTAAAAATGAGATAAATGGATACAATGGGCAGAGTTTTGTGTACTTAATAAGTAGTCCCTACTGTTATTACATTGTTATTACATGCTTGGTGAATAGATATAACCTTTAGGAAACCGAATTTAAATATACCTTCTTTCTATCTTTTAAGGCTAAACTCAAGGCTCAGTTTATGTTAAAATTTTCTTCGATACTGACTCTATAAAATTATTTTGTTTCACTGAGCTCTTCTAATGTTTACAGCATGGACCAACAAACTAAGCATTTAATTATGAACTGCTGTGTCCTATTCTCTGATTATTTGGTGTTTCCTCCCCCTTTGAATATTGTGATACATGTTCTGTGACTCAGTTGTAGCTAAAATGAGACTGTACTAGGCAAACTCAATTGCTATCTGGCAATTGAGCAGAAAAAAAAAATAAGGAAGTTTGAGTTTGGATGCTTTTCCATTTCTTCCTCTTTCCCCCTCAGTCTTCTATATCCTCATAAGTTCAAGCCACATATATTCCACTTTGGGACATGGTGTTCTCTTGCTTAACAACGTGATCAAGCTTGAAGACAATCCATTCTCCCACTAGCTATCTATGCTGTATAGCACAGGGAGCTCAGCTCAGTGCTCTGTGATGACCTAGTGGGCCTGATGGGGGAGAGTGGGAGGGAAGTCCAAGAGGGAGGGGATATATGTATACATATAGCTGATTCACTTCATTGTACAGTAGAAACGAATACAACATTGTAAAGCAACTATACTCCAATAAAATAAATAAATAAATAAATAAAAAGACAATCCATTCTCTCCCTTGTGTTAGAAAGTGCATGTCACAAAATAACATCTCAATGTTGGAAAGAATGTTACAGTTCCATCATTAACTTGATACTGTGCTTTCTGTGAGGGGGACCCTCTGCCAGTTTACACCACATTCCCTTTTGAATTTTAATTCCTAGAATATTTCTGTGTGGATTAAACTGATATTTGTTTCCCCCAAACATATATATCCTGATCTATTTTCTGCATTTCAGAGCCATGCAGAATATAAGTTCAATTCTCTGTGACATGTTAAATTTGATATTGGAGCTAGTTCTTAGGTTCCTCCTGAATTTTTGTATCTCCAGATTGTAGAAAAACTGAACGTTGGATTCTTATGAGTAAAATCCTGGTCACTTTCCTTTGCATATGCAGCATTAAATTAATATGTCTATAAAATATTGCATTTGAATTGAATATCAGTCTCCATCTGTAAGATGTCTGTGAGAATGCAGCCTAGAATGATTATCATTATTGTTCTGGACAGTTTATTTCAATTAATATAACCTAAGAAAATGTGTCACTGTCTTTGTTTCTATGTTTGCTTGTTTTAGCACCTTTATCATTTAGGTGATTCATACCGAGTATGTAATCAAAACATTAGGTTGTTTTCTCTAAATGCATTACTATATCTGCACCAACCATTTCAAACCATAGGGGCATAAAATAACAGATGTTTATTTAGCTCACCATTTTGTGTTGGCTAGGCAGTTCCTCTAATATAGTCTGAGCCAACTTGGCTGATCTCTGCTGGGCTCATTCATGGGATGTGGTTAGCTGGTGGGTTGGCTGGTGGTTGGCTGACCCAGGAGTGCTTCACTCACATGTCAGGCACTTGCTGGATTGTGGAGCAGGGCAGCAGAAGGCTTATGCCTTATGTTTCTCGTCATGTACATTTCTTCATATGACAGTCACAGAATACTAAAATTAGCAAGAGTGGAAGCTGTTCAGCCTCTCAGGCTTAGGCTCAGAAATAGCACAGCATCACTTTTTCCACATTCTGTGAGTTAGAGCAAGTAAGAAGGCAAGTCTACCTTGAAGGGTAGAGTAATGGCTTCTACCTCTTGGATGTGAGGAGCTACAAAACAATGTGGCTTTTTTTGCAAACAAATATACTTAGTATCTTATGCTTCCACAAAAACTGTGAGTGCCTAAGACAAAGGTTTTAAATTTAAACATTATGTATAATTATTTCATCTTAAAAATATTGTATATTTTCATTTAAGCCATGCATCAAGACATTCCTCTATGTTACATACATTACAAATCAGCCAACTATGCCACACATATGATTAACACAGTTGTTTAACAAAGAGTCCTAAGCATGCCCCCAGAGAACTTTACCCCAGAGGTTGGTAGCCTTTTTTATGAGATTAATTGTTCAAATACCTACCAATCCATTTAGCTATGTTCCCTCCTGTTTTGTATTTCTCATAATTCCTTTTTTTCCCCACAAATACTCCATGAAAAATTGTGTCATGTCTTTCTCTGGGTACAAAACATCTATTATATTTATTATAGATTATATACTTTATACACGTATATATATATATATATATATATATACATTTACATGTTTTTGTACATGTATGTGTTGTGTGTGTGTAAATTCACTTCCAAGTACTTGTGAACTAGAAAAAAATAAACGGACAATGTAAGAACTGTGAGTTGAGTTTTATTCAGTGTCTTATTGCAGACTATAGCTGTGAGATGGCCTCACAGACAGCTCTGAGGAACTTCTCTGGAGAGGTAGGGGAAGAGGCCAGTATATATGCGGTTTTTGCTAGGGGATACATGCAGTCAATCATACATCTTGGTAAAAAGTTACTGCTAGTTATGAGGATGAGATATTTTAGTTAATGATTTTAGTGCTTTTCTATGTAGGGGAACATGTAAGAATCTGGGTTCATTAAAATTTTTCCTGAAATATATCTAACTATCTAAGGACCTGTTTTACCTGTTTTCCCAAAACACGGAGTGCTTATCCTATTCTTTTTTTTTTTTTTTTTTTTGCGGTACGCGGGCCTCTCACTGCTGCGGCCTCTCCCGCTGCGGAGCACAGGCTCCGGATGCGCAGGCCCAGCAGCCGTGGCTCACGGGCCCAGCCGCTCCGCGGCATGTGGGATCTTCCCGGACCGGGGCACGAACCCTTGTCCCCTGCATCGGCAGGCGGACTCTCAACCAGTGCACCACCAGGGAAGCCCGCTTATCCTATTCTTTATCCTGAGTTTCTTTCAGGGTGCCCTGTAGGTTAGCGACCAACCACAGTGCCTAATGACTTGATTCTTGTAGAACTGGACTGAAGGGCAACATTCTTCTGTTTATATCCTCTTCTTTTCCAAATTGTAAATCCAGTATCACACTTTAACTTTAATCCCCTTATGCTTCCTCATTTCTTTATACTATCCACATTTTCTCTTTGACCATCTACTTTCATACCCTCCTTTAATTTCTGTCTTCTTCTAAACAATCCACTCTGATCTCATCTTCCTTTTCCATTCAGGTTATAATACTATCACTTCATAACTACTCCCTTAACCACTATCTAACTGCTCTTAAGGGCTTACCACAGGCAGGCACTGTTGTATGTGCTTTAAATGTATTAAGTATTCACAATAATCCTATGAGGCATCTACTATTATTATCCCATTTTGTAGAAGAGGAAACTAAGGCACAGGGAAGTTTCTTATCATTATACTCCTAACAAATAGTGGAGCCCTACTTAAATCACTCCCTTGCCAATATCAACATTCTTTTGTCTTCTTGTCCTTCCCTGCCTTTCCCTTTTATCACTCTTTCCTAGAAAATTTCAGGTAATTCCTCCTTCCACACCTCTAGGTGACGAAGTGATTCTGGAAAATCATTCTGTAGCTATACAGACTGATTCTAGTCTCACTGACTTATATTCTTTTTTGGATGCTTAACTAAGGCAGGATCTACTTCGAAGCACATTAAGGTTGCTGGCAGAATTCATTTTCTGGTGGTCATATAATTGAGATGCCCATCTTCTTGCTAAATATCTACCAAGTACTGCTCAGCTTCTAAAGGCCACTTTTCATGTCAACAAATTCCACAGTGGTTCATGAAATGCCAGTTCACTTTTTCAAGGTCAACAGGAGAAACTTCACAGGAATTTTGAAACTCTTCTTTCAGGAAGGGCCCAATCCCTTTCAAGGTTTGAAAGGGTTGACTGGATCACACCCACCCAGCATAATCTTTGGATTCGTCAAAAGCATTTGGGGACTTAATTACATATTCAAATTCCTTCCTTTGTCATATAAATTAACCTAATCATGAAAGCAAAATTAATCACATTCCTAGGCCTGACCACACCCAATGGGAGAGAACTAAAAGCAGGGCTTGTACACCAAGGGGCAGGAGTCTTGGAGACCATCTCAGAACTCTGCTTATCACACTCTATTTTCTCCAAAATAGTTTAACATGTACTTAACTTCTGATCTCTCCTTTCTATCTGATCTCTTGATCCCTCACTCTGAGTAAATGATTTTATTTCTTAGGAACAAGAATATAAAAGCCATCAAACAGGACACTCTCATTTACAAAATATGGGTCTCTAGGCTCAATTCTTACCCTTTCTCCATTTCAGAGAAAGAGATATCATGTATACTTTCTAAGGTTACTTTTTTTCTCATTTTCTGGTCCTTTTGAATCCCAACTTTTTATTACAATTTTTACAGATTATAAATACTTTTATTTTTCTTCCAACTTTGAATACTTCCTTTTCTTTTCTGCAAACACCACTACTTTACACAAGTGTTTCTTAACTTTATTATTTTTATTATTATTGTTGTTGTTTTTTATTGTTTTCCTCTTAAGGAAACTTTTTAGACAGTTTTTCTTAATTTTGCCCCATGAAGTTTTAATACCAAAGATATACTCTGTGCCTCTTTGAGTGTTGTGTATCTCAGTGCTTTATACACAAAAAGAGTAAGATTTTTTTCATTCCCACTCCTTCACTAAGAAACTAATTTGTCCCTTGTGGTGATATTGTCCCTGCTGAGAGTACACTGCAGCCACTTTGACCTTTCTAGCTGCTCTCCAATCCTCCTCTTCATTATGGAAATACTTGAAAGACTAAGGTCTAACTTCCCATCCATTACACAACTCCCTGTAATTTAACTTTTGCCCTTACCATTTTTATTGAATTTTTCACAAAGGTCAACACTGTCTTATTCTTTGCTTAACCTAATGAACACATTTTAGTCCTTATCATATTTGAACTCTTTTTGACATTTACACTGTTGATCTTTTCTTTTCTTCTTGAAACTCTGTTCTTCCTTGTCTAGCAGGAAAGCAGTGTTTCCATTGTGACTTGTTTCACTCTTTTCTCTGGGCCATGTGTTTCTCTACCTTCTAGTGTTCTATTTTGGACTTCTTTTTACGTTTATATACTTTGAGAATCATCTCATCCCAGGTCTTCAACTACCACCTCTATGCTAATGATGTAACTCACTATCTCCAGTCTATATTTCTCTGTGGAGCTTCAGACATGTACACTTTCCTGATTTTCATGGCCCACAAATACTTCAGAATACTTCAGCATTCTCGTCTCCACTGCGGGTTCCTGCCTACACTCCCTATGCTTGCAAATTGCATCATTTTCAATCTAACTGATATGACAGAAGACTGAAGATCTTCCTTCTTGATTATTCCTTCCCTTTCAGTCCCCATGACAAATTATTTATAAGATAAAAAAATGACACTATCTTATCTTAATCCTTGTTCTAAATAATCTGAATCAAAACATCAACATCAACCCATTGATAGGAGTTTTTGTCTCCAATCCAAATATCCTCCAGCACATCATTTGCACTGTAGCCAGAGTCATCTTTTAAAATATAAATCTAATCATGTTTTTTTCTCAAAACCACTCAATCCATTATTCCAGATTCAGTATAAAATGCAGTATACTTTATCAATGAACTCTCTTGCCTGTCCCATTATCTTGTTACAAAACTCATGTCTAAGAATTATATCATTGAGTTTTTTTATGCAGTGAACTGTTTTTATTTAGAGCTTACAACTTACATGGGAATTTAGTCAGTTCATTGCAATTCTATCCCATTAGTGTTTGTTTTCAGCTATTTTGTTTTATTATTTTTAATTTCTCTTGTGAAACAATCCTTTCTGATAAACCCAATTTGAAATTCCTAAACCTGTCTTCTCACCAAGGTTAAGTCTAAATTCCAGGAGTTTATTTTGCTTCATAACATGGGAGAGAGACAACATATCAGGCTATATAAATAAATATATATATATATATATATATATTTTATATATATACCTTACTGTGGCTTAAGGTCCCTTTGCATGTTCCTTGATGATTGTCAAGGTCATATCCATGTCCCTTAAACTCAGAAAATTTAATGTGAGGCCCACAGGGACTCTGTAAGGTGGATTCAGGTCTATAAGTTTGACAGAAAGCTCCCACAAAGCATTGTTCTTTCTAACCTACTCTTCTGTGTTAAGGTGGCTCAAGGTTCTTGACAAAGGGTCTGATCAATTGGAAGACCTCAGTTGAGAAGCAGGACTCTCAGGTCTAGATATTTATTACATAACTTTGTACTATCTCCCTGTAAATTAACTTTGGCATCCTGTTACACAATTTCTTATCAGTTACTGTCAGCTGTTAACTCACTTGATTCCCTTAAACTCTCTGAAAATCTCTCTGAAATTCCCTTAAAATCTCTGAATTCCAGTACCTCCCTTGTGCCCCAGATCAGAAGCTCTGGTGAGAGGGATTTGGATAAACTTGTAGCTGATTTTTCATTCTGATCATCAGGATTAACAGGGTCTGGAGTTTAGCCTCCACTCCATTTGATAAATCTCATACCCTGGTTAGGGGAAACGGGGAGGGGTACTTTCTGGCAATATGTCTGCCTGAAGGAAGTAACTTTTCTTAACCACATTAAAGGATCACATTTATTTATAAAACTCTCCTTTAAAAAAAATTTATTGGAGTATAGTTGATTTACAATATTGTGTTAGTTTCAGGTGTACAGCAAAGTGAATCAGCTATATGTATACATATATCCACTCATCCACATAGTCGTGATCTAGTAATATTGAACAACTTGCAGTTTTCAAATGCACCCTGCTCTCTAGTGCTTGGGAAACTTATATACATAATTTTTCTACCCCTCTTTGATTGCTAAACAATTCCTATACCCCTTCAAAATTTAGTTCAGGGGTCATATCATTGAGGAAGCCTTTTAAAATTTCTTCTCCCTTGGGCTTCCCTGGTGGCGCAGTGGTTGAGAGTCCGCCTGCTGATGCAGGGGACAAGGGTTCGTGCCCCAGTTCGGGAGGATCCCACATGCTGCGGAGCGGCTGGGCCCGTGAGCCATGGCCGCTGAGCCTGCATGTCAGGAGCCTGTGCCCCGCGACGGGAGAGGCCACAGCAGTGAGAGGCCCGCGTACTGCAGGAAAAAAAAAAAATTTCTTCTCTTTCATTTTTGGCCCATAATTACTTCTTTTTTTTAAAAAAATATATTTATTTGGTTGCACTGGGTCTTAGTTGTGGCAGGAGGTGTCCTTAGTTGTGGCATGTGAACTTTTAGTTGTGGCATGCATGTGGGATCTAGTTTCCTAACCAAGTATTGAACCCGGGCCCCCTGCATTGAGAGCACTGAGTCTTATCCACTGTGCCACCAGGGAAGTCCCCATAAGTGCTTCTTTTATCATGGTGCCTCCCCATTTAGGGTTGTTTAAAGTATTTAGTGAGTAATATATGTGACCTGTTCAGCCACATGTTTCTGGTATATACTCAGCACTCAGTAACATAGAGCCCTGTACATTTTCGGTTCACAAAAATATTGGTTAAATAGTCAGTGATTAATTGGATGAATATTCTGAAATGTTATAAATCTTCACTCCAAATGTCTGTTAAAATCTTACAAAACTTTGAAAGCCTGGCTCCCATCCCATCTGTCCTCCACCAGCTAGCTTCCAACTTTTCCTCTTTCCTCTATATCTCCCTTGAAATTAATCTGTCCTTGTTCTTACTACAAAACAATTTCTGTATTCCCTGATACACTAAATATAGTCTGCTTGTATTGTTTAATTATAGATCTACTTCTCCTGCTGTCTTCTTAATTTTTAAATTGGGTCATTTGCAAGTCACATTTTTTTCTTTTTTTTTGGATAGGTACCTATTTGTATTGATTTTTTTAAAAAATGTTGAACCACCTGAGAAGGGAAGGAATTCAAGGAGCAGCCTAGGAGATTCTGTATGTAGGCCCAAAACTTTCATTCCCCAAATGGAATGCAATTAGGAAGTGGGGCCTTTGGGAGATAATTAGGTTTAGACGCAGTTGTGAGCATGGAGTCCCCATGATGGGATTAGTGTCCTCATAAGAGGATGAAGAAACCCAAGCTCTCTTTCTCTCCACCATGTGAGGATTCAGCAAGAAGGCATTCATCCATCTGTAAACAAGGGTCCTCACCAAGAACTGAATCAGCTAGCACCTTGGCCTTGGATTTCCCAGCCTCCAGAACTATGAGAAATAAGTCTATTGTTTGTCACCCAGTCTATGATATTTTTGTTTTAGCAGCCTGGACTGACCAAGATAATGAGACAATGTTTTATTGTTTTAAGCCTCTATGTTTGTGGTAATTTGTCACACATGAGTAGCAATCTAATAAGCTATTTTTACTAAAAAGATAAGAAACTTTGTTTTCTTATTGAGACTTACATATACCTTACCTTTTGTCTGTGGCTGGCTGAAGAGCACTAAGCCCATTCCACAGAAGTGCTCTATTGGAAAATACCTATGAAACACTGCAGAGGAAACAAGGTACAGCCTTAAACATCAGGATTTAGGAGAAAAAGACATTGGCACTCACCTTAGGCTAGGCTCCATGGCACCGGGGTAGATGTGGTTTTTTAACAGACCAGTTCACTCTCTGCCCCAATGAGACGATATGCTTCTTTGCTAATGACACCATACTGAGAAGGAAAGAAGGTAATCATGTAAAGTAGCTCTACCCCAAGAAGTATTAAATGGGGCACCTATATTTATCCCTTCTCACCCCACAAAATACCTTGAAGTGACACTATGGAGAGCTCATTTTAAGCTATCTGCAGAGTGACAGTTTTCTCCTTCTGCAGGAGAAGGATAATCAGGTTCATTAATCCATTCAGACCTCCAGGGTATCATTTATTAAATTGCTCCCAATGTGCCTTATTCACTCCAAGGAAATAATTTACATACTAGGGAAATTTGACTCACTCTCAAGCATATCCCATTTTAAACAATTCTCATTTTCATTCCTTGGTAGAAGGTAATAACTTATGCAAAATATGTGCAGGCATAGATTATGCCATGCTGGGAAAATATTTAAGTATTACTTTCAGGATGCCAACAATCCACGAAAAAATATCTGTAATATATAATTCAGTGAATTTAATGAGGATTTTTCCCATGTTTTTCTTGCCCTATCCCCCTCCCCAAAAGGAGACAATTAAAAGTAATGTTATATAAAATGTTAGGACCAGGAAGTATAGGTTCAGCAACAAACAGGAGAGGAAGTCATATAAGCAACTTCTCTATTTCATTATTCTGCCTCAATCCTTCGAGTGAATCCAAGCTGAAACTAGTTTGTGTTACACAAGCCACCTCCTAAACAGTTAATTGCACTTTAAGACACGTTGCTTCTCAAGGGAAACAGCACTAGCTGTCTTTTTTAGAGAGAAAATTCACTTGTTTTTTTGTTTCAATAATAAAATCATGTTTCAACTGATTAAGCTTTAATTTTTTTTCTAGAACAAGAAGGCTCCAATGATAACAAACACTTATATGCACTACATATCATGTGCCTAGGTACTTGTTCTTTACACGTCTTCAAGTATTCCTTTAAACAACCCTGTGAGGTAGATACAACCATCATCACAATTGAAAGGTGAGGAAATGGAGTCAGAGCAACCAAATAATAAAAAACTGCTTAGGAATCTCTTCATGATGAAAAACCTCTATTAGACTGCTTGGTTTTTTAAAATGTAAATATTTCACTCTCACAGAGCTAGCTACTAAACTTCAAACTGTGTAAATGCTAACATACTGAATGAAACAGCACATGAAAAGCTATTCAGTCCTCAACTATTACCTGCTGCCTCTAGGTGCTAATGAATGACTTCAAGTGAGAAAAATCGAGGCAGTTTCAGCCCTTCTACTAACCAGCTGTTCCTCCCTATACCTTAGTCATTTTATCTAGGATATAACTTGATGATGCTTATAAGATCCTTTAAGCTATGAAACTCTATGTTTTTCCCCCCCAACTTTTATCTATAAATGTATATGATTTGGGTAAAAAATAAAGTTACACCCAGGAATATGTTGAGGTGTGAATACGCAACAATCCACTCCCCCCACAAATATATTGCAAAGTTATAGTTTGGGGAAATATTTTATATAAGTAGAAGGATGGAGTAAATCTTTTAATATATTGAATTTGCTTCTCAGCAAATTACCAAATATCCAAGTCCAACTGTGATTCCAAAATATTTCTTTATTCAGACAGCAAATCACAGTTTATGAAATCAATATGCTGGCCAGCAGCAGATTGAGCGTCCTGTCCCCTAAACACAGTATTTCTCTCCGACACAGCAAAATCTTAAGATCAAATGAATAGCGATTGAAAATTCTAGCCCCTCTTCTGGTCTCAAAGCAGTGGTGTGCAGAATTCTGTGAGGCTCACATTACTTCCCCAGCTGCAATCGGTCATGTATTTTAATCTTAAAAGATGAAAATTGTAGGCTTATAAGAGTGAGAGCACCATGTCCATGCTGGCAGAAGCTATTTTAAATTATTTTCTGACAGTGCAAAAATAGAGCTACAGAGAATTTAGCTGATGGATGATAGGGAATTTGGAGGACAAATCAGAAAGTCAGCTGAGGAACTGGGATTTTCCTGCTGTTGTGGTTGTTCTCATTGCTATTGTTTTCCTTCCCTGAGTGCCAAGTTTTTAATTTTGATATTTGCAAGAGAATGTCAGACAAGCCTGCATCATAGTTTCAGAACCTAGAATACTTCCAATAAAATAACAAATCAATGGAATGGATGTGACTGAAACTTTTATTCTTCCAAATGTAAATAAATTACTGTTTGATAGTCAACTACACTCAACAGATATATGATGTGGGGACATGCGTTTGCACAGATTTTTTTTTGAGACTGTTGATTTTTAATATTTTCTTTAAAAAATACAAAGGAAATTAAGTCTTTAGGTCAATACAACTCAGAGAAAGAGAAAACATGGAATCTCAGAACAAAAGGAAAGTGCGTTATTGTTTAGGTTATCAAGTTCCCACCCTCTTGATACCCGTAAAGCAAGAATTTCATTCCTAAACACAGAGGAGCCTTGAATGGTGGCTGAGAAATGGTGACAGCAGGAATTGGAACTAACAAAAGAATCTTCATTGTTTTTGATTATTTGTCCCAGGATGAATAAAATCTACTCTACGGACAGGTAAGGGAAACTTGTAGGAAAGGGACTAAATGTACCAAACACAGCAGTAAAAACCACTCTCTAGTAGAAGTGTGTTTTTCAAGGAATGAATGATGCAGTAATCAGGTAGCTGAACTACTACACTGCTGCCACCTCTGCCCCATCCCACGATAAATTGTATGGAAATGTAGACAGAATATCATCGTAACCCAGGCATTTGACTCAGTTGAGTGGGATGTCTGGGAGGTGGTGATGGAATACTGAGGAAGAGGAGGAAGCTGGTGCCAGCTAATCACATGAGCTCAGGAAAAAGCCAGTTGAGAAAAGAGGCACTGGTTGGGACTGCTACCAGGAGGGACACGTGAAAAGGAGACCTTGATATTACAGCAACTTTTTTCGCAACCAGAAAGCGCATCTTTGGTGGTTTAAGGCTGTGTTGTAGATGCCAGTTTTTAATCATGTCAAAGGACTGAGGAAAAGTACAAAATAGAACAATTTTTAACAGTACAGACTCTACAATCAGAACTAGAACCAAATTTTGGCTCTTTCATTATTTCCTGTGTGACACTTGGCAAAGAGCCTAAAATTTGTCAGTGCTCATCTTTAAAAATGGGAACTCAACTTCTTTTTTTTTTTTTTTTTTTACAAATGATGCAAGATAATGCCTAAGAAGAAATCAAGCAAGTGCTTTTTGATGTTTCAAAGGAATGGAAGCTCTTAAATTCTACAATGTTGGGGTAGAATGTAGACAGGTGTAGGGGAGGAAAAATATCTTTGTCTTTCTGCCTTTCTAGGTTTTTGGCTGGATCTCTGTAACAAAAGGCAAATTAACAAGGGAAAATTTATTTAATATAAAATTTATATGACATACAAGCCTTCATAAGGAAATGAATAAATGATTATACCTCAGTGTATTTATACTAGGTTTGATGAAGAATGGAAAGACATGGGAAAATATGATAGGACAAAACGATGAGCTAGGTGTGTAAACTGTGGGGAACTTAGCAAGGCTTTTTTTGTTCAGGTTCTCTCCGTGTTCCTCCATATTTGGAGATACTTTTCTTTCGGTTATAGAAAAGGCATTTCACATGAACCTTTGTCACCTGCTTCAGGGGAAAGTCAGAGAATCCTTCCAGCAACTGCTTTTTCTCAGATTCCTTCAGCCTAAAATATTCAACATGCCAAGGTGCCATATTTTGTGGTAGCATGACCTGAACCCCATCCCAGGGGACCCATTTTTTTTAGATACTCAAGGGATGTTACAGAAAGAAAGGAGCAGCTTCCATTTAAAAGGATTTGAAAAGACTGCAGATTTGATTTTATTTCACCTTCCTTGGGGGAAGAACTTTTAAAGGCAATATTACAGAACTAAATATAATTTGAGCTTCAAAAAAGTGATCAGGGGGCTTCCCCGGTGGCGCAGTGGTTGAGAGTCCACCTGCCGATGCAGGGGACACAGGTTCGTGCCCCGGTCTGGGAAGATCCCACGTGCCACGGAGCGGCTGGGCCCGTGAGCCATGGCCGCTGAGCCTGCACGTCCGGAGCCTGTGCTCCACAACGGGAGAGGCCACAACAGTGAGAGGCCCGTGTACCACAAAAAAAAAAAAAAAAAAAGTAGTCAGGGATTCTCACTGAAAAATTTTGCCTTTGTAAATATCTGATTAAGATCAAATAATCACCAGTATTCCTCTTTAATTGTGTAACTTTGTGTTTAGAGGTGTGTAACATCCACCTTTTCTGGAGAGAAAACATCATTCCATATTTCTTTTATGTTTTAGCCAACACTCAGGCTAAACACATAGTAAGCATGCCATAACATTTGCTGAAACTAAAGGAATGATTAAACTATAGAAGGTACAGATTTTGAATATCTTACCTTAAGGAGACTATTTTTATCAACAGGCAAGAAAGGCGTTATAGATGTGATTTCAAATATCTAAAGGAAAATTCAAATACTTATTCAAATATTTATTCAAATCTTTTGGACAACTCAGTTAAAGTTGTCTGATATTTGCTGAAAAATGTCTTTTAAACAATAATTGTTGAAGAATAGGAATAATAATTGTAACTAATGTCATTATTTAAAGATTCTGATAAAAGCATATCATTTTGAAGAGTCTATAGCCATAATACTTCGTAGTATTATGAGTTTTTGACTAAAATTCAAAAATTATCTTGGTGTTTGATAGAGTATAAACCCAGGTAGATAAGTATAGTTTTGTTTAAACTGCTAAATATATTAGTTAAAGTTGTCTATGATGCAAATTTCTTTAAAGTAAATTATATTTTACCATTTTTTCTATGACAAAAAGTATCTCAGAACATAGAGATGTAAAATGAAAAATGGGATTGGATGCTCCTTACCAGTGCAATTATCCTGTGAAGTGTTAAAATACTTTTAGGGATTTTGTAGAACATTTTCTGAATCTGGGGTTCATTCTCACATATTTTAAAAATTAGTCATGGAGGTTGTCATTTTCTTCCCCTGCTTATACTCCATGTCACTATCCTTTGCAGACTCAGAGGCACCAAAATTCCTTAGGATGCCTTCTCATACTTATTACCATCATATATAAATATGGTTCTGTTTCAGCACCCCAAAACGCTCCAAGTCTTACCAAAGCTTCAGTTTAATAGGCCCCTCTACTGATAAAAACTTACATGTCAGGGGCAGCTGGTTCACATCCTAAACATATCATGAGAGTCCTATGGCCCTAGAAGACTGTCACATAGCGAAGGAGAGGCTCAACTGCGTATCTGATGACCTATTTGCAAAAAAATGACTTCCCCACCATGCAAGACTCAAGCTAAGACTGACTTTTCCCCATCCAAAAATGACTGACACTCATTTGAAATTATTTCACAAGACACCCTCAGCCCCATCTAATCATCATAAAACATTTTCAAACCCTGGAATATTCCAACTTAAATAACATCTGTGATGGATAATGGACTCTTAGCAGTCTAGTCAAAATCTGAGAGGATTTAAAAATTCTAAGTGACTATTCTAATTCTTTATGTATGCAGTCTAAAATCAACCCAATTTACATTATGTACCAGAACACTTAACATCTCAGTTTGAAACTTTTGCATTTAGATATAGAATGACTTTGTTTTATTTTTTTAAAATGGTCGGACTTTACATTTTCTTTTGTAAAACTTACAGGACAGGGCCAATCCTGCTATCTTTTCCAAAAGCAAGAATGCCTTCACAAGAATTGACATCTACCATTCCCAAAATTGTAAAATGCCCACAGTCTCTGGATATTCACCTTGTAGACTTTAAAATGGATGAATTAAATAGATATTAATAAATTTAAAAAATCACTCTAGTGGGTAACCCATTACACTAATAATTCATAGCATACTTAATTATTTAGTAAATCATAGGATGAAAAATACATGTGTAATAAAATGAATGTGACCCACATTCACATATAGAGCTACAAATACATAGAAAAAAAGCTAAAAGTATGTTTCTAACAAATACTTTATTAGGTCATAGAATTAAGTGTTTTTATTAATTATCTTTATTTTTGATTTTCTTTAATGTTGTTACTTTTATATTAAAAAATGGAGCTTAGAGCTTAAAATATGGACCAAAGAAGATAAAGCTATTCATTACTCATAATTATGATGTTCTGGGATTTGGGATTTTAAAAATCAGAATTAATAGGAGAAAAGGTATGGTGTTTCTGATGAAATCTTTTACAGTATGATCAACTTCTTCACCATTCATGAAATAAAATGAGGTGAAATATTACTCAGGGACATCATAGGGTCTACTTCCTCCTCACAAAGGAAATATGGGCTGTCCAATCTAGAGAGTTCTGGAAGCAGGAATGTATACTATCTTGGAGCCTCTTTAGGACTATGTTGTTTTTACAGTCTAAAGATTCCTTCTTTTCTTTATTTTCCTACATGGCCATGATAAAGGCCGTAGGAATTCTTGTTGGAGAGATATAGGGTATTCATGTTAGTAATTGTTTAGATGTTATTATTTTCTTAAGCAAAGAGTTATGAAAATAAGAAGGAAGTGTTATATTTCACTTTGGAGATTATTTGCTGAATGAAGAATTCATGCTTTTAACTAGGCAGCTGTCATGGCTATTTACGAAAATGCACTCTCCTTGTAGCTTTAATTGTTAACAAAATTAACAAGACAAATACATGTTGTGCTTCACCAGTCTTTCTAAAGTATCTGTTCAAATTAACAATGTGAACTGAATGAATGCGTGTATGACTACAAGCTAAAAATAAATTTAAAACAGCCGAAAAACATGGTTCCCTAGCAAGAAGCTAATAGTTATGTACACATAAAAATACTTTTATACAAATATTTCTACAATAATCTTTTGTTTTTCAAAACAGTTTGCCATTAACTATGGTGACATCTTTTTTTATTTTCCAGCCGAGCTATGTGTGGATGCTTTGAGAATGAGATCAATTCCTTTAAGTATCAGTGCTTGGCTTTGCTAATGTGTTCAAAAACATACAGCATTTTGCTCATTAATAACACTTGTCTTAGTGACCCTTCATAGTAATATGAAGCAACTTAATTACTTTTGAACAGTAAATTGAAGCAGAAATTCAAAGATTTTTAAATCCAAAATTATGCTAAAGATAAAATAGATTAATGGCCAATAACATAACTAAGGCCCAAAGAGCCATGTAGCATTCATAAAGTTGCCAGATTTAGCAAATCAAAATACGGAATATCCAGTTAAATTTGAATTCCAGATAAATAGCAAATACTCCTATGACCCAAATGGGACATATTTATACTAAACAAATATTCATTGTTTATCTGAAATTCAAATACCTGCATGAACTGAATTTTATCTGACAACCCTGGGTACACAGGGATTCTGCAGTCCCCACTGCCAATCTACAAAGCTCTATATTCTTGGCCTATATTTCAGACTTGGTTTTAGAAAATTATTATACTTGTAATTTAGGGCAACTCAAGTGTGTTCATTAACATACATTTGAAAGAAACCATCACCAAGATGTATCAGGTTTATTTTAATTTATATTAAAAAAATAAGTTGCTTTATGTATTCATCTCCTTTTCAAAAATTTATTGTTGTTCCCCATCACAAAATAAAGCTTCTACCCACTATAGAGCAGATTTTATTCATTAGGGTTTTAACATCAATAGGTTTAAATTGTGTTGATAACAATGATTTATTTCTTTTAATAAAATAAGCAAAATCATGTACCTATTATTGCACAATGCATTAAAAAAGCAAATCTTCTCATATTCCATGATGTAGGTTATGTCAAAAGCAAAAATGTTTTCAAATAGTTGTCTATTCATTTACCAATATATGAATAAAACATCTTACAAAGTGCATGAATTCTTTATATCCTATCCCGACATTCTATTGTTAAGCAGACATGCTTCATCCTTAAGCTTAAAGATTTAATTTGATAACTTGGATGTTTTATCTTCTGACATCTGCAAACTTCACAAAGGTCTAGTTTTTTTAAAATTATTTTTCTTTAGGTTATTTTCAAGGTGTGTAAGTCTGTAATTATGCTAATGAAAGAGAAAGGCAATTCACTTTGTTCACTCACTTATATTCAATTTTATAAGATATAATAATTTACATAAAGTATATTCCAAGTATTCAAATAAAAATATAGACCGTTAATGTTGTTATTGTTTTGGAAGCATGTGTATGACATTGTTAGAAATATGAGTGCTAGAACTTGATTTCCTGGGTTCAGATCCTTGTGTTCAACTAGATGAGTGACCTTGGGCAAATTATGCAAATTTTCTATGTCACACTTGCTTAATCTGTAAAATGAGAATAATAATAATAATGCTTTTAGCTGATAGGATTGAGGTGAGATTTAAATGAATTAATTCTTGAATAATGCTTTAAACAGTGAACAGTAAGCACTGAAATGTTAGCTGGTTATCTTCATATGTTAGTTAAACCACAAGTTTCTAGGTCATTAATATACTTTCAATTATTTTACAATGAATTGCTAGTAACTACTGTAAAGATTTTAGTTGCCTCAAACATGAATTAGTCTTGATTTTATCAAACATGTAACACTAAGCCATCATACTTATTGGTTTTGAAACTCAGTAGTATACAAATATCCAATCACTTACACAGAATATTTTGAAGAGTTGTCAAAGTGTGTAAGTTCAAAGGCAAGTTAAAGCAGTTATGGAGTGCTAATTTTAGTGCAAAATCATCTACTCTTGATTAACAGTGTCTACTACATTTCCTCAAACTTAAACATTAAACAGAAATGGTGTTAGCACTCTGGATTCAAGAACTGTCATTGTTTTGGTCCAAATTTGGGTAAGAAAATAGATCTTAGATGTTTTTGGGTAATGATCCCACAATAAAACTTCATATCATAACATAAAAAGCTGTTACATAGTTAACTTTTTATGGGGCCATGAAAATCCCATATTTCTTAAACTACATCAAAATTATACCAGCACAGGTTTCAAATTACATGACATCTAATCACTATGTTAGAATGATTTTTAAACTTCTGATGTGTGTAAACTACTCATTCTGGTGTGTCTTTGTGTGTGTGTGTTTCTTTCTTAAATATAGGTGAGATAAGCAAAAATTGAGGTATTTCTATACAGACATTAATAAACTATACAGACAGTAAATATTCAATATACATATTGAATATTTGCTCTATGTAGTTTTGGCTTATTGTTGTTGCTGTCATTGTCATTTTGATTTCCTATCAGGAGATTGTAGGGGAGATATTTTAGTTGTCCAGCAAAGCTTCCCAGGTATCCAGAGTGACAAGGACACTAATATTTGATACTTCCACAAATGACTATATGGTCACTGTCTGGCATTAAAAAAATAAATAGATAAAAGAGGATTCAGGGCTTCTCTGGTGGCGCAGTGCTTGAGAGTCCGCCTGCTGATGCAGGGGACACGGATTCGTGCCCCGGTCCAGGAGGATCCCACATGACGCGGAGCGGCTGGGCCCGTGAGCCATGGCCGCTGAGCCTGCGCGTCCGGAGCCTGTGCTCCGCAGGGGGAGAGGCCACAATGGTGAGAGGCCTGCGTATCGCAAAAAAAAAAAAAAAAAAGAGGATTCATTATACTATTGATAGTGACTGGTTCTGCCCCAGACCACTCCAAACATCATCAGAAACTTCAGAAGAAATAACCAAGTATCATAAGGTATGAACCAATCATGAACCCTCCTTTAAGGGACTCTTAAGACTTATTCCATCTCTCCTTATGCCTGTCTTTTTGAACCACAATCAGAAGTCTAGGTCTCTCAGATAATCCTGCTCGATTCATAGCTTCTAAATCCCCTTGTTTGACCTAGTCCTTGTCCTGCCTTTCTTGAATATCCAGAAAACATTTTATTTTACCCTCTAGCATGCCAGATCTGTGACCAACAATGTTATCTTTTTGTTTTTCTTCTCTATCTACATTCTTTCTCTAGGTCATTTCGTCTATATTTAACTTCAATCTATGTATTTGTGACCCTCAAATATATATATCTACCTCTAATGCCTCCTCGTGATCCAATTGTATATATAAAACTTATTGCATAATTGTTATATTCAATAGTTGTATGTCTGAATCACCACAAAATTAAATGTCAACAATTCTTGATTTCATCTACCAAATTTAATCCTCCATCAATTTCTCCCCCTATTTTATCTATGTGCCCTACCTAAATTCTAGGATCCTTCTCTCTTCATCTCTAATGTTACGACCCTAATGCAAAGGGCCCTGCTTGCTTTGTGGATGACCATATTTAGTGTAGGAAACAGTATACAGTACACAATAGTTACTATGCAAATATTTTCAAATAAAAGAGAAATTTCACAGGTGTCTTTAGAATTTTTTTTTAACAATAAGAGAAATTAGGGAATTGAGACTCTTCAATCTTTTGTTGATATGCATTAAGTTGCAAGAACTAACATGGGTAAATCTTTAAGAATACTGTTTAGTAACAGTGGGTCAAGAGGTATACAGTCTAAGGTTTTGTATGACAACCTAATTTTGATATAAGGAATTCAGGTTTTTTTCATCAGTTCTGCAATTTTTCGTGTGTTGGTTCTATTACTGTTATAAGATAACCATCACAGTTCCCAGTATCACATCCTTATGTAACAATGACCCAAACGAGAAGCAAAAAGGTGATGCAATGCTCTTTCTTCTTGCAGTATTGTACTAAGAAGAGCCTGCTAGTCTGTGATATCTAAATGATAACTCCTTGACATAAGTGCCCTTTGACCCAGGGATGCTTACCAAGGTCCTCTTACTTGCCTCTCCTCCATTCCTTCCCTCTTTAACCAACATGCTAGGTACCCCTAGCATGTGTTAGGTTGATCAAATGATCCTATGACATGCTGTGGCAAATTTAGGAAAACAAATTTTATTTTGGGGGATTCCTATGACTTCCAATTAGATTTCATATACAGTTGAACTCATACTAAATGTAGCCCCTCTCTAATTAACAAAGAAATCCTTCTACTTCTTTAATTCTGCTGCTTCTCCAATGACCTTGTAAGCACCTAGCTGGCGAAGCCCTCCTTCCCCACTGGTGTGAGCTTTTATAAACTTTGTTCTCCTTTGCTTAATGCTGGTCATATCATTAGTGCAGCCATCCAATAAATTCCTGTGTGGATAACAGTGAGACTGGTGATTTGGTCCCTCTAGGGTAGATAGAAACAATTATTCTCACTTTTTCCCACTATAATCAAGAAGAACAATTCTACTTCAAAGGTCCTCACTAGATTTTCCTTATTTCTCATTGTCTATATTGTATGTTCACTCTATGCCAATAAATGGCAAAGGAAACAAGATTATCATGACTGACTGAGTCTGATCATGACTAGGCTTTTAGGGCTGATCAATGGGCAGGAAAGGTACTGTTGGTTAAATAACCAACAATGTCTGCTGCAATTGCCATCTAACAAGAATTGTCAAATTTAGCAAATAAAAATACAGAATTCCCAGTTAAACTTGAATTTCAGATCAACAACAAATAATTTTTAGTATAAGTAAGTAGAATTATTTAGCACATGTATGTAAATATATACTTATACTAAAGATTATTCATTTTGATGTGAATTTCAAATTTAACCGGACTTTATGTATTTTCCCTGGCAAACTCCACAGTTTCTTAACCAAACTATGAGGCAAATGTTTTTTATTCTTGCATCCTAGGTGACCTTTTGAGGTCTTTTCACTCCATGAAATATTTGTCACCCAGGTAAACCAAAGACTTTATATTGACACTAAAATTGAGACTCCCTCCTTAGTCCCCTTTGCAGGCATTCCCTCTGCTTCTATTATTTTGTATGCAGGTATTTTCCTTCTATCAAAGGCAGTGTGGTGTTGGGAAAAGAGCTTAGGAATTAGTTTCAAAACTAGAACTAATTTCAAACTTGGTTGAACTGTTATCTATGTGACCAGGGCTATGTCACTGCTTAAAACACATTTGAGTTGATATGAGATTAAAGTAGTTTAAGATATTTTTAGAAGACACCATAGGAATTGATTATATTGTTATTATGCAGTAAACACATACCAAGGAGCCTTCCATTCTGAAGCCTGATAATCAGAGAAGTTAATTTTGCCACAGTGTTAAGTGTTTTCTACTCACAAGATGTATGTAGGAGCTTCATGAAAAAACAACTGTGCTAATATTGACACAGAGAGCATTTCAGACCTCATGGTAGCTTCTAGTTGGCAATGTTGTCAGCTATCTTATCATCTCTTAAAACCCAAAAAATTTCAACGGTTGCCTTCTCTGCTTCTGCATTGTATGTTCCACCACCTGGTTTCCAAGAAATAGTACAACCATTTAATTGTTACAAGGAGAATCATGTGACCAAATTCACATATTGTAGAATTCCCAACAAAGGCACAAGGAACCATGATACCAAAGTTTGCAGATGTTTCTAACCTCATTCTGTAATATTTTTAACAAGGAGAGCTTTGCAGGGCTGATTGGCACTTCAGCTAATATTAGTGAACCTATCCTCTCAGAATATGATATTATCTAAATTTTTCCTCAACACAGGTGTAAATGAGTATTCTCTTATTTCAAGGAGCTCTTACAGATGGCTGTCAAAGGTATTAGTATTTAGCTGAATTTCTGTAACCACAGCAATGCAGTGGGAGGGTATGATCAGCCTCTTTGACTCACCTCATCTAGTTGCATCTAAGCTCTATAATTAAAAAAATAAAATAAAGAAAGAGACAATTTCCCTCATGATCCATGAAGAAATTTGATGTAAGTGTCAGATGATTTAGGTTCAAAATGACAATTTGGAAAAACAATGAACATTTAACATAAGGGAAATATAGCTAATTTTGTATATAGTCATCCAGAAACACAAGTTTACACTTGTAGTTTTACATACTTTGAGAATTTATGCTCTCTGTTTTTAAAAAAATTTTATATGTTTCAAGGCTGTATTAAACCTTCACATATTTTTATCTTAAACACATAGCTAAGGACAAACCTATGATAGCCATTAAAAGAGTATAATAAATAAGCAGAACATAGAATTTTTAGGGCAGTGAAACTACTCTGTGTCATACTGTAATGGTGGATACATGTTATTGTAAGTTTGTCAAAACCCATAGAATGTACAGTACCAAAGGTGAACTTTGGGTGATAAAAACATGTCAGTATAAGTTCATTGATAGTAACAAATGTACCATTCTTTTGGGGGATGTTGATAATGGGAGATGCTATGCATGTGTGGGGCAGGGGGTATATGAGAATCTCTGTACCTTCTGTTCAAGTTTGCTGTCAACCTAAAGCTTCTCTAAAAGATACAGTCTATTAAAAAGAAAAGAATACAGAAATTATTTTGTCATCTTCAGTAACTTGCCTCATATCATAAGTATAGACTTTGGCATATTTGACAAATGTGATTCTAAAATGTGATTCCAAAATGTCATATAGATATTAAAAATGTGAAATCCTTATTTTTGTAAAAACATTGAGGTGAATATATTTGTAGATTAACTCATAAGACATCACAAAGTAAAGTGCATTCTTCAACTTTTAAACAAAAGATGTTTAAAAAATAAATTAGCAGTAGTTTGTAGGGCAGCATTCAACCTTCATAGAATATCCATTACAAAATACAAGTTCATTTTTAGAAGACATGAAAAAGCGTCATTTATATTTTACTTCTAAAATATTATTTCCAAGGATAATGTTTGAAAATTGAATTTTTCATTAGGGTAAATGCTCACAAGACATATCTTTCTACACATATAAACACCATCTAAATTTAGTGCCAGGCTGCCATTACTTTTCTATTCAGAGCCAATAAAATGAATTGGGATCATTTCCTCTCAAAAAGTATGAAAACTCAAAACATTACTCTCTTATTTATTCTTCTAATTTAAGATTGCTAAAAATGACCCTTTGCCTTCATTAAAATTGGCTATTTAATAAATATTGCAATTAAATTCTAACCACTGAATGTCAATTACTTTCAGATTAGGAATGAATTTATTTAGATCACTAGGGAAATTGATCTTGTATGGCTTCTCAAACACAGTAAGATTTCAACATTTATCTTGTTTGGATCAGATGAGGGTCTGGCCAGGCACATTCCCTTTACTAATTTTCTTTTCTAGCCTTAAAAATTATGTTATATTTGTGGGCCTGGTGTTTTAATACATTTTTGTGTATATGTACTGCTTTAGTAGTCTAAGCATAAATTAAAACATAATCACATTTCTTGACACTTGTTTACAACAACTTTGATAATGTTTTATCCTTGGAGAGTACAATGATATTAAAGCATTGGTTCATTTATGGTTTAATAGAATTTTTTTGGAAAATATACTTAAAAATATCTTTAACAAGTTGATACTTTCATGAGGCAGTTACAAATAGAATATTTCTTTAACACAAGCTTTTTAAAAAATCAAAATAATATTTCTTAAAGCTAATTATTTTCAGAAAATGCCTTAGTATGTGTTATGAAAGTTGCATTAAATAGTGAACAAAACACAATTTCTTTTCTGTTGTTATAAAATGTTCACTTTATACAGGATTAATATTCAGGGAGTTCTAGAAGATTAAAAGAAAAGCACAGAAGAAAATAACAAAGAGTGGGATGGAAAATGAGATTCAAGAAAATAGAAAAAGGAAACTAGTTCAATTGGGGAATGGTATGTCAATTTAGAAAAAAAATATTTGCAGTGATAATTTAGTATTTTAAAATTCTGTTGACCAGTATCTATCATCTAAAATATATTTTAGTTGTCTCTGTAGTTGTGACTTGTTATATAAGGTGTGTTCCCTGCAAGTAACTAAAAACCCAAAGTCAAAATAGCTAAAAAATAAAGGTGTTTATTATCTCACATAATAAATTCTGCTGGTGAATTCATATCCTAATAATGTCACTAGAAACTCATGTTCTTCCCATATTTTTATCCTGTCAGCCTCAACAGGTTTGTTACTTTACCTCTTGGTCCCTCTATTGCTGCTTCAGCTCCAAGCATCACAACCACGTGCACTAGTGTTCAGACACCGAAAAAAGGAGAGAAACACTTTTCTTTTGGCCTCTCTTTGTTAATAACTAAAATATATTTCCTAAAAGCCCAGAAAATTTTTCCAACTTGTCAATACCGATTCCTCATTGGTAGGAATTGTGTTGCATTACCCAACTAATTTAATCATTGGAAAGGGAGATTAGAATTATCATCATTGATTTAGATTGATTAGGATTCAATTCAATGGCTAGGGCTGAGAATAACTTTTTCTTGAAGCATGTAAAAAATCATGGATACAAAAAAATCAGGGGACAGTTAAAAAGGGAGAAGGAAATTACCATTGGATAAGCAACATCAGAGTCTACTGCTATGCACATGTAAATCATGCCATTAATCAAAAACATCAATAAAAAAACAAGTCAAAAGTATAAATGAAAAAAAATACATCTGTTACTTGATATAATCATTTTGCCATGGCATATCCTAAAGATCAAATCCCAACTCCAACTTTACTTTATATTGCATTATTGAAGTATGGTGATTTAAACTTCTGTGTTCAGGTAAGAACACTTTTCTTCCTAATCAGAGCTTATCCAAAGTTGTCAATTGTTTGAGATGTGTGGGCCCAAACTACTTTTAAGAATTCAAATATTGGTAAGCAAAAAATTAGAAAGAGAAGAAACTAGAAGCAGTCACTTTCTCTAGCAGAGAACCTCTTTCCTCCTTAGTTTGCATTACATGTCACGGTTTCTTCATCTCCTTTAATTTCATGTTATTCTATTCTACTCACTTTGTTTCCATGCTCCCTTCTGCTCTTCTCTCTTCCCCTCTCCTTTCCTTTGCAAATGTATTTGTGCCTATGGATGTACAAGGCGCTGTGCTGGACCTGTTACAGAGAAAAGAACACTGCATGGGTAAAGTTCTCAGAAGATAACATAGTCTCAAGACTCATCATCTTCAGGACATAGACACGTATGGAACCATATAAAATACAGGGCAGAGTATCATAGGAACGCGGAGAGAGAGCTTTTCTGAGTAGAAGATAAAGGCTATATTAATAAAGTAACATTTGCTTTGAACAATTGTCTAACTAATATTTTTATCTATAGCACCAGAACAATATAAAAATAATAATAATGATAATAACGGCAACATGATGTGGAAAGGAGAATTATTTCAGTACTTTATGTGCCAAACATTGTACATATACCATCTTATTTAATCCTACAATTATTTGGATAAGTTAACACTTTTCATATTTTACAATGGAGGAAAGTTATAGGCAAGAGGGCATGACATCTTGTCAAGTATAAGGTTAGTATCTCGGGGAGGTATTCCAAAGTTGATATTCTTGTCTATTATACTTTTCTGACTCCCATGATAAGTATTCAATCAATGTTTGTAATTAAGTCTGTTGGGATCTATCAACTAACACAAAGAAACTATTTTCTGGAGCAAGGTAGTTGTTTATCTTCTCATCTGCCAGGTATGGACTACTTCCCTTTAGAAATTTCCTAATGCAATAAAAGTGACATTTTATTGTTAAAAGCCACTGCCATGAAGAAAACATGACTTACTTAAAGGAAGAGGTCTAAAACTGCTGAAAGTGTAGCAAAAGCTAACGGTGAGGGCTTCCCTGGTGGCACAGTGGTTGAGAGTCCGCCTGCCGATGCAGGGGGCGCGGGTTCGTGCCCCAGTCCGGGAAGATCCCATATGCCGCGGAGCGGCTGGGCCCGTGAGCCATGGCCGCTGAGCCTGTGCGTCCGGAGCCTGTGCTCCGCAACGGGAGAGGCCACAGCAGTGAGAGGCCCGCGCACCGCAAAAAAAAAAAAAAAAAAAAAAGGTAAAGGTGAAACACAGTTCCTAGGATTATCTATGTCAGAAATAGTGAAGAACTTTTCAACTTGAAAGCATGGTTTACGTATTTTGACAATTTATTCCAGGTGGTTTAAAAGAACATATGTTCCATTCATATTTGTGACAACTTGAGGCTAAAGTACAAAATTAGAATGAACACTAAAATATGTTAATATAAAAAGTATCAATACAGCAGTTTCCAGCAGTAACTGTCAAAAAATGTGAACGAGTCTATCATTAAAGGCCAAAGTTTAAAACATAGGTTTTCGAGTGTGTTCTGAAGGTAATTCACCTGATCTCAGACCTTAGACCTTTCTCAAGGTTAAGATTTGGTATGGAAATTATTCTGGTGAAATAATAGTCATTATAATAATTAATTGGTTAGTTAATATGAGTAAGAGACCCAGCTAGGAATAATGCATAGTTCCTTTATTTATACTTCTCACAATAATCCTGTAAATTAAGTAGGAATATTTTTCCTCATTTTAGAGGTTAAAAAGGTAAAGTTTAGAAAGAATGAATTTTGGCAAAATCACAGAGGTTATAAATTATGGAACAGGAATCAGAGCCCAAGTCTAAAGGATTATAGACCCTAGATCTTAACCATCTTAAGTTTCTTGTTTTATAAAAATCAGAGTTCTCACAAATTCTCATTCAATTTACCCAAGAGTTCTTGATTTCTATGAGAAAAGAGAAGGCAGATACTGACATTATCAGCAGCCCTTGTCTCACCTCTGCTTATCTATATGTCTCTTTTTCTCCAACAAATGTGATCAATTACATAAAGATTGCTGAGGCTTAATATCCTTTCCAGCAGTGTTTGTCCCATATTTGGAAATAATATTTCAAATACAAACATAAATGATTCAATTTACTGTGTGCCAGCTATTTGATAGCCAACACATATGTGTCAACTGTAATTTCTTTTTTAAAACAGGTGAATATTAATATCCCTTTTTTGATAGAAAGGCAACAAAAGACTCATTTGGATTATGTTGCTCAAGATTATGTGGCCTAATGCAACATTATTTCAAAAACAGTTTTGAGGGTGCAAACTTTTTTTACTTGTTGAAATTTAAAAAAAATTTTCTAAACACCAACAATGCAATTTTGCTAAAGTTACAATTTTGGAAAATTAACTAGCCTCAAGACCACTCCTGGCCTTTCCATCAAGTGCATCTGGGTCTCCACCATCTCAGTGCTGCCTGCATTTCTCCCAGTACTTGGGGTCAGGTGAAGGGGGGTAAAGAAGATACTCTAAAGGACTCCTGGAGTATAGAGCCCAGGGGAGTCCTGGGTGAGGCCCTGGGCTCCTTGAATGCTGTGTAGAGTAGCCTCTCTCTATCCTGCCTGCTGCCCCCTCAAGCTCCCTTTTGGCCTCCTCAGGTTTGACATCTGAGAGGTTTGATTATCCAGAGGAAATTAAATATTTTATATCAAAATATATTACAGTAAATATCACCAAATACTTTCCTTTAGCACTGTTCCAAGTGTTAAGCTCAAGCACCTCAATCTAGCTCTGGGCTAGTTTGTGAGATTTCATTTGCTGCATAAAGTGGCCTTGTCTCCTGCCACCCGGAAAGGTGTAGGCACTCAGTCTTAAAGCTTATCCCGCCTCTTTCCACTTGGCCACGTTTCTTCTCCTTCACTAAGAGTTTTCAAAACCTTCACACACGGGCATAAATGAAGTGTGTGAGATGTTTTTCTTTATATCAAAACACATCACGTTGTAACTGAAGAGTTGGTGCGTCTAGAAACTGCAACCTGGTTCAGGAAAGAAAAGTTAACTGAATTTTTCAGAGTGTTAATCTAACAACCATTAGGTGTATTCTTCCTTGGGAATACACAGCATAAGGAGCACTGCTTTGTTTTGTTTTTGCTTTTTAAACAATTTGAAAGAAACTGAAATTGAAAACAATCAATTTAAAAATTTTCGGGAGTTCCCTGGTGGCCTGGTGGTTAGGACTCTGGACTTTCTCTGCCATGGCCCGGGTTCAACCCCGGTTGGGGAACTGAGATCCTATAAGCTGCATGGCCAAATAAATAAATAAATAAATAAAATTTAAAAAGTAAAATTCTCACATGGTAACAAGTAAGGTTGTTTTGTATCATTGAATTTTAATGATATTAAAACTGTTTAGGTAGACACTGACTTTGATGAAAATATAAGGGTAATTTTGACATAAGGACTCATTAATAAAGTATTATTCTACCAGTTAAGCCTGTAATGTCTCTTGATCACCAAGGGATAGTTCATTAAATTAAATGCTGCTATAGAAAAATGAAGCTGTTGATGAGATGAAATGTTCCAAAATAGCATCATGGGCTAATATTTTGAATACAAAATTCATATTTTATGTGTATAAATAATACAGTAACTCCAAGAGGAAGAATAAAAAATTCACCTCCATTATTTAGATACTTACTTTGTATAATAACCATACATTTAGCAATTGAAGTTTAAATTTGCATTTGGATATTGAATGATATTGTCAAATAAGTGTTTATTTTCTGTTTAAATTTAAAACTTGCCTATCCAAGTTAGCTTTCTTTTCATTTTTTTGACCAAGAGCTCTTCCAATATCTAAGCTCCATTCTATTAAACAAAATGTGAGCACCACTCGCTTTTTTGGGGTCTCTTTTTATCTACATTATATTTAACCACACAAAAAACAGTTTTTAAAACTTGTGTCATTTGGTATTTTGAAGTGCTTTCTCTCTACCCCTCATGGTTGTGATATGCTGCCTTTCTATGATGAATGAAATACTCTATATTTCTGTTGTGATATGTTACCTTTCTATAATGAATGAAATATTCTATATTTCTGTGCTCTTCTATTTGGTAGCCACTAGTCACATGTGGCTTTCTGGCACTTTAAAGGTAGTGAGTGTGACTGAGGAAAAAATAGACACATATGGCAAGTGGCATTAGAGAATGCAGGTATAGACTATAACATATATACCTTTTTTTTTTTTTTTTTTGCCTCTCACTGTTGTGGCCTCTCCCGTTGCGGAGCACAGGCTCCGGACACGCAGGCCCAGCGGCCATGGCTCAGGGGCCCAGCCACTCCGTGGCATGTGGGATCTTCCCGGACCGGGGCATGAACCTGTGTCCCCTGCATCGGCAGGCGGACTCTCAACCACTGCGCCACCAGGGAAGCCCATATACCTTTGATACATATATACAGATGGTCCTGCACTGTCGATGGTTTAGCTTATGATTTTTCACTTTAGCATGGTGCAAAAGCAATATGCATTCAGTAGAAACAATACTTTGAATTTTAATCTTTTCCTGGGCTAATGAGATGCAGTACCATCTCCTCTAGTCATGCCGTGTAGCAGCAGAGAGCCACAGCTAGAATCAGTCACATGATCACAAGGGTAAAAAACAATACATATAACCATTCTGTACCCACACAACCATTCTGTTTTTCAGGACAGTATGCAACAAATTACATGAGCTATTCAATACTATATTGTAAAGTAAGCTTTGTGTTACATGGTTTTGCCCCACTTAGGCTAATGTAAGTGCTCTGAGCAAGGTTAAGGTGAGCTAGGCTAAGCTACGTTGTTTGGTAGGTTAGGTGTACTAAATGCATTTAAACTCATGATATTTTCCACTTATGATGGGTTTAACAGGGTGTAAGCCCATTGTAAGTTGAGGAAGATTTGTATACCTACTTCGTTTATGCCCTTAATTTTGTGAATGTGTGTGTGTGTAATTTTATGTTTTGACTGCTGTCTCTGCAGCCTCCAAGATGTCTAACAATGACCCTTAACTCTTGGAATTGACACATATATAGTATCCTACCATATTGTACTGGGCTATGACTGTATGACTAATGACATATGGCAGAAGTCATGGTATATCAATTCTGAAATTGATTTGGACTGGGGCTTCCCCTTTGGGCTTTATGTTTCTCTATGTATCTCTTCCTCAAACAGTTTGTGAGGGACTGATCCCTACCAACAACTACATTAGTGAGCTTAGAAACATATACTTCAACCTAGTGCAGTCTTGAGTTGGCTGTAGACAAGGCTGAGAGCTTGATTGCAACCCTTGAGAGACTGTGAGCCAGAATCACCCAGCTAAGCAGCTTCCATATTTCTGACTCTCAGAAACTGTGAGATAATAAATGTTTGTTGCCTTAAATTGCTAGATTTTGGAACAACTTTTTATGCAGCAATAGATAAATATAGTAAGATACCTGCTAACCTATGTATATTTATTTTTCAATTGTGCTTAATGAATTACTTTAATTCTAATACCTTTCATAGATTATTACTTTGTGTTTTCTAGATAGGCAAATATTTGGCCTTTCAAAAATGACAGTTCCTCCTCCAATACTTATTTTTACTTTGTTTCTTGTTATATTGTACAAGTTAGAACAAAGTAATACAGTTAACTCATAGTGAAAATCCTAGCAATTCCTTCCCTATTTCTAATTTTATTTAGAATTCCTCTAATGTACCATCATTATATGCAATATTAACTATTGGTATGACAAAACTACACTTTATTATGCCGAATATAATGTTAGTTTAATAAGAAATATATCAAGAATGGGTTTGAAATTTTATTAAATATATTTTAGCATGCTTTGAGATAATAAATATTTGGGCTTTGTAATCCTTTCATTTGTTACACTGAAAGATCTATGAGCCATCTTATATTTTGGGGTAAAAAAACCACTGTGTTTTTGGAAACACAAATATCTGAATGTTTTCTGTTTAAGCAGTGAAATATTCTTTTAATTTCAGTTATTATTATTGCATCATTACATAATATCAGTATTATTACTTCTAAAACAACCTGAACCGATTCATATTTAACGTGCATTATAGTTTTTTTTGTAATCTTTATGGTCTGCACAAATAAATTCCATGCACCCTGAAATTAAGGACTATGTTTTCTATTGCTTTCATGCATGTATTCTTGCTAAAGCAACGATTACAGTGTTATACCTACAAAAATTTTCAATAAATGCTTGGACAAAAGAGTGAGACTTTGATGAGCTGAATTGTTATCAGAGGAGCTTGTTTTAGGTCCTTTACTTTTACTATATATTGGGGGATATTTTCCAAATTGAAAATTCAGTTATCCTTAGAATATTTTTGACTGCATCGTCATGCTCTTAAGATCAAGAAATTTCTACTTTCTGTGCCTAAGGAAATATCATTGTTTATAAATTATGGATTTCAAATCATAAGTCAACATTTCAAAACTTTCTTAAAATTCATTCCCTTGAAAAATAAATTTAAAATGCAATGCCACATTAAAGAGCTACCTGTAATGCCTACTACCAAGTATCTAGGCAGTTTCACATGTCAATTTAATAACGAGACCAATACAAGGAGTAAAATGATGTCCATTTTACTAACACAAAGGAGAAAAGTCAAGTTCCAATAAACTATTAAATAATTGGGTCTGTTTTTCTCCAATGTACAATCTATTAAATTAATAATAATAAACATAATAGTTTTATAGAATAAAGTATTAAATCAGCTCATACATTTTTAGGAAAAAGAGTTTTCCATTTTCCATCTTCATTAATTTCCTCATTATATATTCTTTTTATACTTCCTCTAGAGATCCACTTGTTTTCAGCCTTTGACAATGACTAGAGTGCTTGCCTGGATAGTCCGTGGATTGTGTTTCTGCATTCAGAAGCACATGGCTTTGTTACATGACTCATGTGAGACAAATATGTGCAGGCATTTGAGATTGGAAAATATGGTTCCCCAAATTCTGCCTATCTACATCATAGCCAGAGTGCTTTGTTTTGGTTGTCATTCCCATCAAAACATACAGATAATTAAATATATCTCTATCAACCTACTTGAAATTAGCAGAGTCAACTATTTTTAGTGAATGCTTTCCTCAGAAATATGATAACCATGCAAAATAAGTGCCTGATTGATATACTTGCTCTTTATGAGAGAGTCTTCCTCAAATATTCATATGGCAGTGAATTAGGTTAGTAAATTCATATTCAAATATTCATATGGCAGTGAATTAGATTAGTAAATTGATACCAATTTCTTGAGAATAACTAAATTTTGATGCAATATTTTGATACTCCATTCTGTTCAGGTTAGAATCCCTTCACAAATAGAGACCTTATTAAACCTTCAGGTATGAAACGAGTTACTGTTTCCTGGTGAGTTCCACGCTAACATTTTTTGGTGTTTTTATCAGCTCAAAATAGCACATTCTGGGCTTCCCTGGTGGCGCAGTGGTTGAGAGTCCGCCTGCTGATGCAGGGGACACGGGTTCGTGCCCCAGTCCAGGAAGATCCCACATGCCGCGGAGCGGCTGGGCCCGTGAGCCATGGCCGCTGGGCCTGCGCGTGCGGAGCCTGTGCTCTGCAACGGGAGAGGTCACAACAGTGAGAGGCCCGCGTACCGGAAAAAAAAAAAAAAAAAGCACATTCTGTGACATTCCAGCCAATTTAGAAGGCAGTTAGTATATTTTTGCTTCTTTTCTAATTAATGCAAATTATTATTTGTTGATTAAATAATACTTTAGTTGTTAACAATAATACAAATAACAGACTATTCTGTCAAATTTCTATGCTCCCCTTCAAAGCAAACTGTTGGCATTTGTTTCTTTATAATTCTCATGCAAGGCATACTTTTAATGTAGTTAAAATTAGTAACAACTCTTTCTGGTATAAAAACCAAGCAAAAATACCTTTCATTTAAAAACAAATAAAGTAATTTTATAAATATGTAGGTGGGGGGGGTAGTTGAGAAAGAGTCTGAACTCATGTGTAGAATGCAATAAACCTATGCGATAGTAAATTTTACGTGTCAACTTGACTGAGCCACTTGGATTCCCAGACATTTGGCCAAACACTATTCTGAATGTGTGTCTGTGAAGGTTTTTATGGATGAGATTAACATTTGAATCAGTAGACCGAAAAAAGTAAATTGCCTTCCATGATGTGGCTGGACTTCATCCAATCAATTGAAGACCTGAATAGAACAAAAAACCTGAGAGGGAACTCTTCCTGTCTGATGGATTTGAACTGGGACATGTGTCTCTTCTGGTCTTCAGAGTCAAACTGAAACATTGGCTCATTTGGGTATTGAACTTGCCAGCCTTCAGACTGTAATTTACACCATTGGCCCTCCTGGTTCTCAGGACTTGGACTAGAAGCATTGTCTGTGCCAGGTCTCTAATTTACTGACTACAGATTTTGGGATGTCTCAGCTTCCATACCTTGTGAGCCAATTTTTTTTTATATAATAGATCTCTAAGATATATAGGATAAGTTGGATATACATGAAATGTGAAATATAGGGGTTATCTATATATCTATTATCCATCTCTATATATCTCCCATTGATTCTATTTTTCTGGAGAACTCTGACTAATACAAGCTATTTAAACTAATGGAATGTTACTTTATAGTTGAAATATGATATTTTGTTTTAGTATTTTTTTCTTAAAATGATGCATCATAAACACAGGCATAGATAATTTTCATTGCATATGATACTAGTATGACTTGCCATCCAAATATGCTTGGAGGAGTTTTAAGAACATGTCTAGATTTTGCTAACAATGAGTCAACTTTATTTACTTTTCTATCCTTCCTGTCCCTAAATAAATCTCCTATTAAGAAAGTGCTGCAGACATATTTTGTTCATGGTATGAATTACTCCATGACACTTAAAATATAACAAAATGTCAGTCTGTATTTTCCAAATCAAAACAAACTTGGCCCTAGGATTCTAAAAAGCACTATACAAATATGTATTCTAATATTATTTCTTTTGGATTCTTCACTTTGGTTTGTGACAGGATCCAGGGGTTTAAGCAATTTTGCAAAATTAGGAAAGAAATCTCTGTTCATAAAACTCTTGTGGTTGCTCCCAAATAGGCTTTTTAGCCAGGCCCAGGTAACCAGGTGAAGGTGGGTGATTCCTCCAGTGACTTGTTCCCCTTGAGTCAGGTCAGCCATGGTGACTGATACAAGTAGAGCGCTGATTCCCAACACCACAAAGCTTATTAACTGGCTTCCATATAGACACCAATAGAGCCAATTAGGTATCCAAGTCTTATCACCTCTAAGGTGTTAGCTGCACTTGAAAGGGTGTCTCTGTGTTTCATAAAACCCCATCTCAGTGCTAGTCCCAAGGATATGAAAATATCTAATGGTTAACCATTTTTCAGTACCCTCACCCACTTACTCCAAACCCAAGGAGCAAACCCCTCCAGCCTGTATGTTAGCTCCATTTGTCTGGACCCTCAGGAACCTACATTTATTAGCCCTTCTCTGAAGAAAATAGAAAGTCAGAACCTCAGGATACAAAGTGTAACTGATTTCTTGACAAGCGAATAAAAATACTTGTAATTCATTCTTGAGAAGTCAACAGAGGAAGTGTTTTTTAACCTAAGTTGAGCTGCCAGGTAATTAGAAAGGATTTCTCCCATTCCCTAACCAAATTCAGCCTTTCTTCATTAGCCCCATAACCTCCTTTCCAATATGTTGTCTTTTTCTTGCATATTTAAACTTTCTGTCACACATGCATTCTTACTGTATTCAAGTTTTTTCCCCTTAAATAACAACATTAACAACAAACAAAGGAACTTAAAGGAAATAATTCCGCAGATTCCACATCACACTTCAAGCATCAATTATTCCCTTTCCCTTTGAGAGAAAACTTCTCTAAATAATTATCTATATTTGCTTTTGCTAATTTAACTCTTACTCATTTGTAATCACTATCTTGTACCAACACTATCCCATCAAATTATATTTCACTAAGGTCACTATTTCCACTGACATTTTTCATCCTTCATAATAATAGATTGCTCAGCAGCATTCAATAATGGTAACCCCCTTTCACATTAGCTTTTTCAAAAATTTTTATTCTTTGACCATTTTTTACATCCTCTCCTGGTCTTTTCACTATATTTTGACTGCTATTCCTTAGTATTCCTAAGGAGATTCATACTTTTTTACCTGGATCTTAAATGTTGGCACTCTGCAAATCACAGCCCCCCACTTCTTTCCCATCTTACCTCATTCTTACTCATGGGTTCAATTGCCTCTTACATGCAGGTGGTGCAGAATTTTATGTATCTATTCTTTACCTCTATTCTGAGCTTCGTAAGCTCCATATAAATGTAATCAATTATTTTTCTCTCTCTCTTTTTCCTCTATTATTTACTGTGAACTGGTCAAAGCTAATTTTGCTATTCAACAATAATCAAGTTCTTTTGAAAAATATCAATAGCATCTGTTGATTAGGTATAGATGGAGCTCTATGTACCTGCTACCACAACCTTGTTACTAGATAGTACATAGTGATGAAGACAAGTCTTGTACTAAATTCTGCCAACTGGGCAAACTATTAATAGCAATCAGGCACAAGAATTGCCATACAGCTCCAACTTCATATTCTCAGATATGAACCTTGAATTCTGAGGAAGACAGCAGTTTTAGATGGCAGAAACAGTAAATCTTATTCTCAGATTGTTTGTGAAGTAGGAGGACTTATATACCAATGTATTTCTTGAATATATATATAACGATGTAGTATGATTTGTACATAGTCAGGATTGAGAATTATTGGAAAATCATCTGAATTTCTGTTTTGAGTAATTTCCCCTATTTTTATGTTTGGTAGAACCCTAATACTGATAGTGACTCTTAGTTCACACTATCTGCCAAATCCATGTACCCTGTCAGAATTCTACAAACACCTAGAATTCTCTATGCTTGACTAGTCAACAGAATTCAGATTTTAACCAAATGTTAAAACTCTCTATTATTCCAGTTTCTATCTTATTTTTGTTACAAGTCTGGAAATTTCCCATCAGAAAATCCACTAAAAAGCTACAATGTAAAAACTAATTAACTTGTTTGTTACAAGAGACTATGAATAATATTAGTGACTAAAATTTGAAAAACAGTAAATAGTATATATTGAGTATTTGTTACATTTACTTTTAGATATCTTGAATCATAAATTATTTAACCCTTGCATACTGCTATAATTAGGCATTGTTTTATCCTTATTTTACAGATCAGGAAATTGAAGCTCAACATAATTAAGTGACTTCCCCAGAAGCCGTCAAAAAGTAAGTGACAGCATAAGAATATTCACCTATTTTGCCCTAGCATCCTTGCATATTCTATTTCTCTTTGTCGTTGTAATATATAATCTGCATATTCAATGAGTTTCTCATTCAGCCTCTATAAACATCCACTTTGTTTCTGCTTAGTTCCATCAACACCTTGCATATGGCAATGATATGAGACCCTTCGTCCTACTCTTTTAAACATATTATTCTCCCTCAGATGGTTTAGCATTGTTTTATTTAAAATATGTCCAGTAATGAGTCCATTCATCTATTTGTGTTCTAACAAGTAGAGAATAAGTGTTACTGTTATTGATGCTACACACCTGTTTTGCTGAGAATTTTCCTTAGCTTTTTATAGACATGTAACTGTTAATTTACTTTTATTTTAATACTTGTACCATGCTTATGCTTTAAATAGGTTACAGCTGATATATAATAAAAGGCATAGCTATACTATAATTCATGCATGAAATGTTCCAGGTAAAGGTGGTACCTAGACATTCAAGGAAGGTGTGGAGGAGAAAGAAGAATAAGGGGATAAAAGTTGACATTAGATACACAATCATTAAAGTTAAATAAAAATTGATGCTACAAAGTAGGCTATTAATGAAAAGGAGTTTCATGCCTCTGATCTGATTCACAGTAAATAGTTAAAACCATTTTCTTTATTCCCATCTATTTTTACTTCTTGATGCATCCCATTGTCTCCTGGGTTTCTGACTCTTAGATTTTTTTTTTATTATTATTATTCATGACCCTGTGCTATTTTCTTGAGCTTGATGACTAAATTCAGCTTTGACTTTGGGCACCACCTAAAATCTTATATCTCCTCATCTTTTGAGCCTTTCCCAAACAATGTACTTCAATTTCAGCCTCTACTCTTCAATCCTGGCACCAGTTAGCCACCACAGCTCAACTCACCCCAAAATTCTGTCTAAGATCAAGAAATTTTTTTTCTTAAAAAAAAAAAAATCCTTACATGATGCCTAGAAGGCAAAAAATTAAGATGCATCTAAATTTAATCTGGGTCTCTATAATTTAAAATAACCTCACCTCTTGGTAGCCAAGACAAATAAAGAAACTTAAAGGTATATATGAGCTTCATTACATACACACACAATGTTTTGAGTCCATTTAAGTAAACTATAAATATTTTTCATAACTAACATCTATTGAGTTTTACCAACCTGTGCTTTTATGTGTTTATTCCTTATAACAAACTTATGAGGTAAGTATTATTATCCAATCGATTTTTCAGCCAATTAAACTGAGATGCAGCATGCCTAATACCACATTTGTAGTTATTGCTAGGACAGTGATTCTGCATTGGTCACTCAACTTCATGGCTTAACAGTCATGCGTATAACTCCTCTCACTATTATGGCACCTGATTATCAGGCTAGTACCTCCAAAATTCCATTCATCTACAACTTTATTGAATCTAATGATACATTTTAAGTTTTATACTTTTATTGGGCTCAAACATTTCCAAAGTGATTTTTTGTTGTTGTTGGCTTTGGTTACTACTTAAGTGCCTACAATGTTCAAGTTTGTAACAAAGTATGTTTATGCCATTGTTAGGAATACACTTAATGTACTCAGAACCTTGAAGAACAAAGTGTTACCTAAGCAAAATCTTCCTTCAAAAGCAATACTTTCAGTTATAACAGGGAAAGCATTGGAAGGGATCCTATCAAAAGTCCTTTCTAAATCCAGCATAGTATGATGCTATAAAATCATATCTCTATTTTATCAGTGACCACTTGAAACAGACATTAAAAATAGCCTTGTCATTACTTGTGTAAATAAAGCTAAAAAAAATTATATTAGGTTGACTCTATGAAACCTAAAGAACTCTGAGGAGATAAATTTTCAGTGTTAAGAGATCTACTGAAGTGAGATACTGCTTTTAAGTGAGATATTGCATCTTAATACCTCTTTCTATAGAAACCTGCATGCCTATCTCTCAAACTTTTTTAAATATTTGGGATAAAGCAATAATAATGGGGCTACTTTCTCCATTTTTTCATGTAAATTATATCTTTCACGTACACTCTTCTTAAGGCTTTATTATACTTCTACAACATTTTTATTTCTTGGCAAACCTCTAAGTAAAATTTTCATTAGAAATTGTTTTAGAATTTATCTAGTATCATGTTTTGTAATAAATTTTCTAAAATTTTAAGACATTATAAAAGTCACTTTTTATTTCAAAAATAACTGAAAGCTTAATAATCTTAAATAAAAATATTGCTCATATATAATATTTCTTATCCATTACATAGTGATTCCCATAGAAGCCTACTTACTCCCATAGAAAAATCAAACCTCAATAAAATGAGCATAAACTAGATGAAACATATGAAGATTTAGACTAAAGTACTTAGGAAAATAGTCTGTATATTTAGATCCCAGTTTCTTATGTAATCGATTACGTTTGTTAAGCTACTTTCTCTAAAAAAATGGGAATTAAAGAGTAAGTTTTACTTTAGGTTCCCTACCTTCTATCTGTGGACATGAGAAAATCATACAGACAAAAAGTTTATCATTTCCCTAGTCCTCAGAGGACTTAAAATTCCTGCAGTTGATAACCCAGATTGCCTGAACAATGTTTGCTTGTACAACCTGGTAAGGAAATATTTCCTTACCAGGTTGGGTAGATTTTTAAATGCCAAGACATTTTATTTCAGACGACTTTTAGACAAAGAAATGGTTAAGAGATCCCTGATTTTAATTTCAACAAGTTTACTGTGATCTAATAAAAACATTAAAAAAGAAAAAGCTAGAAACCACAGTGCATGAAACGTAGTTATTGCTCAGTAAATAAGAGTTGAAAGAATAATTTATGGTTCTCAAGATTAAGCATGGTCTGAGCAAATTTAGACTATAACAGGGCTATTCATTGTTGAATGTATTAATAAGTGAAAATCTTTTAATTAATAAGCCTTAAAATGAGGCAATTTCAAATAATGGCCCTTGGTTGGAGAAAAGTATAGAGTTATAAGGTTTTCTGAAATATCATTGAGAATTTGAAACTTAAAACAATGAACTACTTTAAGTATATGCTTTTGGCAGTGCAAACAGTGAGTATGAGGCCAAACGAGCTGCCCATCAGACAGGATTAATTTACATAACATATGGATCAGGAGATCCAAGTTGAAAGGTAATCAAATTGAACATATAATCTAGCTTAGTTATATCTTGATCCCTAGGGTGCATGTCTTGTCAATTCAATATCCATCTTCCCTAGAGTCCAGAGATAAAAAAGGATGAAAAAATTATACAACCTAGTTGGTTATAAAAGATCCCTAAGAAAGTCTTCTTTCTGAATCAGCTCAGGATGTTCTGCAGAGGTAACATAATCTGTTGATAATGAACAGATAAAGAGAGAGATGTAGAAGATAGAGAGACAGGTAGACAGATGGAGAAACAGATCACATAATCAAGTCATCCCTCATTTAGCATCCTCAACAGATTCAGGACATATCAGATACTGAAAATATAATTTTTGATGATGGTTGTCATACAAACAACATATATCCTTCTTTACAACACATATAAACTTAAAAAGATTCAAAAGACTCATCAGTCCAATATGAGCAATAAGGAAAACAATTGAAATATATCTTGAGATAAAATTTAATAAAATGAAATCTCAGTCTTATTTTAGTGTTCATATCAGTTTAATGTATGACGTACATACATGTATAACATATTATACATGTATACATCTCCTTATAAGTGATACTTTTAGATCTGAACAATTTAATGGTAAGACTCTATTTTTATCTGTTTTTATATGCATTAATTCATTAACATTTAAATTCAATTATTCATTCATACACTTTTTTGAGCATTTTTTTTAACATAAGGCCATGTTATACGTTGTTGTAGGAGGGAAAAATTAATTTAAACAGGCACAAATTATGATCCTCAGGATGCATATTTATGTTACTGAAGAGAACACACATAGTTTGATCCTGATTAAAAATAGAATAAGATTAAATACAACAAAGAACACAAATAACCATCAGCAACATTTTTTTTTTTTTTTTTTTTTTTTTTTTTTTGCGGTACGCGGGCCTCTCACTGCTGTGGCCTCTCCTGTTGCGGAGCACAAGCTCCAGACGCGCAGGCTCAGCGGCCATGGCTCACGGGCTTAGTTGATCCGCGGCATGTGGGATCTTCCTGGACCGGGGCACGAACCCGTGTCCCCTTCATCGGCAGGCGGACTCTCAACCACTGCGCCACCAGGGAAGCCCCAGCAACATTTATTTTAATATATTTTTATAATATTAAATTTAGGGAAGCTCTTTATTCCTCATCACAATTATAGTCACATAGCTAAGGGTGTCAGGCAGAATAGGGAGGGACACTGGTCTGAATGGAGAAAGGAAAGGAGAGGGGACACAGAACATAACAAAAGATCTGGAACCCAAGACAGATATGGCATCAGGAATTGTTAACTGGAAAAATCACCTCAACTAAGGAAATAACGAAGGATTATTTCCTAATAATAATCCTTCCTTCTAATAATAAGAAAGCATTCTAGTTTCCATGAATTTCTGACCATTGTCTAGATTACTGAATTTCTAAATAGCTTCTTAAAACTTATTAAAATCTATTTAAAACCATTACCACATATTGGCTAAGAAATATTATGCATAAACATTATTTTCATTTAATGTTATTAAAATTTATTTTATTTTTAAATAAAAACTTGTTTTTATTCCTGTAATTGTCAATTGTATGTTAAAAAAATTGATTACTAGATTAATTCTGTATGTCTCATAAACTGTTGAGATTCTAGAAGTCTGACAAAAACATTACTAATTATCTCATCAAAAAGTAGCATTTAACCATTAAATAGAGGGTCTATGTGAATGATGTTTATGATTATAAACATACAAAACATTTGAGAGAATAAAAGAACAATTTTAGGTGAGCATCCTACTGATTATAGTTTAAAAAAACATTATTTACTTTTACTTTTTTCTCTAATTTAATACCAGTTTTAAACAGAATTCCAGACAGCCTCTATACATATTTCCTGCTTCCTACACCTTTCCTCTCCCCCAAAATGTTTAAATCACCACAGACCAAACATAAAAGGCACATGTGCAAGCCAATTTGAGAAATTAAAAGAATAATTACTGCTGTTTAATTGGATTTAAAGAGAATGAATCTGGACATGCAGCATAATCCTAGGATGAACTGAACCTTTGGGGTCCAGCTAAAATGTTTGTGATACAGGCAGTGTTTTTGATGACCTTGTAGTAATTAATATTCATTTGAGTTAGATTGCTGTCTTCTTAAGGCAACAAACTGTACCAGCTCTTCCAAAAACAGACTACATGTGTACATTCTTGACGAGTGACACATATTAAGATTTCATTTTATCTTTTTTTTTAAATTGGTCCTCGCCAGAGGCAGGCATTTGAGAAAGAATTCTCTAAATGATATTATTCCATCAAAACTGTACATAGAAGAAAAAATAAAATACTTTTTGTAACTGAACAGACTTGAAGATAATCTGTTTTGAAAATCTTACTTTCTTGGAATGTGAAAGGGTATATTTCATTTAAATTTAAATGAATTTGTGATTTTTTAACATAGTTTTAGGGATAAACTCAAGATGGTGAAATTAATTTGATGCCTATTTTTGCCCACATCATGAAAATTTTGATATAGTAAATAAGCATTCACTATATTGGTTTTCTTGATGTTTTTCAACTCTAATTATATTATTTGCATTTACATGACTCTTTAATACATTTCTATTAGCCCATAAAACCCTGTTTCTTTTAATACAGAACATGCATAAAGATGTTTCTTATAACAGCAATAAAATGATTTTGCATAAGATATTTTCAACTTCAAGAAACCAAATGTTCTTGTGTCTCAACTCTCATCAAGTTTAACAAGAGTGATGAAGATAACAGTAGATCAAAAATAGAAATGCTAGTAAAAGACAGAGACATTTTCATTTTCTTATCCACACTCTTTCCACCCTCTCATCCTCATAGATATCTGTACTATATAGAATATTTGAAATTACCTAATTCCCAGGAAATATAATTATGTATAGTGTAAGACTGATAACACTACTGCACATTTCATAGGATGCAACATTTTAATATTAAGTGTTGTGTCTTTTTAAAATGGGCACATTAAAATTTTCCAGATGAAAGAAAAAGACCCATAGAACTATCACTGGTGAAACTAATGCATGTTGCTCTGGTGTTATTGCTGTACTTAAAAGATGTGTTTGTAATCCAGCATAGAAATGAAAATAATAGAATTTAAGTTTTTGTTTTTTTTTTTAAACTATTAAGATGATTCAGCATTGAAATACATTTCTCAAACCCTATGAAACTTAATGGTCCAAAGCAATTTTAGTAGATGATATCACCTTGTTTACCTACTCACTTTATTCCACTAGAAAATATGCTCCATGAGGCCAGGGATCTTACCTGTGTTGTTGCTACAGATCCCATGTGCCTGGAATAGTGCCCAGAAGAGGGTGGAAGTCAATCAGTATATGTTGGATAAAACAGTAAATGAACAATTGAATTAATGTGTTTTATTCATCAAAATTTATAATCTCCTATATTCACATGCTATAGTACTATCACTGTGTACTATTTCAGTTTATATTAAGTCCAATTATGCACATAACTTCAATAAAAATAACATTTGAATGACAATATTAGTGAAATTGCAATTTTGCATTTACATCTATGTGATTACCTGTTTTACTTCAACTCTTGTTTCTATTTATTCTTAGCAAATTATTAGACCATTCTGTACATCCTATGTTTTCTATGCATTTAAGCAAAATAAAGTTATTCATTTGTTCACTACTCTAATTCTTCAAGACACAACTCAAATCTAGGTTTTATTTTCATGCTCTTAATATTAACATAATATGTTGTAATTTTGAAAAGAAATATAAATAGCTCATGAAATGAATTTCAAATCTTCTTGGCTCTTTGCATAACTAAATAAGTTAGCATATTCATAATTATGTGTCTTTCAAAATGAGGTAAAATACTTGTACAATGGTGTTAAAAATTAAAACTCTTTATGTATATATGAATTTGAAGCATCATAATTGAAAATTGTAAATGAATTATTAATAAATAGTAAGCATAAAATTAATATAAGTATGAATTAATAATAAATATCCAGCAAAAAATGCTATGAATAAATGGCAAGTAGCCCAGCAAAGCATGAATCAAACTCCCCAGTTGAGTCAGCTTATATTCACTGATCCCAAACTGACCTGGAGATTCATGAGTGAGAACATGACTGGTGTTTTAAAGCAACGGAGATTTCAGAAATTAGTGCCAGGAGGGGTGTCTTCTTTTTGTTCCCTTTGAGACCAAAGTAGAAATAAACAAACAAAAAATCATGATTAAAAACAAAATTAATGGGCCAAGGAAAATACTCTTCTCTGCAAGTGGGAAGGATGTGATATTTACCAACAATAATCTAACTGATCATATTTTGCTAATTCAGGAGTATATCTGGTTATTTCCAAGGAATATTTGGATATTCAGTGTCCATGAGAAATTAGGTCAAACTTGTTTTTTTCCAAGAGGTATCAAAGGAGAACAGAGAGGTTAGGGGAAAATAGTAGAGAGTAACTGTAGAGTAGATTGTGTAAAAGTATAAAACAGTAGAGAGGGCTTCCCTGGTGGCGCAGTGGTTGAGAGTCTGCCGATGCAGGGGACACAAGTTCGTGCCCCAGTCCGGGAAGATCCCACATGCCGCGGAGCGGCTGGGCCCGTGAGCCATGGCTGCTGAGCCTGCGCGTCCGGAGCCTGTGCTCCACAACGGGAGAGGCCACAACAGTGAGAGGCCCACATACAGCAAAAAAAAAAAAAAAAAAAAAAAAAATAACAGTGGAGAAAGGCTGTTTCGATATTTAGATATCTACTAATATTTCTTCTCTGAATATAGCATGTAAGAATAATTAGCTATATATATATATATTTCTCATATGCAACTGGATGACTGAATGGGAAATAATGCAATGTTATGTTATGGCCAGATATATAATTTACTTAAGTTCATGGGAACACTTTAAGGGGTGTCAATTTTCCTCATCTGCTCATTAATGACTGAAATTACTTTTTTAAAAATGTCATTAGTTCCTGTATTAGTTTGCTAGGATTATTACATGGAGAAAGGTAGGAGAAGATGTCAAAGTCAAGGAAAACTTAGGATATAGTACGTGTTCGCACTCAGAAAGAAATAGACATGGGTTAAACAATTAGTGGAAAATGTCAAAAACTTGAACTTGAGTGAGGTCAAAAAAGAGGTAGGGCAGAGGTATGGTGGGAGTTAAGAGGTAAAGGGAATATGTAGTCATGGAGAATTTTTAAAGTACCAAACTCACTGTGATAGAATTCTTTAAAAAAAAAGGAAAAAAAAAGAAACTCTATAAATAAGTTTTATATTATCTCTTTTACATACGAGAGTACTAAATCTTAGAATAATTAATTTGCAAATATAGAAAAAAGATAAGTAGTAAAGGAAGAATTCAAAATTCCGTCTAATTGATGCAAGAATCAACACCACCAAAGTAAATTTCTAGGCAATAACCACTTCACTAAGACTCCGTCTATCTTTTAGAACCAGTAAAATCTGACTAATTTGTTAGCAGTGATTTTAAGTAACTTTTGAGTAATTTCTGAAAGGTCAAAAATCCTACTGCCTAAGTCTCTGAGCCACACACATTTCTCCAACCTTCTCCAACAGTCAAGATATATGAAGAGGGGAAATCAAAATCAACACATTTTCTGGGTGTTATTTCATAATATAAAACGTGGTGATATGAAGTGAATTTTATAACAAAATTTTGGTGTACAGTGCATGTTCTTTTTCAAAAGGCATTTTGCCTGTAAGGAGGGAACAGTGGGACTCAGTCATTTGTGGCTTTAAAAATAGTTTTTGGGGCTTCCCTGGTGGCGCAGTTGTTGAGAGTCTGCCTGGCGATGCAGGGGACACGGGTTCGTGCCCTGGTCCGGGAAGATCCCACATGCCGTGGAGCGGCTGGGCCCGTGAGCCATGGCTGCTGAGCCTGCGCGTCCGGAGCCTGTGCTCCGCAACGGGAGAGGCCACAACGGTGAGAGGCCCACGTACCGCAAAAAAAAAAAAAAAAAAAAAATTTTTTTGGTGGAGTACTGTGGTCTGAGTAATGCTTGTAAATCTCACACTGCAAATGGCCTCATAGTATAAAAATAAACCTCACAGTGTAATTATTAAAAGTTAAACAAGTCTTACGTATCATTTCTTGAACATTGAATGCGTTGCTCCACTTCACTTAGCAGCTGCCGGATCCCTTCTAAAATGAACTGCAGTGGTGAAGTCAGGTTATCATTAAGCAGAGTGTGTCTGTAATTCGTTGCTTTTGTTATATAAATTTGCATTAACAATTAATCCCACACCTAGATATATTGAAATGTAATATATTATTTTGTCTCATGGGTCTTTGTGTAGATTGAATTCAGATAGCTGTTCTTACTTCAAATATCTCATGTAGTTGCTATTAAATGGCAGTTGGGTCTGGAATGATCTGAAATTTGAATTGGCTGGACTAAATCAAATGTCTGGAACCTCAGCTGGGAAGGCTGGAATGACTCAGGATTGGTTTATTATCTCTTGCTCTCAATACTTCATCACTTGTGCCATATTCTTTTGGGGTCACAGACACCACCCCCTAGCCCTGATACAAGAGGGTAGAGAAATGTTTCCCACCACTTGATGCAGGAGTAGTAAGTCACACTGCAGAAGAGTATGAGGGATGGGAGATATCATTGTGGCCATTTCTGGCTGGATAAAATCAGTGAAGGAGGAGCACCATAAGAATTATGGACTAAGGAATTGTTTAATGGAATGAGTTATTATGTTAAGTGTGATAGGATTCATGGAAATAATGATCCAAAAATAAGAGCTGGAGAAATTAGAAAACAAATGTATAACATTTTCAGGGAAATAGTGAAACTAATTACACCCAGCTTCTAGATATAAAAGTGGCTGGTAGAGAAGTCTATGAAATGTTGTTAGCGCTTTGCTTTTTGTGGCTACATCCTCTCTGGGTTGTGCTCCAAAGCATCTGCAGGTGGGCTTGGGGTTGCCGTTGGCTGCTGTGGCTGAAGTCAGTCAGGAACCTGTGTTGGATGAAGAGCAGGCAAGAACAGGGACAAACTGGAAAGCACCTGTACCCCTTGTGTCTCCAAGACAATATGCATATCTCAAGCCTAGTGTGTATTTCTTCACTCTCTCTCCCAAGTATTCCCCCATTCTAACTTGGAATTACACAGGAAAGACATTCCTGGGTTGTATAGTTCCCAATATAACCAAATAGCCATAGAACAATACAGCATATACATATAGTGACTCTGATCAGGGTTTACAAACATGTCTATAAGAGCCAATTATTTAAAAAATCTTACCTAGTCAGGAAAAATTATTGAATAAGAATTTTTGTTGTTGTTGTTTGTCTTTTTTTTGGTTTTTTGGGTTTTTTTGAGATGTGTAAGCACATACAAGTAAAGTATCACAATAACTCTGTAGGTGCATTATGTCTAATTGGGTGTAGGGTCCACTACACTGGTACATTTTTATCAAGTGGCTTTGTGTTGGGTTAGTGTTACTCATCTAACCACCTCTTCATTCATTCTTTCAACACACATTTATTGAGTACTACTGCATGCCAGATATCGTGCACCTCTGATGGCTTTCTTTACAAAGGTGAAATATTTTCCTCCCTTATTTCGGGCAGATTTCATATTGTTGAAAGCTATTTTTAATCAGGAATTCATATATTCACATTGAATCGTAATTTTGGGAAAGACTGTGAAAGGTTATTCAGGCAAAACTACTCCTAAATCACTGGTTCTGTCCATATTTCCCTGGTGTAGCCTGCACAATCAGTACCAGCACAGTGAACTGACCTGAATGATGACATGTCAACTCCCAATAATAGCTGAATTAATAAACAAAGATTCTGGGGAGTGTCTACATTCGTCCTGGAAGTGGAGTCAAATATGTTAGAAAGTTGTTTCCCATTTTGATCTGAGGTTTTTTTAAGTCTATGATTTAACATCTTGTAAATGCATTAGTGCTGTGAACAGTATCGAGAAAAAGAAAGCACATTTGTAAAGATTTCCTTGCCTTACTTTGTCTTGATGTGTAAGTTGAAATTATTTTAGCTTTTAGGAACATAAATGGTTTGAAATTTTTGCTTTTTTTTTTTTTTTTACTTTTAATTTCCCACCAGGAACACCCCTCCGCGATCAAGACGGAAAGACCATGCCATCATCCTGTATAAATAATTTCAGCAATTATTTGGGTGCTTGCTTGGGAACCATATTAAGTCCTTCTTTTTCCATATAATTGATGCCCCATAACATCCTCAGTCAGATAACAGCCTATTTTAACTCAACACAAAAGAACTAATTGAGTTAAAGAGTGAAACTGAAAGCAAGAGCAAGAGAGAAAAAGAAAAAGTTTTTTTTCAATAATCATCTGCCAATTAGACATTAAATTATTGGATTTGATCTCAAAAGGTTGTCTTTTCCAGTTACTTTCTGAGTACAGTAGAGGCAACATTCTAAATTTGTGGTGTTTTTTGATACCTAGGCAATAGATCAATGAAGAAAATACATATGCATTTGCTTTTTAATCTCAAAAATGCAATTTTTGAATTTTTTAAGCTATAGCATGACCATAAAATTAAATAGATTTCAGTTTTTGGGTAAGCAATTCTGACTTGATATAAACATGACCTTAAATGCCTGTATTTTCAGGCCAACTTATTCCAAAACCTACCTTATAGCCATTGAAATATTAACAAACTCTCTTTCTCATGAAGTATTTTCCTTTCTTGTTTGCAAATGATCAATGCACCCAAACTCTTCTTTTCTTTGATTTTAACCTTGTCATACTTTTTTATCCAAAAATTCAAAATTTGATCCCCCAAAATGACAGATACTATTTTGACTGTACTCCTCATAAGCATTACTTCTTAATTTTCTTGTATACCAGCTGATATATTTGAAAACTTCATTTCAGTCTACATCTATCACACAACCTAAAATACCACTTATATTTTGCCTCTTTTCTCCGTGCTCCATGTCACAAAAATGTCCACTCTCTTAGTTTTGTTCATGAATTTTGTAATGTACATGATTTTCACATCAACCTCTTAACTGGTCTCATCACCAGTCTCTTTTAAGTTCAACTTTTCTAAGCACTTTAAGTACATTATCTTTCCTAACACACACACACAGGCACGCACACACACACACACACACACACACACGTTCCAGATCATTTGTCAGGCATGTAGCAGAACTTGGACCTGGATCCAGGTCTTTTTGATTCCAGAGTCTACCTATTCTGTTAAACTCATTTTACTCATTTTTGTCTTCCCACAAGACTGGATTTTTTGAGGAAAAGAACTATATCTTATCTTCCTTCAAATTCCCAGGGCTTACCCTGGAACAAAAACAGAGCTGTAACTCAATAAATATTTAATAAATAAATATATTTAAGTAAGAAAATTATATTGGGTTTTTCTTGCCAGATTGAGAGTAATAAAATACTAGACTATTTACCCAGAGTATATTACGCAAATGCGTTTAGCAGTACAAGAGTTCTTTACTTAGTATTCCCAGGGGTTATTAAGAATAAAACTACATATAGAATATTTGAGCAACTGTGGGAAATAGTCTGATGGTCAGAACTGTCCATGTTGACAGTGAATTCTTCATTAATGAAGTTATTTGAGCAAAATGTGACCTGATCACTGGACCTGACAAACAAACAGGAATGGAAAGAATTAGTAGACTATATACTAATTAAGGCCATCTCAACCTCAAATATTTTTTTCTATTTTGTTCTATAACTGAGTCTGTAAAATAAGTTCACTTCCTACTAGTTTTCTACAGAGAGAGGTGACAGCACAGGACATGTTTATTACAGTGTACATCGTAAATTCTTTCCATTTCAAGCATTACTTTGTATCCTTTTAAAACTGATTTTTAAAAAATGTTTAAAATGTTCAAATGCAAATGACAAAACAGCAGACCTCTGGGGATGACTATGTATATTTGTGCCACAGTTGCCAATGTTAAGAAGTCCTGAAACATGGTCCAATAACATAACAAATCAAAAGTGACACAGTTAATTTAAGGAAAGGGGACAACATACACTAAGTAATCCCTTTTTTTGCTGACTTGCACAAGAGCAAACATCAGTATGTAATGATGCATTATGACACAAAATAGCAGGGGTTAGGGGCAAGCACAGACTGAAATCTTTTCTGCAGCATTTATGAAAGATTCAGAGCCACTTACCGCCCTTTTTTGCTGGTCTAAGCATGAATCAGTTTAACAGCTCAATTTACAATGTTATTGCTCATGGAGGGAATAAAAAATACACATCAGATGTTCTAAGAAATCTATGTAAGTGAGAAATTAGTAATTTTCAATTGTGCACAGTGAGAATGTTTGTTTTTTCAAAAGCAATTTGGTATCTGTAGAGAAAATGAATAAAACTTTATTCCTCACTAATAGGACAGAAGCACTAGTAGGTAAATGTGTTTCAACATAAAAATGAAGTCATTTCTCATAGTCCTGAATTAGCTCCTGCAGAGATAAAGTCATTTTAGGTTTATTTTCCTTTTTGTAACAGAAAACTTCTTCTTTTTAGTCTACTAGTTCAATGTGTTTCACATATATTTGGGCATTTTGAAACAATGAAATTGATATGTCAAGTGGCAATAATTAAATATCAATTGCTTTAGTGGATAAGACTGAAATCAACTCTAGTCAATTTTCAGCCTGGTAAAAACAATAAGACTTCTATAATTATCAGGTTACTTTAATTGAGAAGTACACAAGCACTCAGGCCCTACTTCAGTACTCCAGTTTAAATTCCCAAGTTAGAAACAAGCAAAATTTGGTTCATTATTATAAGGAGTGTTATAGCTTAATTAAATAGAGCAGGTATCTTCAAACTTATACAAAGATATAAAGAGATGGGTAAAATAACTCTTCAGTTTTAGGAGTACTCATAATGCAGTGGAAAAAACACAGAGGTAAGTGCTGGGAGACCTGGGTTTTTATTCTGGTTCTGATACTAATTAGCTCTGTGACTAGATTGAGACCTACTGTGAGGGAATTATTTCTCCTCAGGGAGATTCAGCTTCCAATTTTCTCATATGTAAATGTAGAGTTTCAGATCCACTAATCTCCGAGGTCTCTTTCAAATAGAACATTCTGGAATTTTGTGATACTACTTTTAGATACAGTATTATTCCAAAGATAGCAAACAACATTCATGTTCCAGGTCATAGTCTCAAAATATGTGGAAGAAGAGACCAGGAGTTTTACATTCTGAGTCTGCAAACTCAAGATTTAAAACTTTAAGAAGAATGAAACAAAAGCCATGATGCTTCCTGTGTGAATTTTCACAAATTCAAGTCACTTGGAAAACATCTTAAAAATGCAGATATAGCAGGCAACCATTTACCTCTTATTAAGAGTAGAACTGGCAAGTTGGCACAGAAAGGACTGCTGAGTTAAGGTCTCTGTTGTTGGAAGGATAGTTTGGATTCTAAAGTGGCCATTGGTCAGCTGGGTGACAGTGGACAAGCTACTTACATTTGAGGGGGCTTTATTTGCCTTATTTAAAAAATAGAGATACTTGCATTTAACTTACACATTCTCAGATTTATAGAAATAGAAACTAGTAAGTACCTGGCACTAAAAGATGGTGTCCAATGTTAATTAATTTTCCCTTTTGGGCAGTCTTTACATAAGCCACTGCAGTACTTTTCTCTTTTTTCATTTTTGGATTTTTTGATCCATGTATTTAGGAACTGTTTGATGATAATATTTCAATGTCCTAGAAATTAAAACAGCTTTTTCTCACTTCAACTCACCAAGCTATTTAGTTCAAACTAGATTCAAACAAGCCTGCATTTAAAAACTGAAAGGTGAGTGCACTGTATACAGTACAGTATTTTGCAGAAAAAAAGAACATCTCCTTCAGAGAGCTCCTAAAGCAATGCTTTAGTGCCTTCAGTGGAATTCAACTAAGCATTTTAGTATAAACAGTAAATATTAATCACACTGAGAATTTTTCTACATTGGAACAATAATGCATAATTTTGGAAGCTAGAGGTAGTTAATTCTGCTGCTCCTGTCAGGTATCATTACTAGAAAAACTGTAGCACTATCTTTTTCCTAGGCAGAGTAGAAAATAATGGTTACAGTTAAATATACTGTATATTTTTATATAATTTTTAATAAGTGCTAGTGTTTATATCTTGATGCACTGAAAAATGCTTCTGCCAAGATTTTCAACTTCTTTATCCCATCTTCCATTTCTATATTGAGCTTCTATTCTTCATTTCAAAGAATAGAAGAAATCTAATATACATCAAAGATACATGAAGGCATTAAAATACTTAATAGTTACATAGACAGCATTTATAACTTTATATGTTAAGTAATGTAATTTACTTTTTGCATCATTTTTTATATTTTTACATTTGATACTTTTGTTTATACATTTTGCATTTTACTTTTGATTTAACTTTCATCTGACAAAATGATTAGCCAGTTATGTTTATGGCTAAACAATGTACTGAAAGGAACATAACTCAGCATTTTCATGGGATTGAAGTGAGCAAAATAGTGATAAACCAAGGTCAGCATTATGATCATCTTAATTTGTGTCATGCTGCTATCTTCTATTCATTTGAGAGGACATGTGTCAACACTGTTAAAAAAAATAAACTAAGAACAAAATTATCAATTAATCATAGGCCTTGTACACTCTCTGAAATGGTGGTTCTGTTGTGACCAGCTCTGTTAGCCCAACATCAACCTGAAAACACTCTCTCTGACCTCCAGAAAGTTTCTCTGTAGACATATATGACTTAACTAGAGAACATTTGAGAAAGCACAAAATAATAGAAAATAAATTATTCTCAAGTGCCAAAGGAATGAAGAATTATGATATATGACAAATTGTAATGAGAAATCTACAGACTGAGTTACAGTCCCATAATAGTGAATCAATACAGGGAGCAAAGTCAGGCAAAAAAATGCAGGCTGCTATGATCCACACTTTATTCAGATGAACAAGTTCAAAGTTATATATCATCTAAGGACTCGAGAACAACGTTTACAGGGTAGTTTCAGGCAGATGGCACCTAACACTGTTTCTATTAGGGACTTTTATGGAGAATGCAGCAGTGTCACCTAAAATTTTGATTCTAGAATGATTCTGCCCAGCACAGTCTGTTTCATGTTTTAAAGAGTGGCATTACATAATATACATATGGTCAACATTTTAAAATTTTATCTACATTAGCATTTAAAGGTCTATCCTCCCTCTAAATAATCAGCTGTTAATTTTTGCTTTTTGTTTTATTTGTATGTTTTGTATTTTTAATACAAAAATAGTAAGGAAGGCTGATTGATAGGTGGGGAGGGGTGAGGAAAAACATAATATTCAGGAAGGAATGACAGAAAACAGCATAGATAATTTTTCAGAACACACCTCTGGAAAAAGTGATGCAAGCACATGTTTACCTCGTTTATAAGCAGAAAACAGGGAAACCTCACCACTTATCAAACCAGAGGCCTAACACAACTGGTTAATGGAAAACGAACCATTGCATGACAAAGCTGTAGTCTGGAAACTGAAGAAAAAGCTGTTCTCATGGATCTGCTTTGTGGGAAAGACTTGAGCAACAATGGGAATGACTATAGTAAATGACTATGACAATGGCTAATGTGCATTAAACTCTCCCTATATGCCCAGGTCTATGTTAAGTGTTTCCAGACACCATCTCAGATCATCCTCTCGCAGCATCTCTAAGGTTTACATGCTATTACTTTCGGCTTATTTTTAGAGATGAGGAAACAAAGACATTGAGTGACAGTCAATGCATCTCAGTCTTGGAAACACATGAGAAATACCTGAAGATGTTTCCAGGTCTGAGTTTAGACTCTCTGGGAGGTGAGGGCAGGCACTGGTATTTTTTAAAGCCAGATGATTCTAATATGAAATCTAAGTTGAGAAGCACTGAATTAAGTAATTTTCCCAAGGTAACGCAATGAATGTGGAGTCAGGATTGGTAACTAGCAGGGTAGACTCTTAATGATACACTCAGCTGTCCTGTAACATACATGTGGGGAAGCAACGGCAGGCTGGAATTAATAGTGCAGTTCATACCTGCTCCCAAATTATGACAGCACCTTATGGCAGGTCCACAGCACCCTGTTCTTGGACACTGCCTGCTTTAAAAGCCTCCTGTGACTTCTCATTGCTCTTACTGTAAAGAAAAATTTATTTTACTTGGTCTACAAAGACAAAAGTCCTTAGAACCTGGCCTTGTCCTGGCCCTCTGGTTGTATCTCCCTTGGAGATGCTCATCAAGCAGTGGCTTTCCCCACCTGCTCTGTCCCTGGGTTTTCCCAGGGACTGTGGTCCCTGCTTGGATTATGCTTTCTTGCCTTCTTCCTCAAATTAATCTCTACTCTACCTTCAAATTTTTTTTTATATTTTTATTTTTATTTTTTGAGGTACGCGGGCCTCTCACTGTTGTGGCCTCTCCCGTTGCGGAGCACAGGCTCCGGATGCGCAGGCTCAGCGGCCATGGCTCACGGGCCCAGCCGCTCCGTGGCGTGTGGGATCTTCCCGGACTGGGGCACGAACCCGTGTCCCCTGCATCGGCAGGCGGACTCTCAACCACTGCGCCACCAGGCAAGCCCTCTACCTTCAAATTTATATTTCAAGGGTCACTTCTCAGGCGAAACATGATTTTCACGACTAAGTCCAAACCTCTCCCCTTCCTCACTCTCCCAACCCACCTTATGGATCCTCCAAGCTTTGTATTCCTTTCACCCACTTTTACAGTTTCATTTCTTAATATATACAGGAGATTGCTGAGTCTAAGTCTCACTTCCATCACTCTCCCTGGCCCTAAAGCATTTACGTACTTTGGTGGGCATCTTTATTTCATTTTCTTTATGCCATCTTAAACTCTAGCTGTCTTATACCAAAATTTATCTTCCTGCTTTAAAATGTAGTTCTCCTTAAGTTTTATTTGCATTAAGAACATTAACATTCTAGGGCTTCCAAGGTGGCACAGTGGTTGAGAGTCCGCCTGCCGATGCAGGGGACGCGGGTTCGTACCCCGGTCCGGGAGGATCCCACGTGCCGCGGAGCAGCTGGGCCCGTAAGCCATGGCCGCTGAGCCTGCACGTCCGGAGCCTGTGCTCCTCATGAGTCTTCGTTCATGCAGTATTTACACTTAGTTGGTCAAACCTGATAGTTGAACACTCAACATATCTCCTTAGTTTGTTGTCTTTTCATTTCCACTGCCACCCCCAAATTCGAGTCCTCATCACTTCTAATTTAGATTACTAAAACATTGCCAAACATGTGTATGGCAACACACATTAGATTCATGTGTAGAGTTTATTGCAATGATGTCTATGTCCTATCCCAGATCCAGTGAATCTGAATTTCTGTGGCTGAAGCCTTACGATCTGCATCTTAGGAAGTTTCCACATCATTCATCTGCCTGCCAGAGTCTGAGAATATTGAAACTGAAATAACTTTGTAAGCATTGTCCAAGTCCCAATTCTTCCTTGCTTCAATTTAACATAGATGCTCATTCTGCATGAATATTCCAAAGAATTGTTCTAGTAGCAAAATACTCAAACTAAAACAAATGAATTCTGAAACTCCGTTCGTTGTAGGGTTATAGAATTAAGAATACATTTAAAGTTTAACAAGAATGTTTTACTTCCTTTATGTAGTGCAAACTTATTTTTCTATATATATTCCATTTTCTACATACAAATTGCAAGACATACTTCTGAAGATTTTGCTCTGCATCAGGTTAACACATTTACACTCTTGTAGAAATCAGCTTGCTTTTCTTCCATCTAAAATACGCTCACTCTAACATATGCTTTGAATTATGAACTTCTGTGTTCACCTCAAATGAAACATTTTAATTACCCTTTGGTGAGCTCTTGAGTGGTGACAGCCAAAAATTTTATTAGGCATCCAAAAATATTAATGACAGTTATTCCATGGTTTGCTCCAACCCAATGCCATCATATGTTTTCAAAATATAGGAGGAACTCCTGAAGTGACTCTCATCTCTCCTTTTATCTCATGTATCCCATGCTTCTCAGTTTTAAATGCTAGGGAAGTCTCTACGGATGAGCCACATCCTCCAATATTTTAACAGGAATAAAGGAACATCCTGGATAAAATGTACGTCTGTAAAAATGGGCCAGATAGTGTCATCGCTTTGATCAAAACCCTCCATTCTCTCCGTATTTCACTCAGAATACAAGCCAAAGTGCACACAATGGTCTCACAGTCCTTTGCAAGATGGCGCAAGACCTGTCCATTCTAAGTGCCTTCTGCCTACCCCCAATTCATTTTCCTGCCACCATTCTGGCCTTCTTATTTGTCTGCAAATGTATAAAAGCTCTACTTGACCTGTTCCTCTACCTGGGATTCTCTTCCTCTATATAACTCCCTCAAGCCCTTCAAATCTTTGCTGATGCCTGACCTTCTCAATAAGGCTATCCTGAAAACTTATGACCCTGTTTAAAACTGCAACCTAGTCTCCTCCCACTCTCCCAAGTCAGCTTCTCTGTTCTACTCTTTACATTTTTTACATTACCATCTCCAAATACACTATTCACTTAATTATTTACTTTGTACATTCTTCATTAACTCATTCTCCCAACTGAAATTTACATTAGAATAGCAGTTTTTGTGTCTTTTGTCCCATGATATATCCCAAGCACAAAGAAAAGCCCCTGGCATGCTGTAGGCACTCAATCAGTATAGGAGGAAGTCAGCCTGGGATATAAAGACAGAAATCATGATACTAGTTCCCTTTGCTGATGGCTCTGGAGTATGAAACAAAATAAACAAACCAAAATAGTCATTTCAAAATTACAATTTATTTTCCCATTTTGGGCTAATTGAATGCTTTGCTGCTCAATATGTTTATAGCTTAACCAATGTACACTGTCACTCAGTTTTCTAAAAATTAAATTGTTTAAACAATGACTAGTATTACAAGTCATTTCAATGTGACAGTTTTGTGTATGTGAAATTGCCAATATATTTGCTGTAATTAACTCTATATATTTATATGCCACAGAATAAATTATTTAAGCTTATAAACTCTCTTTGTTGACTACTGTTATTTTTAATTTCCAACAAGAACAAAATAGACACAGTGCACAATAAAGTGAGGCTAGGATATGATATTATCACTTGCTGCTGATGTAAAATATTTTCCCTGAGAAAAGAATTAATAACATATGAATAAGAGAATATCAACAATATTTTGTATAAATAACATTTTTATGCAAATATATATAACATGTTTATTTATTAATAAATATTTTAGAATATATATGTGATGAGATAATGGTAAGAAGGTTATGCTATATTTTATATTTAAGGTATTGTTTAATATAAAACTGAAGACTCTATAGTTATCTTCAATAATTTTTACATCATAATTCATGCTCTGAAGTGCAATAATGGGATTGCTTTCTTTTCACATACTTTGCATGAGTATTATATTAAAAGAATATTTAGATAAATATTTATGTGTTCTCTCACAGAACACTGAAATAAATTGACTTTGAGTCTTAGCATTGTGTGCTTATTTAATAAGCCCAGCATCTTTAATACCTAAGAAGTATCCATAACGATGAAAAAGAAAGTTTAGGTTATTATTCAGGTACAAATATAAAAGGTTACACTATCATTGATTCTGTTATTCTTTTTTTTTTTTTTTTGGTTTTTTTTTTTTTTTTTTGCGGTATGTGGGCCTCTCACTGTTGTGGCCTCTCCTGTTGCAGAGCACAGGCTCTGGACGCACAGGCTCAGCGGCCATGGCTCAGGGGCTCAGCCGCTCCGCGGCACGTGGGATCTTTCCGGACCGGGGCACGAACCCGTGTCCCCTGCATCGGCAGGCGGGCTCTCAACCACTGCGCCACCAGGGAAGCCCTCTGTTATTCTTATCAGAACATTCATTGTTAATTCTTTTTTTCATTCAACAGATTATTATTAAGCACCTTCAATGTGATTGGTCTGTGTTTATCATTATACTTACTATATCATACTGAATATTTCTTAACAGATTTTAAATTCTTTAAAGTTAGGGGCTATGCTTTATTTCAATTTTTATTGTACCTGGAAGCTAGTATGCTTTCAAAAAAAAGAATGTTCAAGTTAACTGAAAGAGTTGTTGAATATAGAAGTGAGCATACATTCCCTGCCCCCAAAGAGATTAGCAACTAGTGGGATGGACATCTCAAGTGAATTAATAATAATGACAATGTTACATGAAAAGATTACTGCAAAGTTGTGTATAAATTGTGTTCATGGAAGAGAGACCTCACATATCCTGCATCCAGAGCAACAGGTTGCTTAGGAAATGCTTCGAAAATGATGGCACATTGAGTTGTGAGGTAATAGATTCCCAGACAGATATGTTATAAGAACATTTCATACAAAAGAGAATTAGGAATGCCAGAGTACTAAAGCAAGGCAGAATATGTTTGTGCCTCATTTTTATGTTTAGAGAAAGCAGTTAGTCAAAATACTTAATGTATATTTTTGTCTAGAGATGCAGATATATATATACATAAACATTTTTTAAAATTCCTCAAAATATGAGACTATATGTGACACATGAATTAATCATCTGTAAGATAAATCATATAATCTTACCAAACATTTGTCAAGGTTTTAATAAATTTTGCATGGGTAATATAGGTATTCCAAGTCAACAAAATAGTCTGAAAACTTTTGGATAAGACATAGTCTTTCACAGAGTGTTTTGGTATGTTAATGTGTTAATTGTAAATTAACACTAGAACTGCAATTATAATCTACTCATGAGCAATAAAGGACAGACAGAAGGGAAGAACAGAGGGAAGAACTGAGGGAGGGAAAGGGAGAAAGAGAGAAAGAGAGAGAAAGAGAGAAAGAAAGGAAGAAAGAGATAAAAAGTGGGTGAAAGAAAGGAAGAGTGGGGGAGGGGGGAGGGAGGGAGGGAGAAAGGAGAGAAGGAAGGATTTGCAGATTTGCCTCTGACTATATGCTTAATAGCGGGATAATGTGTTACTGCTACACATCCAAAATTGAATTCCTAGTATTTCCTCCCATAGTCTTCCAAATATCAGTATATTTCAACTTTTTCCTTTTAGTTTATTAGACAAAATATCTTAGAATTATTTTCAATTTATCCACTAAATCTTTTTGGGACTTTTTACTTATATAAAAGATAAGTGTGTTTGACAGAAGTTTGTCGTTGCAACTATTATTGTTGTTGGAAAGTACAAGTATGGGCAAAGGACTGTTGCAGATGAAGAATCAAAAGTAAGGGTTATTGTACATTTGGTGGATCTGTCTGCAGCATCCAGTCAACTCTCTGTACTCTACTTATCTGTGATACATGAGCTAGAAATTTAAGCCACATTTACTCAACTCTTTTGTGTGTGGTTTTCTGTAGAACTAAGAGACTGTTTAGTGGATGGGCTTACTGAGATTTGAGAGTTTGATGTCAGAGAGAATATCATTTTATTGCCAATCACAATGCTGGAGATATTAGATTGTCTACTGCAGTGTTCAGGTGTCCATTCACTAATTTCATGGAGGACAGGCAGCTGTTATAGCATCTGTAGTTTCCAGATCCTTGGTTCACAACTACAGTGGTGTGTTTTTGAATTCAACAGTCCTTCTTGATTCTTCCCATTGTTGAGAATCACTGCATACTGCAAATATAGAAGCTCCTATGTTGGTCCAGTCCATAGTGTTGTTTAGCAGTCATTCCTTGAGTAGAAGCCAAAACTCGGTGTCTTTGGCCATTTCAAGGGTTTTTTGATTATGCAATTACTTGTAACAAAAAATTTTGTATTTGAAACAGCTGGAGTAACTTCTGCTTACTTCCTCTGATCTAGGATTTATCGTTGCATACTGTAAGAATTCTCAAATCCTACTTGCAACTGTATTATGCATATATAGTGCCCTTGGCCTACATGCTAGTTTCTTCTGCATTAAAACTAAATTAAAAGTTTTTGCCCAGCAAAGGAAACCATAAATGAGATGAAAATACAATCCTCAGAATGGGAGAAAATATTTGCAAATGAAGCAACAGACAAAGTGTTAATCTCCAAAATATAGAAACAGCTCATGCAGCTCAATATCAAAAAAACAAACAACCCAATCAAAAAATGGGTGGAAGACCTAAATAGACATTTCTCCAAAGAAGACATACAGATGGCCAACAAACACATGAAAAGATGCTCAACATCACAAATTATTAGAGAAATGCAAATCAAAACTGCAATGAGGTATCACCTCACACTGGTCAGAATGGGCATCATCAAAAAGTCTACAAACCATAAATGCTGGAGAGGGTGTGGAGAAAAGGGAACCCTCTTGCACTGTTGGTGGGAATGTAAATTGATACAGCCACTATGGAGAACAGGTTCCTTAAAAAACTAAAAATAGAATGACAATCCCGCTGCTGGGCACATACCCAGAGAGAACCATAATTCAAAAAAACATAGGCACCCCAATGTTCATTGCAGCACTATTTATAATAGCCAGGACATGGAAGCAACCTAAATGTTCATCAACAGAGGAATGGTTAAAGAAGATGTGGTACATATATACAATGTAATATTAGCCATAAAAAGGAACAAAATTGGGTCATTTGTAGAGATGTGGATGGACCTAGAGACTGTCATACAGAGCAAAGTAAGTCAGAAAGAGAAAAACTAATATCGTATATTAATGCATATATGTGGAATCTAGAAAAAGGGTATAGATGATCTTATATGCAAAGCAGAAATAGAGACACAGATGGAGAGAACAAATGTATGGATACCAAGGGGGAAGTGGGGGGGTGGTGCGATAAATTGTAAATATATACACTATTGATACTATGTATAAAATAGAGAACTAATGAGAACCTACTGTATAGCACAGGGAACTCTACTCAGTGCTCTGGGGTGGACTAAATGGGAAGGAAATCCAAAAAGAGGGGATATATGTATACGTATAGCTGATTCACTTTGTTGTAGAGTAGAAACTAACACAACATCGTAAAGTGACTATACTCCAGTAAAAATTTTTTAAAAACCTAAATCATTTCACTTAGATCCTTACAAAGGTTCTTTACTGTTCTGAATTATAATGGATGCATAGTAAGCATTTATTTCAATAAATGGATTCCCATATTCTTACTATAACTGTATTTAGAAATAAATATTTACTAGACCCCTTCTGTATTCTGGATACTATTCCAAGAGCAGAAGTAATGAAGCAGACTTGATTTCTTTTCTGTGGGCCATATAGATTAGTGAGATTAGTGGAAGGATTCCAAGTAGTTAATGCATAGCATAAAAATGACTTTACTTGTTCTTGCTAACACAGGACTACCTTAATTTTACTCTATAGCAATACATTTTATAGCTTTTTTTTTTTTTTGAGTAGCTAGACTCATCTCTTCCTTTAAATTGTTTTCATGACATTCTTTTAAAGATGGTGATGATGTTGGTAAATTCCCATGTCTAGAATATTTTTTTCTCAATCTCAAAAAACATGCAAGACCACACGTGAATACACAAATACCTATTTTTTCACTCTCTGTTTTAAGTATCCAAGGATTTGTAAACATTAAGTAAGTAAAATTAACGTCTTTTAATATTAGAAAAAATTCACAGAGTAATGATTAATACTACTCCATATTTTAAAGAATGCTATTGAAAATTGGAGGATTTTGTTTAAAGATGTAATCAAAAGTTTTGTCCCATCTCTAGCATTATGCCACTGTATTTCTTTATATTAAAAAAAATCAAACTTGAAAGCATTTTATTGCTTTCATTATGCATCTTTACTATGATACTTTAAAAAAGCCTTCCCTGCTGTTTGCAGACAATTGAATATATCCTATATGGTCTAATAAGATCCAAATTCACATGGTTTATAAGATTTGCCTGTAAGTCTTCCAACTGCATGGGCTGGCCCTTCCCCATCACTGCATTAACATTCCTATGAAAAGGTGACATAAAACCCAAATCAAAAAATATGGCTAGATACAGCTGGGACTGGTGTATTTTATGGACAGTTTTTATGTGTCATGATTGTAGAAACTCATCAGTTTTTCTATTTCATCTAAACAGTGGTTATGGTTTATATTAATTTATCTTAATTGAAACCAATTAGATTTTCAAAAGTATTGTGGTTGAAATTATAACCACACTGTAATCTACAGATTGAAGAACCAAGCTCACTAGTATCTTTCATAGCATAGAATTAGAAAGTTTATAGTACATAAAGGCTGGATTTATAGTTTCTTCCCAGAGAATTCATATGGAAGAGAGTTTGATTTTTTTCCTTTAATAAAGCATTTCTATTTAAAGGATGCTTTAATAGCAATATTTTTGGACTATTCAAGACTCTTTCTTTGTAGCAACAAAAACTGAACTCAAGCTGCAAATTTACAGGTTCTTTGAAAAGGAAAACTTAGAGTTTCAGTTTCAGGAATGACAGGCTCCAGGAGCTCAAATTTGTCTTTAGGAACCTGCATTTTCTCAAATCTTAATGTTACTTTTCTCTATATTGGTTTCACCCTCAAGAAGGCAGAGAGCCTCCTCTTCAAATTTGGCTAGATAATCCTTATATCTCCAAATTTCTGTCCTATTAGCTTCATTATCCCAAATGTAGCTGTTTTTCCCAAAATTGCAGAAAATATTTTGAAACTGAATCTTACTGGGTCACCTGCCTACCTTTGAACCATGAGGATGAGATAGGGTATTGTGGCTCTGGAAAAGGAAATGGGAGTGTTTCCAATAGAAAAAGTAGTGCATGTATGCTGAGCAGGCAAGGCTTAATATGCATCCAGTATTGTGGTTAGCAAAAAGTAACATGTCTAATACAGTGGTGAATCTATATATTGAATGATGGAAATGGTTATTTATATGCAAATCAATGCATCTGCTGGAGAGAAGAAATTCAACTTAAAGTAGAAAGGATAATTTTTTAGGTGGTATTTAATAGTACAGCTCGTTCATGACAGGATTTTTAAACTACTTTTTAAATTACTGGACATACATACTCATCCTTTAAATTCAGAGTATACATGTAGATAGAAATATAACAAAGTGTCTCAGTTGATACAAAGCAAGTGTTTCTTTTAAAAGAATTCATGAACACTTTTAAAAGCTTCTCTAAAACTGGAATAGAATATTTCACACAGGTTATAATTTAGCTCAATTTTTCTTTATGACAGAAGTTATAAAACAGATATTAGTGATTATTCCTTGTATTCTATACAATATTTAATATCAAAATTTATTTATATTGTGACTTTATTTTGTATATAACAATGTAATTATTAAATCAATTATAAATTTTACATAGCCTAGGAATATACTTCTGACAAATTAATGACAGATTTTAATTTTGTAACATGGTTATCAAAAATATATCAAAATAAAACTGTGTTTTATCATTTCTCTGATTGGTTATATAAAATTCAAGGATTCCTAATTAATTTAAGATATGCTTGTAGAGAGAGCATCATAGTTACTTAATATATATACCATATCATAATATATGGTTGTCAGAGTAATTACTTTCTACTATATAACTTGGAATTTTTCAAATGGTAGTTTTTAGCACTATACTTCCATAGTAAGTCAAACTTAATCTATGGCAAGTATAGAACCTACTTAGCTGTGAGATTCTGTATGAGCTTAAATTTCATAGCTCTGACATTAAATGAATATGTTGTCTTCATCTTTAACAAATGAAAACTGGATGGAAATAAAGTTCTTGTGGTCAGAACAAGCACTTCAAATGTGTGTGTATGTGTAGTTATCTGTTTTAAAGCATTGTTCCTTCTTCCATTAATATATCAACCTTTTTATGACTGGAGAAAATAAGACAGATAATACAATAGTTAAAAAATAAGCATTAAACTCTGTAGTAATATTTTTCAAGCATATGTTGTTTCATTGATATTAAGTTGAGATGAGAAATGACACAGAATTACAGATTTTAGAGTCTTGGTTTAAATAGGAATGTACTTCATAAGATCAATATAAAAATCTTTAAATGCAGTAAATATCATATATCTCATTTATGAGAACTTCTTGCAATTTAGAACTGTTACCCAACAAGAAAAAAATGGAATTTTGTTGCTGATGTAGGTTACAGTTATATTTCTTCACTAATATCCTAGGTAACTTTGATCAAATTACCTAAATTATCTGAACCTCATTATCTTACTTTTTATAAAGGGAATAGTATTTCACAAGGTTTCTGAAACCACTAAACGATGTAATGAATGAGAAATGCATTGTAAAATTCAAAATGCTATATACATTTTTGACTTGTTGAACTTACTAAACTTTTACTGTAAATGTTATAATTTTAATTTAATAAGAGCCATGTATTTAAGCTAGAAATATTTAAAATATCCTCTAGGTATTAGAATTATTGTGATCATTTTACATTAGATGTTAATGTAAGATATTTTATTAAAATTTCCTGTAACACACCAGGTACCATTCTACCTCAGGGCCTTTGCATTAACAGTTTTCCATGTCTGAAGAGCACTCTCCCTTACCCATGTGGCTTGTTCCTCACCTCTTTTAGTCTTTGGTCAAATGTTTCTTCTTTGAAGAGTCCTTTTCTGGAACACTCTATTTAAAATTATAGCAGTCCCTCCCACACTTCCACTACTTGTCCCTTCTTTCTCTTAATTTTCTTCCTGTATTATTTAACATTCACGACCACCTGGCATAATACATAGGTATTTTATCTTCTATATCCCTGCAACTCCCCCCCCACCCCACACACACTGAAACATAAGCTCAAAAAGAGGAAGAATTTTTGGTTGCTTTGTATATTATTCTGTCAAGACAATTGTCTGGAGTATTTTAGGCAACCTATCTTTATCTATCTATCTATCTATCTATCTATCTATCACCTGTCTATCTGTATCTTTCCATTTACTGTCTATCTACCTATCTATATTTAGTTATTGAATAAAAGGATATATATTTCTTAATCTAAATTAACTATATGGCAAATTGTACATGGGCCAGCATGTACTATTTTGGTGAGTTACATCGTTTTTTATGGTCAGTATATCTGAATACATTCTTTGCACCAAACAACACAATTGTATTTTCCTGCCAGAATTATGATACTAAAAGTGAAAAAAAAGAATAGATGATACATACAGTACTTTGTATGTGCTGGGTACTGTTTAAACGTTTTACTTGTAACTCCTTTACTCCTAACAACCACTTGAGATAGATACCATTATTTTACTTCCATTTTAATAAATATTAAAACTGAGGTATAGATGGCCCATAGTCAAACTACATAATCGATTATTTCTTTGATTCTTTAATGTACTTTTGGTGAAATCTGTAATGGTTGATATAATGTTGCAGTTTTGCAACATCTAAAAAAAACCACATTTTTCCCAAATCATTATTAACTGTAAACAATTCACAAATGCTTCCTTGGGCTCCTTATTTGGAACTTTTGTACACAATACAACCACTGATTAGAACAATTTTTCCATTTAGATTAGCAAACATTTTCTTATACTTGAAAATATTGGTGTTACAGTTATAAAAATGACTTTCAAATAAATTTTGAACAAAAGGTTGTGCTAAACAAGCAAGAAAGAGAAAAATAGTCAGGATTCATTCTAAAGAAATAACACAAGTTTCTATTAAGTATTTTCAGCTAGATTGCAAATGCTTCTTATGAGAAAATCTTATTCAGAGCATACATTGAAAAATGTAAGCATAGAACTTCAAATACATGGAAAGTTATTGATGTTCTGTATGCCTCATAAAGTTTATTTCTCATAACTGTTCTGCTATTAATATAAAAGAATTATACATTAAAAATACGGAGAGGGTTTTTAGATCATTTAAAATCCATTAAAAGCTGAGATAGTCTTATAATTAATTTTCTGCTGAGATGAGAATTCAGAGCCTTGAAATAACTTGCAGATGGTCATTGTCATAGTGAAGAGAATCTTTGTCCTCTTCCAAGAATTATTTTACTCCTAAGTAAGAATTCAAGGTACATTTATGTCTCTCTGTTTTTTTCTATTACTCAGGTGAGATTGGTGGGCTGGTTCTTGGAAGCAAGGGTGGGTTGCTTCCCAATGTGATTTAATTTCAGTTGTGTTTATTGAACTTCAAATGTCTTTCTCATGTTTGATTCTTCTTTTTAAATGGAAATACCCCTTGGAAAGTAGGTATTTGTCAATTCTGTTTTTTTATCTTAGTTCATTTTCTGATCCTTAAAATCGTGACTGAGGGCAAGGCAATTTACTCTGTCATAATAACAATTAGGAAAAAAAGTTTTATACTGGCACATCATGATGAATGTTGTCAATAGCATATATTTTTCATTAAAACCATGTATTAGTTATTTATTGTTATGAAATAAATTACCCCAAAAATTACAGGCATAAAATAACACACAGTTATTTACATCACAGTTTCTATGAGCCAAGAATCTCTGCCTACTTTGCTGCAGTCATCACAAGGCTAGATTAGGTACCCCGCCCCCCAACCCTGTTTACACTCCTGACTGTTGGCAGGATTTAGCTCCTCCCATGTTTTTGAACAGAGTCCTCAGTTCCTCACAAGCTCCTGTCTGGAAGCCTCTCTCAGTTCCTTGCCACATGCATCTCTCCATAAAGCAGTTTACAACATGGTAGCTTCCTGCATCATAGTATGCAAGAGGGTGAGAGAGAAGGCTAGGAAGCAGAAGTTACAGCCCTTTGTAACCTAATTACGGAAGTGATATCATGTGATATATGGTGTATTCTATTCATTAGAAACAAGTCACTAGGTCCAATACACACTAACAAGGCTAAGAATACAGGGAGGCGAATTCATTATTAGGGGTTATCTAAGGAGGTGCCTACCACAGTCTTGCATATTTTCTGTCCCAATATATAGTTTGTGAGAATTTCTTCAAACGTAACACACATACTGTCTTTGACAAAAATAATACATACTGCCAGAAATAAGTTTATTACCAAATGTTGATTTTAGTGCTACTGCCAAGCACACTAGTTGTAAAATTATACATATTCTACTAACTACTATTTTGAGACCATATTATTGGAAACAGATGATTACTAAAGGTGTTGTGTTTCCAGCACACTATTTACTCAGTGTTTGATAAGTGTTACTGATACCTATTTGGAACAGGAACATTGAAGACAGGTATGAGATATTTGGCCAAGACTTTGTGATTACATGTGAAATATTTTGACAGGAGCTATCTATAGAGAGAAAGCTATAGAGACAAAAATCAAGATTTTCTAGTCAGAAGCTAATGTGATAAGTCAAGCTAATTTTTTCTTTAAACAGCTAAATAATCTGAATGTATTTTCAAGTTCTGGTAAGCATCTTGATCTCTATTAACCCTGAGGACATCACTTAGGGTACTGAAATAGTAATTTCCAAATAATACAGAAGTTGTTTTTGAATTTCTTTACATGAAACAATTTTCATACACACAGCATTTTATCAGTATTTTCTGGTAACATATAACACACTATCCTTTGTATTATAATTTTGCTGCTATTATTTTTAATACATGTCTTATTTTCTTCTATTATAACAAGGAACCAGGATTTTGAGATTATGACCCTCATCCTGTAACGAATTCTCTGGTCTTCAGTTTCCTGGTCTCTGAATGTGGATGTTGGATTGAATGCTGTTTAACATTCCCTACAGATATATCTACTCTATTATATTCTGAACATCAGTTCCTTCAAAGAAAACTGTGTATCATTATTGTGTTTATTCTCTAATGGGATTTAGTATGTAGTAGGTACCTAACAAATATCTGGAGAAGAAGAATTAAAATAATATGAACTAACATTATTTTGATATTGGATACATTGTTTTAGAAATTTAATTAACCATATTTCACTTACAGAGGATTCCTACGACATAAATTTTGTGTTCTCTATCATTTTGGCTTGTATTTATTTCATTTAGGTCATTTTAAGCCAGGAATATATTTTTATTTTTATGATAACTTTTATTCTCTGATTTAGTTTTTTTTCTTTTTTTTTTAGAAAGCAAAACCAAAAAAGAAACCTTATTTTAGCATGATTTTATATTTTACTTCAGGAAGTTAGTATTTGTTTTTGCTAAAACTGACTTTTCACTCTTGGTAGCTAATTACCATTTCTTTAGAACTAAGGTTGTGATAGATGCCAGCAACTAGAGAGGTTTCGATTCACATTCTCATAACATATTCCTAATCAATCAGTAAAATAACAGATGCACGGAACATGTTCCTACACAAGCATATGGTAAGTATCACAGTTTTCTTAACCTCATGTTAAAAAAAGTTTTAGAAATAAAAAACAAAATTAAAAACAAATTTACCTGCTGTTTAATTCTTGCTCATCAAATATTTAATTAAAAATTACTGCTAAGACAATGTGGCAAACCATAATCTCTCTTTTCAAATATATAGAGTGGAGCAACATTAACCAGTGAAAAGTTGAAAATATAATCTAGACCTCCAGTTTCAGCTCCAACATATAAAGAACCTGGAAGTAATCATTCTCGTGCTTACAATATTGAGAACTCCTGGTCAAAAACAAGAAAACAAGGAAAGTCTAAGAAATTGTCACAGCCAAGAGGAGCCTAAGGAGACATCAGTACTAAAAGTAATGTGGTACTCTGGGTGGGATCCTGGAAGAGAAAAAAGACATTAGGTATAAAGTGAGTTAATATGAATAAACTAGATAGTTTAATAATAGTGTATTCATATTTGTTCATTAATTGTGACAAATGTACTGTGTTTTATAAGATGTTAATAATGGAGGAGACTGGGCGAGGGTATATGGGAACTCTGTATAATTAGCTTCTCAATTTTTCTGTAAATCAAAAGTATTCTAAAAATTAAAGTTTACTGCAAAGCAAACAAATTTTTTATTTTATCCATTTAGTTATGAAAGCTGTCCTTTGCTTAAGCTTTATTTTCCAGATAATTCTTAAAATGTTTTCAATTAATTTGTCCTGAGGAGAACTTGTTAGGAAATATTTAAAGAATAGAAAATTAACTACTTTCCTTGTTTTTTTAAATAATATGCACATCTGGGAGGTATGAGTTTATCCTATAAAACTTCAGTCGTTTTTTTTTTTTTTTTTAAACTTTGCCTCAGCTAGAGAACAAAAGTTGAAAAACAAACCCTGTTCTTGCATATTTCTCCACATCAGCACATTTTTTTTACTTGAACTTACAGATAAGTCACTATTATAAAACATCAAATGATATAAAAGGCAAATCAGCAATCAAGACAAATCCTTCCTCCCCACAAAAACGAACATAAGTGTCACTTTATAGAACTGCCTTAAGAATTCAGGGTCAAAGTATAGTGTCTTTAATTGTTAAGGGCTTTCAAATATGGTTAAATAAAAATGATAAAAACATACTTCAGATACAAACAAGATGACCTCCCCAGAGCATATTGATTTACCAAGTGACCTCAGTTTTTCTGAAAAGAGAGAAGCAGTGATTTACACTATTTGCACAATTTTTTTTCCAATTTTTATTCATATTGTATTTGTGCAAATCTTACCCAGTTCAGTTCTTTTCTTTCAAGAATCAAATCTCCTCTAGTCTGGGGCTGTAGCTCTAAAGTGATCCTAATGATATCATGAATACTCTATGTGCAATAACATTTAAATGCATATTATTTATAATAATAGCTACTAACATCGCATGAGAACTTACAAGATATTAGTATATTTCTAAGTTATTTGCAAACATTCTTAGCAATAAAGGATACACTGCTATTATCCCTATTTTATGTATTGTGCAAAGACAAGATAAAAACAGGACACAGACACAGTGAAATAACAAAGAACAACATTATATGGTGTCCCAGGTAAGGCTCAGGAGTAAATCTGAGAATACAGGTGATCTGATAATAAGAAGGAAGATCCCCTACCGAAAGAACTAGATCATAACTGGAATATCACGTCAAGTGTCCAGGCATACAAGAATAACATGGCATACGAGAATAACATTTTGTTTGTTTCTTGAATACTCCAGGTATTTCTTTTTTCTTCTCTGGTAATTCATACTTGATGGTTCTTTCTTCTAGGAATGCTCTGTCTACAAAATTAAATGGTTTAGTTTCTTATTTTCAGGTCTCATATCAAGTGTCTTCTTAGAGAAAATGCTTTCAGACTACTAACTTACAAACTCTACAGCTACTGTTGTTCATGCTATATATGTTATCCTCCTCACAACAATTCTCAAAGCCAGAGTATTATGTTATTTTCTTTTTTGTTCCAGACAAGTGTTACTTATCTGATCTATCTGGAGTATAAGATCATTGAGAAGTCGTATCATCACTTTCTTTATCTTTTAATTTACTATACCAGGAATAGTGTCTGACACATAACAGGTGTTTGATATATATTTGCTGACTGACAAAAATGAGTGAGCAATGGATTTGGGTGCGATGTTGATGGAAATGTTTGATTGAGAGCAACTTTCTTCTTGAAACCAATTATTTCTAAATCAAGTATTTATTTTGAAAACATTTGGCAATAACATCTTATTACCTTAGAGAATAATGAGGAAAACATTTGTCTAAATAAAGTTAGACTTAAAGATCTAGACCCAGTGCCTGGCCAAATAGGTGCTGAATAAATCTTGGCTTTGTTTTTCTCCTCAGATGCTGTCTACCTCCATATGTACACACCTGGAAGCTGAATTACTTCTCTTTTTACCTTCTACTAGACTACATGTTATTAATCAGTTCATTTTTCCTATCTCTTCAAATTTTCTCTCTTCTTACTTCCTTCCATCTACACTTTCAAAAGTCTTTCATGCTAAAACCAGAATGATAATCTGCCTTCTCTTTGAATATATCCTTTGTTCTTCTGCTCTTCTTCACTATACTTCTTCAAAGAAGAAAATATGCTATTTCCATTTTTTATTATTTATACCCAGTTCTTACATAGTCAAAATCTCTCTAATTTCACCTGTTTAAATACTGTTTAAATTTCACTGTCAAAAGCAGTTTGTTCTCTGTGGCCATCCTACTTCTAACTGCAATATTTCACACCATGGACTCCTCTCTATCCGCATACATCTTGTTTACAAACTGAGGTTTTAAAAATCTCTCTTCTCTTGGCTTCCTTTTATACTCATTTTCTTATTACCCCTTTTTGTTGCTAAATCAACAAACTTTATAGCTTGGTCTAGCTCTGCCTGTACATTGTGAAGATCCCCTAATTAATCTTTTGCCTGTTTTCTTCTTTTCTTAGCTCATATGGCATATACTTCCATGGAAGAAATTAATATATACAGGCTTAAACTCTCAGCCTTAAATCTTTGTTTCCCATCTCAGTAAGATACTCCATATGCGAACTCCCAAATCCCAAGAGGATATCTTTTCTTGGATGGAAAAAGATCAGATTAGACATTCAAAATGCCACTACTCAATTTTCTGTGGCTCTACTTTTTTATATATATTAATTTTCTTTTGGAATCCTTAAAAGAAGCCTTCAATACTTACTTCCTCAGCTTATATTCAATAAAATTTTATTATAATATCTAATTGCAAATTACATATGATTTGAGCATTAACCACACCCATGACTAAGAAGGCTGTAAGAAATTTGCAGATACTGAAGACTTTATTTCAACCCCAATTAGTTTTCAACATCATAGCTTGCCATAAGCCACCAGGGAGTGAATTTCCTGAAGTGGAACATTTCTAATTATTTTTACTATAACCTCAACATCTATTAAATTTTGCCACAATGAAGTCTATGATTTCTATACAATTTAAGGATTTTAGAATAATCTGGCCTAAGATAATATCAATAGACTCCTCTAATGATTTGGACCAGGAAAAAGGAGACATGACTTAATGTCACAGCAAAGTGATATCCCAAATGTATACAACATTAGAGTTTTTACAAGTGTTTTCATGATAATGTATTTCAGGTCTGAATTGTTAATGAAATCAAAATCTCAAAGCATTCTCTTGCATTCTGAATCATGATCAGCAATCTATCTGATTTTAAAGTACTGTTTTTAAAATGTAATTATGTGGAAAATTTGTTCTATCTATAGCGTGGGTTACTTTTCACTAGGGTAGTACAGAAAACATATTAGTGGGTTAATTTATAATGGATAAATGTGTGTAAGAGAAAAAAAAAACCTGTATAACTATTGCCACATGCTTTCACCTTTTCTGCTCTTCCATAATGTGCCTTATATTTACCTGCAGAGATAACTCACATGTGCTTTGGATAATAGTAAACATGTCACTGGGATCAGATTAAAAATCAGTCACATACCAGGGAAAAGAAAGGTATTTTTTGGAAGTAGAGTTCATTTCTTCACATCATTGACATGGTAATGAGACTTTTCGGTGGTAACATTTGGAGTTATTTTGCTTTACAAGTTCAGTAAGCTCTGGTCTCCTTGCCCTTCTTTAGGACGTTTTTACACTAATAACATTCGGACAAAATGTCAGTTATTTTTTCATTCAAAAGTAAATGAAAAAAGTTTCATTATATGTTAAGCATTAAAGATATGCCTCAAAATATTCATGTGCAGGAATCAGTCTGTCAATAATTGACCGACGACTACCTCAGGGCTGAAACAGTACTTCCTTCTAGAAGTATGTGATTATTTATACATTTATCACTTTTTATTACTTACTGAGGATGCTCATTGATTTTGCCTCTAGGTAAATACACAGAAAGAAACTCAGCTTTAATCACCCCTCTACCTGATTGATCCTTTTATGTCATTAAGACAAAACACTGAATAAAAAGGATGACTTTAAGCTTTGATTCATAGGTCAAGGCTTACATTCCTGTGTCTCTGGAAAGCAGTTTCAGAGCTATGAAGTCATCAGTAGAAACAACTCTACCTCCCTATGGTAAATACTAAAAGTTGTTTGTTTCTTTCTTTCTTTTTTTAGTAGTACAAATCTTCTTGAGTCTGTCAGAAGATTTTTATTTTGAGATGACAAGGAATCAGGAGGTGCAGGGGATCAGAAGAGGGTGATACTATTGATACTAAATAACACCCCCCCACACCAATAATAATAATAGTAATAAAGTAAAACAATTACCAATACTTATTGAAGGATTTACTATGTGCAAAATACTCCTCTAAGTTATTTTTCAAGCTTAAATAGTTTAATCTTCATGGCAACCTTATGAACCACTGATATTCTCATCTTATAAATAAGTAAACTGAGGCACAAAAAGTCCATGCAATTTTTCCAGCATTGCTTCACTAATAAAGTGAAAGACTGGGATTGGTACCCGCATAGCTTCCAGATCTTATAATAATCAATAGAAATTTTTAGTTTTAAATGTCCATTAGGTGTGCCAGGGTACTTTGAATGCCCTGTATGGAACCTAAAGTCAGTGCCTGTAACTTAGTCTATTTGCTTTCTATCCTTTTTTTTTTTTTTTCGGTACGCGGTCCTCTCACTGTTGCAGCCTCTCCCGTTGCGGAGCACAGGCTCCGGACGCACAGGCTCAGCGGCCATGGCTCACGGGCCCAGCCACTCTGCGGCATGTGGGATCTTTCCGGACCGGGGCACGAACCTGCGTCCCGTGCATCGGCAGGCGGACTCTCAACCACTGCGCCACCAGGGAAGCCCTGCTTTCTATCCTTGATTATTGGGTTCAGTCTTTGACTTTAGTGTCTTTCTTTGAATCCAGTAGAGTATTCTAACATCTTAAATCAAGAGTCATTTGCATTAAATTTCATTTTTCTTCAACTTTCCCTGATAGAGAAAGTTACATGAATTTTATCAGGGATTATTCAAGCAACCATTGCCTTGGTTATGTTCATGTTACAATATAAACTTCCTAAATTATCATAAGAAAAAATAATACTTGTGTTTAACTATCAGTTGAACAAGTTTTTTTCTCACTATTCTCATGAAGACTTATGAGTGCAGAAGTGTTTAAAAATTGAAAGAATATTTTAATTTTCAAATATTATAGGGTATATTTGAAAGCTTTAATTTCATTGGATATAAAATTAAAATAGATTTCCTTCACGTTCAAATTTGGAGAAGTTTTTGATTTCAAAATAGGAAATTTAATGATATTTATAGTCAATATATCAATTATGTTTTAAACTACAATATGGATGTTAGTTTTAGGATGTGAGGAATGAATAAAATTATCAAAAACTATATATAAAGTTTATAAACCTTAATTACATTTTAAATACATTTATAAACCATAAATACATTTATTAATCAAGTACATTTATTTCCTCAATGTTGAAGATGAATGCTGAGTAATAGTTTCTAAATTTAGCTTAATATCACAAAACTTTCATTTGTTTTAATAGATATTTAGTTTCTTTATTTTGCCTGATTGCTCTGGCTAGAACTTCCAGTACTATGTTGAATAAGAGTGGTGAGATTGAGCACCTTTGTCTTGTTCAGGATCTTAGAAAAAAAGCTTTCAACCTATACTCCTATACTGAGGAGTATAATGTTAGCTCTAGGTTTGTAATACAATCTTTAATTAGGTTGAGTTATGTTCATTCTATTCCCAATTTGTTGAGGGTTGTTATCACGAAAGTGTGTTCTATTTTCTCAAGTGCTTTTTTTTTGCATCTACTGAGATGATCATATGATTTTTATCTTTCATTCTATTAATCAGGTATGCCATATTTATTGATTTGTGTATGTTGAAACATTCTTACCTCCTAGGGAAAAATCCCACTTGATCATAGTGTATGATTCTTTTTAATATGTGATAAAAAGCACCCAAATTAGAAAGGAAGAAGTAAAATTTTCTTTACTTGCAGATTATATGATCTAACACATAGAAAATCCAAAATATTCCACCAGAAAAAACTGTTTGAACCAATCAACAAATTCACTTTGCAGGAATTAACTTAAAGTTGCAGGATATTAACTCAATATACAGAAATCAGGGGCATTCCTTTTTTCTTTTTTTTATAAATTTATTTATTTATTTATTATTTTTGTCTGCATTGGGTCTAGTTGTGGTGAGTTGGGACTACTCTTCGTTGCAGTGTGCGGGCTTCTCATTGTGGTGGCTTCTCTTATTGTGGAGCATGGGCTCTAGGTGTGCAGGCTGCGGGCTCTAGAGCACAGGCTCAGTAGTTGTGGCACACGGGCTTTGTTGCTCTGCAGCATGTGGGATCTTCCTTGACCAGGGCTTGAACTCATGTCCCCTGCATTGGCAGGCAGATTCTTAGCCACTGCACCACCAGGGAAGTCCTCAGTGGCATTTCTATGCACTAAAACCAAAATATCTAAAAAAGAAATAAAGAAAACAATTCCATTCATGATAGCATTAAATACCATAAAATAATTAGAAATAAATTTAACCAAAGAAGTGAATGCTCTTTATAACAAAAGCTACAAGACTTTGAGGAAATAAATTGAGGAAGATACAAACAAATAGAAAGATAACCTGTGTTCATGGATTGGAAGAATTAATATTGTAAACTATCTGTACTATCCAAACCCTTCTATAGATTCAATGTAATCCTTATCAAAATTCTAATGGCATTTTTCTCAGAAATAGAAAAAGCAATCCTAAAACTTTTATGGAACCACAAAAGATCCAGAGCAGTCCTGAGAAAGAAGAACAAAGAGGTATCACACTTCCTGATTTCAAACTATACTACTATACTACTATATATATATATATATATATATATATATATATGGAGTGGGATATATATATATGGAGTAGGATATTATTCAGCCACAAGAAAGAAGGAAATCCTGCCATTTGCAGTAAGGTGGGCAATACACTAAGCAAAATAAATCAGAGAAAGGCAAATACTGCATGTTTTCACTTATATTTGAATCTAAAACAGCTGAATTCATAGAAAAAAAGAGAAGAATTGTAGTTACCAGGGGTTGTGGGGTAGAGAAATTGGTGAAATGTTTGTTAAAGTGTATAAATTAGCAGTTAGAAGATGAATAAGTTCTGGAGATCTAATACACAGTATTGTGATTATAGTCAACAATATTGTATTATACACTTCAAAGTTTCTAGATGATTAGAACATATATGTTCTCACCCCCCAAAAAAACACACAAAAAGATAATTAAGTGATGTAATGGAGGTATTAGCTAACACTATGTTGGTAATCCTATTGCAATATATAAATGTATACAGTCAACACATTGGACATCTTAAACTTACACAATAATATATGTCAATTACATTTCAATAAAAAATAGATATGTAGTTGATATTAGTCTACCCAAATACAATACATATATATGTGAAAACATTTGTAAATAAGAAGAAATCACAAACATTATTTCATTACTATTAATCAATGTAAATTTGACTTTTGTTATCAGATTTTACATCTTTTTTCAATATAAAGGCTACATAGTCTATGTAATTCCAACATTACTTTAGCAATCACCAACAGACTCTATGTTAACAAAGTAACTAAAATTTCCAGGTTAGTATTAAAAATAAAATTTCCAGTAACTCCAGTTCCCTCTGACTTAACAGTACACAAAATAACAATAGTCTTTAAATTTGTAACTCCTAAATTGGAGTGCAGTTATACATTTAAACTACATGTCCTTTCTATGTCTCTCCCATTCCCTGACCCTCCCTTTATTCTAATAAATAATCCACATTAGATGTCCGAAATTTCTAATGAGATTATTGCATTAAAATATCTCGATTGATATTTATATCTCCTGTCCCCACCTTGCAAATTGCTGCTTTACAAATTTATTAAAATATATTTTAAAACAAAACTTGGAGACTCTTCTTTAACGTATTTGGTATGAGAATCTAGGAATTGACATCACAGGATGGTGTTCTATTAAAATGGAATTTAAAAATTTATACATATATACATGCATATATTAGACTTTATTAAAAATATCTAGGCTTAGATAACTAAGTGAATAAATAAATAATAATCTCCAAGCTTTTGCTTTCTTTTTAAAACATACTTGCTTGCACAAGATGAAAACAGACTCATAGATACAAAGAGAAAACTGGTGGTCACCAGAGGAGAGGGGTTTGGGGAGGGTGGTTGAAATAGATGAAGGGCATTAAGACATACAAACTATAAGTCATGGGGTTGTAATGTACAACATAGGGAATATAGTTAATAATATTGCAATAACTTTGTATGATGACAGTTACTAGACTCATTATGGTCATCAATTTATAATGTATATGTGTTGAGTCACTATGTTGTACACTTGAAACTAATATAATATTGTATGTCAACTATACTTCAATAAGAAAAATAAAAGGAGAGGGGGAAAATGCTTTCACAGTCCTGGGCATAATAAGTACCCTGTACAAAATTTGCTATCATCAATATTCTACCAAAATATAATGTTTAAGTACCAGACAATGTGATTTTTTTCTCACTGAATTCAGCTATTTGTATATATTTTTTTGTTTTGTTTTGGAAACTTTATACTCCAAGAACCAGGAACTTTACACACCAATCATTTGTCTTCATATTTTATAAAAACTGGAAGCTATATCAATCACTTATGACACTCAGCTTCAGAGAGATGAACAATCCAGTGAGTTTCCACGAAGTTACACAATAAGCAATCCATGGAAATTAACACTGTGAATCAATGTTGACATGAAAGGATCATAGACAGAAGATGATAGAATACAGAGGATACACAAAGCCACAGGGGACTGTATCTATGTAAAATTTTTAAAAACCCACTGAAACAAGAGTGATTCTGTTATGAAATTCCAGTTTTTGTCTTATTTCTTTCTCTGACATTAAGCTCCACTAACAAATTACACTCCAACTTTATCCACACACTAATCCAGTTCAATGTTTTCATTCTTGTTCATGGCCTTACATTAGAATTAGATTTTTAATATCACATAATAATTTGTTGGTGTTTTGATTGGGATTGCATTGAATCTATCGATTAAGTTGGGAATAACTGACATCTTGACAATACTGTGTCTTCCTATCCATGGACAACATAGAATATATCTTACTTTATTTAATTTTTCTTTGATTTCATTGATCAGAGTTTTGTATTTTTTCTCATATATAGCCTATAAATATTTTGTTAAATTTATTCCTAAGTATTTATTTTTTGTGTACTAATGTAAATGACATTTTGTTTTTAATTTCAAATTCCATTTATTCATTGCTGGAATATAAGAACATAGTTAACTTTTGTAATGTATTAACTTTAGATTCTTCAATATTGCTATAATTGCTTATTAGTTCCAGGAATTTTTTTATCTTTTCTTTAGGATTTTCTACATAGACGATCACGTCATCTGCAAGCAAAGACATTTCTTTCTTCCCAATCTATATGTCTTTTATTTCTTTCTCTTGTCTTATTACATTAGCTAAATCTTCCAGTATAATGTTGAAAATAAGTGGTGGGAGGGGACATCCTTGTCTTGTACCTGATCTTTGTGGGAAAGCTTTTACTTTCTCACTATTAATTATGATATTAGCTGTAAGTGTTTCGTAAATATTCTTTATCAAGTTGAGGAAGTTGTCATCTTTTTCTAGTTAACTGAGGGATTTTGCCGTGAGTGGGCACTGGATTTTATCATATGCTTTCCCTACTTCTATTGATATGATCATGTGATTTTTCTTTTTTAGCCTATTAATGTGATCAATTAATTACATTAATTGATTTTCAAATGTTGAACCAGCCATGTATATCAGAGAAAATACCATCTGACCACAGAATATAATTCTTTATCTACCAGGCTCAGAACTCATATGAGCATGGTGCTTTCTGTTTTGTAAGGTTATTAATTATTTGTTCATTTCTAAAAATAAATACAGGCCTATTCAGATTGCTTATTCCTTCTTGTATGAGTTTTGGCAGATTATGTCGGTCAAGAAATTTACCCATTTCATCTAGGTTATCAAATTTGTGGCACAGAGTGGCTTATAATTTTTCTTTATTGTCCTTTTAATGTCCAAAAGATTTATAGTGGTGTTCCCTCTTTCATCCTTATATTAGTAATTTGTATCCTCTTTATTCTTTTCTTAGTTAACCTGGCTAGAGACATTGATTTTATTGGTCTTTTCAAAGAAACAGCTTTTGGTTTGGTTGATTTTCTCTACTGATGTCCTATTCTCAATTTCATTGATTTCTAGCCTAATTCTTATTATTTCTTTTCTTCTGCTTTGGATTTAATTTGCTCTTTTTTTTTTGCTGCTTTCCTATGGTGAAAACTTCGATGATTGATTTTAGATCTTTCCTCTTTTCTAATATATGCTTTCAATGCTATAAATTTCCCTTTAACCACTACTTTCATTGAAATCTCACAAACTTTGATAACTTATGTTTTCATTTCCCTTTAGTTCAAAATATTTTAAACTTGCGATTTATTCTCATGTGTTATTTGGAAGTTTGTTGTTTAATCTGAGTATTCTGGAAATTTCCAGCTTTATTTCTTTTATTGATTTCTAGTTTAAATCCATTGTTATCTGAAATCTGACATTGTATTAATTCTATTCTTTTAAATTTGTTAAGGGGTGTTTTATGGCCCAGAGTGTGGTTTATCTTGCTAAATATTCCATGGAACCTTGAGAAGAATGTATAGTCTGATATTGTTGGATGAAATTATCTTTGGATGTCAATTGCACTCCATTAATTGGTGGTGCTGTATTCTACTGCTGTTGGTTGAAATAGTGTGTAGATGTCAATTATATGCAGTTGATTGATGGTGTTGTGGAGTTCAACTATGTCCTTACCAATTTACTGCCTGCTGGATCTGTCCATCTCTAATAGAGGGGTTTAGAAGTCTCCAACTGTGATAGTGGATTAATCTATTTCTCTTTGTAATTCTATTAGTTTTTGCCTCACATAATTTGATGTTCTGTTGTTAAGTACATACACATTAATGATTGTTATGTGTCATTGGAGAATTGACCTCTTTTTCATTATGTGATGCCCATCATTACCCTTGATATTTTTCCTTGCTTTGAAGTCTGCTGTCTGAAATTAATATAACTACTCCTGCTTTTTTTTGATTAATTTTAGCACGGTGTATTTTTATTCATCTACTTACTTTTAATCTATGTCTTTATATTTAAAGTGGGTTTCTTGTAGGCGACTTACTCTGATAAGTGGCTCTTATTTTCTGATCTACTCTGACCATCTCTGTCTTTAATTAATGCATTTAGACAAATGATATTGTTGGATTAATATTTGCTACCATATTTGCTACTTTTTTCTAATGTTGCCCTTGTTCTTTGTTCCTTTTTTGTCTTTCACATTTTTCCTGACTTTTGTGGTTTAAATTGAGCATTGCATATGACTTCATTTTCTCTCCTTTCTTAGCAATATACATTTAGAGCTAATCCAAGTCTAATTTCAAACAATACTATACCACTTTATGGACAGTGTGACTATCTTATAATAATAAAATAATTCTAATTTCTCCCTCCCATATTTTGTATTATTGCTGTCATTCATTTCACTTCCATGTAAGCATACATAAGCCTATGTATATTTATACAAATACAGGTTTCTGACGTATATTATTTCCCTTCTCTCTAAAGAATTTCTTTTAACATTCTTGCAAGGCAGACCTATGGGCAACAAAACTCCTCAATTTTTGTTTGTCTGAGAAAGCCTTTATTTCTACCTCACTTTCGAAAGATAGTCTCTCAGATTACAGAATTCTACTTTTGTGAGGGTTTTTCCTCAACACTTTAAATGTTTCACTTCAGTCTCTTCTAGCTTGCACAATTTCTGAGAAGTCAGATGTGATTTTAATCTTTGTTCCTTTATAGGTAAGGTGTTTTTCCTTTGATGCCTGTTTAGGATTTTTTTGAACGTTTGATTTTCTGTGATTTGAAAATGATGTGTTGGTGTAGGCATTTATTTGTTTATTTATTTTGCATTAATCCTGCTTAGTGTTTTCTGAGCTTCCCATGTCTGGTTTGGTGTCTGACTTTGATCTGGGGAAATTCTGTTATTATTGTTTCAAATATTTTTTTCTGTTCCTTTCTCTCTTTTTTCTCCTTCTGGTATTCCCATTATATGTATGTTATACATTTTGTAGTTGTCCCACAATTCTTGGATAATCTATTCTTGTTCTTTTTTGTTTTTATTTTTTAGTTGTTTTTCTCTTTGTTTTTCAGTTTTGGAAGTTTCTATTGTCATATAGCTTTGAGATTCTTTCTTCAGCCATATCCAGTCTACCAATGAGCCCATCAAAGACATTCTTCATTTCTGTTATGAGCTCTAGCATTTTTTTTGTTTTTTTCTTAGAATTTTTATCTCTATTCTCACTCTGCCCATTTGTTCTTGAATGCTGTCTACTTTATCCCTTAGTGCCCTTAAAATATTAACCATACTTGTTTTAAATTCTCAGTCTGAAAATTCCAGCATCCCTCCCATATCTGGTTCTGATGCTTGCTCTGTATTTTCAAATTGTATTTTTTGCCTTTTGGTATGCTTTCTAATTTTTTCTTAAGAGCTGGACATGATGTACCTGGTAAAAGGAACTTATGTAAATAGGTCTTTAGTAATATGATAAAGGAGGAGGGGAAGTGTTTTATAAGTTCTATGATTAGATCTCTGTCTTTCAGTGAGTTATGCCTCTAGACTGTGAATTTTGCTAATATTTCTCAGTGTTTTTCTGCCACCTTAAGTGAGATAGAATGAGCAGAGTGGGCTGGAGTCTGTTATTTCCCTTCCCCCAGGTCATTTAGGCCCTCATAATACCCAGTTCCTTAGGTTCTGATTAACTAGTTTCCCTTGAGGGCAGGCCTTGTTAAGAAGAAGAGAGTGCTCTGATGGTTTATTTTCCCCTCCTCCTGCTGTAAGGATAAGGGAATTTTTCTTCACTATTTACTGCGGGAATCTGGTCAAGGTCCTTTAGATAAATCTCTAATATTGTGGGAGCTCCCCTAAGACTGGGTCCCCCTAGAGTTTTTAACTGTCAGAGTTGTCTACAATAATTCTCCAGCAATTCATCAATTATGGTTTAAATTTTCCTATCCTGACACTGGTTTTTCCTCAACACTTTAAATGTTTCACTTCAGTCTCTTCTAGCTTGCACAATTTCTGAGAAGTCAGATGTGATTTTAATCTTTGTTCCTTTATAGGTAAGGTGTTTTTCCATTACAGCCATGACCCTGTATTTACCTGTCTTTCTCTCCAATCTTGGGAACAACGGTCTGCCCTGTGTTCTCCCCTCTCTTACAGATATAAGAAAAGTTGTTAATTTTTTAGTATATTCAGTTTTTAAATTGTCTTTAGAACAGAGTGGTGACTTCCAAGCTCTTTACATGTGGGACCAAAAACCATAAGTTTTCCCAATTTTTTATTAATAAACAAGCTTTGACTCAGTAACTTCCTCTATATCACCAAACTGAGAGAACTTAGAAAGAAATTCTTTAAAAAAGACTTTTCAGAAAAAAAGCAAAGAGAAATGCATAGAGAAAGCTTCCTGAGCAGGAGACTATTTTTGAACTAGATTCTGAGAGATATAGGGGACTTTGATCAGTAGATAATTGATAGATTTTTTGCAAAGGAACTGAAATATATTATAAAATATCCCATAGCTTCTCAGCATAAATATGAAAGATAGAAATGAAGGAAGGGTTTTTAAACACTTGCATGCAGAACTGGAAACCAGAGTTTCTGAACTTTGAATATTTCAATGCAGACCTTTTGATACTTTGACACTGTGCTGGTTTCATTCCCATTTGTGTTTACCTTGTTATTAATTCTGTTAATATTGACTAGATGCTAAGTATAATTCTGCTGATATTTGTATAGGCTATGCACTTGTATAGGCTATGCACCTATCTTGTTTGACCAGCCCTAGTTCTGATACCATGAATAGCCTTTCCACCATGTTATGTCCAGTCCTCAATTCTGGATCTAATTATAGCAACCTTGCTTTTCAACTCAAAAAAATATTCCTCATTTTTTATATGCTATTTTTTCCATTATCAAGACACTGACTGTGAATCTAAAACTTATTGAGAGCTATTTAAGGTTCAACATTAAACATCTTTTCTAGTTTAGCATTAAAATATTCCCCTTCTACATGTATTAAATGCTGATCATTTGTTTCTTTGCCTTTAATTCCTCTCTCATTAAATAGCTATTCCTATGGAAACTCTCAAAACCAGTTTCCTTTGAGTCATTTATCCTTTGATCTTCATTCTTCCAGGTCAAATATGAAATAGAAGAATGTCAGGATACTTTTTTTCTTTTCCCATGTCATTTAATACATTTGTCTAGATTAGAGTTAGATAGACTCTAAAGTTGTGTGGCCTTGGGTAAGTTAGTTATCACCTATTTCCTATTTGTAAAGATGACACAAAGATATCTGACTATATTGCTGAAAGAAAATGGGCATAAAATGCCTAGCAATCTGATGCACATTAGCTAGGGGTGATATCTCAAATGGAAAATTTTAGAGTTCAAGAAACTCTATTATTAAGAATTTTTTAATTGGAACTCAAAAACGGTAGTGTGGAAACAATATATGTAGGAAAATGTTTCTTAAAAATGGTCTCAAGTGCAAATTGTCCCTTATATTTTATTCCTTTGGTTTCAAGATTATTTTCCACTTAGATGAACGTAATTTTAAGAAAGGATCATATAAGAGGAACACACTGTCTTTCAACTTACACTTTCACAGTTAGGAATTTTTCAATGTCACCATATTATGTCTAGAATAAACCTTATGCTAGAGTCCCATTAATCCTTTCTAATGTTACATTCCACTAGTGTATCTTCACACACTTTATTTTTTTTCTTCCCCGCCAATCAGGACCTCTGTGATGGTTAATTTTATTTATCAATTGACTAAGCCACAGATTGCTCACATATTTGGTCAAACATTTTTCTGGTTTGACCAGAAAAACATTTGGTCAAACACATTCAAATTTCATAGGAATTTAGACATCAACAATAATACTAGTTGTCATTTGTAGCACCAATTAGAGAAACTTAAAATATTTCATAAATCTTCATAAATTCTCATTATGAATGACATTATAACCTAATTTAATAGATCAGGAAGAACTCAGAGGAATTCAGTAATTGTTTTAAATCTTAGAGACAAAAAGAGACAAGGAAGGAATTTGAACACTGGACCCTATCACTAAGCAGCATATATTATTTATATAACACTGTTAATAAATTATGCCTAAATTTCACAATTAAGTAGAATATAAAGCCTGGATATTTCCTAGTTTGAGCATCACACTGAATGCTGGTGCAAATATTCAGACACTGGATATTTCTAGATTTTTGCCCCAATTTTTGTTTAAATGTTTTGTTTTACTTTTATACATACATTTGCTTTCAGTCAAATTTTGAAAAGATTTCTATTGGAAAAAAAACCCCAAATATTCATACACTGAAGAAAAATGTTTAAGAAGGAAAAATCTATCAAATTATTAACTAAAAACAAAATTACACATGTTAATAATGTATTACAAAATTTATTTTCCCTAGTAGAGAAAACATGATTCTTCTTCTGATAAGTATACATTAGCTACAACATTTCAATTACGAATTCCAAGTTAAAAGCCTATTAAATGTGGGTAACCCTCTTACACTGTTGGTGAGAATGTAAGTTGGTGTAACCACTCTAAAGAACAGTATGGGGGTTCCTCAAAAAACTAAAAATGGAGTTGCCATATGATCCAGCAATCCCACTCCTGGGTATATATCCAGACAAAACTATAAATCGGAAAGATACATGCACCCCTATCTTTGTAGCAGCACTATTTACAATATCCAAGACATGGAAACATCTAAATGTCTATCGACAGATGAATGGATAAAGAAGATGTGAGATATATATATATATATATATATATATATATATATATATATACACACACAATGAAATATTACTCAGAAGTAAAAATAATGAAATAATGCCATTTGCAGCAACATGGAGATTATCATACTGAGTGAAGTAAGTCAGAAAGAGAAAGACAAATACCATATGTTATCACTTATATGTGGAATCTAAAATATAACACAAATGAACTTTTCTATGAAACAGAAACAGACTTACAGATATAGAGAACAGACTTGTGGTTGCCAAGGGAGAAAAGGGGTTGGGGGATGGATGGATTGGGAGTTTGGGATTAGCAGATGCCAACTGTGATATATAGGATGGATAAACAACAATGTCCTACTATATAGCACCGGGAACTATATTCAGTATCCTGTGATAAACCATAATGGAAAAGAATATGAAAAAGAATATATATATATATATATATATATATATATATATATATGTATAACTGAGTCACTTTGCTATACAGCAGAAATTAATACAACACTCTAAATCAACTATACTTCAATAAAATTTTTTAAAATGACAAAAAATGTGGGTAAAAACATATGATGCACAAAGAGTTTAATATTCATGTTTCTACCTGCACCTCTTATAATTGAGCAAGACGCTATGGGGCCTAACCAGGACAGACACCCTAACCCAGCTCCTCTGCCTGCCTCTTGTTTGTGGAAAAACTTTAGCTTCCAAGGCCTTCCCCAACTTCCAAAGAATAAATTTAATCAGAGAAGTGAGCAAATGCAGAAACAAAGGAAAACAATCAAGCAAGAAAAAATAATAATAGCTTAACCATTAAACAAAGTCAAGGACCTTTAGTTCCTCCTCAAGAGCTATAGATTATGTTCTGAAACATATCTTTTGAGCAGTTTTGCAGCTACTGAAACCCCCACCAGGTGGAAGTAGTTAACAAAGACACCAGTCCAGTTGGAACCAGAAGTTTGATGATATTGACTCCCAACTACCTCACCACCAACCAATCAGAAGAATATCCATCAGATGATCATGCACCTCACAACCGCCTTCCCTGAAAGCCATAGAGGAATTTGGGCCTTTTGAGCAGTAGTGCCTGGACTCATTGCTTGGCACTTACAGTCAATTCCACACTTTCCTTCACCACAGCCTGATGTCAGTAGATTGGCTTTACTGTGGGTGGGTGAGAGGACACAAGTTTGGTTCAGCAACACTGAATAATAAAGTCACAGAACTTAGAGAATCTAGAACAACTACAGTATATTAAATAAATCATACTCTATGCAATTAGATGGCATGCAACCAATTTAATAGATCAAAATTTACTTCAGTAACATGAAAACAAATATTTTAAGAAGGTAATTTCTTGTGACCTGTAACACAGACTCCCCTTATGCCCTTTGTTTATGCTGCTTAACTCCTTCAAGTCTTTGATAACCAGCAGCTATGTTTTAGAAATTTATTCTAAACTAAAGGAATGCATTGAATAAAACAGGATATTGCTCAAAGGACCTTATAGCTTTTATGGTGCACAATAAACATAGCTTGGGTAGTGTTTTTCCCTCTGCAACTCCCTGAAAATTTAATGTTTCTATATATGAAGAGATTTAAAAGAAAAAAAAACAAAGAAGCAACTCTCTTTCTCTTCATGTTCTCTCCCAGGAGAGGACAGTATTTTTCAAAACCACAGTTTTAAAGGCTCTTAATGCTCAACAAAGTCTTGATAACCACAGTAAAAAGTAGACCCCTCTCCCAAATTGTGTATGACTGCTCTGAATCCCAGAATACTATGCAGATAACTGTGGCAAAATTTATGAAATATTTGGCCCCATGGAAGGCAGGTCCATGAATAAGTTGATATTCAATAAACGTAATTTGATTTTTATTTGCTACTTTAGTAAAGTTTTTAGTCATTCCAGTTAATGACGGCTTCTGCTTGTTTTCCATGCCAAGTCAGCACTCCTCCACATTCTTTATAGCTGTTATAGGAAATTAAACCTAAATTAATAATTTGTAAATTTTCCATGTGTTCTTTTGGCTATAATTGGTACATTTCCAATAAAGTTTCAAAACCTGTCAATAATATGCTATGTTACTAAGATATAACATTCATTTTAGTTCTGACTTTTGCTCCTTTGTGAAAGTTTGCATTTAATCCTAGATTTTGCCATGCTTTTTTAGATTTAATCTTACAAATAATGTAGGTCATTCATTCAAAATATATTTCTCAGACAGAGATGTTTTACCAGATTACCAATTTGAACATAATTTAGATTGTCTCCTTTTGATAGATACATGATTCCTTTTGAGAGATACATAATTATCTAGGTGATGAAATAAAACATTCTGAAGTGGAAATAGACTCTAGCTTGAAGAAATTTTGCATGCAATCTATACATGTAAAATAATTTAACATCAAGTGCTTGTCAACAAAAGAGATTCAACATCTTTTTATTCTTCTCATATGTGCCATGATATCACTGAGAAAGTCTCTAAATATATGCTAATTTTGGTGCCTGATAGCTGAATTCAAATGACGCCATTGAAATTAATCATAATCTATTGTTACAATTCCAAAGCAAATTGCTTTATGAAATAAAAATTGAACATGTATGTATGTGTGTGCATGAGAAGCCTATACACAAACATACACAAGTAAAAATAATGACTCTAGAACTACAATTTATTTAGAGAAAAATGATTTAGGATTTGCCTTTTCATTACATATCTTACTAATCATTCTATTCATCTCTTCCTATGTTACAGGTTTTAGGTTGTATGTATATAAGCATCTGCAACCACTGACTGAAAAACCATATCACTTGTGACTATGTGGTTGTGATGTCCATTGACATCCCCCTGTGGAGGTTAACTAGTCAGTTGAATGTCAAACCTTACCAATTATCAGCCCTAAGAATAATGACATATCAGTACATAGCCTTTTCATCACAAGTGACACAATGGTTTGAATTACTCCAAGGTACACCTTATTTTTAAAAATGTTCTGTATATTTTTTAAAGAAGTTGCCAGGATAAATCCCCATGGCGTTTCCTTTGGCAACAAACCAAAAAACAACTTTATGTGCTGAAATACTGAGAGATGTTGACAGGGTCACTTCAAAGAAGCTCAAGAGATTTTAAAAAATGATACGGTAACTTTTCTTCTAGGTTCTGAAAGTATGCTAAAAATAAAAGGCACTGGCCTGTTTTGTAATGCTTATTTTGTAGATAGAACACAACACAAAGTAAGGAAAATTAAATAACTTCACATGACTCATTGCATGGTGTAGAATAAGTTAAACATTAATTCCCAGGACTTTTGTAAGAGCGTTTTAATAAGAAATCAAACTTAAAAGGAAATGTTTTCTAAGTAAATCTTGCATATAGTCTACAATTATTAATGAGTACAAACATTGCTTAGATTCTGGAAAGATGACAACATAATGTGTTTCTTACTCTCATGGAATTTATAGAACTAGTAGAGAGACATTAAAAAAAGTGTACAGCCAAATATTATATTACAAACTGTGGAAAGTGGGACTGAGGAAACTGTGGAGGTAAAGAATACTTAGTGGGGTGTTTCTTTCTTTCTTTCTTTTTTTTTTTTTTTTTTGTGGTACGTGGGCCTCTCACTGTTGTGGCCTCTCCCATTGCAGAGCACAGGCTCCGGACGCGCAGGCTCAGCGGCCATGGCTCACGGGCCTAGCCGCTCCGCGGCATGTGGGATCTTCCCGGACCGGGGCATGAACCCATGTCCCCTGCATCGGCAGGCAGACAACCAACCACTGCGCCACCAGGGAAGCCCCAAAGTTATTTTTAAATAATCCTTCTTTTAACGCAAAAAGACACAAGACATTATATGTTATAGAAGTTCCTTAGCAAGTGAGAAGAATTTTCATTACAAATATTTCACTTTGTGAAACATATCTGTTATTTGGCAGTAATAAACACTGTTTCTTTCTATATTATGCCAGATGACTGCTTGCTTGGGTATGATGGGATGAAATCATTTCCGTCTTCCCAGGAGTGATTTATACAGTAATATCTATATGGTAATCACTCAATAAATGATAAATGAATGAATGAATGAGTGAGTGACTTGATAATTCTGTCTGTTACTAAGAGGTGTATAAAATGTAAAAATAAGATCTGTGATTTTATCAAATATTCTAGTATATTAAAAAAATGAATCACAAATTTGATAAAAGGAACATATAAGGATAAAATTTGAAAACAGAGCTTTGATTGACAGCATTGATTTTTTTGGTCACTCTACTGAGAAACAGAAATTGTACCAATGAAATAACTAGTTAAATATGTTATTGAAAAAATGAAAAGGAGAATCATAAAGCTTCAATGTCCAGTGTACTAATAAATATTATTTTATAATGCCAAAAGTAAGGTGCTTCAAAGTGCCAAATAAAATACTGTAAAATCATCTTCTATCTACTCTACAGGAAAATATTTGCAGACTTAGGTATAGAATGATATTAAATTACATCTGAAATTAATGAAAATGTTCCCATTTGAAAAAAAAAATATATAAGGACATTAATAATAGTAATCTCTATAGTGACAATACTAAAAATGATTGAAATTAATTTTTGAATCACAGAAAAAGAGAATCTAAACTCAGTAAAATGTACATGTTCATTTATTTAAAATTTTTACATTTTTAGTTAGCCTAAGAGGCATTAATTACTAAAAAACTCAATAATTTGTTGCAAATTGCCCCAGACACAAACCCAACTAATTTGGGCTTTGGTTAGTTAAACTGCAATAACTAACAAAATGTTAATCCCAAAGCTTTCATAAGGCCAACTTCTGTGTAGCTCCCTGATTTGAAAAATTGGCATAGTAATGCCTCACCATAGAGAAAAATTATATAACTAAGATTAAAGGTTTTAACTGTTACATTTTGGACTTAATCTTTTTATAGTACTTTTTTTTAAATTGATGGACACATTTATATTTGCCAAAAAGTTATTTAGTAACTATGTGTTGGGCATTGTTCTAGGGGCAAGATTGAAAAAAAAGTCTTTGACCTCGAGTACCAAATGCTGTAATAAAAGAAGAGGACAGTTAAGAGCAAACCTGTGTTTGTTCCTTTTTTTTTTTTTAACAACTTTATTGGAGTATAATTGCTTTACAATGGTGTGTTAGTTTCTGCTTTATAACAAAGTGAATCAGTTATACATATACATATATCCCTATATCTCTCCCCTCTTGTGTCTCACTCCCACACTCCCTATCCCATCCCTCTAGGTAGTCACAAAGCACTGAGCTGATCTCCCTGTGGTATGCGGCTGCTTCCCACTAGCTATCTATTTTATATCTGGTAGTGTACATATGTCCATGCCACTCTCTCACTTTGTCCCAGCTTACTCTTCACCCTCCCCGTATCCTCAAGTCCATTCTCTAGTAGGTCTTTGTCTTTATTCCTGTCTTGCCCATAGGTTCTTCATGACCTTTTTTTTTTTTTTTTTAGATTCCATATATATGTGTTAGCATATGGTATTTGGTTTTTTCTTTCTGACTTATTTCACTCTGTATGACAGACTCTAGGTCCATCCACCTCACTACAAATAACTCAATTTCATTTCTTTTTATGGCTGAGTAATATTCCATTGTATATATGTGTCACATCTTCTTTATCCATTCGTCTGTTGATGGACACTTAGGTTGCTTCCATGTCCTGGCTATTGTAAATAGAGCTGCAATGAACATTTTGGTACATGACTTTTTTTTTTTTTTTTTTTGCGGTACGAGGGCCTCTCACTGTTGTGGCCTCTCCTGTTGTGGAGCACAGGCTCTGGACACACAGGCTCAGCGGCCATGGCTCGTGGGCCCAGCTGCTCTGCGGCATGTGGGATCTTCCCGGACCGGGGCACAAACCTGTGTCTCCTGCATCAGCAGGCGGACTCTCAACCACTGCGCCACCAGGGAAGCCCCATGACTCTTTTTGAATTATGGTTTTCTCAGGGTATATGCCCAGTAGTGGGATTGCTGGGTCATATGGTAGTTCTATTCTTAGTTTTTAAAGGACCTCTATACTGTTCTCCATAGTGGTTGTATCAATTTACATTCCCACCAACAGTGCAAGAGTGTTCTCTTTTCTCCACACCCTCTCCCGCATTTATTATTTGTAGATATTTTGATGATAGCCATTCTGACTTGTGTGAGATAATATCTTACTGTAGTTTTGATTTGCCTTTCTCTAATGATTAATGATGTTGAGCATTCTTTCATGTGTTTGTTGGCAATCTGTATACCTTCTTTGGGGAAATGTCTATTTAGGTCTTCTGCCCATTTTTTTGTTTTTGTTTTGTTGTTTGTTTTTTTGTTATTGAGCTGCATGAGCTGCTTGTAAATTTTGGAGATTAATCCTTTGTCAGTTGCTTCATTTGCAAATATTTTCTCCCATTCTGAGGGCTGTCTTTTGGTCTTGTTTATGGTTTCCTTTGCTGTGCAAAAGTTTTTAAGTTTCATTAGTCCTATTTGTTTGTTTTTGTTTTTCTTTCCATTTCTCTAGGAGGTGGGTCAAAAAGGATCTTGCTGTGATTTATGTCATAGAGTGTTCTGCCTATGTTTTCCTCTAAGAGTTTGATAGTGTCTGGCCTTACATTTAGGTCTTTAATCCATTTTGAGTTTATTTTTGTGTATGGTGTTAGGAAGTGTTCTAATTTCATTCTTTTACATGTAGATGTCCACTTTTCTCAGCACCACTTACTGAAGAGGCTGTCTTTTCTCCACTGTATATTCTTGCCTCCTTTATCAAAGATAAGGTGACCATATGTGCATGGGTTTATCTCTGGGCTTTCTATCCTGTTCCATTGATCTATATTTCTGTTTTGGTGCCAGTATCATACTGTCTTGATTACTGTAGCTTTTTAGTATAGTCTGAAATCAGGGAGCCTGATTCCTCCAGCTCCATTTTTTGTTCTCAAGATTGCTTTGGCTATTCAGGGTCTTTTGTGTTTCCATACAAATTTTGAAATTTTTTGTTCTAGTTCTGTGAAAAATGCCAGTGGTAGTTTGATAGGGATTGCATTGAATCTGTATATTGCTTTGAGTAGTATAGTCATTGACACAATGTTGATTCTTCCAATCCAAGAACATGGTATATGTCTCCATCTATTTGTATCATCTTTAGTTTCTTTCATCAGTGTCTTATAATGGTGATTAGTGATGTAGATGACTGTTGGCCATCTATATATTTCTTTAGAAAAATGTCTATTCTGATCCTCTGCCCGTTTTTTAATTGTATTTTTCATTTTTCATTGACCAGACAATAAGAAAAAAATAAAAGGAATCCAAAATGGAAAGGAAGAAGTAAAACAATCACTGTTTTGTATCACTGTTTGCAGGTGACACATAGAAAATCCTCAGAACACCACCAAAAAACTCTGTGGCTCATCAATGAATTAGGTAAAGTTGCAGGATAAAGATTAACATATAGATATCTGTTGCATTTCTAACAATGAACAATCAGAAAGATAAATTAAGAAAACAATTCCGTTTACAACCACATCAAAAGGAAAATGCCTAGGAATAAATCTAATTAAGGAGGTAAAAGACCTGTACTTGGAAAACTATGAGACACTGATGAAAGAATTTAAAGATGGCACAAATGGATGGAAGCATATACCATGTTCATGGATTCGAAGAATTAATATTTTTAAAGTGACATAATACCCAAGTAATCTACAGATTCAGTGAAATCCCTATCAAAATACCAATGACATTTTTCACATAACTAGAAAAAATAATTCTAAAATTTGTATGGAAACACAAAAGAACCAGAATAGCCAAAACAATCTTGAGAAAGAGGATCAAAGCTGAAGGTATCAAGTTCCTTGATTTCAAACTATACTAGAAAGCTACAATTATTAAAACAGTATGTTACTGGCACAAAAACACACACAAAGATCAATTTACAGAATAGAGAGCCCAGAAATGAACCCATACTTATATGGGCAATTAATCTAGGACAATCGATGTAAGAATATACAATGAGGGAAAGACAGTCTCTTCAATAAATGGTGTTGGGAAAACTGGACAGCTACATTAAAAAGAAACAAACTAGACTACTCTCTCATAACATGCACAAAAGTAAATTCAAAATGGATTGAAGATTTAAATGTAAGACCTGATATCATGAAACTTCTAGAAGAAAACATAGGCAGTACTCTCTTTGACATCCATCTTAGTAATACATTTTTTTTGGTTATGTCTCCTCATGCAAGGGAAAGAAAAGCAAAAATAAACAAATGAGACCACATCAAACTAAAAAGCTTTTGCACAGCAAAGGAAACTGTCAACAACAGAAAAAGACAATCTACTGAATGGGTAAAGATATTTGCAAATGATGCAGCTTATAAGGGGTTAATATCTAAAAAATATAAAGAACGTTTACAACTCAACATCAAAAAAATACAAGCAATCCCTGCATTATAAACACGATCCCAGTTTCCATGACTTTAATACCTGGGCTCATGAAGTATCATGGGAATATAAGATTTCTATAAATAATAGATGCATTTGTTTTCACTACTACACATTAAAGTTTTACAAATATTTGAGCAGACCTAAGTCTTTGGATATATTTGTCTATCAAATGTGCTTTTTCAACTTCAGTTAATGACAACTTCAACTTTCCAGTTGCTCAGGCAAAAAAAAATGTACACTTAATTTGTTCTTTATTTTTACCACCAACATCCATTTCATCAGGAATTTCTCTTGACACTACCCTTAGTTGCATCCAGTACCTAATCACTTCTCATCTCCTTCACTGCTATGACTGTGGTACTAGACACCATCATTTCTCACCTGGGTCAATCCAACAGTCTCCAGTCTCCTAATTGGACTCCCTGTTTCAGATCTTGCTCATATTTGTTATATTCCTAAAATAGCCACTTAGAGTTATCCTTTTAAAAGATAAGTTAAATCATATCTCTCCTCACTTCATTCCCTCTATATCTTCCCATCTCACATAGAATAAAGAACACAAAATCTTAGCATAGCCTACAAAGACCCACATAAGCTGCATCCCCCTCCCACATACACATGCAAACAGACACTCATTCACACATTTCTGTCAAATCCCACCTTCTTCTTTAACCATCTGCTCCAGTCACTAAGACCTCCTTGTTTTTTTCTCATATAATTAGAAGCATATTTCTGTATCAGGATCTTTATATTTATTACTCCTTTTACATGGAACTCTTCAACTGCATGCATAGCTGGCCCCTTCATCACCTTCAAGTCTCTGAAATTACCAACTTGTCAGTGTGGTTTCTTTTTTCTTAATACCCTATTTAACATTGAAATCTATTATTTATCTTGGGTCTTCTAAAATATTACTTCATGAATTACCCACATTGAATGACAAACTCTTTTAAATTCTGAACCCTTTGCAGAATGATACATTTATAAAATAAAATAGAAATTTCATGGAAATGTAAAATTACTCTAAAAGTTTCTAAGTACTTATTCTCATTTTCTGTACATATTTCGTTGTGGAATAGTGACACAAAGTACTGTGTCTCACAAACCTGTAGGTATTAATACATAATGGCTGGGGATCACATAGAGGTGCAGATTCTATTTTAGTACACAAATGGCAAGGCCAGAGATTCTGCATTTCTACAAGTTCCTAGGCTGATACTGTTCCTTATTTATATTTGGAGTAGGAATTCCTGCAAAGCAGAGTCTGCAGAGATAATTAAAGTGTCAGCACTTAATTTGGAAGCTGTAAGCCTAGGGGAGTTTGAGAAATAGCAGGAAATGAAGGCAGAAAGGAAAAAAAAAGAAGCAATGAGATATGATTCTTTACCATATTCACTGCAGGGTGTTAAAATCGTCAACAAGTTGCTCTGAAGTATATTAACAAGGCACCCACGTTTTCAAGAAAGTTTGCAAGGAGAAAATTAAGAGAGAGAAAGGAGGAGAAATTATATTCAAAGCTGGTAATTCTCACCCCATAGACAGCTGTCTCATTCATGTTTTTCAAGATCATCATCTAGCCTCTTAGTGGCCTCTCAGAAATCCGGATCCTTCACTTCATAGTAGGGTATTTCTGCCAAGCCCAAAATTGAAGAGGACTGCCTAAAAATGGTAAGAAATTAACTAACAAAAAGAAAAGGAATGCTGTCTAAGAAGGCACAGAAGTCTGTACTCAGTACATATCCCTCAACAAATAATTTATTTAGTTCCCTTCTAAACTTTATTTTTCTCTATAATAATATGTGTAGAAGTACACAGCAAGGAGGCAGCTGTCTGCAAGCTAGGAAGGGTGTTCCTAGCTTGATCTTCAACTTCCCAGCCTTCAGAACTTCTCAACGGGCCCAGAAAGCTGTTTTCTTGGTTTTCCTCAAGCTCATCAGCCATAGGATCCAATCCATTGCCAGCACAGGCTGTTATAATTCCAAGCTGGGTCCAGAGATGGGCTTTGGACTGTGCAGACATAAAGGATAGTAGTTTTAAAAACCAAATACACCAGAGGGCAGACAGCAGAAGCAAGAAGAGCTACAACCCTGCAGCCTGTGGAACAAAAACCACATTCACAGAAAGATAGACAAGATGAAAAGGGAGAGGGCTATGTACCAGATGAAGGAACAACATAAAACCCCAGAAAAACAACTAAATGAAGTGGAGATAGGCAACCTTACAGAAAAAGAATTCAGAATAATGATAGTGAAGATGATCTAGGACCTCGGAAAAACAATGGAGGCAAATATGCAGAAGATGCAAGAAATGTTTAACAAAGACCTAGAAGAATTAAACAATAAACAAACAGAGATGAGCAACACAATAACTGAAATGAAAACTACACTAGAAGGAATCAATAGCAGAATAACTGAGGCAGAAGAGCGGATAAGTGACCTGGAAGACAGAATGGTGGAATTCATTGCTATGGAACAGAATAAAGAAAAAAGAATGAAAACAAATGAAGACAGCATAAGAGACTTCTGGGACAACATTAAACTCAACAACATTCACATTATAAGGGTCCCAGAAGAAGAAGAAGAGAGAGAAAGGACCCGAGAAAATCTTTGAGAGATTATAGTCAAAAACTTCCCTAACATGTGAAAGGAAATAGCCACCCAAGTCCAGGAAGTGCAGAGAGTCCCATACAGGATAAACCCAAGGAGAAGCCCACCGAGACACACAGTAATCAAATTGGCAAAAATTAAAGACAAAGAAAAATTATTGAAAGCAACAAGGGAAAAATGAAACATAACATACAAGGGAACTCCCATAAGATTAACAGCTGATTTCTCAGCAGAAATTCTACAAGTGAGAAGGGAGTGACATGATGTACTTAAAGTGATGAAAAAGAAGAACGTACAACGAAGATTACTCTACCCAGCAAGGATCTCATTCAGATTCGATGGAGAAATCAAAAGCTTTACAGAGAAGCAAAAGCTAAGAGAATTCAGCACCACCACACCAGCTGTACAACAAATGCTAAAGGAACTTCTCTAAGTGGGAAACACAAGAGAAGAAAAGGACCTACATAAAAAAACCCAAAACAATTAAGAAAATGGTCATAGGAATTTACATATCGATAATTATGCTAAACATGAATGAAATAAATATTCCAAACAAAAGACACATGCTTGCTGAATGTATACAAAAACAAGACCCATCTCTATACTGTCTATAAGAGAACCACTTCAGACCTAGGGACGCATTCATACTGAAAATGAGGGGATGGAAAAAGTTATTCCATGCAAATGAAAATCAAAAGAAAGCTGGAGTAGCAATACTCATATCAGATAAAATAGACTTTAAAATAAAGAATGTTACAAGAGACAAGGAAGGACACTACATAATGATTAAGAGATCAATACAAGAGGAAGATATAACAATTATAAATATATATGCATCCAACATAGGAGCACCTCAATACATAAGGCAACTTCTAACAGTTATAAAAGAGGAAATAGACAGTAACACAATAATAGTGGGGGACTTTAACACCTCACTTACACCAATGGACAGATCATCCAAAATGAAAATAAATAAGGAAACAGAAGCTTCAAATGACACAATAGACCAGTTAGATTTAATTGATATTTATAGCACAATCCATCCAGAAACAGCACATTACACTTTCTTCTCAAGTGTATATGGAACATTCTCCAGGATAGATCATATCTTGGATCACAAATCAAGTGAAAGTAAATTTAAGAAAATTGAAATCATATCAAGCATCTTTTCTGACCACAACACTATGAGATTAGAAATGAATTACATGGAGAAAAACATGGAGGCTAAACAATACTTTGCTAAATAACCAAGAGAAAACTGAAGAAATCAAAGAGGAAATCAAAAAATACCCAGAGAGAAAGGACAATGAAAACACTACGATCCAAAACCTATGGGATGCAGCAAAAGCAGTTCTGAGAGGGAAGTTTATAGCTATACAAGCCTATCTCAAGAAACAAGAAAAGTCTGAAATAAACAATCTAACCTTACACCCAAAGGAACTAGAGAAAGAACAACAAACAAAACCTAAAGTTAGCAGAAGAGAAGAAATCATAAAGATCAGAGCAGAAATAAATGAAATAGAAACAAAGAAAACAATAGCAAAGATGAATAAACCTAAAAGCTGGTTCTTTGAGAAGATAAATAAAATTGATAAACCATAAGCCAGACTCATCAAGAAAAAGAGGGAGAGGACTCGAATCAATAAAATTAGAAATGAAAAAGGAAAAGTTACAACAGAAAATGCAGAAATACAAAGCATCCTAAGAGACTACTACAAGCAAATCTATGCCAATAAAATGGACAACCTGGAAGAAATGGACAAATTCTTAGAAAATTATAACCTTCCAAGACTGAAACAGGAAGAAATAGAAAATATAAACACACCAATCACAAGCAATGAAATTGAAACTGTTATTAAAAATCTTTCAACAAACAAAGGTCCAGGACCTAATGGCTTCACAGGTGAATTCTATCAAACATTTAGAGAAGAGCTAACACCCATCCTTCTCAAACTCTTCCAAAAAATTGCAGAGGAAGGAACTCTCCCAAACTCATTCTATGAGGCTACCATCACCCTGATACCAAAACCGGACAAAGATACTACAAAAAAAGAAACTTACAGACCAAATCACTGATGAATATAGATGCAAAAATCCTCAACAAAATACTAGCAAACAGGATCAAACAACATATTAAAAGGATCATACACCATGATCAACTGGGATTTATCCAAGGGATGCAAGGATTCTTCAATATATGCAAATCAAACAATGTGATACACCATATTAACAAATTGAAGAATAAAAATCATATGATTACCTCAATAGATGCAGAAAAAGCTTTTGACAACATTCAACACCCATTTATGATAAAAACTCTCTAGAAAGTGGGCATAGAGGGAACCTACCTCAACATAATAAAGGCCATATATGCAAACCCAAAGCAAACATCATTCTCAATTGTGAAAAACTGAAAGCATTTCCTCTAAGATCAGGAATAAGACAAGGATGTCCACTCTCGCCACTATTATTCAACATAGTTTTGGAAGTCCTAGCCACAGCAATCAGAGAAGAAATAGAAATAAAAGGAATACAAATTGGAAAAGAAGAAGTAAAACTGTTACTGTTTGCAGATGACATGTTACTATACATAGAGACTCCTAAAGATGCCACCAGAAAGCTACTAGAGCTAATCAATGAATTTGGCAAAGTAGCAGGATTCAAAATTAATGCACAAAAATCTCTTGCATTCCTATACACTAAGGATGAAAAATCTGAAAGAGAAATTAAGGAAACACTCCCATTTACCATTGCAACAAAAGAATAAATTACCTAGGAATAAACTACCTAGGAAGACAAAAGACCTGTATGCAGAAAAGTATAAGACACTGATGAAAGAAATTAAAGATGATACCAACAGATGGAGAGATATTCTGTGTGCTTGGATTGGAAGAATCAATATGGTGAAAATGACTATACTACCCAAAGCAATCTACAGATTCAATGCAATCCCTATCAAATTACCAATAGCATTTTTTATGGAACTAGAACAAAAAATCTTAAAATTTGTTTGGAGAAACAAAAGACCCTGAATATCTAAAGCAGTCTTGAGGGGAAAAAAGCGGAGCTGGAGGAATCAGACTACCTGGCTTCAGACTATACCACAAAGCTACAGAATTCAAGAAAATATGGTACTGGCACAAAAACAGAAACATAGATCAATGGAACAAGATAGGAAGTCCAGAGATAAACCCACGAACCTATGGTCAACTAATCTATGACAAAGGAGGCAAGTATATACAATGGAGAAAAGATATTCTCCTCAATAAGTGGTGCTGGGAAAACTGGACAGCTACATGTAAAAGAATGAAATTAGGACACTCCTTAACACCATACACAAAAATAAACTCAAAATGCATTAGAGACCTAAATGTAAAACCAGACACTCTAAAACTCTTAGAGGAAAACATAGGAAGAACACTCTTTGACTTAAGTCACAGCAAGATCTTTTTTGATCCACCTCCTAGAGTAATGGAAATAAAAATAAACAAATGGGACCTAATGAAACTTCAAAGCTTCTGCACAGCAAAGGAAACCATAAACAAGATGAAAAGACAGCCCTCAGAATGGGAGAAACTATTTACAAATGAATCAATGGACAAAGGATTAATCTCCAAAATATATAAACAGCTTATGCAGCTCAATATTAAAAAAGCAAAAACCCCAGTCCAAAAGTGGGCAGAAGACCTAGATAGACACTTCTGCAAAGAAGACATACAGATGGCCAAGCAGCCCATGAGAAGCTGCTCAACATCATTAATTATTAGAGAAATGCAAATCAAAACTATAATGAGGTATCATCTCACACCAGTTAAACTGAGCTTCATCAGAAAATCTACAAACAACAAATGCTGGAGAGGGTGTGGAGAAAAGTCAACCCTCTTGTACTGTTGGGGGGAATGTGAATTAATACAGCCACTATTGAGAACCACATGGAGGTTCGTTAAAAAACTAAAAATAGAATTACCATATGATCCAGCAATCCCACTACTGGGCATATACCCAGAGAAAACCATAATTCAAAAAGACACATGCACCCTGATGTTCAATGCAGCACTATTTACAATAGCCGGGTAATGGAAGCAACCTAAATGCCCATCAACAGAAGGATGGATAAACAAGATGTGGTACATATGTAAAATGGAATATTACTCAGCCATAAAAAGGAATGGAATTGGGTCATTTGTTGAGACGTGGATGGATCTAGAGGCTGTCCTACGGAGTGAAGTAAGTCAGAAAGAGAAAAACAAATATTGTATATTAATACATATATGTCGAACCTAGAAAAATGGTACAGATGTACTGGTCTGCAGGGCAGAAGTTGAGACACAGATGTACAAATGTACAAATGTATGGAGTTGAAGGGGGGAAAGTGGAGGGGGAGTGGGGATGGTGGTGTGATGAATTGGGAGATTGGGATTGACATGTGTACACTGATGTGTATAAAATTGATGACTAATAAGGACCTGCTGTATAAAAAAAATAAAATAAAATTTTAAAAAAGAAATAATAATATGTGTAGGCTCCCCACAAGATATATAGATAGATATAGAGATATAGATAGATATAGCTATATAAGATATATCTATAGATAGATATAGATATAGATACATACATACATTTCAGGCAACAGTCATACACTTGTCCTTAATTTGTTGTCTAATTTTACTACTCACACCCATTCCATCAGGAAATCCTCTTGATACTACCCTCAGTATGCATCATCCAGCACCTAACCACTTCATATACATATATATATACATATACACTTCATATATATATATATATTTCATATATACACTTCAATAGACATGCAATAAAGAACAAACACAGAGGAGCTTCAAGATGGTGGAAGAGTAAGCCGTGGAGATCACCTTCCTCCCCACAAATACATCAAAAATACATGTGGAACAACTCCTACAGAACACCTACTGAACGTTGGCAGACCTCATACCTCCCAAAAGGCAAGAAACTCCCCACGTACCTGGGTAGGGCAAAAGAAAAAAGAAAAAACAGAGACAAAAGTATAGGGATGGGACATGCACCTCTGGGAAGGAGCTGTGAAGGAGGAAAGGTTTCCACACACTAGGAAGCCCCTTCGTGGGCGGAGACTGTGGGTGGCAGAGGGGGGAAGCTTTGGAGCCACGGAGAAGAACGCAGCCACAGGGGAGTGCAGGGCAAAGCAGAGAGATTCCCGCACAGAGGATCGGTGCCAACCAGCACTCACAAGCCCAAGAGGCTTGTCTGCTCACCCGCCGGAGCGGGCAGAGGCTGGGAGCTGAGGCTCGGGGTTCGGTCAGATCCCAGGGAGAGGACTGGGGTTGGTGGTGAGAACACAGCCTGAAGGGGACTAGTGTGCCACGGCTAGGCGGCAGGGAGTCCGGGAAAAAGTCTGGAGCTGCCGAAGAGACAGGAGACTTTTTCTTGCCTCTTTGTTTCCTGGTGCTCGAGGAAAGGGGATTAAGAGCGTCGCTTAAAGGAGCTCCAGAGATGGGTGCGAGCCGTGGCTATCAGCACAGGTCCCAGAGACGGGCCTGAGACGCTAAGGCTGCTGCTGCTGCCATCAAAAAGCCTGTATGCGAGCACAGGTCACTATCCACACCTCCCCTCCCGGGAGCCTGTGCAGCCCACAACTGTCAGGGTCCCGTGATTCAGGGACAACTTCCTCAGTAGAACACATGGCGTGCCTCAGGCTGGTGCAATGTCACACCAGCTTCTGCCACTGCAGGCTTGCCCTGCACTCCATACCCCTCCCTCCCCCAAGCATGAGTGAGCTAGAGCCCCCGAATCAGCTGCTCCTTTAACCCCATCCTGTCTGAGCGAAGAACAGACACCCTCAAGTGACCTACACGCAGAGGCGGGACCAAATACAAAGCTGAACCGCAGGAGCTGTGCAAACAAAGAAGAGAAAGCTCTCCCAGCAGCCTCAGGAGCAGCAGATTAAATCTCCACAATCAACCTGATGTACCCTGCATCTTTAGAATACCTGAATAGACAACGAATCATCCCAAATTGAGGAGGTGGGCTTTGGGAGCAAAGATATATTTTTTTTTTTCCATTTTTCTCTCTTGTGAGTGTGTATGTGTATGCTTCTGTGTGTGATTTTGTCTGTATAGCTTTGCTTTTACCATTTGTCCTAGTGTTCTGTATGTGCATTTTTTTTTTTTTTTTTTAGTATAGTTTTTAGCACTTGTTATCAGTAGTGGATTTGTTTTTTGGTTTGGTTACTCTCTTCTTTCTTTTTTTTTGTTTTTTTTTTTTTTTTTACTTTAAAAAATTTTTAATAATTATTTTTTATTTTAATAACTATTTTATTTTACTTTTTAATTTTATTTTATCTTCTTCTTTCTTTCTTCTTTTTTTTCTCCCTTTTATTCTGAGCCATGTGGATGACAGTCTCTTGGTGCTCCAGCCAGGTGTCAGGGCTGTGCCTCTGAGGTTGGAGAGCCAACTTCAGGACACTGGTCCACAAGAGACCTCCCAGCTCCATGTAATATCAAATGGCGAAAATCTCCCAGAGTTCTTCATCTCAATGCTAAGTCCCAGCTCCGCTCAACGACCAGCAAGCTACAGTGCTGGGCACCCTATGCCAAACAACTAGCAAGACAGGAACACAGCCCCATCCATTAGCAGAGAGACTGCCTAAAATCATAATAAGACCACAGACACCCCAAAATACACCACCAGACATGGACCTGCCCACCAGAAAGACAAGATCCAGCCTCATCCACCAGGACACAGACACTAGTCCCTCCACCAGAAAGCCTACACAACACACTGAACAAACCATAGCCACTGAGGACAGACACCAAAAACAACAGGAACTACGAACCTGCAGACTGCGAAAAGGAGACCCCAAGCAGAGTAAGTTAAGCAAAATGAGAAAACAGAAACACACAGCAGATGAAGGAGCAAGGCAAAAACCCACCAGACATAACAAATGAAGAGGAAATAGGCAGTCTACCTGAAAAAGAATTCAGAATAATGGTAGTAAAGATGATCCAAAATCTTGGAAATAGAAGAGAGAAAATGCAAGAAACATTTAACAAAGACCTAGAAGTACTAAAGAGGAAACAGACAATGATGAACAACACAATAAATGAAATTAAAAATTCTCTAGAAGGAATCAATAGCAGAAAAACTGAGGCAGAAGAACGGATAAGTGATCTGAAAGATAAAATAGTGGAAATAACTATTGCAGAGCAGAATAGAGAAAAAAGAATGAAAAGAATTGAGGACAGTCTCAGAGATCTCTGGGACAACATTAAATGGACCAACATTTGAATTATAGGGGTCCCAGAAGAAGAAGAGAAAAAGAAAGGGACTGAGAAAATATTTGAAGATTATAGTAGAAATCTTCCCTAATATGGGAAAGGAAATAGTTAATCAAGTCCAGGAAGAACAGAGAATCCTGTACAGGATAAATCCAAGGAGAAACACGCCAAGACACATATTAATCAAACTATCAACAATTAAATACAAAGAAAAAATATTAAAAGCAGCAAGGTTAAAACAACAAATAACACACAAGGGAATCCTCATCAGGTTAACAGTTGATCTTTCAGCAGAAACTCTGCAAGCCAGAAGGGAGTGGCAGGACATATTTAAAGTGATGAAGGAGAAAAACCTACAACCAAGATTACTCTACCCAGCAAGAATCTCATTCAGATTTGACAGAGAAATTAAAACTTTAAAGACAAGCAAAAGGTAAGATAATTCAGCAGCAACAAATCAGCTTTACAACAAATGCTAAAGGAACTTCTCTAGGCAGGAAACACAAGAGAAGGAAAAGACGTACAATAAAAAATCAAAAACAATTAAGAAAATGGTAATAGGAACATGCATATCGAAAACTACCTTAAACTGAAATGGATTAAATGCTCCAACCAAAAGACATAGACTGGCTGAATGGATACAAGAACAAGACCCATATATATGCTCTCTACAAGTGACCCACTTCAGACATAGGGACACATACAGACTGAAAGTGAGGGGATGGAATAAGATATTCCACGCAAATGGAAATCAAAGAAAGCTGGAGTAGCAATTCTCATATCAGACAAAATAGACTTTAAAACAAAGACTATTACAAGAAACAAAGAAGGACACTACATAATGATAAAGGGATCTATCCAAGAAGAAGATATAACAAATGTAAATATTTATGCACCCAACATAGGAGCACCTCAATACATAAGGCAAATACCAACAGCCATAGAAGGGGAAATCAACAGTAACACAATCATAGTAGGGAAGTTTAACACCCCACTTTCACCAATGGACAGATCATACAAAATGAAAGTAAATAAGGAAGCACAAGCTAGAAATCATACATTAAACAAGATGGACTTAATTGATATTTATAGGACATTCCATCCAAAAACAACAGAATACCCATTCTCAAGTGCTCATGGAACATCATGAGGGAAATTAAAATCAAAACTACAAAGAGATATCACTTCACACATGTCAGAATGGTTATTATCAAAAAACAACAACAAATAACAAGTGTTGGTAAGGATGTGGAGAAAAGGGAACTCTCATGTACTGTTGATAGGAATGTAAATTGGTACAGCCACTATGGAAAACATATGGAGATTCCTCTAAAAACAGCAATTCCACTCCTGGGTATTTATCTGAAGAAAACAGAAACACTAATTAGAAAAGATATATGCACCCCTATGTTCATTGCAGCATTATTTACAATAGCTAAGACATGGAAGCAACGCAGGTGCCCATCAATAGATGGATAAAAAGATGATATATGCAACAATATTGATGGAACTAGAGGGTATTATGCTAAGTGAAATAAGTCAGACAGAGAAAGACAAATATGTATTATTTAACTACATGTGGAATCTAAAAAAAATAAAATAAACAACAAACACAACAAATCAAAAGCAGAGTTGTAGATACAGAGAACAAACAGGTTGTTTCTAGAAGACAGTGGAGTGGGGAAAGGAATGAAATAGGTGATGAAGATTAAAAGGTACCAATTTCCAGTTGCAAAATAATTGTCATGTGTATGAAGTGAAGTGTGGGTATTATAGTCAATAACTAAGTAGTATCTTTGTAGTCACATATCTATCATAACAAAACTTATAAAGGTGATCATTTTGAAATGTATAGGAAAAAATGCACCACGTTGTGTAACAAGAACTAACATAGTGTTGTAGGTCAATTATACTTCAAAAAAAACAAACATATAAACAACCTCATAAAAAAAGAGATCAGATTTGTGGTTACAGTGGGAAGGGAGAGTTGTATGAAAGCAGACAAAAGATATTACAAAATCCAGTTAAAAGATAAATTAGTACTAGGAATGTAATGTATAACATGTAAGTATAATTTACACTGCTGTATGTAATATGTAAAAGTTGTTAAAAGAGTAAATCCTAAGAGTTCTGATCACAAATTTTTTTTCTATTTCTTTGATTTTTATCTATATGAGATGATGGATGTTCACTAAACTTATTGTGATAATTATTGCATGATATATATAAGTCAAATCATTATGTTATACACCTTAAATTTATACAGTGTTGCATGTGAATCATATCTCAATAAAACTGGAAGAAAAAATGCAGGGAGCAATGTCTTAAAAGAATTTTAGACAAAACGTTTAAATTAAAGGCAAAATGATTTGATATCATTTCACAATATATACATAGATCAAATCATTATGTTGCACATCTTGAAATAATATAATGTATGTCAATTATATCTTAATTTAAACATGTAAAATAAAATAGTTAATTTTTTGTCAGGTGAATTTAATCTCAATAAACATATTTTAAAAATATACTGTGATCTTTTTTGGAAATATTTAGTAATTGCTATAAATAAAATAGCAGTGGAAAGACATTCTAACACATCTCAATTTTTGACAGATTGTTTACACAAAATATATTAGACTATTTTAGTTGAATGATTTGATCAAAAGATAGTTGATGTAGATTATACTTTGAAAATGGGGAAATGAGCCTCCTGTTCAAGATCTCACTGAAGCTTATAGATAGATATATAGATGATAGGTAGATGGATAGATAGATAGATGATAGATAGATTGAAAGATAGAAATTGCCCAGAAGTTTTCAATATATTCCTCATGGGAGTAATAGTTTGTATAATAAGACAACTACTAATTATAAAATTTTAAATAAAAGGACTTAAGAAAGTGATTTTACCCTGGGGTCAAATAGAAAATCAAAACTTCAGTTATAATTAAGAAAAAAATTAGTAAAAATGCTATATAATAATATTCATTCATGTTTTGAGTCTAATATAATGAGACTGCCACTATTATAATTTTTACCTTTTGCCAGAAATATCAAATTTAAAATTCATGGTAATCTATTAAGTCAATAATTGTGAATATTAAAAGGAAATATATATGAAAGTGAGAACATGGCTTGACACATATTATATGTTGAAATAAATGGTTGTTGGGTTTTTAGTGTCAGCTATTAATGAACATCAATGAATGTTTATTGAAACTTGAAGTATCTCCATGCTATCCAAATGACTATACTGAGCAGATTTATATGTGTGGTCAAAACCATCAGCATATGGTTTGTCCAGTAACAATGAACATTGTATATAATGAGAAGATTTATATATATATATATATATATATATATATGAAAATGGATATACGTATTTCAGATTCTTTTCCATTATAGGTTATAACACAATATAATACAATTCCCTGTGCTCTACAGTAGGTCCTTGTTGTTTATCTGTTCTATGTATATAGTAGTGTGTATCTGTTAACCCCAAATTCCTATATATTGATCAAAGATTATAAAGTGGATTTTGGAAGGCTTTATTTAGACTATATGTGAACTTAATATGTTAATTAATAAAACTGAATAACTTTTAATGTGTAAAAAAATGTATAGTAATTTAAAAGATCTACCTGTTTGTCAATCAGGAGGATATTGGTGACTCTTGACAGCAGAATTTCACTAGTATGGTAGAGGAAGAGGCTAGACTACAGTGGATTGAGAATGAAAAAAAATAAGAAAAATCAAAAGAATAGAAAGAAAAGTAAGGAAGTGGCTTTAAAGTTACATGTCAATAAGATTGGCTGGAAAAGTAAGGAGAGAAACAGCTTATAAATGAGAGAAGATACAGGTTCAAAGAAGGATTTTTGTTAGACTTCTCATTGTTTATTTTTTTGTCTTGTTTTTTAATTAAGTTCATTAAAACATTTGTACCGGTTTAGAAGATCGAGTAGAAATAAGGACATTCTTCAGTAACAGGGAGAAGAGATAATGGGTGGGGTTACCAATCTGTATCTAAAGGATGAAGAATTGCACTTGAATAATGCAAAAAGTGTTCATCAGACAGATTAAAGGATGTTTTTGTATAACTTGCCTGACTTTTCAAAGGGCTACAGTATATGTGTAATTAGGACATAAATATTTTCTTTACTCTAGAATGCATCATATCTAAATGCCAAATTCACCAAAAGCAAACATATCATGTCCCTGTTTTAGGGACAGTAAAATGAACACCAAGTTCACGTATCTTTTCCCCCAGAAAATTTTAGAAATCCCCCAATTTAGAAAGTGTTATTATGAATCAACACTGTTTATTCATGACTCCATGAATGTTTTATGAGATTAAAATAAATTATTAATGGTTTAGTGAACAGTGTAGTATTTAGCAGCTAGACAGTTCAGCTAGTAAAAACCTGAGTTTTGTTCTTTTAACGAGAATTTACTATCGTTAAAGACTTGGATTAATTATGAAATATTCTCTGCTTCTCATCTTTTCAACTTAATGTACATTTGAATATAAGCATAGTAACCACCTTTCTTTGCTTACCATATGTCACCTACTGGAATCACTGACTTGAGAATGGATGTTGTTACTTTAAATCTTGCAGTACCTACTAAGTGCACTGAATAGTCACACAGAGAATGAAACGTGTAAATTCTCACACTATATTTCCTTCAATCACACATGAGAGACCCAAAGAAGTTACTGAGCAGACTCTCATCTTCATTACCAATTCAGGGCTGTAATTTCCTCCAAAAAATTATATTAATAATAGAATTGATGGACCAGTTTTAGTTTATTCCAATTCAGTTATTTTATTTATTTTTCCAGTCAGCACCAAAGAGGGGAAAAATAACCATGTTAAAGAGAAAGTTGTTTTAGGAGACAGTTGACTCTTGAATATTAGATAAATGGGAGATAGATAGAATTTTAATTAAACTCTCCAGAGCCTCATCATATTAACAGTGTTAAAACCAGCTTATTTATTGGCAAGGTCTGTTTTAGCTTTTCTGAATTAATCTCAATCATTTTCATTAGCGAATTTTTTAATTTGCTCCTTATTACAAATGAAAGGGGAGAGATTCACATCTACTGGATCTGAGATATAATCTGTGTTTAAGCTGCTTGGTGAATGATTTAGGCACAAGCATATTAGAAAGTTTAAAGACCCAGAGTCCTAGAACCATAGTAGATTTGCTTTGATTTAACATTTTTGTAACATTGTATGTAATATCATGGAGTGTAGAGGGAGAGTGAACATGTATATGTATGTGTGTGTGTAAATATGTCTGTGGGCATGTTTTCTGGTACTGTGTCCTTCCAAGTCTATAAATTTATACATATTTTAGTAAATCATATATAAAGGATTACCTTTACAGAAATAACTAAATTCGGGAAGCATATGGTATATTTTTATTATTTTTATGTATGGTTCAAACATTATAAGCTCTTTCATTTAATTTTCCACCTGAAAAAATTATCTAGTCTGGTATCCATAAATGCTTTTTCAAATCTTAAATTACAATTTACCATAGAATACACTCTGAATTGGTCCCTTTTATAATAAGTACTTATTATATGATAAAATTTCCAAATGTTTATGCAGCATACTGAAAATAATTATTGTATCAGCTCGTGGCTGAAGCTAGAAATTTTTCCCTCAGAAGAATTAAGTCTAAAGAATTCTGTATTAAATTTGGAATGAAGAATCTTGTATCTGGGTTCTTTTATTGTTTGCTTTCTTTTGTTTTGCGTGATTCTGGCGAAGGCACTGACTTTCTCTAAGTTTGTGATTCATCATCTTTAAATGAATACAAAGACCTGCTTTGTTTATAGGAGTGTTACAAAGAGTCAATAACTGTAGAAGAAAATGACTTAGAACTCTTAAAAATAATGCTTTATAATAAATATCCTCAGATATATTTTATAATTTTATTTGATGTGTTTTGAACAGCATATATTTTAACAGATATTTGACAAGAAAAATTATTCCTATTTCAGTTTCTGAAAGATGCCTGGTGCATAAAAAATAATAAAATACTACTATAAAAATGTATATTAGTTATTAGGTATGTCTGTTGATTTGTCTGTTGATTTATGATTTGACTCATAAATAAAGGACACGTGAAAACTTCAATATCTACAAGATACTGAAAAACCTAACCTAATTTAATCTAAGTGGATCTGATTTTTCATGAAAGTCTAAGAGGGCTTTAAAAAAAAACTCTGCTTTTCCTATTTTCCCTCCTATCCCACTACACTGTTATCAAATGTGTTCTCTTTTTCTCTCTTCTATTACTCTTTCTTTTCTGTTCCACATGCTATCTGTGCACCTATGGGCAGATTTGTTCCTGTTTTGGTGTCTCACTAGCCTCTTGTGTGTAATGGGGATAATCATTTTACTCCATAGGGTTATTTTAGGCAATAGGTAAATTAGTATTGAGAAGCAGTTAGAACAACACTTGGCAAAAATGAGTTCTTAATAATTTTCAGATAAATATTTGTAAATCAACCATCACATATTGTATTTTATGTTTTTGCATCACCCTACTAATTATGTGAAGGAAATCACTTTATTTCTCAGAGATACATGAGAAACTTCAAAAAAAGTCCATGCATGTCTTCCTTTAACAACGTGTCTCATTCCATTTCCTTAGGCAGTCATCACATTTTTATGTACCTTACTGTGTATGCTACTCATTTGCCGATAATAAAATATTCTGTGTCCTCAGCAGTACAGGCATCAGAATATTCATGTAAGAGATGATTTATCCAAATTCAGATCTCCATTTCCCCTAGTTATTTTTCCCCCTAGTTCTTCATGCAATGTCTTCAGCACAGTAGATTCTGAAATCTTGCCTGTAATTAAGATTTTTAATGAGATTATATGCATAAATAAATTAATGTTTTTATTCTAATAACCAAAAACAATAGTAGGAACATATTTTGTTCTCATTTTTTAAAAAAGGAGATTTTCAGCAAGGAAAATTCCTAATAGGCAATTTCCTACCTCAAATAAATTGAATCATGGGTTTGCACATTTTTCTTTTAATGAGAAGTCCATAAAGAAAAACACATTTAACCCCAAATTCCAAATCAAATACAGTTTATTATTTAATCTGCTGAGAACTTTGAAGCCATAATTATATCCTTTTTATTTTTATAGATTTTTCACTCTTCCTTATTTGTGTATCTTAAGTCCTTTTAACATGATATAACAGAAGTTGTTATATCATGTCCTTTTAGCAATAAACAATTTATAGAAGTTCATTAATATTCCTTACTTTCTTTCTTCCTTTCTCTTTTTCTCCCTTCCTTCCTTCCTCCCTTCCTTCCTCCCTTCCTTCCTTCCTCCCTCTCTTTCTTTCTTTCTTTCTTTCTTTCTTTCTTTCTTTCTTTCTTTTCTTTTTCTTTCTTTCTTTCTTTCTTTCTTTCTTTCCTTTCTTTCTTTCATTTTTTGTCTATTAATAATATCATTAATTCTATTTTTTCTATATTATTATGACCCACTCTATGATTAAAAGCATAACAAATTTAGAATTGGTTTTCTCACTTTGACTCTTATAAGAATCTAGTTTATAATTTCCATAGGCCAGGAACACAGTTACTCAATATATAATTGTTGAGCAGTCATTGTGCAAAAATGGAAGCCATTCAATTCTTAATAGATTTTACCTCATGAGCTGTAAGAGACAACAGTGTTATGATTTCTATCCCTTTTCAGAATTCCTTGAATTTTTCTGACCAAGTCCAGCATTCCAGAAAAAGTTCACTTTTTTTCTTTCCCACAATACCTTCCTCTGAGAAGGATCTACATGTCCTTGGGTAGAATTAGGAACTAGGATTACACTGAGAAACTTTTATACCTGAATCAATCAGAATGGTAGAGGAACAGGGTTATAACTTTGGGGATAAGCTTAAAATGAAATCCAAACATATTATTCCATCCCCTTGTAAAAGTGGCAAGTCCCTGAGTAAAATTAGCCTTATCTCAAATGAATCAAGATGTACAGGAAAATGAAAGGATGTTGTACAAGTCTCCTTACTTCTATAAGCACTGTTAATTAGTCTTCTGGGGATGATAAAGTGGCCTAGGTTTGTTACCCCTTTTTCAGTTTCAACATTGTCTTGTTTAGTTAATCACCTAACTCTAGCTTTTTTTGTTGTTGTTGTTCCATTATCAGACAGGACAGGCAAAGCAACACAGATCCACAAATATCCAATTTCTTTCTAATGAATATAAGCCAAGGCAGTGTGATTTTCATCAGTTTTGCAACTGCATAGCAAATTCATTATTCAAGATTTCCTCAGCGATCTCATGTTTTGTTGTATATACTTATCTGAAACTCATTTCTAGATTTTTTTCCATGTTTATGATAGCTAAGTAATATGTTGCTTTTTCTCTGATCAGAGTTGATTTTATATGCTTTTTTTCATTATATTGTCATGATCAGGAGGTGAGGAGGGCTCCTAGAACTTAAATGATAAGGAGTGGTTCTTGGTGTAATGACTATTGGAACCTATATAATTGTTCAACCTTTAACTGTGTTCTTAACTCACTACAGCCGTACTTGCAGGAATATAAATGTTCTATAGCCCTCTCCATAGTATTTTATCCCCTCATTTATTCTCATAGTCTGGCTGACCTACAGACATTTCCTAAATTTACTAACATAGCCCATTTTTTTGCTACTAACTAAAATTCTTTCTGCAATGAAATACATGTCATTTTATGATCTTTACTTTCTATTTTGGATTGAATTATGGTCCTTCAAAAGATATGTCCACCAGGAAACTGTGAATGTGACTTTACTTATAAAAATGGTCTTTGCAGGTGTAACTAAATTAAGATACTTGAGATGAGATCATCCTAGATTTTGGGTGAGCCCTAAATCCAATGACAGGTGTCCTTAGAAGACAGAGGTGGAGGGAGACTTAAGACCCAGAGACACAGGGGGGAAGCCCATGTGAAGATAGAAGTAGAGATTAGACTTATGCTCCCAGAAGCCAAGGAATATGTGAAGCTATCAGAAGCTGGAAGAGGCCAGGATGGATTTTTGAAGGGAGTGTGGGCCTGACAACACCTTGATTTTGAACCGGCCTCCTTCAAAACTGTTAAAGAATAAATTTCTGTTGTTTTAAGCTACCAAATTTGTGGTAATATTACAGCAACTCTAGGACACTAGTACACTGCTACTCCATGTGAAGATTCTTTGAATGATTGTGATTAAATATACATGTTAAAGATAATAAGGAAAATAGTGACCAAAATGCAGACTGTGATTCCTGGCAAAGAACTGTTTCTGAAATGAATTTTGTATATTTAATATTCAATTATTTGGCAGTTGTAACTGTAAGAATATGTGTATGTACATATTTATTGAATAACTTTTATTGGAAATTTTGGAATTATATGAATTCTAGACTGGAACAGAAAGATTGAAGGAAGTCATAAAAGAGGTAGAAAAATTTACTCAACAATTATATATTGAGTAACTATATTCTTGGTCTGACCAAATTCTTATGACAGATGAAATGAGAGTCAATTCTAATTTTTGGAAAGAATAATGGCTCCACAGAGCATGTATTTGTTTATCAACATTTTCTCAGTGAGTTATACATGTGGGATAGAAATATCCGTTACAAAAGATACATGCTTTTACAATACAACCAAACATCCCATCCTTACCGTGAACACAGACAAACTTAAATTAGCACTACACACTTAGGCAAAAGAATAAGCAACCACGCACCATTTCATTTGAACATTCTCAGGTACATTTTCATGCTTGCCCTTTGTGGCCAAATGCCTTCTGAATAAACATAATCCACTTTAGAACCATCACAATTGATGATTCGAGATTTGGGTTTTTGTATTTCTTCATGTATATCACCTGTTTAAAATTATAGATCATTTAGATTTATCAATTGTATACATCCTCTTGAATTCATTGGGAAATATGTTGCCTCATGCCAAGCTTGGGACTCAAGCAAAGTCTTTTAGTTTATTGTCCAAATGAGTGAAGATCTTCTTTTACACATGTAAAGTAGGAGCTTTAGTCACTGCCCTGGGTTTTGACTGTGAAATGTTAATCTGTTTGCTGTTGATAGAGATTACAGTAGGGAGAGCCAGGGCAGTTACAGTTAGGTCCTGACACCCTGGCATGCAGCCTGACTGGATATTGCAGAACTCTAAATCTGCCTGTCAGGAGATGGGACACAAAGGTAACAACTGCCAGTTAAATCAAATTGCTTAGAGTAAATTGGACAAATTTTGTTAGCTTCTTGCCTATCCTGGCTGAGAGCCACATCAGCAAGGGCAATGATGTTAAGTTTTGGATTGAACTTGTGGCTGAACAAACTAATTCAACAGATGCTTCCAGCAACTGTGTTAGGCTGATTAAAAGCAGCTCCATGGTCAACTCAAATTGTTTTCTATATTGATGTTTTGTTGTCACCAAATGAGTTGTAATTTCCTGGAGAAGGAGATAGAGGTTCAAAGAGAGGTGCTTCATTTAGGATGTGGAACAGAGTGCCAGGCACATAAAAATGCTCAATTTATATGGTTCTATTGCAATTGAACTAAATCGATTCTTTAATTCAAACAAACTTTGTTTACTCAGAGTGTCTCTTTAATTACAAAAGCAAAGTAAATAATATGAAATATATATATAATATATATATATTATATATATATATGTTATATATATACTTTCTTAATTTATAGCCATGTAGCAATCTGGTATATCCTTTATCAGTTAAGCTTCCTCAATCCTTAAAAACATAAGCTATGACAGGACATTCAACTACATTAAAAATATTCTTATTTGGGAATCTATTCTTGTTGTTGTGATAAAATTCCTTCTGAGTAGAGGAGAATAGGACTAAAATGTGCTTGTTCTTCTCCATTACTTATACACCACAGTTTAGAGATGTCAGCTTATTCTCATGATATATAAAACAAAGCTTGACTAAGTGGTCAGGTATTAATGAAAATGGTAGATATTCATACATTCACTTATTTCTACAGAAATTACTCGAACTTCTAAAATATATTCATATTTCTCGTAATTATTTTTTTAAACTAGTTACATGGTACAAGAGACAAGATTTATTTATCTTTTCCATCAGTCCCTACCCTATTCTTTCAGTCAGTCCATGTAGCTAAAAATAATATCTAAACAGAGCCCCTAATGGTAAGAAAGTTTATGCATACACACGCACATGCGTGCACACACACAGAGGCAAAACTACAACAAAAATTCAACAATGCATGGAACAAAATCACAACAACTCAAGTTAATTTCTTCAAAAAAATGGTCTAAACTGTTTCAAGATTTTAGAGAAGGCTTCCTTTTTTGCTTTCACATCAATGTTATCAATCTCATACATAATTTCATTTTAATGCTTTACTAAATTTTGTTACAGTTATTAGATATTTAAAATAGTAAACCAAATACCCAACACCTAAAATAAAGTTATGTTAAAAGAAAGAATATAGAAGAGAATTACTAGATACAGTATTGGAAATGTTGTTCTAGACAAGCAGTGAGTATTCACAAAAGCATAATTCAAATAAAGTGGTTTTGTGAAAATGGTGGTATCACCAAGTGTATTAGGAGAGCATGCTGAGTTTTTCAAGCCACCAATTCTCTCTCTCTCTCTTTTGCAATTTAGGAAAAAATATACCCTTCTTAGAGGCAGTTTCTAATTTAGAGTAAAAATTTAAATCACAGACTTTATGATTTTTTTCTATAAATTTTTTAAATTAATTAATTAATTAATTTAATTAATTAATTTTTTGGCCACTTTGCACAGCATATGGGATCTTAGCTCCTTGACCAGGGATCAAATCCATGCCCCCTGTAGTGGAAGCATGGAGTCTTAACCACTGGACCACCAAGGAAGTCCCAATGATTTTTTTTTTAATTACCATACAAATGACCCAAACTCAGAGGCAGGACTCCTTAATCAATATCACTAAATCAGATACTGATCCATCTTAACACCAAACTGGATTTTTGAGAATCAGTTGATGTAAACAAAAGAATATGGAAGATGAAGTCATTGTAGAACTTTAACTCCCCAAAATTTACCATTGGTATGAATAATTGCCTTTCAGATCTATCTCTACATATTTGCTTTGAATATTTTCAGGTGAATAATCCTAATTATTAAGTGAATTTTAAGTTTCTCAACTCAGTGAAGAGTGCTGGATTTAATTCATTTAGTCAGTACCTCTCCCATGTTGTATAAACTTTACCATTTCAGTGTATTCCAGATAATTTCCAATTGCCAGTATTTGTAAATTTTACCTCAATGCTTTTTCTGGGACCAAAGGAGGAACCTTTGCTTAAGAAAGAGCTCATTGGGACTTCCCTGATGGTGCAGTTGTTAAGAATCCACCTGCCAATGCAGGGGACATGGGTTTGAGTCCTGGTCCAGGAAGATTCCACATGCCTTGGAGCAACTAAGCCCATGCACCACAACTACAGAATCTGTGCTCTAGAGCTTGCGAGCCACAACTACTGAGTCCGCATGCCACATTACTGAAGTCCATGTGCCTAGACCCTGTGCTCTGCAACAAGAGAAGCCACTGCAATGAGAAGCCCGCTCACCACAATGAAGAGTAGCCCCTGCCCACCATAACTAGAGAAAGCCTGCATGCAGCAACAAAGACCCAACACAGCTAAAAATTAATTAATTTAAAAAAAAAAGAAAGAGCTCCTCTTCTCTCTCTTTACTGCTGCAAGGAAATTAACTTTACCAACTTTCTGCATGAGAGTAGAAGCAGATTATTCCCCAGTCAAGCCTCCAGATGAGAACACAGTCCAGCCTTGCAAGTCCCTGATCAGAGGACCTAGCTAAGCTGTGCTCAGAGCCCTGACTCATGGCAACTCTAACATATATATTGTTTTAAGCCACTATGTTTGGGGTTATTTGTTATGATACATAGAAAAGTATTACAGGTTTTAAGTCAAAAGTGAATTGTTTAGGTTATGGCAGCAAACATCTTGATCTAGAACTCAGAAATCTGTCATTGAATGATCATTCTCTAGGTATCAATCACTGTTCTAGGCAATTGAGATACATTAGTGATTATGGAGTTTATATTTTGGATGGGTAGACATCTTTATAAAGGAGATAATTAGATGATAAAAATGACAAACATAAAGACAATAATTAGTAATTTATATAATGTATTAAAAGATAATAAGTTCCAGTCCCAAGAAAATGTCAAGTAGAAAATAGATCAGGAATATGGAAGGGTACAAGCTGCAGCATTAAACACTATGATTAGGATAAGTTTCTTTGAGTGCATACTTTAAGGATGTTGGCTAAATTTTTCCAGTAGAGATAATAGCTTAGAGCAAGGACATAAGGAGTAATCTGTTTTGCATATTCAAGGAACAAGAAGGCCAATGTGATTGGAACAGTGTGAACTGGGGGAGGACTGTATGGAAAGCAGGAAAGAGGGCATGCGAGGTGTGAGAGATAGTGAGAATCACAATGGATAAAAATATTTAGACTTAAGCTATGGAAGGTTAATTGAAGTTAATTGATATGTGAAAAATTGTGCCTGTTCTTGTAGGAAGGCCAAAAATAAGGATATTGCTATGGAATGAATTGTGTACACCCCCCCCCCAAATTGTATGTTGAAGCCTAATGTCCAATATGACTGTATTTGGAGACAGAGCTTTTAAAAGGTAATGAAGGTACAGTGAGGCTTACAGATGGGGCGGGTCCTAATCTGATAGGATTAGTGGCCTTATAAGAAGAGAAAGAGTGAGAAAGGTTTCTTTCCATGCTCATGTACCCAGGAAAGATTATGTGAGGACACAACAAGAAAAGTGACATCTGAAAGCCAGGAAGCAGTTCCTTACCAGACCTTCATCAGGGACTTCCAGCCTCCAGAACTGTGAGAAATAAATTTTTGTTGTTTAAGCTACCCAGTCTATGGTATTTTGTTAAAACAGCCCAAGTAGATTAATACAAACGTTTGAAAGTTTAGACTAAGTGAATTAACTAAGTGAATATGTTGACTAAGCCATTGTTTATGATAATCCTCTGCCATGCAACAAAATTATTTCAAACAAGTCACCTGAGATGCATTCTTTCATCTTCTTCAATGAATATTGACACATCTTTATATTGGTGGCTGGAAAAATTAATATCATATGTGGGAGAGGTAATATGTTCAATGTATTTGAATTTCCAGTGTGTGTTGTGTTTACAGTGTTCATGTGTACATCTCTATATAAGTAGAGAGCAAAAGAAAGGGAAGGAGAGTGACTGTAGTAAATCTTCCAAAGAGCAGATTTTATTTGTCCCCAAAAGATGACATTCACCTGGATGACATTTGAGCAGTGTAACTAGAAAGAACTGGTTAAATTCAAGTGCATACATTTATTTTATATTGCTGTAATTCACCTTGATGAAAGCTTGACAGGATAATGTCAATAGTTCTCATGTTAGAAAAAGAAAAAGTTGGGTAGTAGGGACACATAGGGAACAACAGAGAGTACAAATGTTTATGGAAAGATTCTTTACAGTATTAATTTAGAGAGTTTTAACTTCACTTTCAGGTTTGATAGGCAATCTTGTTATGAGAATAACTTTATTCTTCCTCTGACTCCTTTGGATGCTTCACTCAAAATAATTTTGTTAGAAGGCCTAGCGACTGAACAAAGTTTTACTGAGTCTTAATCAGTAAGCCAAAAGATGGGAGTATTTACAGACTTGGAGGGACTTGTTAGCTGGATGCCAGTCTCCAGTGAGATTTTCTTCTGTTTTGTTTTCTGACCTATACAGACCTTTTTCTTTTTTCCCATCCTGTTTTTATTATGATAGCACATGTCAAAATCTTATGAAAAAAAATCTGGTAAATAATTTTACACAAGTTGTTTTCATTTTTAAAGTTCAGGAGAGGTTACAGTACATACAATAGCATATACAATTATACAATTAGGGACTAGAAGAAGGGGAAGATTATATCATTATTTAAAGGTATAATCAAAGAGGTAAGTCAGTCAAGTAAGACCAACTGAGAGGATATAGGAGTTTAAGGTTTTCTTTTAAGAGTCTGACATCTGGACAAATCATTCCTGTGTGTGATAGGAGCTTCCTAGTGTTTGAAGGGTCGGCTAGACAGAGAACACCTGCAAAGTAGGAGATCTGCACATTGTCAAATGTGCAGAGTTCTGAAACAAATTCAAAGAACATTTGAAATATGATACAGAAAAGAACTCAGAGCCAGACATAAATCTGGATGAACATGATGGGTCAGTCAGCATAAGGACAAAAAATTCAAACACCTAGGAATATTCAGAGTTTCTGGACCTTGAGTTAAGGTGAAAATAAAAATGAATTAATCATACTCCATGGCTTGGAAACTTAGCCAAATAACACTGGAAGACATAGAGCCATGGGAAACGCTTGCTTTGTTTATTTTTTTTTTAATAGCAGCTCTATTGAGATATATTTCTCAATACCATAAAATTAACCGATTTAAAGTATACAATTCAGTTTATTCAGTTTAATATACTTACCAAGTTGTGTAATCATCACCGTTAACAGTCACTCCCAGTTTCCCCCTAATTCTTCCCAGCCCTAGGCAACCACTGACCTACTTTCTGTCTCTATAGATGTGCCTGTTCTGCACAGTTCATAAATATGAAATTATACAATGTCTGCTCTTTTGTATCTGGTTTCTTTCACTTATCATAATGCTTTCAAGGTTCATCAATGTTGTAGCATGTATCAAATAGTCACTTTATTTTTATTGTTGAAAAATATTCCCATTGTATACATATATACAGTTTGTTTATTCATCCATCTGTTGATGGACATGTGGATTTTTTCTTTTGGCTATAATGAAAATACTGCTAAGAAAATTCATTTATAATCTTTTCTGTGAACACATATGTTTATTTCTAATGGGTTTATAACTAACAATGGAATTTCTGGGTCATATACAAAATATTTTATTTTTTATACAGCAGGTTCTTATTAGTCATCAATTTTATAAACATCAGTGTATACATGTCAATCTCAATCACCCAATTCAGCACACCACCACCCCTGCCCCCCTGTGCTTTCCCCACTTGGTGTCCATATGTCTGTTCTCTACATCTGTGTCTCAATTTCTGCCCTGCAAACACGTTCATCTGTACCATTTTTCTAGGTTCCACATATATGTGTTAATATATGATATTTGTTTTTCTCTTTCTGACTTACTTCACTCTGTATGACAGTCTATAGATCCATCAACGTCTCAACAAATGACCCAATTTCCTTCCTTTTTATGGCCTTGTAATATTCCATTGTATATATGTACCACATCTTCTTTATCCATTTGTCTGTTGATGGGCATTTAGGTGGCTTCCATGACCTGGCTATTGTAAATAGTGCTGCAATGAACATTGGGGTGCATGTGTCTTTTTGAATTATGGTTTTCTCTGGGTAAATGCCCAGTAGTGGGATTGTTGGAACATATGGTAATTCTGTTTTTAGTTTTTTACAGAACCACCATAATGTTCTCCGTAGTGGCTGTATCAATTTACATTCCCCCCAACAGTGCAAGAGGGTTCCCTTTTCTCCACAACCTCTCCAGAATTTTTTGTTTGTAGATTTTCTGATGATGCCCATTCTAGTTGGTGTGAGGTGATACCTCATTGTAGTTTTGACTTACATTTCTCTAATACTTAATGATGTTGAGCAGCTTTTCATGTGCTTCTTGGCCATCTGTATGTCTTCTTTGGAGAAATGTCTATTTAGGTCTTCTGCCCATTTTTGGACTGGGTTGTTTGTTTTTTTAATATTGAGCTGCATGAGCTGTTTATATATTTTGGAGATTAATCCTTTGTTGATTCATTTGCAAATATTTTCTACCATTCTGAGGATTGTCTTTTCATCTTGTTGGTAGTTTCCTTTGCTTTGAAAAAGCTTTGAAGTTTCATTAGGTCTCACTTGTTTATTTTTATTTCCATTACTCAAGGAAGTGGATCAAAAAGATCTTGCTGTGATTTATGTCAAAGAGTGTTCTTCCTATGTATTCCTCTAAGAGTTTTAGAGTGTCCGGTCTTACATTTAGGTCTCTAATCCATTTTGAGTTTGTTTTTGTGTACGGTGTTAGGGAGTGTTCTAATTTCATTCTTTTACATGTAGCTGTCCACTTTTCCCAGCACCACTTACTGAAGAGACAATCTTTTCTCCATTGTCTATCCTTGCCTCCTTTGTCATAGATTAGTTGACCATAGGTGTATGGGTCAATCTGTGGGCTTTCTATCCTGTTCCATTGATCTATATTTCTGTTTTTGTGCCAGTACCATATTGTCTTGATTACTGTAGCTTTGTAGTATAGTCTGAAGTCAGGGAGTCTGATTCCTCTAGCTCTGTTTTTTTCCCATAAGACTGCTTTGGCTATTTGGGGGCTTTTGTTTCTCCATACAAATGTTAAGATTTTTTTGTTCTAGTTCTGTAAAAAATGCCATTGGTAATTTAATAGGGATTGCATTGAATCTGTAGATTGCTTTGGGTAGTATAGTCATTTTCACAATATTGATTCTTCCAATCCAAGAACATGGTATATCTCTCCATCTGTTTGTGTCATCTTTGATTTCTTTCATAAGTGTCATTTAGTTTTCTTCATACAGGTCTTTTTTCTCCCTAGGTAGGTTTATTCCTAGGTAATTTATTCTTTTTGTTGCAGTGGTAGATGAGAGTGTTTCCTTAATTTCTCTTTCAGATTTTTCATAATTAGTGTATAAGAATACAAGAGATTTCTGTGCATTAATTTTGTATCCTGCAACTTTACCAAATTCATTGATTAGCTCTAGTAGTTTTCTGGTGCCATCTTTAGGATTCTCTATGTATTGTATTATGTCATCTGCAAACAGTGACTGTTTTACTTTGTCTTTTCCAATTTGAATTCCTTTTATTTCTTTTTCTTCTCTCATTGCAGTGGATAGGACTCCAAAACTTTGTTGAATAATAGTGGTGGGAATGGACATCCTTGTCTTGTTCCTGATCTTAGAGGAACGGTTTTCAGTTTTTCACCATTGAGATTGATGTTTGCTGTGGGTTTGTCATATATGGCATTTATTATGTTGAGGTAGGTTCCCTCTATGCCTACTTTCTGGAGAGTTTTTATCATAAATCGGTGTTGAATTTTGTTGAAAGTTTTTTCTGCCTCTATTGAGATGATCATATGTTTTTTATTCTTCAATTTGTTAATATGGTGTATCACATTGACTGATTTGTGTATATTGAAAAATCCTTGCATCCCTGAAGTAAATCCCACTTGATCATGGTGTATGATCTTTTTAATGTGTTGTTTGATTCTGTTTGCTAGTATTTTGTTGAGGATTTTTGCATGTATATTCATCAGTGATATTGGTCTGTAAGTTTCTTTTTTTGTAGTATCTTTGTCTGGTTTTGGTATCAGGGTGATGGTGGCCTCATAGAATGAGTTTGGGAGAGTTCCTTCCTCTACAATTTTTTGGAAGAGTTTGAAAAGGATGGGTGTTAGCTCTTCTCTAAATGTCTGATACATTTCACCTGTGAAGCCATCTGGTCCTGGACTTTTGTTTATTGGAAGATTTTTAATAACAGTTTCAATTTCATTGCTTGTGATTGGTCTGTTCATATTTTCTATTTCTTTCTGGTTCAGTCTTGGAAGTTTATACCTTTCTAAGAATTTTGTCCATTTCTTCCAGGTTGTCCATTTTATTGGCATAGAGTTGCTTGTAGTAGTCTTAGGATGCTTTGTTTTTCTGTGGTGTCTATTGTAAGTTCTCCTTTTTCATTTGTAATTTTATTGATTTGAGTCTTTTCCCTCTTTTTTTTTTTTTTTTTTTTTTTGGTACGCAGGCCTCTCACTGTTGCAGCCTCTCCTGTTGTGGAGCACAGGCTCTGGACTCGCAGGCTCAGCAGCCATAGCTCACGGACCCAGCCACTCCCCGGCATGTGGGATCTTCCCGGACCGGGGCACGAACCTGTGTCCCCTGCATTGGCAGGCGGACTCTCAACCACTGTGCCACCAGGGAAGCCCCTCCTTCTTTTTCTTGTTGAGTCTGGCTAATGGTTTATCAATTTTGTTTATCATGTCATTGAACCAGCTTTTAGTTTTATTCATCTTTGCTCTTTTCTTTGCTTCTGTTTCATTTATTTCTGATCTGATCTTTATGATTTCTTTCCTTCTGCTAACTTTTGGTTTTGTCTGTTCTTCTCTCTACTTCCTTTTGGCATAAGGTTAGATTGTTTATTTGAGATTTTTCTTGTTTCCTGAGGTAAGCTGTATAGCTACAAACTTCTCTATTAGAACTGCTTTTGCTGCATCCCATAGGTTTTTGTATCATCATGTTTTCATTGTCATTTGTCTCTAGGTTTTTTTTTTTGATTTCCTCTTTGATTTCTTCAGTGATCTCTTGGTTATTTAGTAAAGTATTCTTTAGCCTCCATGTGTTTGTGTTTGTTATGTTTTTTTCCCTCTAATTCATTTCTGATCTCATAGCGTTGTGGTCAGAAAGATGCTTGATAAAATCTCAATTTTCTTAAATTTATTGAGCCTTGATTTGTGACCCAAGATGTGATCTACTCTGGAGAATATTCCGTGCGCACTTGGGAAGAAAGTGTAATCTGTTGTTTTTGAATGGAATGTCCTATAAATATCAATTAAATCTATCTGCTCTACTGTGTCATTTAAAGCTTCTGTATCCTTATTTATTTTCATTTTGGATGATCTGTCCATTGGTATAAGTGAGGTGTCAAAGTCCCCCACTATTATTGTGTTACTGTCAATTTCCTCTTTTATAGCTGTTAGAAGTTGCCTTACGTATTGAGGTGCTCCTATGTTGGGTGCATACATATTTATAATTGTTATATCTTCCTCTTAGATTGATCCCCTGATGATTATGTAGTGTCCTTCCTTGTCTCTTGTAACATTCTTTATTTTAAAGTCTATTTTATCTGATATGAGTATTGCTACTCCAGCTTTCTTTTGATTTTCATTTGCATGGAATATCTTTCTCCATCCCCTCACTTTCAGTCTGAATGTGTCCCTAGGTCTGAAGTGGGTCTGTTGTAGACAGCATATAGATAGGTCTTGTTTTTGTATCCATTCAGCAAGCCTGTGTCTTTGAGTTGGAGCCTTTAATCCATTCACGTTTAGGGTGATTATCGATATGTAAATTCCTATGACCATTTTCTTAAATGTTTTGTGTTTGTTTATGTAGGCCCTTTTCTTCTCTTATGTTTTCCACTTAGAGAAGTTCCTTTAGCATTTGTTGTACAGCTGGTTTGGTGTTTCTGAATTCTCTTAGCTTTTTCTTGTCTGTAAAGCTTTTGATTTCTCCATTGAATCTGAATGAGATCCTTGCTGGGTAGAGTAATCCTGGTTGTAGGTTCTTCCCTTTCATCACTTTAAGTATATCATGCCACTCCCTTCTCGCTTGTAGAGTTTCTGCTGAGAAATCAGCTGTTAACCTTATGGAATCTCCCTTGTATGTTTATTTTTCCCTTGTTGCTTTCAATAATTTTTCTTTGTCTTTAATTTTTGCCAATTTGATTACTATGTGTCTCAGCGTGTTTCTCCTTGGGTTTATCCTGTATGGGACTCGCTGCATTTCCTGGACTTGGGTGGCTATTTCCTCTCCCATGTTAGGGAAGTTTTCGACTATAATCTCTTCAAATATTTTCTCTGGTCCTTTCTCTCTCTCTTCTCCTTCTGGGACCCCATAATGCGAATATTGTTGTGTTTAATGTTGTCCCAGCCGTCTCTTAGGCTGTCTTCATTTGTTTTCATTCTTTTTTCTTTATTCTGTTCCAAGGCAGTGAATTCCACCATTCTGTCTTCCAGGTCACTTATCCATTCTTCTGCCTCAGTTATTCTGCTATTGATTCCTTCTAGTGTAGTTTTCATTTCAGTTATTGTATTGTTTATCTCTGTTTGTTTGTTCTTTAATTATTCTAGGTCTTTGTTAAACATTTCTTGCATCTTCTCGATCTTTGCCTCCACTCTTTTTTTGAAGTCCTGGATCACCTTCACTATCATTATTCTGAATTCTTTTTCTGGCAGGTTGCCTATCTCCACTTGATTTAGTTGTTTCACTGGGGTTTTATCTTGTTTCTTCATCTGGTACATAGCCCTCTCCCTTTTCATCTTGTCTATCTTTCTGTGAATGTGGTTTTTGTTCCACAGGCTACCAGACTGTAGTTCTTCTTGCTTCTGCTGTCTGCCCACCCTCCCATGCACAAATTCTGTGTTTAACCTATTGAGGAACTACCAAAATCTTTTCAAAAGGGCCTGCATTATTTTACATTTTCAACAGCAATCTGCGAAAGTTTCAGTTTCCCTACAACCTTCCCAAAACTTATTATTTGTCTTTTTGATTACAGCTATCCCAGTTTGTGTGCAGTGGTACCTCATTGTGGTTTTGATTTGAACATCTGTGATGACTAATAATGGTGAATATCTTTTTATAATCTTATTTGCATACCTTCTTTAGGGAAATGTTTATTCAGCTCTATGGTCATTTTTAAAGTTGCTTATTTGTTATTTTATTATTGAGCTTTAAGAGTTCTTTAGATATCAGTCCCTTCCCTCTTTTTATTTTTAAAAATTTTTTTTAGAGTAGTTTAAGTTCATAACAAAATTGAGAAGATACAGATTTTCTCATATATCATTTGCTCCCACACTCTCATAGTCTCGCCCATTATCAACATCCCGCAAGACATTTGTTACGCTTGATGAGCCTGTTTGGAAACATCATTATTGCCCAAAGTCTATAGTTTATATTAGGGCTCGCTCATGGTGTTGTCCATTCTATGGGTTTGGACAAATGTATAATGCTTGCTTTTGACTTGAGGTAATTACTAGGTGATCCACATATTAAAGATACAAAAAGTAAAGAAAATCAAGCAATATATTATCTATCACAATGACTCATTTTAGCAAATGTCTTGAATTGCTAGATTTAAAGAAAATTTTGACATTTAAATTATGCCAATCAATTTATATTAAAGTAAATCCTAAAATAAACTTTTTTTTTAAGATTAGGAATTATTAAAAAAAAAAACTGTCCTTGGTTATCTTTTCCAAAAGAAGAACTGGATTTGCATATCTCTTTTTTGCTTAAAGCACATGAATTTATATTTAGATGGAAGCAAATGATAAATACCTGAATGTAAATGCTTAATCCTAAAAACTAGGGAAATGTGTACTATTTACATATCATCTTTCCAGAAAAAAAAATTAGTAAATAATTCTGTAATATACAATAAAGTCTCTACTCAAGATATTTTATTGTAATTACATTAATGCACTTATTTTTACTGTATATTGGCTGAAATAATCTTGTAGGAGGTCTTTCTTAAAATGAATGATCACAAGTAAGGTTTTTGTCCACCAAATGTGTCTTTACACACATGTTTTTAAAAAGTTCATTAAAATTTCAAGACCTATGTTAACAAGGTTATTTTTGTGATCAGCAATAGTCAAGCAACATTATATAACAGATTGCAATATTTAAAAAAAATTGACTCATGAGATGTAAAAATGTAAACCTTAGCTTTCATAAGACAGTTAATTTTTATAACCAAATATTCCTAAATAGATCCATTTTATTTTATAATGTGTAACACTGCATTTTAACATCTATTTTACATTAACAATAAAATTTCTGATATTTCAAAGCACTAAAACTATTTTAGAGATATTTAGTTTGTCTTTTTGTTTGTAAATTGTGCTAACTGGATGTGGAGCAAGAAAAACAAGCCTTATGTAATCTATGGGTCTTACTGAAAAGGTTTTGAGTATCTTCAAATCATGCAAATTGTTGCCTGATTTAGTTTATCAGCAATTTGTTTTAACTTTATATGTAATGACTAGTAAAGCAAATATTGCTGAACACTTTAGGGGTAGTGAGAGCTGGAGATATATAAAAAGTCAAGTTCCTTAATCATAAATTGATTATCATCTAGTGGAGAGTGTTGAGACTGCTAGTAAAACATCAAAGTTCAATAAAAAGCAAAGGGAAGAATGCTTTACTTGTTCACAGTAGTGGAAAATTACCCAATCTGAGAGACCTGTAAAAACTTTCCTATGAGATAATACCAGAATTGAATTTTGAAGAATGTAGGAAAGTTAAATAAGTGAAACAGGGTTTTCTGGGAGCAAAGAATCAAAACAAATAATTGGACAGCAGAGAATTTCACGGTGAACATGCAAAACCCCTCACAACTGTGAAATATGAAGGAGAAGAATAATCAGTCTGACAAAGTGGGAAGGATAGAGGTGAAGCTGTCAGTACTGAGAAAGGGAAAGGTCTGAGAGCAACAATCCAAAGTTTTCAAAGACAGAAAGTAGGCCAATTTTAATATTGATGCTTGGAAAGGGATAAACTTAAGAAATATTTTGGAACTAGAATTAGTATTGAACATGGAAGGGGAATGCAGAGAGTGACTGAATGTATAGGTGAAAGAATAGTGTCTGGGATGAAAGTAAGGTTTCTAATTTGGTCATATGATTAAAATATTCACCAACAAAGAAAATTAGGAATAGCAGCATGTCTGCTAGGAAAATGGAAAGTGCATTTTTGGGGCAAGATGGGTATGATTCCTAGGGGTAAACAGGGAAATATATACGACATACTGGATGCAGAAAACTGAAACTCGAGAGAAATAATGCTTAGACACATGATTTCGGGCATTTGGTTACAAAACAGTGGTTCCCAGGTGGATGTTCTTCATGTAATATTTTTACATCACAGCTAAGGAACTCAGAGCTTAGGGAACCCAACTCTTTTATAACAGGCTGAAAGCAAATTTGCCTGACCATTTTCCTAAAGGGATACATTGTCTTTCTTATATGACAGGAACTTTCCTTTTACTTTGGACAAATATATTATCATTGTCTTCCAAGCTTATTCACTATATTAACACTCTTAAAAAGATAGCCATAATGAGTGACATTTAGAGCCCCTGTTTCACAAGACTTGCAGAAACTTTAGAGATCCATAGAGAATTTTGGAATTTTCTTTTAATACATATCAGCCAGACTGTGTTACCATGCAATGTGGGAAATAGGAATTATGTTTGGAAATGAGAGAATTCTTTGAAGTTCCACATAAAATAATGAAAGGCAAAGGAAAGCTTCCTGATAAAAGCAAGAAAACTAAATGTTGAGTTTGTTTGAGGAGAAAAGTTTAGATTGCCTCCTCGGATAAAGAGCTCTATTTCATGGCAAATGATAATGGGAACAGAGAACTGTTGGTAGAGGAAGGAAGTTATGATAATCAACCTCAGGCTTGAGACCAGTTACTAAAGCAAGGATTATAGCACCTCAATGAATTTTACATTAATTGATTTCCCCACTTTTTTTTTTAAATTTATTTTATTTTTGGCTGCGTTGGGTCTTCATTGCTGTGTGCGGGCTTTTCTCTGGTTGCAGCGAGCAGGGGCTACTCTTCATTGCGGTGCATGGGTTTCTCATTGCAGTAGGTTCTCTTGTTGTGGAGCACGGGCTCTAGGCATGCAGGCTTCAGTAGTTGTGGCACGTGGGCTCAGTAATTGTGGCACACAGGCTTAGTTGCTCTGTGGCATGTGGGATCTTCCCAGACCAGGGATCAAACCTGTGTCCCCTGCATTGGCAGGCAGATTCTTAACCACTGCACCACCAGGGAAACCCCCACTTCTTTTCTTCTATCTATGACTTATTTTGCAATTTTAATTCCAAGTGGGTGTATGAGTTAATTGACGTTAATGATATGGCAGCTGATAGGAGTTTGTGTTTTCCTTGTATTTGGGATGAGCATGTCGTTATCAAAGGAAAGAATGGATTCTGAATAGACAAAAGGAGTGTAATGTGCTTGTTATTCTTAATTTGTTTTATCCCTACCCATTCTCTATTCTCCTTTATCCTGTTCTATACCCTAGGAGCTAACCTCTCAGAGGCATCACATGGGCTCCTTTTCTAGTAGGTTTCAAGCTGGATTCAGGGAATGAGAAACATCTTAAGATATAACACTGAAGGAAAGAGAAGTCAGGATACCTCTTCCCCACTCCTTTCCCTGTTTTATTTTTGTGCCACTGGAAGTAGCTTTAACCCTCCATGGTTAGCTCCTGCAGTGTGGCCCCTCCTATGCTAAACTCTAGTCAGTAATAGTGATATGATTTCTTCCCTTAAGGCTTTAGGAGTGGCCATAGTTTTCCATTGTTACTAGTCTCGGGGTCTCAACATCCTTTGTTTGTTTCCCTTGGTCTATACACAATTTACTAAAAGTTCCTTGGAAGAACATACATAACTATTCCCTAATAGTTTCTTAAGTAACTATTCTCAAAGTAGATCAATACATTCTCATCATTTGAACCATCTGAGGTATATGCTGGATCTCTGAATATAGGATACTAGTAAGTGTCACTTCTTTCTAGGAGAAGTATGTTCTCCATCGTACCTAGAAAAAAGTGCAAAATAATGTGTGCAAATGTTGCTAGTTTTGTATGTTGGTGAGTGATTAAATGAAGGAAGTCACATCTGGTATTTTCTGTTTTTCTCAGTGACATGAAGATCATCAAATAATAGTGAGAAGATTGAATGAAAGAAAGAATAGTGGTTTTAATGAGTGGGAAGAAAACATACAATATTTACCTCAGAGACTAAAAAAATGTCAGCCTATTATAGGATCATGCTAGAATTTTCAGTCATAGATGAATGCCCAGATGTAATTAAAGCTATACATCTTTGGATGGAGGGTTTTTTGGAATGTCTTGATGGGCTCAATCTAATTATATGAGTTCTTAAAAACAGAGAACCTTCCAACCTATTGTTAGAAAGAGATATGTGACTGTGGAAGAAAAATCAGAAAGATGTGACATAAGAAGGATTGGACCACTACTAGCATTAAAAATGGGAGAAGGAGACCATGAATCATGGAATGAGGTAGCCTCTAGAACCTAGAAATAACCATCAAGTTACAGCTAGAAAGAAAATTAGGATCTTGGTTCAAGAACTTCAAGGAACAAAATTCTGCCAACAATCCAAATGAACAGAAATGAATTCTCCCCTAGAACTTCCAGAAATGAACATAACATACTGCTTCCTTGATTTTTAGCTCAGTGGAATTCATATCTGTCTTCTGACCTACAGACTATAAGGTAATAAATCTCATTGCTTTAAGCCATTAAGTTTTTAGCAATTTGTTATAGCTGTAACAGACAGCTAATATTACTTCTTTCTGCAATTCCCTCCATGGACTCATGAAGTATCTTTTCCACTATTATAGCATCTGCACAAAACTGCTTCTGATCAATAATTTATTTCAAAACAAAGAAAGTACAATGTTGGAATTATATCCATGGGATTACCTAGATTTTCATTAAATTCTATAATCTAGAATCTGATGGAGTACCACAAAGATTTGATGTTTTATTAAAGAATCTGTGTGGCACCAGTTGGGAGATGAGACCTTGAAAAATAGGGTTCTGTCTTATGTGTGCATTATATACTTTGAATCAGAGACATGGAGATGTCTCACTTATAGCCAAGTGAACAAGTCTGGAAATAAAGGAATGAACGTGGAAGTGGTTTCTCTACTAAGCATAATGACCTCCTCACAAGGTTTTTTAGTTTTTTTATTTCCTATCCTGGTAACTTTTAATTCTCTTAGTTTGGAGGTATTAGTTCCCAATGGGGAGATTCTTCCATTAAGGTTTTAAGAATAATGCCATCAGATTTTAAAATGAGACTGTCACCTGGCCATTTGGGAATCCTTACGTTGCTAAATCGACAGGAAAGAAAGTAAATACTCTACTGGCTGGAGTGACTGACTACAATTCCCAAAGGAAATTGAGTTGTTTCTTAAAAAAAGACAAAGATGACAATGTCTGAAACCCAGGAAATTCTGTTGACTTCTTTTTAGTTTTTCTGTGCCCAATAATTACAATTAATGGAACACTAATTCCCATCCCAAATTCAGGATTATAAAGGATTCAAACCCTTCCGGAATGAAGGCCGGGCTGAGCCCAGCCCAAATTCTGACAGAGGACAAAGGAAATAGCATGAATAGTAGAAAAAGACAGAAACAAAGACTATGATAGTTTTGTTCATTTTCTCTTCTTATCTGTACATATTTTTAAATTAACTATTTTTCTCTTTTTCTTCCCTTTATTGTATAAACAAATTACTGGAGGTCAACCTTAAAATATTCAATGGGACTGTGACTGGATTTGAAGAGTAATTAACATAGTCGGATTCACATTCAGTGATAGTTGGGACTGTGTCTCCACTTTTGCGGGAAAGAAGTATAAGAACATTTTCATTTGTATGAAGGATCGCTGAATCTTAAGTGGAACTTAAGTGGGTTTAGAAGGGTGCATACAGTAACTTAACAGCCAAACAAGTGCTCTATGCCAATTTTCAATTTATTCTTTCACAGCTCCAAATGCAGTACTCCTTATTCTACTTGTGCAGTGCTAGCCTTTGTCAATAAAATGTGCTAGAAGGACTCAAGACCAGAGTAAATGAAGGAGTTTGTGCCCATTTTCCTGTGGTGCAGTTGTCAGCAGAAGGGTATGCAGAAGACCATGTGATACTTACTTCAGCAAGGACACAGTGAAAAGTCTATGCCCTGCTTGTCACCTCCAGTGAATTTCTTTGCCACCAGTGAGATACTTAACTGTGCACCCACTGGTAAGTTTGTCTATCACTGGTAGCTTGCATGGTCCTGGTCAGCCATGCCCTTGAGGTCTGAATCCCAGTTTTAGCTGTCTTTTCAGTTCTTAATTTCCTCCATATTTACTTGTACTTAGCTCTTGAACCAATAGCTGCTACATGTATTTGTCATTTATTCCTAGGAGTTTCTTATCCCTTTAAGGAAGTTAGTCACCTTTTATTGTTAAACATTCTTTACATTAAATTTTACATGTTCAAATTGCTAGCATAGTTTTATCTCCTGGCTGGACACTGACTGATACACATGTGGATTGTCTAAGAAAGAAAAATTTTGATAAGATATTCTAGAAGAATTTTTTCAAGACTAATTAGTACTTTTAAATTATCTAATTAAGAGTAAGAACTGTTGCATTAGTAATTAATAAGTTAAAAATTGATAACCAAGCCTGATAATAAATTAAATATAGAAACTTACATACATAATTCCAACTGTATTGGAATTATCACAATATACATTATATTTTTTCTATTTTTCTATCATTCCCTGACAAGATGTGATAATTTGGAGAAATCACAAAGCACTTTGTAAATAGAACAATGTTCTAGAAATTTCAAACCACATTTTTGCAACCAACTACTATTCCATTGGTTTTGTTTTGTTTTTGGATTTCAAATATCTCCAAATATACTTTGACTAAAATGAGTGTGTGCTGTGTACATTATCAATCAAACTGTGTCAAATGTAATGATCAAAATGCACAAAATGATAAAGATTTGTCAGAGATGACACAGTATTGAGACTCCAAGGGGCAATATGACTGTCCCTTGTCAGGATCCAAGATGAATTACTTTTAGTTATTTTTATTATGGTTCATTTGCATACTTCTTTATTTTATAAGCTTTTTTCTTCTTTTTTTTTGCCTTATTAGGAATACATAGAGATATTATTAGGACGAGAGCTTGGTATTTTACCTCTTTTCAGATAAAATAAGTTAAGACAGCTTTAGAGAGAGTACATAAAAATCTGAGGGCTTCCCTGGTGGGGCAGTGGTTGAGAATCTGCCTGCCAATGCAGGGGACACGGGTTTGAGCCCTGGTCTGGGATGATCCCACATGCCGCGGAGCAACTGGACCCGTGAACCACAACTACTGAACCTGCACATCTGGAGCCTGTGCTCCACAACAAGAGAGGCTGCGACAGTGAGAGGCCCGCGCACCGCGATGAAGAGTGGCCCCACTTGCAACAACTAGAGAAAGCCCTTGCACAGAAATGAAGACCCAACACAGCCAAAAATAAATAAGTAAATTTAATAAAAAAAAAAATCTGAGGCAATGACAGTACAAAACTATAAAAAATCAGTCCAAATAAAGAGGAATGATTGGGGATTCATAGTATTTTACTGTATAGTTGGACCATCCATTAACATGGAAATGTGTATCTTTCCCTAAAAGAGATTATGGTCTAATTAAGAACACAAGAGAGCTCAGTAATCAACATAAATGTGTTCAGGTAAAAACAAGTTATGACAAGGGTGAGTTGAAGGGGATTTAGGACTTATGCTGGCAGATTGAAGGAGCAGAAAATGTCAAGAAGAAGAATGAATAGAATGCTGTGGAATATATTTTCATAGCTGATCAGATGCCTACATTATGTGTCATTCACAGGCATTCTTTATACCCCAAAATCCTGTAAAAGCAGAAATGATGAGAGACATGGTTCAAACGTAGACACTTCAAATTTTATTCAAAGCTTATTACCTTCCTAAACTTCATGTTACAGGACAAAATAATAACAGAAAAACACAAGGATGAAAGAACAGTAGAGTTTTCAGGGTTTTCACAAAAACAGATCTTGCAAGTTTTCACCTTCACATTTTAATGAGCTATCCATAACATTTCAGTCTGGCAAACATTTACTACCAATACCTCATCTTCCCATACCAAGACATTATCTACTCTCCAATAAGTGACCAATCTGAAATTCTCTAATTACAATTAACCCAGGTGTCCCCAACCCCCAGACCATGGACTGGTACCCATCCATGGCCTCTTAGGAACCAGGCCGCACAGCAGGAGGTGAACGGCGGCAAGTGAGTGAAGCTTCATCTGTATTTACAGCTGCTCCCCTTCACTCGCACTACCTCCTGAGCTCCGCTTCCTGTCAGATCAGCGGCAGCATTAGATTCTCATAGGAGCACAAACCCTACTGTGAACTGCGCATGCGAAGGATCTAGGTTGCGCGCTCCTAATGAGAATCTAATGCCTGGTGATCTGAGGTGGAGCTGAGGCAGTGATGCTAGCGCTGGAAAGCAGCTGCAAATACAGATTATCATTAGCAGAGAGGTTTGACTGCACAGAGACCATAGTAAATCAATTGCTTGCAGACTCATATTAAAACCCTATCAGTAAGTGACAAGTGAAAACAAGCTCAGGGCTCCCACTGATTCTGCATTATGGTGAGTTGTATAATTATTTAATTATGTTACAATGTAATAATAATAGAACTAAAGTGCACAATAAATGTAATGTGCTTGATAGCCACATAGCACAGGGAGATCAACTCGGTGCTTTGTGCCCACCTAGAGGGGTGGGATGGGGGGGGTGGGAGGGAGACGCAAGAGGGAGGAGATATGGGGATATATGTATATGTATAGCTGATTCACTTTATTGTACAGCAGAAACTAACACACCATTGTAAAGCAATTATACTCCAATAAAGATGTCCAATAAAATAAAAAATGTAATGCGCTTGATTCATCCTGAAACCATCCCCTTTCCCTGGTCTGTGGAAAAATTGTCTTCCACGAAACCAGTCCCTGGTGCCAAAAAGGTTTGGGACTGCTGAATTAATCTATTTCTGTTGGATGCAAAATACATAGCTCACTTTCAGAAAGTGCTTCATCTTGGGTCAGTATAGTCTGAAATATACAGCTTAATTTAATCAAAGCCTTTCTTTTTCTTTTTTTTCTGAAAATATATATCTCACATCTCATATTCCTAATAGATGGGGTACTTTAACTTTGTGGAGTTATAACTGTAAGTATTATTTCCTGATAGCTCCAAACCCAGAAATATTAATTATTCAACATGTTTTTATAATACCAATAATTAGTAATGACATAATTAATTTGCTACTGAGTACAAACTAAATAAACATTTTATTATCATTATTATTACAATTACACAAATCATTATGTGGCAGAGATTGTTAGCTCTTTATGATTTTTCTTCTTTCCATTGTAGTGTTACAGTTAATGGACTGGGAAAAGTCACATCCACCACTGATTGGAATGGATCCTAAAGGTTTCCTGTGTCTGCTCTTCCATCCTTTGTTTACCCTTTTCATGGACTGAGATGGAGATGAACTCTAGGGCAATCTTGGAAGCCATGTATTAAAGATGATCATCAGCGTAGGTCCTGAGGTGCTGCATGGAGCCCTTCTCCCCTCACCTCACTTTCTAAGAACACACATATTCTGGAGCCTACATTTTTTTTAAGTATCATTGTTCTAATAATCTCTACTTACTACTAAACACAGAGATACACACACTCACATGCAACTTCTGCATTTTGATACATCTCATTTTACATAAAATATCAGCATGAATTCTAACTTACAGTTTGATCTGAGTGGATCATATCATATTTTTCATTTCATTTCATTCATATATCACTGACCCTCATTTTTCACTACAGAGCTGGTTAATTCTAGCATATTTCAGATCTCTTTCTTCAGACTGAATTTTACTCCTTTTCCTTTCAAAAATTTGTTTGTTTTAGGGCAACATTGCCTTCCAGAAATACTAGGATGTCCCAGGCACACCCTCTTCCCTGCCCCAAAACCCAGGACGTGCTACTCCCCAGGAGGCCCTGGGCTTCTTTAGTGAGGAATAGTATAAAGACCTGAATTATGGGCACAGGGGAAAATAGGCAAAAAGAAGGTCATAAGTGTATATCATTCCAGAGGCTACTGGTTAAATACCTGACACTCAGAAAACATGTTACCATAAGGCAAATTTACTGATTCAGATATTTATCCATACCAAGTAGGACTATTTCAGGGTCATTTTTTAGAAGATATCAATGTTCCAGGGACAGGAAGAATCAATCCTTCATGCCTTTATATTATTGATGATTTTTTTTTTTTTACTAATATCAGTTTCATTGACTCTCCCTTTATATATCAGATTTTGTCTAAAGAAAAACAAGCACTTACATTTATGAATGTTTTGATTTGGAAAACACCTTAAAATGTAGAACTATTATGTTACACATAGCTACTGAGACCTAGAAAAGCAAACAATGATTTAAGCAGTGTGGATTTGAACTCAGTTCTTCAGATTCCAAATTCCAGTCCTGTTTCTAACTTGTGTTATTTCTTAAATTGTCCAATTCTTTACTTTTTTTTTTTTTTTTTTTTTTTTTGCGGTACACGGACCTCTCAGTGTTGTGGTCTCTCCTGTTGAGGAGCACATGCTCCGGATGTGCTCAGCAGCCATGGCTCACGGGCCCAGCCGTTCCGCGGCATGTGGGATCTTCCCAGACCAGGGCACCTGCATCGGCAGGCGGACTCCCAACCACTGTGCCACCAGGGAAGCCCAAATTGTCCAATTCATATCAGAAAGGTGCTCCCCATTTATAGAGGATATCTGATCTTCATTGACATAGTTTTTACCCTTGTCATATCTCCAAGGCATGTGCACTCTTTATGTCACTGTGGCTTAGAGAGCTAGATTTTCACCAATAATCAGTTGTCTTCTTCTTGAACTTTTGATCACATTTCCAGCCTTTCTTGCAGTTAAGTGTGACCATGTACTGGATTCTGCCAATGGAATATGAGGAAAGTGGTGTGCTTTTTCCTATTCAAGGTTTTTAAGAAGCAGATGTCACTCCTTCACACATGCTTTTCCCTTCTATAGGCTGAATACTGATAATAACACAGCTCTAAAGGATAATATCCACTCAAGACAAAAAAATCTGTTGCCCTTGTGTCACCACATAGAGGAGAACCAATTGCTGACAAAGATGATCTGTTTAGGACTGTCATATGAGTGACATAGTATTTGAGATATTATGCAATTTTGAACATATTTGCTATCATTTTCCTGCACATATAGAACATTCTAATACAGTTTCCTAAGTTTTACTTCATGCAATCAGTCTAAGATTGTCCTTCCACCGACTTTGTATAACTTTTATCACCTACCTCTTTGAATATCTCTTTCTTTACTTTTCTTTTGTCTTGTTAGCTTCCAGCCTCACTTCTCTTTCACATGACATACCACATACCATCACATACAACATGCTATTTCCATCATGGTTTTGAATAACAATAAAAATATTAATTACCTTTAACAATCATAAAAACATTATTCCAATTAACTATAATACATGAAAAAGGCAATACTGGATGCAAATGTATCCAAATGTTTTGTTAATGTGACCACAGTTTCATCTTTTAGGTCAGAAATAAAAGAGTACAAATCTGTGTCCCAGTGAAGAACTTTCATATGGTATATATCAAAGTGCAGCTCCATTTCTTCAGCAGCATGATGATCCACAGCTTCAGAAATTTCAGGTCTAGCACATTTATTCGACAATAATTTTACCTACCCCAACTCATATTAATTTCACAGCCATTGTGGTTACATTATTTCCAAATGGATTAAAACCAATTTAAGCAACTAGTTATGTAATCTTTCATATCTAAACCCACAAGCAAAATTGTACAGATCAATTGCTTTTGAGTGCAAAAGTCCAAATATCTCATATGTGATATATTTTATATCTACTTTTCCTCATTTTGCATTCCATGGTGACTGCACTCCAAGTCAACATAGAAAAAGTCAACATAGAAAAAGCTCTAGCAATCATAATGCAACCCCTTTTAGTAGGGGTTGCATTATTCTTCATCTGTGGCAGTCTATAATAATCCAATAAACCATAGATAAGTTTATTGACCCACACATAATAAATGATGGGTAAAGACAAAGTTATTTTTCACAGTTACTTAAAGTTACATTAGATTTTCACCACAATTTTGGTTAATTTATTCTAAGTTGCACTGAGCTATTAAACTGTTATAATTTGCCAATGTTATGCATAGCTCCTTTTTTCTTTCTCCCTTTCTTTCTTTCTTTCATTCTTTTTCTTTTTCCTTGTAGCCAAAATTTGTCTAGCTCTTATAATTTCACAATGTACTGGGTCATTCAAAAGTACAAAATCAATTTGGAAGCACTATATTGGTATAATAAAAGATTAGACATAGACACTTTTTTCCTTCTTCAAGTTAGTTCTTCAGCACCTGTGAATTCAAACTCACATACCAATAATTAAGTTATGCTTTATTCATAAGATGCATATTTCTGTTTGCCTAAACAAGTACTATTAAGTTGTCCTTTATACGGCCATAAGCACAGGAAAATGCTTCTTTGAATAAATATTGATATTTTGATTGTTAGATAATTTAGCAGATGTTAATTGTTCTCGAGGAATTTTATGTGAGAAGTCACTCCCCTCACAACATTTTATCATTTTCATTCTCTTTCTGTCCTTGAATTCTTCAATTATATATTTGTTTTTAAGTAGACTTATCTCTCTTTGAAGCCAAGTTCCTTCCTCCTTAATTACCCAACACCCAGTGTGTTTAACCAACATTCCCCAAACCTCACCTTTTCTCTTCTGATCTTCTAGTAACATCCAGTATCCTGGATACTGGATCCCACTTTCCCAGGCACATCATAGTTCAAGGAAGAGTTTGAAAAGTGTCTCTTTTATTTATTTTATACATGTGTAATATCTAAGTCTCCTACCATACCACCTGCACCCATATATGTGCAAAACGGGCTTGCATTTACCCTTAGCACTCAAAATCAGCATTTTCAAGTCTGTACATTTTGAACTTCTGACTAGAGTATGTGAATCCTGTGTGTTATATTTTATTCCCGACTGACCATAATGTAGAAGAATGTGGATGAACATATGCAGTAAGAGCACATTCATTAGATTTTACTGGCTACTAGAATTCTTCAGCTCCTATATTCATAATTTATACTGTGGGTGGGTGGTGGTAGGGACACAGATGGACCCCACAGATATCTGACAAGATTATTTTGCTAGCCTGGGTTTATAATTATATTAGATTCCCCACTATGGTAGTCCATGAAATAAAATATATATTTCCCTAAACCTGCAACAAGATCTGTATTAGAGTTTAATCCAATTTTGTAAGAATATTATAAGCAATGTAAATTTCCCTTGTGAAGTACTTTTTTCCTGCTAAAACCTTCTTTTCTCATCCCAAGTAGTTATGGATAGATTGAACAGGCATTTCATTTTTCCCTAATTTAAACAACTAGTTACACTGAAATCTGCAATCCTTTCAAAAATAAATGCTGACTCTATAGTTGCAATTTTTCCAAATACCTAAGGTAAGAATGTTATTTTAAACACACATGTTCAACATGCATATTCCTGTGTGCATTCAAATAATGACCCTTGCTTTTGTCGGTTTTTTGATATTCTCATATAATTCTTTAAAAAAGTATTTTTATTAGCAAATACTTATTCTTGAAATGACTATTAACTAAATAATAATAATAACTGTAAGTTTTGGAGGATCTACATGTCCATATTTTGCATATATAATATCTAATTCTCACACGATTCTGAAAGGCAGGTGTTATTATGCATATTTCCTAGTTAAACTGAAAGTCTAAGAGTTGAAGTGTTCAACTCTAATGACATGGCTAATGAATGGTTGAAATGGGGTTTCAACAGATATTTGTCTTGACTCCAAAGGTCATTTCCACTCTTCAACAATTTAACTCTTATTTTCAAAAAAAACCCCATGTAATCATATTTAATTATATATATTAGTTTGTACCCCTGTTATTAATGTACTCTGTGATTCATTCAGAGCTAAATCTCTGCTGGTATTTTTTAAGCCAACACATGCTGATGTACTCTGAAATGCTTAGAAATGAGCTGCTCTGAAATTTAACACTTTATCCGTATATCATTCTTCTCCAAGTACAAGGTTATTCTGACAATGACTATCCATTTTACAAGAAAAGAATTTAAGGAGGCAATTTGCATATTTTCTGATTTACCTGAGAGAAGTTCCCTACTCTTAGTCATTTAGAAAGTAGGTGTACTTATTTAAAATGACACTTTTTTTCTTCATAATACTTTCTGGTATACACTTCCTGGCATGTCATTAAGGGTAAATTACCTTCTCATTACACATTTCGGGGGATAAAATGAGGATCCACAATATGGGGCATGTGCAGGTATAGATTGGGGGAAAGGCAATGAATGTTGTGTTCTAAAGAGATTCCTTCTTGCCACTGGTGAGGAAAGTTAAAGTTTTCACTTAATTTAATTGAGAAGTTTAATTTGAAATGGATATCTTGTTTCATATACATCACCAAAATTATAATAACATTCTATGAATATAATTAGGAATATGTAAATATTATAAAGTTAATTTATTAAACTCATAATGATTTAAATTTTACTTTTAACTTAATATGGAATAGTTAACTGATGCTATTTCAGAGAGAAAAGAACATGAGTTAATCAGTGACTTACCATGATTATCATTTGCTTCTCTGTAGTTATCATCAACAAATAACCTCTTATGGTTTAACTAGATATAATGTATAATATACTCAACCATTGTGCTATCTCATAACTTGAAGCTTACAACTATAAAAAGTAAAATTCATGTTAAGTGCCAAAGTAAAAAAAAAAATCTAATTCTTTGTCTCTATTAAATCACAAAAATATCCATGAAGATATTATATTTTTTATTAACTTTGAAGAGGAATATATGTTATTGTCTCTGGGAGAAAGAACAACAAAGGAAAAATAAAACACAAATATAATAATATATTTATCACTCTATCAGTTATTAAACAAACTAATCCCTATTAAGTTACAGACAGAGGTTTTTATAAGTGACTGAAATAAGTTAATACATTTTAGAAAAAAATAAATGATAAGAGTGTAGAAAGGACTAGATTATGGAAATGAAAGAACTACAAAGATATTCTGAAGAGCCTAACCAATTTTGAGAAAGAAGAACAAAGCTGGGAATATCATACTCCCTGAATTCAAACTATATTACAAAGCTATAGTAATCAAAACAGTATGGTCTTGGCCAAAAAAAAGACACATAGATCAATGGAACAGAATAGAGAGCACCAAATAAGCCCATACACATTTGGTCTATTAATCTTCAATGAAGGAGGCAAGACTGTTCAATGGGGGAAAAGACCGTCTCTTCACTAAGTGTTGTTGGGAAAACTGGACAGCTACATGTAAAAGAATCAAACTAGACTATTTTCTCACACCATATACAAAACTAAACTCAAAATGGATTAACACTCTAAATTTAAGACCTGAAACAGTAAAACTTTTAGAAGAAAACATAGGCAGTACACCCTTTGACATCAGTATTAGCAATATCTTTTTTGATCTGTTTCTTCAAGCAAGGGCAACAAAAGCAAAAATAAATAAATGGGACAACACCAAACTAAAAAGTTTTGTACAGCAAAGGAAGCCATCAGCAAAATGAAAAGGCAACACACTGAGTAGGAGAAGATATTTGCAAATGATACATCCAAAAAGGGGTTAATATCCATTATATATATAGAACTCATACAACTCAATATCAAAAAAACAAACAATCCCATTAAAAAATGGGCAGAGGACCTGAATAGGCATTTTCCAAAGAAGACATACAAATGGCCAACAAACACATGAAAAGATACTCAACATCACTAACCATCAGGGAAATGCAAATCAAAACCAAAATGAGCTATCACCTCACACCTGTCAGAGTAGCTATCATCAAAAAGACAAGAAATAACAAGTATTGGTGAGGATGTGGAGAAAAGGGAACTCTTGTGCACTGCTGGTGGGAATGTAAATTGGTACAGTCACTATGGAAAACAGTATGGGGGTTCCTCAAAAAATCAAAATAGAAATACCATACAATCCAGAAATTCTACTTCTGGGTATTTATTCAAAGAAAATGAAAACACTAATTTTAAAAGATATATACACACTAATGTTCACTACAACATTATTTATAATAGCCAGGAAGGAATCTAAGTGTCCATTGACATATGAATAGATAAAGAAATTGAGATATATATGTACAATGGAATATTACCTAGCCATTAAAAGAATGAAATTTTGCAATTTGCAACAGCATGGATGGACCTAGTGTCCATCTTATATGTAGAATCTGAAAAACAGAAAAAATGAACATATATAGCAAAACAGAAACAGACTTACAGATACAGAGAACAAACTAGTGGTTTCTGGGGGTGGGGAGGGTGAGGGAATGGGTGAAATAAATGAAGGGGATTAAGAAGTAAAACTATCAATTGTAAGATAAAAAGTCAAATGGATGTAATATACAGCACAGGGAATACAGTCAATAATATTGTAGTAACTTTTTATGGTGTGTATTGTATAAAAATATTAAATCACTATGTTGTATACCTGAAATTAATGTATTGTAAGTCAAATGTACTTCAATTAAAAAATAGAGAGGGTAAAAAAAGGAACTAAATAGGTAAATTGCATGATTAAAATAATACAAATGGCTATATAAACAAAAAGCCACTTAGGGATACAACAACGTTTAGAATTAAAAGAAGAATATTTGCAGTAAGACAGGAATAAAGACACAGACCTACTGGAGAACGGACTTGAGGATATGGGGAAGGGGAAGGGTGAGCTGTGACAGGGCGAGAGAGAGTCATGGACATATACACACTAACAAATGTAGTAAGATAGCTAGTGGGAAGCAGCCGCATGGCACAGGGATATTGGCTTGGTGCTTTGTGACAGCCTGGAGGGGTGGGCTAGGGAGGGGGGGAGGGAGGGAGACGCAAGAGGGAAGACATATGGGAACATATGTATATGTATAACTGATTCACTTTGTTATAAAGCAGAAATTAACACACCATTGTAAAGCAATTATACCCCAATAAAGATGTAAAAAAAAAGAATATTTGCAAATTGTAATATGTAGTGACCACAAAGTAGCAGAACAATTGAAGAAATGGAAGACCAGTTATGCACAAGTCAAAAGAGTTTTAAGCCTAAGGGTGGCCAAGTGGGTCAAGTTTTTAAAAGAGATTGTGTCAGTAGTGGAGTATGTATTAAATTTGCAATTATGATGTGATTGGCAATATTTTATAGTGAAGCATAATTATGAGAGGAAGCCATATTTCACAGGGATAATGAATAAATGAGAGGTGAAATAAATAAATAAAGAAATCCTGTATAGTATAAATACTGCTATTTCAAGATGTCTTGTATTGAAGAGAAAGAGAAAAAAAAAGATATAGTATTGATAGCTCCATGCTAAAGGATAATCAAGAGTAAATTCTTTTTGTGATCAGATGCTACTACTTGAGACTGTCCAACTTACAACTAACCTCAGCCCTCTGGTCTGGCCTGTCCTTTCTCTCCCCAGGACAATTGTAACCTGGAAGAAAAGCAGTGCACTTTAGATTTCTGAGTTGGTGTTGCATTTAGCTTTCAGGAATGTCCAAAAGTAAACCCCTGCTCAGCCACTCGAGTTCCAGTTGAACAACAATGAGTAGATTCTCTCTCTCTTTTTTTTTTTTTCAAATAGGTGAAACAAGTGTGTGTTTAAATTGAAAGGGATAAATCAAAAAATGGAAAGTGGTTAGGCTCTGAGAAAGATAAAAGAAAGGGTATATTTGATGGAGGAGGCTCTGGAGAAGATGAGACTGAATGGATTCAAGAACACAGGTGGGTGAAGAAGACTCCACCCCTGTGACAGAAAGAAAGTGACAATTATGATAGGAACGCTCTCAAAATACCTGTGGATAGTCATCAGGAAGCTGGGTGGGTGAAGCAGATAAATATGGTCAAATTTTTTTTTGGAAATAACTTTAGTTGCACAAACATAACTCTGGCTCTGTGTAGCTGGGTTAAAAGAAGATAATTTCTTGGAATATGGTAGATCTGTAGAAGGCTATTAGCTAGGCATTATCTCTGCCACCTCTGCAAGAGCTGACATCTCTTTCACTGTTACCCACCTTAATAATAAATGTGTATTTGTACTTATTCTAAGAAATATTTTGCCTATTTTTTGATATTATGATAAAGTTTTTATGTATTATAAATATCTGAGACATTTAGTTTGTAAACAATAGGGATCTTTATATCAGTCATGTACAAGAGGCCAGATGAGTCATTTATCAGAGAAAATTTCTCTAAATCATTATTTTAAAAAAACATTTCATTAAATTTATTTGAATAGATCTCTGAAAAGCTGTATTCTACACCTCTTTTTCATACCTCATGATTACTTTTTTCTTCAAATAAGTTTAGTATTTGAGCTTTTATATAAAAATGGTCATTTTTATAAAGATAGCTACACCTAATGTATTGTTATTTCTTTCATTTTGCTTTATAATATGTTGAATTCACATTTACATTTCTCAGAGGTACTTTGTATTGGAGCATGCTCTACTAGGTACTTGGATTTATATTAAAAATAAGAATTTAAACAGAAATTTACTACTTAATAAAAAATTAGCACACTTATTTTATTTTCCCAATTGGATCCTCACTACAGATAACAGAGTAGAGAATTTAATTTCATAGGTTTTCATAGTTGATAGCAGTGGCTGAGTTCTAGGATCAGACTTGAACCCCTTATTTTTCCCCAAAGTTATTGCTATAAGGCAAATTTTGCTCATAATCTCTATTTTTTATTATAGCACCATTGAATAAACAAGGTTTACACTCAGGAAAATGTTTTAAAATATGCTAATATATGTACTTAGGTGTAAAGAATGATATTTTTAAATTAGTATTTAACAATATAGAAAAGAAGTTGAAAAATACGACATGAATTTTTGGATTGGTAGGGAAAGGTTTCACAGAGTGTTCCAAACTGAGCTGAGATCAGTAAATATTAGGATTTGATTAAGTGGAAATATGGAATTGGAAAACGAAGATAAGGAACAAGGAAAAGCATGTAAGCACAGAAGCAAGAAGAGTGTAAGGTGACCTAACACATGTATGTGTTATTCAGATATAACATTTGAGGATGGTGCTTTGCCATGCAAAATATTTGACTGATAAGAATCTATAACTCTATCCCTTCCTTCTCACTTCCCATTTGACTTACTTTGTCTCTCTTAGACCACCACTAAAGGAGATCCTTCCAACTAAAGATTAACTACTTTCAGTAAAAGAGGACTCATAAGAGTACTTCCCATAGAGAACCAGTCTGCTTAAAAAGGTAGTACTTCAACAAGTAATTTCTTTTTATAGACAGTACAAATATGCAAAGATCTAATTGGTAAATATTTTTTTCTACAAATAATGTCTGAGAATTTTTACATTTTTATAAAATCTTTCAAGATACATTTTTTTCTTTTTCTCTAATAGCATTGAGTCTTTGTGGAATCAAACAGTATACATTAATAAATAAAAACACTAAAAAAATTGGTCAGGTGGAAAAGAATTTACCATTAAAATTATTAATTTCACAAAACCCATTTAAACTGATGATCGGCTGAGGGTGTTGAATTCTGTTATTTAAACCTGGACGCTCAGGTGACATGGGACATTTTCTGCTGTGTTCATAATTAGCATTGCAAATATTAATTAAAATGTTTTTGAATGTGGACAGTATGTATGTATGTGTGCATTGATTATCTATCTATCTATCTATCTATCTATCTATCTATCTATCTATCCTCTATCAGAAAAAGAGAGTTTAGAATGAATGAAGTTAGTGCTACTCCCTCTCTCTGCTCTTCTGCTCCTCATTTCTTTACCTGAGGTCTTAGTAACTCATCAAATTGGATTTCAAGCATACTTTTCCTCTGGGAGGAATAATCATAGCTTACAACAAGGTTAAAAATTATTGTTTCAGTATTACTAAAGGCATAAAAATCAGTTATATTATCTAGGAGAAAATACATCATTTTGTTTCTGATGATCCAACTAAAATGATGACTAGAAAATGTCTATCCTCATGTAACAGAATAAGAGAAATAGATTCTCTTATAAGAGAAATAGATTCAGCAAAATTATTCATAAATGTTAAATTAATTTTTTCCCTGAATTAATAAAACATCAGAATAAACAGCATTTTTGTTTCTTAACCAAAACTAAAGTGGGGGCGGGTGTGGGGAAGAAGTAAACTTTCTTTAGGATGGCAAAATGGTTCCAAACTCCTGTTAGATGTTATCTTTGTAATTGCTCTTTGGAGCTGAAATATAAAGGACAACATTTTCCACCTATTTACAGAAATGCAGTCACCCTGGGTACACTATTTGGAGTCAGCTTTAAAAGAGGTAATTTCCATCAGGTTTGATTCTTACTAGAAAGTCTCCCTCTATTCTCAAATCAGATTGACTCTCCCACTAGAAAGCAAAGCTTTTAACCTCTCAGATCTCATCCCAGAGCTAAGGATCAACCACTACCAATAAAAGAGGATTCACAGGAGTACTTCCCCATAGAGATCCAGGCAGCTTCAAGAGTAGTACTTCAAACAAGTAATTTTCTTTTATAAACAGTATAAATAAAACAGAAATAGGAAGAAGTTCACAGACTTGCAGCATTTCACTTTTTTTACAGCACTCTGGATATTTTACTTTATTTTATGCAGGAGGTCAGCAAGCTTAACTATGGGAGGTCTCCAAGCTGTTCAGGTGCAATTCAGATAAGTAAAGTGTTTCCCCATTGGAGGCTTTATTTAAGACATAGCCTCAAGGTGGTACTTTGCTATCTGAGTAATTATAAATTGGTAGCTCTTTCTGGGGCTTCTACTTTAAGAAGATTAGAATACTAATGATTTCTTAATAAATATCATAAGTTAATATTGACCAAAGACTTTGTGTATTTACCTACATCAGAACGTCCCAAGTGCATTTCAATAATTTATTGAATGACTTCAATGAGCCCTTAATATGTTAATGAGTATGTAAATGTTCAAGTGGGATAGTACATAGTGTCTCTTAAATTCATTGAGGACAAATATTTTTTTATAGAGCATCTCTCAGGACTTACACTAATGTGATATAACTTTTGGAAACACTGACCTCCATTATATTATTTAAGAATTCATGCAACACAAATTCCTTCAAGTAAAAATGAAGAAAGAGACAAAGAAAAGTCCACTCACGCCATCTCTGACATATTGTTGATAGTAGAGGTCCTATTAGAATTAGGATCCAAGTTGAACATCCTTCTCATAATATTTTGCCTTTAGGAAATTATTACAGCTCCCAGTGATGCTCTCTGGATTAGAAGGTATAATTAAAATTACCAGTCATTACCAAATCCCCCCAACAGAAATGATCATTGATTTTATCTCTTCTTTTTAATTCCAGAGGCTCATGTTATATAAAAGTGTAATGCCTAATTATGCTGTTATACCAGTACACCCACATAATATTAAACATTTAAATCCAAACTGAAAAATTCAGTAAAATAAACAGTTATTTCCAAAAACATGTATTTTTACCCAAGTAATAGAAATTTCTGATAAATTAACTGAGCTACATTTGTAGTATTTCTCTGAATAATTAGAATATTTGTCATTACATAAACATCTTTTAAAATTGTATTAAATTTTAGTTTAATTAGTTCTTTTATTCAGCACAAATTACTTAAATATCTGCTACCTGATAATGTGACAGATCCTGTCCAGAGAGAGCTTTCAAAGGATTGAATCCAGTTGACCTGTTTGCTATTTTCTAGCAGTCCAACATAAAACCAATATTTTAAATGTATCCTCTAAATCAATATGTTAATATTGAATTTTATCTCAAATTAATCTAATTCTTTTTAACCTCTACTAGTTGTGTTTCCTTCTATGAGGACTTCTACTGGAAGTATTAAGTCAAAACAGAATTTTGCATTTTCACTATGCAATTCAATGAGAACCAAAAAACCTATATATTTAGACTGGAAATCAACTTGTGTCACATGAAAGAAGTAGCTAATTGGTTTGCCTAAATGAATTAACTTGCACATTGCATTAGAATATGAGACACACATCTACCAAATGCTAGGAAAGATAAAGAAGAGATTGGTGAACTTAAGAAAAAATGATGATAGATATGACCTAGATACCTAGACCTAGATATATGACCTAGAACTGAGCAAACCTCTGTTTTGAAGACTAGTTCGCATTTAAACTGACGTTAACAAACTTCCTTGAGAAAAGATTTAGATTAGTTCCTTGTGACCTAACATATGATTAAATCTTTGTCATAATTTGATAAACCTTTAATTACCTCTGCAGAAACATTAACTGAAAATATCACCACACTTGGACAGCTATTCTTTTTTAACATCAAGAAAATAGCTTATGGCATTTAAACCTTTCAGCTCATAACATCAAATTTGTATTGACATACCTATAATTTTAAGATGAATCTAGATACAGAATACAATTTTGTCATCCTTAATAAATAATTTCTTTTTGTTTGTTTAAAAATGATAGGTAGTTATATTTTACAAAAACTGATGCCAGGTGCTAAAAACAGGTGTGATGCAGTGGTTTAAATGAAACCTAATAGATAGAGGCAAAATGCCCGCTCTCAACAAGAATTTTTTAAAGTGTAAATGCCTTCATTTTATCTAAAAACATCAATCCTAAAATTAAGGTACCTTTAATATATTAAAGGTAAATAAAACAATATTCAAAATATAATAATTCATTATATTTACATATATTATGCACTATATATGTATTATTATATATCAGCATGTTATTATACTTTAGGTAATACATTATGTTTTGGATGTTCAGAATACATTCTGTTTATATGGAGATGAAACTACATGTTCAAACTCTTTCAGTAAAATTAAAATCAAAGTCAGATTGGTTTCTGCTTGATCTGGTCAACAGAAATATGCAATCTGCATAATTTCAGTGAGAATATTTTCTTGATCCCCAAGAAATAATTCACTCAGATAATTTCACCTATTACAACCTGACAACTTAGTGAATACACAAATTTTTACAGAAACATTTTTAAAGCTGCTTTAAAATTGCTTCTGATTTTTTTTTTTTCGGTACGCGGGCCTCTCACTGTTGCAGCCTCTCCCATTGTGGAGCACAGGCTCCGGACGCGCAGGCTCAGCAGCCATGGCTCACGGGCGCAGCTGCTCCACGGCATGTGGGATCTTCCCAGACGGGGGCACGAACCTGTGTCCCCTGCATTGACAGGCGGACTCTCAACCACTGCGCCACCAGGGAAGTCCTGATTTTTTAACAAATATATTATATTCTACCTCTATAATGAGGTTGTGATAAGAGCTATGATAATTTCATATCCTTTGGAACTATATACACAATGGGAGCAATGAAAGTAAGTCTCCAGCAAGAATGCTTTGAGAGAGTTAATGCTTCACTTTAAATTTGCTGAAAATACCACTTATTCCATCTTGGAAGTTCAATATGGTGACATGAATTAAACTAAGGCACAAGTTGCCTGTAAAATTGCCTTTCTTTTTTTTTTTTTAATTCATGACAGCACATATTCTCTCATGAATTCATTTTAATTTGAAACAATTTTATTTTTAAAAAATTTACAATATGTATTTAACCTTTTGCCTACTGTATGTCACATATAATAGTTGTCCTGTATAAAACTAACAGTTTTCTTAACAATATTGTGTAATGAGATTGATCTCAAATGCCCTGAAGCCAACATCTTTGGATTATTTATTCATCAAGATCTATTCAGTTTAGCTGGGAGACAAGTACATGCTAAACTGAAAGAGAAACCTCTTATAAATAAGAATCACATATATAACGACATATATATTATGAAATGGAAGCTTAAATCTATTATCTTCTATTTTCGAAGAGAAGTCATTAATATTCAAGGGATGAAATTATTTTCTCCCAAAACATATACGTAAATATTTAGGCTTATATTTAGGGATTCTTATGTAATCAAATGTTGAGATTCTGCAATTGTTGAGGAAATTATTCACATGGAGAGGTCTAAAACATAGGCTTATTTTCCAAAGCCATGTAAGTAACAATTGAAATGTTGACAAAGTCAAATAATATTGTTATCAAGGGATAACATTCTAATAGTTAAGTTGGGGTCATAGTACTGGGCACCTGCTTGCTGTCGCTCTTAATGCAAGCAAACCTGTATTGTTTCAGTTTCATGAATGGTGGAATAACTTTATAATCATTCCAGAAAATGGACTCTTTATGTAAATACTTTGCAAAATTTGTAGAGTTAGAAATGTAGCATATTACATATAAGTACTACATTAGAATGAAATAAATCTATGTACTAAGGTTTTTTACAGGCTGTGATCTTAAACTCATCTATTTAGGACACATGAGCAATAAAATCTTTGGTGAAAGGTATATTCTTTAAGATTAGTCCTGCACATAATCCCTTAAATTCAGTAGTTTAGTTAAATTTATAACCTTCAATCAAATTACTTTAGTAAAATTAATTAAATTTATCAAGCAAACACTATGTACTGAGCTCTAGGGTCCAAGGAGTACGATGTGACTTTCTAAGCTACTAAAGTGTTGTAAATTTCCCTAATGTGTTCCTAGTATCATATCAGTCTCTTAGTATGATTTTCCCCCAAGCAGGGCAGCTTCAGTTAATTTAGGTCTAAAGTAAATGCTGCTTTCATAAATGTTGAAGGATTCACCAGCAGTCATTAATGTTACTTAAATATCTACCAAAGTTCTCACTGCACTTTTGGGGTGGCAGAAAGTGAATATGTCAGCAAAGAAGTTTGGGAATTTGTGATAAAACAAAATAGAGGAAGTTTATTTACTACAAGTTATACATATAACCATAATTATAACTAAACTATTACTATATTCAATGAGATATATAATTATAGTTATAACACTATAAATAACTATACTGTATATAGGTGTGTGTGTGTGTGTGTGTGTGTGTGTGTGTGTGTGTGTGTGTTCATACCTGTGTGCTTAGATTTCCAAAAGGAAGATGAAACATGAAGAATTCTCAAATTCTTATGAGCTGTTTTATTTTTTCTTCCTGTGGACTATTGTAAAGAATTGTGTGTTGAGAAATGCTGGCTTGGGTGAATGATTTTGAGAAGTTAGAGGAGTAGACTGAAGAATCCTTCTTCTTCTTCAGAACTTCTCCAGGGTTCATGAACCCTGGAGCTAAGGTATTGTGTGTATTTCACTATGATTATCTCAGGCAACCTAAAATGGTGTTTTGCTGCTGCCATTAAGATTCCACGAAGGCAAAAAATAGCTATCACCCTGGTATAGTAGCTACTTTTATCATCTCCAAAATATTGTACATTCATTGCTCAAATGTCAGTGTCATTGAGAAAATATACCATTTATCCCTGATATATGGTTTAATACATTTTAATGATTTTTCCAAATACACATATGATTTTTCCCCCGATGGAGAATATGCCACAAAAACAACAAGAAAATCCTCAGTTTTGAAAATTATTATTCTTTTATTTCTTATGTGGCAAAATATGCATTTTGTCCCTGAGTTAATGCTTGTGATAATATTCTGTAACTAATACATATGAGATAGTTAACCAGAGATATAATTTACTTTGCTGTTTTACATAGTGGTTTCATATTTGCTTATCTTTTCTTTTGCAAACCACCAAGCAATTATCTGATTTGTTCATTCATTCAAAACAGAAGGGGAAGCTATGTAATTCTTAAATACTAAATTTGGCATATTTAATTAGATAACGAATGGTTTTGATTATCCAATGGGCTTTCTGCTTTTATCTGTTAGATGGAGCACTTGTCCCAAAACTTCTTCTTTCATAGTTTCCATAATAGGTTTTTTTTGTCTCTTTAATAATTCTATACTATATCTGTATGACTATTTATGTAACAAAATATATTTTCCTATCCCAACATATTAGAGTCAGCTAAATATTAATTTTTAGGGTAGATAATAATATTTTACCAAAAAATTTGTACTCAAAGTGCTAGATTGATAAACATAAATATTAATGTTGTTAATTTAATTTCTGTGAAAGTTTTAAAAAATAACCATAGTTATAATATATGTTTATAGATTTGGTTTTTTAAGATTACAGTTTGCCAAGATGGCAGAGTAGAAGGATGTGTGCTCACTCCCTCTTACGAGAGCACTGGAATCACAACTAACTGCTGAACAATCATTGACAGGAAGACACTGGAACTCACCAAAAAACATACCACACATCCAAAGACAAAGAAGAAGCCACAATGAGACAGTAGGAGGGGTGCAATCACAATAAAATCAAATCCCATAACTGCTGGTTGGGTGACTCACAAACTGGAGAACACTTATACCACAGAAGTCCACCAACTGGAGTGAAGGTTCTGAGCCCCATGTCAGGCTTCCCAACCTGGGGGTCTGGCAACGGGAGAAGGAATTCTTAGAGAATCAGACTTTGAAGGCTAGCGGGATTTTACTGCAGGACTTCAACAGGACTGGGGGAAACAGAGACTCCACTCTTGGAGGGCACAAACAAAGTAGTGTGCGCATCAGGATGCAGGGAAAGGAGCAGTGACTCCATAGGAGATTGAACCCAACCTACCTGCTAGAGTTGGAGGGTCTCCTGCAGAGGTGGGTGGTGGCTGTGGCTCACCATGAGGACAAGGACACTGGCAGCAGAAGTTCTGGGAAGTACCCCTTGGTGTGAGCCTTCCCAGAGACCACCATTAGCCCCACCAAAGAGCATTATAGGCTCCAGTGTTGGGTCACCTCTGGCCAAAAAATCAACAGGGAGGGAACCCAGCCCCACCCATCAGCAGACAAACAGATTAAAGTTTTACTGAGCTCTGCCAAGCAGAGCAACACTCAGCTCTACCCACCACCAGTCCTTCCCATCAGGAAACTGGCACAAGATAGCCTCATTCAACAGAGGGCAGAGAGCAGAGGAAAGAAGAACTACAATCCTGCAGCCTGTGGAACAAAAACCACATTCACAGAAAGATAGACAAGATGAAAAGGCACAAGGCTATGTACGAGATGAAGAAACAAGATAAAACCACAGAAAAACAACTAGATAAAGTGGAGATAGTCAACCTCCCAGAAAAAGAATTCAGAAAAATGATAGTGAAGATGATCCAGGACCTCAGAAAAAGATTGGAGGCAAAGATTGGGAAGATACAAGAAATGTTTAACAATGACATAGAAGAATTAAAGAGCAAACACCTAGAAGGATTAAAGAAAAAACAGAGATGAACAATACAATAACTGAAATGAAAAATACACTAGAAGGAATCAACAGCAGAATAACTGAGGCAGAGGAATGGTTAAGTGACCTGGAAGACAGGAGGGTGGAATTCACTGCCGTGGAACAGAATAAAGAGAAAAGAATGAAAAGAAATGAAGACAGCCTAAGAGACCTCTGGGACAACATTAAATGCAACAACATTTGCATCATAGTGGTCCCAGAAAGAAAAGAGAGATAGAAAGGACCTGAGAAAACATTTGAAGAGATTATAGAAGAAAAGTGCCCTAACATGGGAAGGGAAATAGCCACCCAAGTCCAGGAAGTGCAAAGAGCTCCAGGCAGGATAAACCCAAGGAGAAACATGCCTAGATACAGAGTAATCAAATTGACAAAAATTAAAGACAGAGAAAAATTATTGAAAGCAACAAGGGAAAAGCAGTAAATAACACACAAGGGAACTCCTGTAAGGTTAACAGCTGATTTCTCAGCACAAACTGTACAAGCCAGAAGGGAGTGGCATAATATATTTAAAGTGATGAAAAGGAAGAATGTACAACCAAGATTACTGTACCCAGCAAGGATCTCATTCTGATTTGATGGAGAAATCAAAAGCTTTACAGACAAGCAAAAGCTAAGAGAATTCAGCACCACCAAACCAGCTGTACAACAAATGATAAAGGAACTTCTCTAAGTGGGAAACACAGGAGAAGAAAAGGATGTAAAAAACAAACCCATAAAAATTAAGAAAATGGTAATAGGAACATACATAACGATGATTACCTTAAAAGTGAATGTACGAAATGCTCCAAGCAAAGACACAGGCTTGTTGAATGGATACAAAACAAGACCCATATATATGCTGTCTACAGGAAACCCACTTCAGACCTAGGGACACATGCAGACTGAAAGTGAAGGGATAGAAAAGGATATTCCATGCAAATGGAAATCAAAAGAAAGTTGGAGTAGGAATTCTTATATCAGAAAAAATAGACTTTAAAATAAAGATTATTACAAGAGACAAAGAAGGACACTATCTAAAAATCAAGGTATCAATACAAGAAGAAGATATAACAGCTGTAAATATTTATGGACCCAACATAGGAGCTCCTCAATACATAGGGCAAATGCTAACAGCATAAAAGGGGAAATTGACAGTAACACAATTATAGTACAGGACATTAAGACACTACTTTCACAAATGGACAGATCATCCAAAATGAAAATAAATAAGGAAACACAAGCTTTACATGATACATTAAACAAGATGGACTTAATTAATATTTATAGGACATTCCTTCCAAAACAACAAAATACACTTTCTTCTCAAGTGCTCATGGAACATTCTCCAGGATAGATCATATCTTGGGTCACAAATCAAGCCTTAGTAAATTTAAGAAAATTAAAAACATATCAAGTATCTTTTCCAACCACAATGCTATGAGACTAGATATCAATTACAGGAAAAAAAAACTGTAAAAATACAAATAAATGGAGGCTAAACAATACACTACTAAATAAGCAAGAGATCACCAAGGATATCAAGAGGAAATCAAAAAATACCTAGAAACAAATGGTAATGAAAACATGATGTCTCAAAACCTACGAGATGCAACAAAAGCAGTTCTAAGATGAAAGTTTATAGCAATATAATCCTACCTCAAGAAACAAGAAAAATCTCAAATAAACAACCTAACCCTTACCTAAATCAATTAGAGAAAGATGAACAACAACAAAAAACCTCAAATTTATCAAAAGGAAAGAAATCATAAAGATCAGATCAGAAATAAATGAAAAAGAAATGAAGAAAATGATAGCAAAGATGAATAAAACTAAAAGTTGGTTCTTGCCGAAGATAAATAAAATTGATAAACCATTAGCCAGACTCATCAAGAAAAAAAGGGAGATGATTCAAACCAACAGAATTAAAAATGAAAAAGGATAAGTAACAACTGACACTGCAGAAATACAAAGGATCTTGAGAGATTACTACAAGCAACTATATGCCAATAAAGTGGACAACCTGGAACAAATTCTAAGAAAAGCACAACCCTCCGAGACTGAATCAGGAAGAAATAGAAAATATAAACAGACCAATCACAGGCACTGAAATTGAAACTGTGATTTAAAATCATACAACAAACAAAAGCCCAGGACCAGATGGCTTCACAGGTGAATTCTATCAAACATTTAGAGAAGAGCTAACACCCATCCTTCTCAAACTTTTCCAAAAAATTGCAGAGGAAGGAATACTCCCAAACTCATTCTATGAGGCCACAATCATCCTGATACCAAAACCAGAAAAAGATTTCACGAAAAAAGAAAACTACAGGCTAATATCGGTGATGAACATAGATGCAAAAATCTTCAAAAAAAATACCAGCAAACAGAATCCAACAACACATTAAAAGGATCATACACCATGAGCAAGTGAGATTTATCCCAGGGATGCAAGGATTCTTCAATATATGCAAATAAATCAATGTGATACACCATATTAACAAATTGAAGAATAAAAACCATACGATCATCTCAATAGATGCAGAAAAAGCTTTTGAAAAATTCAACACCCATTTATGATAAAAACTCTTCAGAAAGTGGGCATAGAGGGAACTTACTTCAACATAATAAAGGCCATATATGACAAACCCACAGCAAACATCATTCTCAATGGTAAAAAACCAGAAAGCATTTCCTCTAAGATCAGGAAAAAGACAAGGATGTCCACTCTCGCCACTATTATTCAACATAGTTTTGGAAGTCCTAACCATGGCAATCAGAGAAGAAGAAGAAATAAAAGAATACAAATTGGAAAGAAGAAGTAAAGCTGTCACTGTTTGCAGATGACATGATACCATACATAGAGAATCCTAAAGATGCCACCAGAAAATTACTAAGGCTAATCAATGAATTTGGTAAAGTTGTAAGATACAAAATTAATGCACAGAAGCCTCTTGCATTCCTATACACTAATGATGAAAAATCTGAAAGAGAAATTAAAGAAACACCCCCATTTACCATTGCAGCAAAAAGAATAAAATACCTAGGAATAAACCTACCTAGGGAGACAAAAAACCTGTATGCAGAAAACTATAAGACACCGATGAAAGAAATTAAAGACAATACCAACACATGGAGAGATATACCATGTTCTTGGATTGGAAGAATCAACATTGTGAAAATGACTATACTACCTAAAGCAATCTACAGATTCAATGTAATACTTATCAAATTACCAGTGGCATTTTTTATGGAACTCGAACAAAAAATCTTAAAATTTGTATAGAGACACAAAAGACCCCAAATAGCCAAAGCACTCTTGAGGGAAAAAAAAGGAGCTGGGGGAATCAGACTCCCTGACTTCAGACTATACTACAAAGCTACAGTAATCAAGACAAAATGCTACTGGCACAAAAACAGAAACATAGATTAATTGAGCAAGAGAGAAAGCCCAGAGATAAACCCACACACCTATGCCCAACTAATCTATGACAAAGGAGGCAAGGATATACAATGGATAAAAGACAGTCTCTTCAATAAGTGGTGCTGGAAAAACTGGACAGCTACATGTAAAAGAGTGAAAATAGAACACTCCTTAACACCATACACAAAAATAAACCCAGTGGATTTGAGACCTAAATATAAGACCGGACACTCTAAAACTCTTAGGGGAAAACATAGGAAGAACACCCTTTGACATAAATCACAGCAAGATCTTTTTTGATCCACCTTCTAGAGTAATGGAAATATAAACAAAAATAAACAAATGGGACCTAAGGAAACTTAAGAGCTTCTGCACAGCAAAAGAAATCATAAAAAAGATGAAAAGACAGCCTTCAGAATGGGAGAAAATATTGGCAAATGAATCAACAGACAAAGGATTAATCTCCAAAGTATATAAACAGCTCTTGCAGCTCAATATTAAAGAAACCCAGTCCAAAAATTGGCAGAAGACCTAAATAGACATTTCTCCAAAGAAGACATACAGATGTCTAAGAAACACATGAAAAGCTGCTCAACAACACTAATTATTAGAGAAATGAAAATCAAAACTACAATGAGGTATCACCTCACACCAGTTAGAATGGGCATCATCAGAAAACAGACAAATGGATCAAGAAGATATGGTCCATATATTCAATGGAATACTACTCAGCCATAAAATAGAACGAAATTGGATCATTTGTAGAGACGTGGATGGATCTAGAGACTGTCATACAGACTGAAGTAAGTTAGAAAGAGAAAAACACATATTGTATACTAATGTATATATGTGGAACCTAGAAAAATGGTACAGATTAACTTGTTTGCAGGGCAGAGATAGAGACACAGATGTAGACAAAAAGTGTATGGACAGCAAGAGGGGAAAGCGGCAGGAGTGGTGGTGGTGGTGTGATGAATTGGGAGATTGGGATTGACTTATATACACTAATATGTTTTAAATGGATAACTAATAAAACATGTATAAAAATAAGGTAAAATTCAAAAATTCAAAATAAAATTACAGTTTGCTCTATTTTTTATATATGTATGACACATATAGACATATTAATATATGTCTATATACATGTATGTGTGTACATATAATCTTCAAGATGTGTTTTCTTTTCATGATAGGCTTATTAATAAAAATTCTAAATTCAGATTATGATAGTTATAGTAGTTTTGAAATTAAGGATGAAGTGCAAACTTTGCAATAACTGGCCACAGTTCTGTAATATTATACTAATTTATTATAAGATTAGATAGTCCTCCTTTTGCTTACTTTGTGGACCCACTAAAATACTACTGGAATAGTAGAGGTGGAATCATAAAGGGCTTTCAGTTTAAGTCCTTCCTTTCTGAATACTCCTCCACTTCCCATCCCCCACCCTTTCCGATTTCTGTCAAGGTTTTTCATAGTTTTGGAACCAAAAGTATCCATAGCTACCCAGCAAAACTTGAGAGTTTTTTCTTTGGTTAGTCTTGCAGCATTTCATCTTTTTGTTGTTGTACATTGCCATTTTTCCAATATAAGCACCTTCTTCACAGTTTAAATTTATCATTAAGACTTATGAATTTTCTTCATAATTCCTTATAAAACAAACAAGCTATTTTTTTTCAGTGAAACCAATATTACTGGAGAAAAAAAAGAAAGGTGAATCAAGGAAATCTGCATGAAGATGGCAACTTGAATTAAGAATGAGTAAGCAAGTCTTATGAGCTACAGGATACCACATGACCCCCAAATCACTCTGCATTCTTAACAGGGCAGTCCAAACCAATTTTTTTTTCCTTCTGAGAAGCTACTTTCTGAAAATCTCCAATTATGGCCAGACCATTTCCTCAGTATATTGATGAAAATGGAGGATATAATTTATCTTGTTATGTAATTTTGAACTGAGATTACAGTACATTTAGTAGTCATGGATGAGTGACCAACTATATTAACTGTAGATTCTTATTTTACATCTGAGGATAAATTTACTAATATTCTTTCTTACTAATAATTCTTTCTATCTTCCTTTTCTCCTTTCCACCTTATCTAGTTAACCATCAAACTCTATTGATATGGTCCCTGTAACAAACTAATTTTTTAAATCACTATTCATATATTATCCACCTCCATAAAACTATACATAATATTTATACATGAACATAAACTTTACAGAGTGTGCTCTGATTGTTCCATTTGATGCTAACTTTTAATATAGCTAGAAAGATAATCTCAGTACAAAAGTTAGTTCAGATGATTTGACCAGATAACATATTGACAGACCAGACTCCAACCACCGGCCTTCAGATTCCAATTAAAGTGTTTTTGTTTTTAATTCTCCAATTTTCTTACCATCATCACGTAATATATTTGCCTCTGACAGATTAGTCTTTGAGTTAAATTTCAAATTTTACTTGATTATGCCATAGGCATGATCCAATCCTTCAGCAGGAGCTCATTGACTTTAGTTTAACATAAAGATTCCCCAGACATTAGGTTTTTCATAATTTGGCCCCAACTTACTTTCATATCTATCCCTTCACTACTATGTTACACAAACCAAATAATATCTTTATAATTAGGACTTCAATAATTTCAAAAATTATTTGAGATTTCCATGAAAGGACTGTTAAAAATAAATCTCCCAAACCTTTTGAAATGATGTATTCCAACAAGATTTAAATAGTTTGATTTTAAAGTATATCTAAATCTTTCTCCACGATGGACATATTTTTATTCTTCGTTTCCAAATAGTAAATTTAAAACCCATGCATATATTTTATTTTATATTATATTTTGTGTTATTTTATTTTATTTATTAAATTCTGCCCACTGGTCAAGAGTTTTCCTTTGCAGTGGAAAACTGCAAAGATTTTTGCCTTCCATTCATTTATACCTTCCATTCATCCTTTATGAGAAAGCCAACACCCTACATCTTTTATGATGTCTCTTCTCTATACAGTCTGTATAATACACTTTACCCCTCCATATATCCAATAATTTCATTAATAATTGAAGGATTTAGACCATATTTCACAAAAAGTATCACATGTTATATACTCAGCAAAATATCTTGAATAATAATTACTTTTGTGAATCCAAGTTTATGAATCAAGATATTTTGAGCTATGGTACTTTCAATGATTATTATTGTCTAAGAAAGACATGGTCCATGATTCCATTCATTAAGGAGGCTACATCTAAACCTTCTCAGATGCCCTCTGTGAAGAGTCTTCCAGGCTTGTGATTGAGTTTTCTTTAGCTCTTCCAGAGTAGTGATGATTGAATGTATTGTTTGCTCCCATCCTTCACCACATCAAGATTCTTGTCTCTTGAAAGTCTATTGAGAATTTAATCTGGGATTTTAGAGCAAACTCTAGGTAAAAGCTAAGTTATTTTCTAAGTTCTTAGAGATGTGAGCAACTAATAATACTTTTCAACATATATATTCCTCACAAATCTATTACCTTAAGAAATAAGGATATTATGATGGAATTTCTTGATTATTTTACTAGGGGTTATTATGTCAATAGTTTTTTACATGCAAGTTATTATTCTCATGCCCTTTGACCTTTCCTGGCTAGATTCATCTGCTAAGATGATTGCTGCTTCAACTATATCACTTAAAGTCATTTTATTTTTGTTGAAAATTTAATATTTCATAATGTTTAAAACTCCATATATTTAGCTAAGTAGAGGATTAGGTAATGGTGTGTGTTTGTTAATACATTATATGGTTTATAATTTTGCATTAAAACTCAATTTTTACAGTATACAAATTATACAAATTATACAAAGAGGGATAAGTGTAACAGGACTAAGTACAATTAAATAAATACAGTATTATAAGATATTTTAAACACATAATTCCCATAGCATTTTTTTTACCTTGACTATCTTGATCACTTTATACAAAACAAAGAAAACTAAGATAATTGTAGATCATTAAGTATATCAACTGAGTAAAAGCTACCAAATTAAAATATATCAAGAAATAAGTTTATTATTAAAAATTAGGTACTTGACACATCATAAATCTCTCTGTGAGGTAAAAATATAAATCAAATAATTTTATAACATAAATAAATATACCAGTGAAATATTTTGTGTTATTTTTTGTAATGTATTCAAATATCACAGATTATTATCACTCAACCTCATCCTAAAATAAACTGAAAACAGATAATATACCTCATCACTTTAGTATATATTCAACAAATATTTGAAACCCCTATTTGTGCAAAATATTATGTACTGCACAGGAAGTATAATGAATAATGGGCAGTTTCTAGCTTAAGTAAGTTTAGCATTTTTTTGAGTAAGTCAATGTAAATCTCTGGTGTACAAGCATGAAGTTAATTTGACTACTCTGTCAGTGCCATTCTTCTTGAAAAGAGCATTTGATCAATATTCAAACATTTTGCAATTTTAAATAATTTTGTCAAAATTATCAATGGGTATATACTGAGAAGATAAAATAAAATATATGATGCTTTCAGTCTTAAAATATTTACTGTGGATACTAAGTGGGTAAGTACATTTTGATCAAACCATTTGATTTTGAAATTGTATTTATTAAAATTTTCTTTCCTTGAATAAAGCAAACATCCAGATGTTAACCATAAAATCATAAGCACTTAAATATAATTACTGTGGAGATGAAAAATAATATTTAGGGCAAATTGAAACTATTAATTAATTTATAAATTATATGAATCAGAAGAGACTTAATAGAAACTCATATTATCTTGTACTGCACAATATATTTTGAGCTAAAGAATAAGCATAATATGAGCTTACTAACTACTAGAGCAAAATGTAAAAAATAAAATTATATGTGTTGACAATACATGATACTAACCAGTTACTACCAGCTTCCTAGGAGGACAATGCTTTTTCTAATACTTAATTCTGAGGGAAAAAATCTTCCTAACTGACACATACACACATATATGTATATATAAACACACACATTGAATAACTATACTAAAACAGACATAGTTTTAAGTTTTATGGATATTTTAATGGTTCTGTAACAGAAAGAGGATGACTTTTATAAAAGAAAGTTTATTTAAAATGTTTAGATTTGAGGAAGATGCAAAAAACCCAGATGATAATATAATTCTCTAGTGACCCACCTAGATCCTGCAATAAAAATTAGATAATTGCAGGAATGGGTGAATTATGTATCCTTTAGTTAATCCTTTATGAGTATTACTTATCAGACTTATCAGACCTGAGTTTATGTTATGATTTATGCAGTTCCAGGTTATATTCCCTTGAAAGAGCCTAGAGTAGGACACGTATATTATGTGAATAATTTGGGGGCATCTCTCTCTCTCTCTCTCTCTCTCTCTCTCTCTCTCTCTCTATCTATCTATATATATATATATATGTTTGATTATAAATTTCAGCAGGATCTGTGGAGATATATTATCTCTGGGCTATTTTCTGCTGAATAATATTTAATCCATGAGACTTCAAACAATTTATATCTAGGGAAAAGAATAACATACAATTTAATGCCAGGCAATTTAGTTATCAGCACAAGTTTGACAGGAGATCAAGTGATTTTTATCAACCAAAAAAGTTCATCATCTCTAGAGAGCAGCTCTCTCACTTTCTGTTATGTCTTTGTTTTTCAATAGGATGTGATAAAAGAAAGAGGAAAAGAAAACTTTTATTCTCTTCTAAAAAATGCTATTTAGGATTCCTTTAATAAGCCCAAGCTATTTTATTTAAAAGATTATTATGAAATTAAATATATACTTACCACAATCTTACTACGTGGTACATCTTACCATGATCCAGCAATTGTACTTCTAGGTACTTACCCCAAGGAATTGAAAGCTTATGTTCACACAGTAGCTGCATATGGGTCTTTTTAGCAGTTTTATTCATAATTGCCCAAACTTGGAATCAGTCAAGATGTTCTTTAGTAGGTAAACTGTGGTACATCCAAACAATGGGATATTATTCAGTGCTAAAAAGACATGCGTTATCAAGCCATGAAAAGTTATGGAGGAAACGTAAATGTAATGAAGCGAAGCAGAATGTGATACCCTAAAATATGTCTCTTTGGCATAAAAACTATTTTAGGCTGATTGTTTTTAAGAAACTGCAGACAGGAAAAACACTGACAACTGAGTAGAAGTTGTGCTTTTGTAAGAGACATTTTCATTTATATGGAAACCTCTATTTTTCAGGATGTCTCCCTTTCTGTACCAAGAAGAGGAGGATGACCAATTCTCTAGAAACTTTCCAAAGAAGAAGGTAAGGAATTAAACCTATATAACAACCATAACTTTGTTTCCTGCACTTTTCCTGACAACCTGGCTCTCCCCCTCCCATTGTCTTATTTGTCTTTGAGATGGTATTTAAAGTTATGGGTTGGGCCATTTCAGGAAGTTACTCAGTTTTCCTGGGAATCTCCCATATGTACAGGAGGTTATACATGTTATTAAACTTCTGTTTGCTTTTCTCCTGTTAATCTGTCTATTATTATATGGAGTGTCTTAGCTAAGAACCTAGAAGGGTAGAGGGGAAATTATTTTTCCTCACCTTCACTATATTAATAAGTGAAAGAAGCCAGTTTGAAAAGGCTACATAGTGTATGATTCCCACTATATAACATTCTGGGAAAGGCAAAACTATGGAAACAGTATGAGGTTTAGTGGTTACCACAGGTTAGGAAGGAGGAAGGAATGAATAAGTGGAGCACAGAGGATTTTTAGCGTGGTCATTATACATTTGTCCAAACCTAGAGAATAACACCGAGTGAACTGTAATGTAAATTATGGGCTTTGGGTGATAATGATGTGTCGGTAGAGGTTCATCAATTGTAACAAATGTATTGCTCTGGAGGAGGATGTCGATAATGGGGGAGGTTATGCATGCCTGGGGGCAGGGGGTATATGAGAAATCTCTGTACCATCTGTTCAATTTTTCTGTGACCATAAAGCTGCTTTAAAAAAGTTAAAAATCTAGTAAATTTTTTAAAGTTTCATATCAAATACACACGAATGCTTTAAATTTTTTTCAAACCAGTAGAATTATACTGATGATTTAATGTTCCCATTGTTATATTTATTGTAAATAAATGTGGTAGATAAAAGGGGATTTTTAAAAAATTTTAAATCAAGATGTGATTTTTAATTGAGTCTGTATATTTACTTCACTCCTTACCATAGATTAGGACATAACAGATATTCAGTATCACATTTATAAATTTTGAATAAAGTACTTCATTAACAAGGATGTCCTACATTTTCACATGTACTTTAATTATAAATATGGTATACATGTATGATAAATCACTGTTTTAAGACTGGCACAAAAAGACTGGTTATTATTGGCAATTCAGAGACTTTGTCAGTAGGGAATAATGGTTCTTTGATTATATGTTAAGCATAAATAATTGCAGTGACTAAATAAATGGTCTGAAAAAATCACATTCATAAATGAGTAAATAACTTCTTAAAATAATCTTAATAAAATAATTAGGATGAATATTATATACATTCCATTTGGAAAGAATAGTAAAGATAAATAGAGCAATATGGGTTTATGATTACCTAAGCTTTACATGTAAGTTATATTTAAACTTCTTATTTCAGCTTTTTATAGCATTCCTGCTCTTTTCTCTTTCCTGGTTTAGGTTGTATATCTATGTTTGAGAATATGTTTTTTCAAGTGAGGTAGTTTATTGTCTTAAAAGAGGTCTTGGCAGAGAGTGTGGAAACGAGCAAGTCTTCAACTCACTTACTCTGTTGACTATTGTAATTAATTCAAGGGCTCTTGACCTTGGCTTCACTAGCTGTAAAACAAGAGACTTGTATTATATAATTTCTGAAGTAATTTCTACCTGCACAATTCTGTGACTTATACGGATTTTTATTTGATTCTTCAAGTAGTAAGGGGGTCACTGAGAATCCCTTAAGGAAAGGACTTTTTTCTCTTTCTTAAATATAAACTACTTTTGTTGTTGTTTTTATCCTAGTTCTCTCAAGCACTCAAATGTTACTTGATACAATTTGATTACATTTTGAAAACCTGTTTGTCTTTCTCTCTCTTTTTTTTTCTATTTTAAGTTCTATGTGTCTAAGAAACTTAACAACATGCATTTGTTACCACCTAAATGTAACACCAGAGAAATATCTACCATATTTTGAATACCATATGTCTTCCAGGTACTGTGTATGGCCCATGAAAACCTTAGGTAAAAATGTTACAGCCACCCTGAAAGAGTGCTTTTTATTTACACTTTAAAAATTAAGAAAACGAGATTGAAAAGAGGTTAACATTTTACCCAGAGCCAAGTTGCAGGAACCTACTTAAACTTATGTCTGCCTAATTTAAAATTTCATTCTACTGCACCACATTGAATTTGAGTCACTATTAAAAACTGAATGCAGAAATAGTCCCAAAGCATTGGTCAAATAAAGGATTTTTAGGCAAATCATCTACTTTTTATTGAATATAGTCAGTTTCTTTTAATTTTTGGAACTGCAGGCTAATTGTAAATATCTTCTTTGAGGCCAAACAGGGTTATAAGCTCCTTGAGGGCAGGAACCAGGGTGATTGGGGTGATTTCCTTCATTCTCAGCACTGAGCCTACTAACTTTTACACAGAACCTCTCTCTAAATACTAGTATAATTATATTGAATTAAAGAATAGGCTAACTCCTTTTGGTTCTTAGACATATGTATTCTAAAAGCAAATTTTTAACAGCAAATTCCTGACTAATGAAGATAATTGTTACAACAAATTTTCAGTAAAAGAACTTTGGTTTGAGTTTATGGGATATAGCACTTAGCATTACTTGTCTACTTAATGAGCAAAGCTTTGGACACACATAACATCATGGACAAAGTGATATTAAAGTTATGTTCTGTATCTAAAATTATGTGCTTTTAAACAAATTTTGAAACACTCAATGACAATCTTTCAGTAAATGCACGTAAATATCTAACATTTTGTTGAATTTGTTGTGACAAATTGGTATCAACTAACCGAAAAAGATAATTTCTATTGTCTCTGGAAATTCTTACATTGAATGACTCAAGGACTTTGATTTTTAATTTATGAAGCTCATTATGGACCATGTGTCAAGAAGGAAGTCATATTTATTTACCATTTAGTTCTGGGAGTAGTGTGAAAATTATGTGTCAATAAGTGTAATTTTTAAAAAAGATTTATTTTAGTTCTGGGAGTAGTGTGAAAATTATGTGTCAATAAGTGTAATTTTTAGTTCTGGGAGTAGTGTGAAAATTATGTGTCAATAAGTGTAATTTTTAAAAAAGATTTATTTTAGCAAAGGGAAACAAATTCAAACAGGTGGTAAAGTAAAACATTTCCACCTGAATAATAATATTAAAAAAATTCACAAAATTCATAAAACTGATATCAAATCAAGAAAACAGTCAATTCAACAAGTTAAAATACTGTGTGAGAACATTGTTAAATTAAAATAGTATAAATAGTATATCAACTTCACATATCATTTTTCTTACATTATTTTAAATTAATGATTGCTCTCTTAAGTAGCAACTTATCCATTTGTGACTAAAAATAAACAAATAAAAGGTTCTTGAAAGAAAAATAAATTCTTGAAAAGAAAATCAAGTAGAAATTGGTAATGTTTTGTTTTGCAAATACAAAGGAAATTTATTTGGTGAAATAAGGAGGAAAAATACCTCTGTTGTTTGTCCTTTTATTTTCTCATTTGCTTAACAAACATTTGAGCAGTTGCTATTTGGCAAGTCCCTTACTACTCCCTGAAGAAAAATGGTGTTACAGAGCTTTAGAGACAAACACCCAGAGGACGGGAACCATCAATTTTCCACACAATGTAAAAGATTGTTATGGCAGTGGAGGCTTGGAGAAAGCTTTACTTTCCTCACTGAGATTGAAAAGAAGGTCATTAACAGGGAAGTGATTTTAATGATTTATCCTGAACTTTAAGTTGTGTAAGATGGGAAGAAATGAGACTGGTGCCTATAGAAGGGTGGTTAGATCCATGGTTTTAGTTTCTAGTGTGTAGTAATTAGGGTATTGGAGGGAGAAACTGGAACACTAGGATGAGGTAGTCAGGGAGCAAAGTGAATGGAACCGAGATTATGGGAGGAGAATATTGAAGTTATTGCAGAAAAAAGGTGTGGGCTATGATTAAGATAGTGGGTGGTTGAAGTGAGGATAGAGAAAAACACTCTCACTGATGGGGAAAAGGGAAAGGAACTAAGAAGTCAGGGTTTGGAACATCTGCTTCATAGATTTTGAAATCATCAATATTTCTATAATTCTCTTTATTACACTTAAACTCCAAGTGCTAAAAATCCAACCCTGCTTCCTAATTTGGGTCATATCTACTATTCATACATTATATAAATTTTTGAAATATAATGCTACATGCATATCTCCTTTTAGGTAACTTCAAAATGATTTCTTATACTAACTATTGTCCATATGTTTTGCTATATTATTCAAGATTTGTAAATATCAGATTAGATCTATGTCCTGAATCACCTAAAATTGACTCTAGAATAACAACCGTTTCCATTTTTAAAATTTATACTAACATAATTAATATCCTAGCACTATAATGCAATAATGTCCAGTAGAAGTATAATGTGAACCACATACTTAACTTAAATTTTTCCATTAGCCATATTTAAAGATGTAAAATAAAATAGGTAATATTGATCTAATAATAATTTAACTCAATAGAGCCAAAATATTATCCTTTCTGTATGTAATCAATATAAAAATCATTATTAACAGTTTACATTCTCTTTCTTCTTTGATTATTTGTGTACTTCTAGCATATCATATATTTTTTAAACATCTAGAACGTCAGAATTTGGACCAACCCTTTTTCAAGGGCTTAATCACCAAACGTAATAATTGGTTATATTAGTGAACAGAAACATGTCTAAATATCATGTTTGATATTATATTAGGTATAAATGTAAATAATGAGTCATTACATAGGTTTTATTTGTTTCATTTATATGTTCTAACTAATGTTGGGACATTTTCTTTTTCTATGAAAAGGAAATAAAGAAAGATAGGGAGTTTGAGATTGACATGTACACACTGCTATATTTTAAATGGATAACCAACAAGGACCTACTGTATAGCATAGGGAACTCTGCTCAATATTATGTAACAACCTAAATGGGAAAAGAATTTCAAAAAAAATAGATGCATGTATATGTATAACTGAAAAAAATGTATTACAATCCTAGAGGAAAAAAATCATTGAATTGTACATTTTAAAATGGGGGAATTTTATGATGTGTGAATTATATGTCAATAAAGCTGTTATTTTAAAAAGAAAAAGAAAGAAAGAAAGAAAGAAAGGAAGAAAGGAAGGAAGAAGGAAAGAATAAAGGAATAAAGAAAGGAAGAAGGAAAGAAGAAAGAAGAAAGAAGGAAAGAAGGAAAAAAGACACATATGCAAACTGCATCCAGGTGAATTAAACAAATAGGTTCATTTATACCTTGATTGCCTCCATTTTTACCAGATCTTAATTACATCAATAGTTTATCCTACTAGAGCTAGTTTTATTTACTCTATCCTTTTGGACTTCTATTGATAGAATAAAAATGGCTTTTTTTCTCTGCATCTTTTCATTCATAACATCGGTTTTCTTGATTCTGTCAGTCAATTTAAAATAGAAAATTCTATGAAGATTGTAATTCAGTAGAAAATAAGTCAACTAGGTGTGTTCCAGTTTTGTAATTGAATAAAGATTTTTCTATTTAAAAGCCACCCTTTGATTTCAAATCATTAAATGTTAATTCAGTGTGATTATTTTTAGGGCACATTGGCTCTATACATTTTAATTTGGTTGTGAATTGAATAAATGCTCATTCAGATTTTTCCTCAGTGTTTTAATATGAGAAGCATATAATTGGTGAAAGCTACCTTCAAATCAGTCACACTGCTATTTAAATCACATATAATAATGTATTTCTCCAGTATACTTATTTCCAGTGTCCTAGATCCCTTTTTGAGACAAGTTATTCATGAAAAAGCCTCTCTAAGGTTAACTGTTGTTTCTGTTGTTTGAATATTTTCCAAATCTTTTCTTACTAAGTCCATCAAATTGTTCTACTCCTTTGTAAACTCCATTGTTTAGAATTTAGGTATCTATATAGACACATCCTAGATTTTTCAGTTTAGATGGTATTATTTACTAACGCCTTTTTGTATCACTTCAACATTTTCTTGGGTAATCTAAATATGTCTTGCTAGTAACCTAAACGTCCCTTGAATCCTAGCATTTTCCTCATGCCTGGCTACTGTGTAATGGTTCCACAGCTACTCACATTATAGCTTTTCTCCCTGTTATCCACCAAGTCTTCCAGGGAAGGTGAATTGACCTCTGCAAGGTATGGGGGTGGAGAGGGATGAGTTTCCAATTTTTTTCAACATTTCTGAATGCTCTACATGGGAGAAAGAAAATGGATGAACTTAGAAATAAAAGTAAGAAAACTAATTATTCACATATGGTCCTTCATCCTACTTCTTTGTGTAAATATTTTAGCTTCTTTTAATAGCACTTTTCAGACTTTGTACAAAGCGTTAAGATCTTGAATATCATAGGCTCTCAGTAAATACTTCACATAAATTGGTGTTAAATGACCATGAGCCTCAGAATCCCTAGCCCTTCTGATGATATTGTTCAGTGCAGTTAACAAGGCAAAGTTTATATCTAGGACTTGCATTGGGAAATTATCAAGTAGATTGTTTGCCTTTGGCTCCTTCTTGTATTTGGTTCATGTGGTCTCTCTCCTAAATCCTGGCACAGTCTTTCTCCTGACATTGGGTTTCCTGGTACAACCTTGAAATTCAACACTTGTTCCTTTCAAACAAAATTAAAATAAATGTGTACAAACCTCACAATTCCTTGTTCCTAACTATTAGAAAAAAATATATCTATGTGATTTAATTTACACCGAAGGTGGAGAGACTGAAAGTTGAATTAATGTTTAAAATTTGTTTTTAATTTGATATTAGTTACTTAAATTTCTGAGAGTACAATTTTAGTAAAAGTTTTTATTGTTATTGGCTTTATATCTGATACATTCAAAACTCCCAAATTGTACCAGATACCCTTATTCTTAATATCTGATATAGTTATAGCTTCTGTTTACCTTTGAAAATCCAGGGAAATAAGAAAGCCCTGAAATTTGATTACATTAAATAAAATAAAGAAACACATTATTTCTTCAAATATAGCATATATAGAAGCTAAATTTATAAACACACCAGATTTAAAACTTTGTTTTGTTTTTAAATATCAATTCAACTCAATTAAAACAGAAACTGTTTTATAAACATACAAAGACATGTCACGGGATTTAATAGACCTATAAGCACACTAATGACCACAAGCAGTATCTTTTCATTCATATAATAAATTTATTATCGTAAACCGTGGGTAAAAACATAGCCATGTAAGGCTCAAAATTAACTTGCATGTTAGTTGGAATTTTATTATTCTAAATTTGAATGTTGTTGGAATAGCACTTGTACACTCTAGTTAGGCATAGTTTTCTGGACTCCTATCATTCATAGCAAAGATATCACACATTTAATCCACTTGGACTTTGAAGATTTAGAGTAGGTACTACCTGCCTTAAAAAGTTAGGGAGGATTTTCTTTCTCAGTAAAATGGAACAGGTTTAGGAAGTCAATCCTTCTGTCTTCGGCATCAACTCCAGCTACACTAAAGCTGTTTAATAATTAAACATTTATGTTTAAAAAATTTAATCGCAAAATATAGTATGAAATGGAGTTCATGTGGATGGCATCATAATGCTGTGTAGGTCTTGATACTCCTCCTGAAACAGTTACAATGAGATGACCTCACTCAATCACCCATAGTCTGAGATTGATTTGCCAACTCCAGCCACCTAGTAACATATTGTCAATTATAAACAAAACTGGACACTAGTTTTTGCAATAGGAAAGAGGGTCCAGTGTGAATTGAACTCAAAGCTGTGGAAAAAAAGCCTGGAAACCTTTTAAGACTGGCCTGTGCTAAGGGAGAGGCACTGAAAGTTGTTAAGAGGTATTAGTCCATGTGACTACCTACCAGTTTTTGTTAACTGGCTTTTAGTCAGAGGAGAAACAAACTTCTATCTTTATGGAAGGAGGTAACTGAAACAAGGATCCCCATTGTATCTTTATGACAGCAGGTAATTGAAGCAAGGTCCCCAGATCCTCCCCCTGGGACTGGGAGAGAGATTCTGAGAGTCCTCTCCCTGAATGTTTGCATTTCAAAGAGACAGTTCTCCAGGTCCTTGAGGAAACAGTTTTGGGTGATAGATTTACATCTGAAAAGACAGAGAAAGATTTAAAATTGCAAGATTTAGATTTCTAAAGTATCTGCTCCAAGAGGGGGTTCAGAGGTTGATCTGGCTATCACCAAGTTTTAGCTGGAACAAACAGCAAATTTTCCTGGCAGCATTGAGCCTTCTCAGGCAGGAATTGGAGCGGGGTTGGGGGACCTGGGGTCATCCTTGAGTCAAGGCTTTAAGCTGCTTTAAACTTTGGTTAGGTCACTCTACAGAGCTTTGAACACAGTCACTACCTGCTGGAATTTCTGTAGTTCTCAAGATTATAAGTATTTGTTAGATTTTTTTTCCTTATCATAACATTTTATTTGAATGTTATATCTCAATTTTAGTTATGCATTATAACTACAAAACATAAGTGAGAGTGGTAATGGGTTAAATATAAGGTAATATATTTGTTAATACATACACCAGATATCAATATTTTTTCCATTTTTTTTTCTGGTTTATTTGTTTGATTAAATAGTGTTTTGGTCAAATTAATCATTTTTAACTAAAATTGAAGATCAGTTTATGTATTTTTATCCTGCCAATATGTGTCTGTGTGTCCTTAAGGAAATAGTTTCATTGTAGTGTAGGGAACAATGGCTGAATGGGAATAATGCAAGATTCTAACCAAAGCTCATAGTTAAGTCATTGTGTAAACTGAGGAAATATGTTAGTATTTATGCCTCTGCTTTTTGATCCAACAGATGAGGGATATTAGATTAAATGATTTCTAAAATACACTTTTAGCCTCAAAACTCTGAATTTATGAGTCTAATTTAATGACTTTATCAATTCTGTCTATATGCCACACTAAAAGCTGTGTGGCAGGCCAGAAGAGGCACCGTTTTCCCAAACTTTAAGAAGTAAGTAAAGCATGATGGCTTCATGGACGTGTCTTCTGTGGGAATTTCTCACTTCAGAATAATTGAGGTCAGTCACAAGGAAAACCTAAATTCCTTCAATTATTTGGAACATTCCCTTCTGCACAACCCATACATTATGTAATTTATTTTCAAGTCAGGTATTAACAACTAGAATACCTTATTCATTCATTCATGCAGTCACTCAGTTCTTTATTTAGTCACTTTTATTCCATAGCTTTTAAAAAATTCGTGATTTGTTCCACAATATTTTATTAAATAAAGGTATGGAACTTTTCAACACTAATGATAGTCCATATTTTTCACAACTGTATATATTTAGGAACACAGAAAAATATTTAATATTAGGGACATAAAATATGGACAATTGCTAAATTAAATTCACTTTGGGCTAGTCATTTTTTCAGTTATCCAAATAAGAAAGTTATTTTACTGCTTTCATTTTCAGTATTTCCCTCATCTAGCAGGTTTAAACATAAGTATATACTAGCTATTTTTCAATAGCATGTATTTTTTTCAGATTAAAAAAGCCATACATATAATTGCAGAGCATTAGGAAAATATGATAAACACAAAATAAGGATATATCCAATGAAAATATTAATAAAAAGATACAGCATAACATTAATCATTAAAATCTTTATATTCTGTCCATTTTCAATGTAATGTTTTCAGCTAAGGAACAATCTGCAGAACACACTATTATATATTATCAGCCCATGAAAACTAGAGTCATTTTAGTGAGCCATATCCAAAGAACAACAGGCCCTCTAAGGCACATATCTGATGTGTTAATCCATTCTATATATGTATGCTCAGATTTGAACACAGCTCAAATGTAAAATGTAAAAAGTAAAAATGTTTTTTACTCACATGAATTTCTCACTGTCTATTTTCCAACATTTAAGCATCCACGATTAAGCCCATTGAGCTGTAATTCTCTCTCTTGGATCTTTCACTCTTCTTGGCCCTGTCTATATGGGTTGCATATTACTTGTCAATTACCCTTCAGCTTTACTTGAATCACGACTTCTTCCTTCCTTATAAACCAAGTCTTCTTATATGTGATTCTCAGACCTGGACCATGGTCAAGAGGTTTAATAAATGCTGCATTTTTCTAAGGGTCTCATGATGAATCCCTAAGTCTTCTATAGAGAAGAATGAGGTCATGAGACAAAAACAACAAAGAACTTTTTACTCCCTAGGATAAGATGTAATTTCACCAGAAACTGAAGCTCAAGGAGCTTTAGATAATTGCGTAAAGTGGAAAATACCGGTTCTACTGGCATATCTTCTTAACAAAAGTTTGGATAGGGTGATGGGTTTGTGATGCCATAAATTTCATTTAGACAGATTTAAAATAATCAAAACAGTACCTGTATCCAATTTTGTAAATACATTTAAATATGCTTTCTTTCCTTCTTTTTTTCTTTTTTATCTTGAAGATCTGGGTGGGCCTTTGGGAGGGAAAAATCATGATAAGATACATGTGAGGAGATAAAATGCCAAAGAAATACTTAAACACAATAAGGCACTCAAAATAATAAAGAAGGACATGGTCTAGACTGAATATTTCATTTAGAATTATTAGTGGTTCACAGTGATTCAAAACTAAAGACAATATAAACAGCACTAATTTAACTTTTAGTTTGTTATAGTTTTGCTGAGAGGAGTCTGTGTTCCCTTACAATATTTGATGCATATATTGTATTATAATCTTGGTCATGTTGTATTAACATAACTGTGTTTCCAATAGCTTTGTTAGGTTGAGAGTATGAAAATTAATAACCTTGTTAAAATAGAGTCAGGAGGCCAGAAGAGGGGAGCTCTCACACAAGTACCACTTGACCTCAGTACAGAACCCAATAAGAAGAGACACACCTTGCATGTTTAGTAGGAAGTGACACTACTACCACTAGTAGAAGGAAGATTTTCTTCTTGCCTGGCAACAGCTCAGCCAATCAGAGACTGTCACAACTCAGCCAATGAAAAGCCACTATGCTTTGAACTCCCAGTTTCCTTCAATGGGCTTTTTGTTATAAACAGCCCCACCCAGCTTCCTCTCTTCTATAAAAGAGTCTCCTTTGCTTTAATGGAATTGCACGTGGTTTGCCACGTGCATAGTTGCATGTCCCAAATTGCAATTCCTTTCTGCACCTTAATAAACCCATTTTGCTAGTAAAGTCACTGGCTGTTTTATTTTTTAAGGTTAACAAGAGCTTGATTGTAGACTTCATTTACTTAAAAATAATATATACACCATGGTTATCATGAAATAGGGCCACGTTCTATTCTGGTTGCAGCCACTGTGGTGATGGGTATTACTTCATGGAGCACCAATGGAATGGGAAGTCAATATTGGATAATGGTAATAGGTATGGGTTCTATTACTTATATATCTTTCTCACCTGTTGAACAATAATACTTACATCACATAATATCTGTATCACAGGATTATAAAAATTAAAATTTTATGTTCTAAAGCCAGAGAAAATTTCCTGAGAGTAAATATTCAGTAAAATTTGGCTGTTTTTGTTGAGATAGTTTTTTTCTGGATTTCAAGTGTTCTGGAGACTTTTCTGTTTCTCTCAAAAACTAAGAAACAGCAGTTTTAAGGATACAGAAAAGATACAAAGAAAACATTCTCAGGTAACTGACAGCAGTGGCAAACATTTGGCAGTGTTTTAAAGGGAATCCGACCTCTGCTAGTTCAATACAATTAAGAAGATAGACAACTATGAATACTGAAACTTTTGATAAAGATTCTCCACTTAAATCATAATATTATAGACAAAGAAGACAAAAGTGTCTTTGCTATTGATGTTAAATTTCTAAAAGAATGATGTGCCCATTCTGATGTAGGTCTTTGTGAGTCATGAAGAGCACCAGGCATTAAATGAATGAATAGATGGATATGGCATTAAACCTAGAAGACAAAGAAAAACAAGTCAAATCAGTTCAGACAGATGCTTGTGGCTATTCATATCACCATTCCCCTACTGACACAGAAATGCTTGTTAATGATTCCACATTAGAGATTTTTTTCTCTCTACGTGTAGATGTGTTGAAGTTTTGCTTTGTGTAAAAGGTGGTGTGATTGAGTAACCCTTAGCTATTTAAGTGTCTACATAAAATTCCAAGTTAAAGATTTTTCAGAGGTTGTAATGTCACTGGGTTGGCACGTGTTGTGTGAAAATAGCTTCAACTGAGGAGGTCAACAGAAGACCCGGACCAGCAATTTCAGTCCTTGTGATAGCAAGCAAAGAACTGCAGACTACCACTTTGGGCTTAAGCACAAAGCAAAGTTTTATTAAAGCATAATTACACTCTCAGAGGGAGAGCAGGCTGTTTCTGCAAACTGAAACCAGCCCTCCTGTACAGGCTTAAGGGTGTTTTTAAGGAGTTGTTCTTCAAGGAGGCCGGGTGCACTCATGGGTGAGTGACAGGGGATCATTATTTGATTGACAGTCCCGAGCTACGTAACAAGTTCATTATTGCTCATGCCCTTAGCCTTGATTCACTAAGAACAGCCCACAGGAGGGGGGGGGGGTGGGCACAACCACATGCAGATTTTATTATAATGATGGTATAATGAGTTTGGGTTTCTTATAGGTTATATGCCTGTCTAGTCTGGGCTTGTGCAGCCCAGAGAAGTTCTGTCATGTTACTATGCCCCCTCTTTATCAAGATAAGTTTGCCCACCACCGACCACAGATTCACCCATTCTGGGTGGGATCAGGAGAGGGTCCCAGATGGCTGGGGTGTGACTTGATTACTCCCTTCTTGTCTTTTTGCCACTATCATCTCCTTGTTGCTAATGTCTGACTAACTACCTAACAGTAACAGGATAGTTATCTGGACCTAATAGAGGGAATGTTAGTAAGAATTTGCAATTAATATTCTGAAGTTCAATTTTAGACCAGGTAATAATTCACTCTTCCTGTTTGTTTGTTTTTGCAGCCATTTCAAAACACATCCCTCTCTGTATGGGCCAACTGTTAACCCTATGTTGTCTGTTAATGATTGTATTAAGAGAATTATGGAGAGTGACCAAAGTTAGAGAAACTACTATAATCTTAAACAAAATTATATACAGAAAAAAATGTCTTGGTATAACACCAGTCAGGAATAACCTCACAATAACCACAAGTTTTTTGAGAAAGATGTCAAAAAAAAAAAAAAAAAAAAAAGCTAAAACTGCTTAGCCGAAGACCCTATCTGGCTCAATTTACATCATTAGTCTGAGGTTTCTATATTCCTACATTAAATTGCCATTTTAATCATTTTTTTTTTATGCAGAGATTTTTTAAGCAGTTTAATTTTCCTTTTTCAATAAATGTTTATGTAAATAAGACTCAATTTATTAATTGTGTTTTAGCCAATGCCCATTTATCTATTGTTTTATTGTTAACATTTTAAATTGTATTTTTACTTTAGTCTTTCTACCTTTCACATCTATTTATTTTATTCTTTAAAGTATGTGATAGAAAAAAAATTGTGACACTAAAGTTATGATGCATTTGACAAAGCAAAGTTTGCACCAGATGAAGTTGAACAGGTAAGAAAGACTTTATTCAAGGCTATTGAAATAGGAGAGAGACAGTCTGAACTAAATTCCACTAAAACAAAGGTTGGGAAAAATTTTAAGGGCTGGGTTTGGGGGTTATCACAGACACTGTGTTTGCTACTTGGCTTTACCTAAAGGAAAAGTAAACTTTCTCTTCCTGATGGGAGGCAGTTTTACAATTTGCAACAAGGTATCCTAGGAAGTTAGGAGTTAGGCTCCTTCCCTCCCACAGAGACTGGAGGATGGGACACTATTGAAACCGAGAAGGACCCTATGAGGTTCCTGGGCATGAAAGCCTTTTTGTCCTCATTTCTTGTAGGCAAGACTCCAGCCTCCATGACCTTCCCTGAGTTCCAAAGGACAGATTTGAACAGTTGCTAATCAAGGGAGGACCAGCCAGGAAACCACCTGAGGCAAGATTAAAGGGATAAGAGAAGCTCATCAAGATTAGGAGACCGACCACCTGAGAAGAGATTAAGGGAGTGCAGGCCCTGCACACACCCTAATCTCTTCAGCAAGCCCACCCTTGAACTATTGCTATAAAACTCTTGATCAAATCCACCCAGGTTGGGACACATAGTTTTCGAGGGCAGAAGCCCGCTGTATCCTGCTTTGCTTGGCAAAGCAATAAAGCGATTCTTTTCTGCTTCACCCGAAACTCTGTCTGTGAGATTCAATTCGACATTGGTGCAGAGAGGCCGAGCTTTCCGCATCAGTATCTTCCTTGATGATTTTATTTCAAAAGGATGGCTCCCAGAACTTTGAGAAAGGCAGTCCTGGGCTGTAAAACTAGCAAGAGGCTTTTTAGAAAGGTTTAGGTCCAAAGGGGCAGAGAAAGAATTTACAAGTTTTCTAAATTAAATGCTCTAAGAAAAATAGGTCAGAGTCCCAGAGTCAGGAAGAAAGATATCTAAAGTTTGGTCAGCCTGAGGGGAAAGTTAAGGCTGTGTCACTCAAAAAATTAACCATCAGTTTATCTAAGAAAGAAATGGAAAATTTTATGCTAGCCAATCTGAGGATTATAACCTGGGAGACAGTCTTTCAGAAAACTCTGGGGACTATTCTGCTCATTAGAGGAGAAAGCACAGTTATACACGTTTTTGAGACAAAGGGTTATAAGTCAAATGACACAATATTGACACGTCTACACAATCCAGATCTACAGGTACAAAGCAATTAATGGGTCATTGTGACCCCTGACAAGATTAAGAAGGAAGGTTATCTCCTAAAGAGTTGTGACCCTTTAAGAAATTAAGAAGGAATGTTATCTCCTAAGAAGGTCTGGTTAATGCAGATGCACAACACACACTAAAGGGGAGGGAGGAGGCCCAAATGGGTAGAGACAAATTTTATATTTAAATTTTTCTTGTCTTGCCATAAAATAGAAATTTTATTTCCTCAGCCATCTTGGTCAATATGTTTCCCCCAAGAGAGATTGCCCTCCTTGAGGGCAGTGGGAGACTGAGTGTACCAAGGGACAAAGGCCAGACCGTTTATAAAAACAGGACTCTGACCCACAACTTCTGCAGCAACAGGTCAGGACTTGTTCAATAACTGACAGCTTCCCTAATTTTTGCCCCTACTTCCATTTTAGCACCATCCAGAGAAAGGCAAACATATTATTTTAACTAATCTCAAAGGATGCCTTCCTTATTTCTTAACCAGCTCCAGCTTCCCCATCCTAATAAATCTCCAGTCAGAGCAGACTGGAAGCCTTCCCTTTTTTTCACTGTAAGGTTTTCCACACCTCTGTCTGCCTTTGAGTCTCTATCAGAAACAAGTGATGGTGGCTGACTCCCTTGCTACACAGCAAGCTTTCAATAAATAGTCTTTGCTTGTTCTCATTTGCTCAGTCTTCATTTATTTCCATAACAGCAGAAAATCAGCATCTAGGACTATGGGTGATTAATACTACCAACTGAATCCATTACGAAGAGAGTTAGCTCCTGTGTAAAGACTTCTGTATTAGCAACACCGTTTCCTGGAGAAAGAAGTCAATAATATAGCTTAGCACTCAGCTAAGCTATTCTTACCTCTATTTTAGGAGTATGAATTCAGTTTAGAAATTATGTGAATACTGAGTTAGATAATGTTTGTGAACACTGTTTCTCTTTCTCTGTGCATGAAGCCCAGTGTTTCGAAGGAGCCACTGTCCTATGGACTTAATTTTAGAAGGATACAAATTAACCTTAAAATGCTGCTCAAAAAAGTGGTTAACAATTCTTGTTTCTAACTATAGTGACTGTGCCTGAAGAAGTTAAAATTCTTGTATATTAGCTGAGAAAAAGCTCCAGGGAAAAATAGTCAAGAAAGAGGAAAAGACCAAAAAACCCTCAGGTCAGTCATTGTTATGCAACTGAACCCACATAGGTGCAAATACCATTCTTTGGCAATAGCCAAAGCCTCCAGGTTGTTCTGCTGCTAATGACTTACAGCCACTGAATCAGCTATGCAGTTTTTTTCTTTTCTCTAAGTTATATTTTAGTAGATAATGCAACCACATGATTCACGAAAGCAAACAGGTGAAAAGTCTGAAGAGGTTTGCTTCCACACCTCTTCTCAATTCTCTTGGGACTTGACCCTCCTGGGAATCCCACTACCAGATATAAGCACTTGTATTACTTTCTTGTTTAACTTTCCAGGGTATTTTTTAAATAACAAGAATATATATTTATGCTTTCACTTTTTTATGGGAAACAGGATAGAATACGCTTTGTTGGACACCTTCCTTTTTTCGCTTAGTTTAGTTTGGTGGCCTTTACCTATTTGTACCTACAAAGCCTCCTCCATCTTTACTTATTTGTGTATATATGTGTGCATGTAATGTTTTTAAAAATATTTGATTGTAAATACGTAGCACAGTTTATTTCACAGGTACCTATTCATGTGCATTTAAGTTATTTCCAGGCTTCAGTTATTGTGAACAGTGCTGCTGTGAATAAACGTATTCGTTGGTCATTTCAATGCTGTGCATTCCTGTTCCTTTCTGAATGCATAATAAGTATCTAGCATCTCTAGAATCAATTCCCAGGGGTGGAATTACTGAGTTAGCAGATATAGACCTAGATTTAGATTTAGACATAGATATAGACAGATATAGATACATATACACATATATAATAGAGATTAGTACATGTGTTTGAAAGCTATCTAATTTCCTTTGCTGCTTTCCAGTTCATGTTCCTATCAGCCTGTTCCTCCACATCTTCCCAAACTTAAGGTGTTATTGAACATTTGGCTTTTACAAAGCTGTGAGGTAAAAATCAGTATCACAATGTACTGTTAAAATAATTAAAGGAGGCCATTAGACTGAGGGGTCTCTAATGTCATGGCAACTTATATAAGCAAACCAAAATCTAAGTCTGTAAATACAAAGTTATAAAATTGAAACCTAAGGACAACAAATCACAACAGCCAGCTAGCCTTTAAGCTATAGCCAATCAATATTTTTTTTGCTTTGCTTCCACACCTTTTCCATATATCTCTCCCTGAGCTCCTGCTAGTAGAGCACTCTTAGCCACTTCCGGTTAGGTGTTGCCCAATTTGAATCCAGTTTTGCTCAGATAAACTCTTAAAATTTTTAATATACTTCAGTTTATCTTGTAACAATAATTTTAAAGTGCATTTGTCTTATTCTGAGGGATGTTAAATACCTTTTCCCCTATGTTTAATGGATCTTTCCTTATTTGAAACCTGTGTTTTCATAACTCTGTTTTCTATTTTAAAAAAAAAGCAATTTGTAAAAGCTCCTTATATATTAGGGATAATAACCTTTTATGTATGTAATAAGTGTAGTAACATTTTTCTATCAATTTCTATAACTATATCTACATCCATGTTGATCAACATTTATCTCTAGTTATCGAATGGATATTTTGATCTTTTCTTTATGGCTTTGGGAATTTTTCCTCACTCCAAGAATATAAATGAAGTCTCCCACAATTTCTTCTAGTTTGTTATGATTCATTGTTTTAAATTTAAACAATTGAGTAGTTTCGGAGTTTTGCTTCATCTTATAAGTTATTGATTTGACTAATTTTTTCCACAGTGTCAATTAGTCATCTCAAGCACAGTTACTCCCACATCTTGGGATATTACCTTAAACATATCCTAAAATGGCAGGTGCATTTAGGTGTATTTATAAATTTTCTCTTTTTTCCTATTATTCTGTCCATTTATGTGCCAATAATACACAGCTTTAATTGATTAGTCCTTATTGTATGTGTTTAATTCTGTCGTATTATAAGAATTTGATTTTTTGGGACCTATGGTCAGATCTTTTTTATGGGAGATACATTTGAGTCATATATTTATACTTAAATTGGCTCTATTTAATTATATATGTCATATATTTTAAAAGGCCATATACTTTTACCTAATAGATACAAATTATAAAGTGGTAGATGCTTCCTGATTTAGGAAAAAGAAAGTATCATTATTTGTACTCGTCATTATTGTAGTCATTGTTCTTAGCAAACTGTACAGATATTTATGATTAAAAATGTCAGGAACAAGTTGTATGTCAAGAGGTAGAAAATATTTAAAATATAAGGCTATCAATTCTGGTAAGAGTAGTAAGGAGTTTCACTTGCAGGTGCTTTACAATCTCAGGTGATTGCACTTAGTGAATAACTATGCTTTATAGCTCAAAAATGAGATGCAGGGTCTGTTCACACTATTTCTCAAAACCGTTTTGGAAAGGAGTAAAATTGACAGTAAGTGAATTTAACTTAATAAAATATATTCATTTAAAGTAAAGAATTCTGTCAAAGAAAAATGCCCGAGTAATCTCTTGGGTTATACAATCTTGGTTTCTGGTTGGATAGTACCATAACATGGAGGGGTTTATAAAAAAGCCATTTTTACACTTATATAGACACTCATTCAGAGTCAACTAATATTGATCAATGGTTGCAGAGTGGGTAGTGTGGTGATAAGCACTTCTTCATCTATTATACATTTAAATCTGACTGTGACTCTGTGACAGAGGGAATATTGTCAATATGTTATAAATTATTAAAGTAAACTAGGGAAGTTAATCAGAAGATCCCAAGTGGAGGAGCTAAGATTTTAAACACTGTTCTGGAATTTCAACCCCGTAATCTCTCCACCACAAAGTTTCCTTGTTTTTTTGCAGTGATTATAGTGATAGCAAACATCATGCTTTATATTTTTCTTTAATGATGTTTCAAGTATTTATCAGCATTGACAAGAAAATATACTCTTTGTCTATTTTCTTTTTAACGTAGGCCTTCTAAAACTTAAATAACTGCATTTATCTTTTACTAGTCAAATAAACTGGGCATTTCCAGCACATGATGGAGACTAAAAACTTGTCACTGTTGTTATTGTGGTGCCCGATTAGTGGAATACAATTTGTCCTCCCTTATCAACTCCACTTTTAAAGTTAGGCTTTTTGTGAGAATGTAGAGCTGAGTTCTTTGTTGGTTTTTTTTACGTATTGTTTGCTGAAGGGCAAAACATGAGAAATTTCCAAACATTACAATTCGTAATCATTCCATTCAAAGATTGTAACCTCTAGACATCTACAATTCTTTGTTTGCATCCATGTCTAAGGTCTGAACTTAGACACAGATGTGAATAAATAATTAACTTTTGTGTATATACTTTTAAAAAATTAATTTAATATTTGAATAGGTCATATATTTACATAATTCAAATTCAAATTAAGTATTAAAATGTAATCAGTGAAGAGTGGAGTCTCCCTCCCACCCCTGATGCCCAACCTACAATTTGAGTTCAATGAGAATCGAAGGTAATCAGTGCAGAGCTGTGTCTTCCTCCCACTCTCATCTCGCAATCACTACCAATTATCAATATGTCTCTTTAGAAACTTTGAAATATATATTATTTCTAAAGAAAAATATTCCATATACACTCATTTTATCGTGCTCTTTGAAATTAACAACATATATTGGAAATTTATCCATATCAATACATAGGAAGCTTATTTAGCTTTTAAGATGATTTTATTGCACTGTATCAATATGCCATAATTATTGAATCCATTCCTATTGCTAAACTTTTGCTATTACTAAAAATAAAAAATATAAAGACTCACCTAGTTACATGCATCAGTTTATAAGTATCTAATATATCGTGGGATAAATACTTAGAAGTTTAATTAGTAGACATTCCCAGTCTCCTTCAACAGAAGTTTGTGCCAATTTATTTTTGATCAACAGTCAATCAAAGTGCCTATATTTCCACTGTCTGGCCTATAAAAATATAACCAAGCTTTTAGCATATTGTAAGACTGATTGAATATATGTATGGATGTATATATGTATATGCTACATATATAATGTGTTTTTAGTTTAAATCTTAACTGATGCATACTAATAAACTGAAAAATTGGCAAACTAAAATCTCCTTATAATGAGTGAAACTGAGCATTTTCCATATGTTTAGGCGTTACTTTTTTTCTTTTTCTGTGAAATGTCTTGTTTATATAATTTGCTGATTTTTCTACAGAGTAGTAGGTCCTTTGCTTACTTGCTTTGTAGATATGCTTTAATTATTAAAACAATTAATACTTATCTGTGATGTGTGTTTGAAACCTATTTTTCTAATTGTTTCTTGCCTTTGACTTTGTTCATGATAGTTTGTTGAGCTTGTAGTAGTTCCTTCCCCATTCCCCATTACATAGACTCTTTTGCTAAACTTTTTTTTCTTTCTTTTTTCTTTTGTAGGTTTTTTTGGTGTATATGTGTTTCGGGAGTGGGTATTATAATTATAAGCAAATTTTTTGTATAGATTTGTTGGCAAACTCTGTCTCATGGGACAAATCTGGTCTACTGCCTGTTTTTATAACTAAACTCTTACTGGAATGCAACCATATATATTAGAATAGGCATTATTATGCTGCAATGGCAGAGTTGAGTATTTGCAATAAAAAACTTATGTCCTACAAAACCTAAAATATTTACTATCTGTTCCTTTCAGGAAAAATTTTTACCAGCCTCTGCTTTTTCCCCTCCCTGAAGTACATGTTATTTTTATCTATATTTTGCAAACATAAAACCTCAGAACTGAGACTAAGAAACATTCTCAGGAGTTTGAAACATTTTCAAAAGAAAATTTTCAAATGGGAGATCCTGGGTTTTACACAGGTCTATCTAACTCCAGGACTAAAATTTTAATAATTATGCACTTGGTCCCAGTATTTAATGATGCATTTGTACCCTTAAAGTACAAATGTACTCCATTTGGACATATAAAACTCAAATCTGGTCACATAAGACTAACATACATTGGAGGCTTTGTGGAATACACACTTTTTTTTTGTACAAGTGTACAAGAAATTTGAAAGTTATGGATGCCTTTATGGACATTTCTGCATATCCCAAAGATACCTAAATTTCTTTATGTATCATTCACAAAGAAATGTTATGATACCTACCTACTATAACTAAAGCATGTCAAAAATCTCAAAGCCATATAAATGCTTGAAATAATAACCTGTGACATGACTACATATATATCAGGAATATAACCTTAATAATGGAATGCATAAAGAGTAGAATTGAGTTTTCATATACAATGCATAAAGATCAGCAACACAAATGCTGTTTGATAAATTCGTAGTAAAATTGTGGTTGACTTTCATTATTTTCTGTAAAATATACTTTGCAATAGAAAACTCTTTATGCCCTTCCTAGAAAAACACAATAAAACAAATCAACCAAACAACTACAAAAATTGTTTATTTTTCTTACACTCTGATTTAGTGGTAGCCTCTAATTAACTGTAAGGCAAATCAAAATGTTACTGAGAATTCTCAATCTGTTAAATATTTCCCAGAATTTATTTAACTGAGCATGAGAATCAAACAGTCCCCATTATTCATTGGTTTTTTTGAATTGGAAAGTAAATATTTTTCATTATAGAGCTTGGCTATACTTAGCCTGACTAGTTTGTGTTTTCATCTTCCTTAATAAATTGAAACACATTTTCAATAATCTTAAATTGAAAAATGTTAATGCTCATAGGACAATATTAAAACAAAAGCATTCAAAACATTTATTGGTTTTTGATTGCCAGATTCCAAATTGTTTATGTGAAAGATAGATATGGGTACATTGTAGCAAAAAACAACATTAAGATGGAAATTTAGTTTGAAATCACCTCTACTATATTATGGCCTTTGTACATTTGACAGTGTTGAAGTTGATTGTTCTGTTTTTCTCAGCTCATTACATTAACTTCATTAATGATGAAGAAATTATAAACTATAAAGCACTGAATAATTACACGGACATGATATTCCAAAAGGAATTGGCACAACTCTGAAATCACTTGCATCAAAATAGATGAAGATTGAATGATGTATTGCTTGTATCTGCCAAGTACTCTGCAAGTACGTTAAGTAGGAAAAATACAAATGAAGTGACTTGGTTTTTGTTACGGATGTAGTAATCCCCACATATTTTTCTCATTTTAATTTTGCCCCACATTTCTAGAAAATGTTATTAAATATTCAAATAATTTCCAAAATAAAAAAATGTTCCCTTTAAAATCAATTTTATGTTGTGTATTTATAAATGCATATATGTGTGCATGTGTGTTTTACCTTTTAGTGTGCCTTGTAATTTTTTGTTGAAAGCTGGACATGATGTATCAGATAATAGGAACTGGGATAGATGATCTTTTAATGTGAAGTTTTATGTTTATCTGTCTAGGAGTTAGTCTAAGTATAGTTTACTGGAATGGTAGGTTTCAGAGGTATCTCCTTCCTTCAGTGTCCTTGTATGTCTCCCCTGTTGTCTTAGTTTTAAGTAAAGTAGAGTCTGAGCCTTGAACAACATTCAGCTGTATTCCTCTGTTATTATACAGAATCCCTGTTGATGTATTGCTGAGGTATTGGGGGAGGGGAATTAATCAGTAAACCTATAATTAGGTTTCAGTCCCTTTAGCTGATATGCACTCTGTCCTGTGACCTTCACAAGTCTCTCTTAGCTTTTCTCTTTAGTTTTTAGTTGAGACAGGAAGGCTAGAAGGGACTGGAGTTGGGTAATCTCCCTCCTCCTAAGTTGGATCTGGCTCTGGTGAAGTCTTTTCTCTTTCTAGGTAGGCTATTGTTGTGGAGAAAACTTTGGGCCTGTTTCAAAATGGTTACCTTTCCGATGAATATATTTCAAAATGATTACTTTTCCTCTTTCCCTGGGTAAACAGAAGAGGTTTTTTTCTCTGATCTTCATTGGGAGAACTTGGTGGGGTTCTTAGAGGTAAAACCTCCCAGCATGAGGCACCTCCTTGGGATGGGCAACCAGGAGTATTTAACGCTCAAGCTAGTCAACTTTCAGCGATTCATTAAAGTTACCATCCAAGGACTCCAGCGAGTTCTGCTTCAGATAAGCTAATCTGTATTCTCTAAATGCACTTGTTTCCAATTTTCGGAGTGGCAGCTTGTCCTATAATCTCAATTCTCTGATGGATCTAAGAAAAGTTGTTCCGTTTTTCCTCTTGTTGTGAGAGTAGAAATAATGATTTGCAAACTCTTTACATGTTGGAAGGTAAACTGGAATTCAACAGTGATGTTTTTAAATAACTTGCTAATTAAAATGATTACCTAAAAAGTTTCAGAGTGAATTATATATTTCAGTAAGGCATGTCAAGTGTGTTCTCAGAATTTAGTATCTCTTTCAATTCCTCTCATTAGCCAGAGGGTATCTGTATCCAGAGTGTTCAGCATTAAATTTAAGTAAATATAATAATGTATAACAATTATTGGAACATTCCATATATACCAGTTGCTTACTTGGGACCACTTACAAGCAAGAGACCATTTCCAGGTTGGTTCTAGAGACCATTTCTGCCTTTGAATCCTTGAGTTTCATATATGAATTTTGGGTTGTATGTTGACTTACAGAAAAGAAGGAAAGTAATATGTTGAATATAAGAGAAGATTTTTTAATTCATAATGAAAACCCAAAAGTATCCCGCAAAGCAGTGATAGTAAAAATGTTATGTTTAGTGACTCTAAAAATATATGATTATAATATATACTAATACTTTGCTATGCTTAAGACCATTTTATTTCAAAGCATAGAAATATCTAGTTAATTCCACACCAAGATAAATTTCTTCATGAATACCGGAAGTACAAATGCTTAGTGGGCCAGAAGAAAAAATGAATATAAAGTTGCTTTCATTGTTGTACAAAATATAAATTAAAGCTCACAGGTATCTTTCCTTAAAATTCAAACTTATGAATTTGCCTTAAGAGTTCAGAATTAACAAGGTCTTGCAAGACATCATTAACTACTTTCATAAATTATTTTCTGTGAAAAACTTGAATATTTCTAAGATGTACTAAGAATAGCTAGTAAATTATTTCAGTTAAGTGTGATCTTTCTCAGGCTAGGTTGTGAGTGCAAGTAATATGTATGTGCTGCTGTAAAATACACCACAGGGTCTACTCAAAAATAATCTTCAGGGCTTCCCTGGTGGCACAGTGGTTGAGAGTCCGCCTGCTGATGCAGGGGACACGGGTTCGTGCCCCGGTCCGGGAAGACCTCACATGCCGTGGAGCGGCTGGGCCCGTGAGCCATGGCCGCTGAGCCTGCACGTTCGGAGCCTGTGCTCCGCAATGGGAGAGGCCACAACAATGAGAGGCCCACATATTGCAAAAAAAAAAAAAAAAAACAAAAACAGTTTTTTTTAATAATTAATAATTTGTGAATTTTAACTTCCACATCTAGTATCAAAAATAAAAATTGTACTTTATTTCCTGTGAATGTATTCTTATTAAGGAAATTTGCATTTACTTGGCAAACATGACATTTACTCTAATCCTTAATAGCTAGAAAATTCAGTTTTCTTATAGGAATAATAAAAGTCGAGAAATGTTTATTTTCTTAATGAATAAAAACCAATAGACTTACAAAAGGCATTTTAAAACCACTGTGGTTCTATAACAAAAAGACAAAACATGGAATAATTATCACGTTCCTAATTTTAGGCTTTCTATTAACGTTCCAATATATGTTAAAGTCTATCCTCAAAGGTAAGTTATTAAATTTTGAAAAAGAGATTTTTTTATATTACAGAACACAGAGAAATGAATATTAATTTGTAGACAATTAAATTTTGATTGTAAATTATTAGTGTCAACAAATTTCTATTGTTTAAAAGGAAAAAACAGTGTATCTTCACTTCATTTTCTTTCTTTTCTTTGTTTCCCTGTGATTTGCAGAAATAGGATCAAGAAGACTATATAAGAAATTTAGATTTTTAATGTTCAGTTTGTATGTGGTTAATACGATAGCTTATTCCAAATTTTCATTTAGAATTTTCTCTGATGTGCATTTGATTTTAGGTCAAGTGATGTCCTCATTCTCTTAAATTTCCACCAGATATTAAGTAACAGAGTAGATAGAAACTCTTAAGGTGTTTAAATAAGGACTAAAGTTACAGATAAGTCAGATAAATAGAGGGAAAACAAAAAACAACAAAACACCTCTGAAATCAACCTTAAAGGGGCAAGATCCACAATGCATGAAGTAGGTCAGTTTTGCTGAGAAAAGTAGCAAGAAATGCAAAAAAAACAAAAAACAAAAATTTGGTTAAATCATAAAATACTGCTGACTATGACAATTCTCTGTTAAAATTCCTCTGTTTATAAAAATAATTTGTTGTGCAGTTATTAAATGTTGTTCATCTAATACTTAATCAGTCAGAAATCAATATTTTAGTGTGCATTAAGAAAATATTTCTTGAAAGACAAAGAAAGGTATAGGACCTCTTTCCAATATTGTTTTGATATCTTTCAAGTCAAAGTATAGATATGGAAATCTAGTTTAACATATATTCATGAGTTTATGAAGAGAATTAAATATTAGTAAACATGTAAAGGGATTTAATTTAACACTGAGCTTTGGTAATAGTAGTATCTCAATGGTGACAACTGTTCCATATTATGATAAGACCATCCAAAACAAATCCAGAAATGAAACTCACAGATTGTGAGAAAGTCCAGAAATATAAATTCTCACCATCAGAGGTAAAAGAAAAATATTGGGAAATTAATTCACTTTGCTTCTATATTGAGCCTTAATAAACTTTGCATTGTCTTCTGTGTTGAATGCTCTTTCCAGGAAGAGAAGATATAGCTTTACAAATTATTATTCAAGATTATCTGAATTAGGAGTGATCAAGATGGTGGAGGAGTAGGAAGCAGAGTTCTTCTCCCTCCACAGAAACATTGAAAATACATTTACAAGTGGAACAGTTCACACAGAACAGCTACTGAGGGCCAACAGAAGACCTCAGCCACCAGAAAAGATAAGAAAACTTCCACATAACCAGGTAGGACAAAAGGAAAAAGAAAAAGAAGGAATCAGGATGCGGCCTGAACCCCAGGGAAGGAGCTGCTAAGGAGGAAAGGCTCCTGCACCTTGGAAAGCCTCCTCACCAGTGGAGAAAATAGGCTGGATGGAGGGAGGAGTTTTGGAGCATAAAAGGGGAGAGCAGCAACCAGTTTTTGGAAGGCAAAATGGAGAGTAAACTGCACAGAGGGTTGGCACTGCCACCCTGCTCTCCCCGACCTGAGATACTCCTCTGCCAGTGAGGGTGGGAGTCGCATGCTGAAGCTCAGACTCCGAAGCTCAATATCAGAGAGAGGAGCAAGGTTAGGTGCAGAAAGAACCTGAAGAGTTCAGGCTGTGGCGACTGAGATATACTAGGAAGAAGCCTGGGCCCATCAGAGAGGCAAGTCACCATTATTGGGAGGCGCACAAGGAGAGGGGAGGGACCACCATAAAAGCTTCTTTCCCTGTGAGCACTCCCAGGCAACAGGACACCATCTATAGGAGCTCTGTGGGCAGGTGTGAATAGCTGTCATGATCTTGGTCTCCAGAGATGGGCACTGGCCACCTCTCCCAGGCCCACAAGCAGACAACAGGCCCTGCCCATGATGACCTGGAAGGACACAAACAGCTCCCAAAACTAGAAATTGTGCCAGCAAGCCTCAGGACCCACCCCTGCCGACCTGAGGGGGGCGGATGGTTCCAGACACTCAGAATTCCACCAGTGGACCCCAGGACTTACCCATGCTCTCCAGGGAGGGAGCAGATAGCTTCCACAACTAAGAGGTCCATTGGTGGATGCCAGAACCCACCTTGCTGTCCTGGGAGCATGCTGATAACTCTCCCTACTGGGAATCCATCAGTGGGTCTTGGGACATGCCCTGCTGTCCTGGGAGAGTGTGATTATCTTCTGCAACTGGGAAATGTGCCAGTGGATATCAGAACCTGCCCTGCTGACCCAGGAGGGTGCAGATAGCTCTTGCTACTAGGAAACCTTCCAGTGGGTGCCAAGAACTGCGCCGCTCTCCTGGGAGGGTGCAGAAACCTCTTGCTACCTACTAAGAAATCCGTCAGTGGGTGCCAGAATCTGCCTCACTGTCCTGAGAGGTTGTGGATAACTCCCCCCACTAGGAACTCCATCACCAGGTGCCAGGGGCTCCCTGCTGTCCTGGGAGCATGAAGAAACCTCTTGCTACTAGGAAATCTGCCAGTGGGTGCCAGGACAAGCCCTACTGTCCCAGGAGAGCTCAAATAGCTCCCCCCACTGGAATTTCAACCAGAGGAGGAGCTAAAACAACAGCTTGGCCCGAGGGGCTATGTGACTAAGGAAGAAGAGTTGAAATCTCTTCTCTCAGCTGCACAAACTGTGGAGCTACACCCCCACTGATGGCTTCCTAAATTCAGCTCCTGCAAAACATCCAAAAGGACAACAAGAGCTCTTGCAGCTGGGATGGGTCCGGTTTTAGTAGCTGTGGGCTCTGTGGGCACGTACACATGGGGGTAGGGCCAGACCAGAGTTTGAGCTGCCTCCATATCTCCCACAGCTGGTCCAGGTGCATGAGTACTGCAGTACTGGAATCTAACCTCAATAGACTGCACCTCACTTACACCAATGGATAGATCATCCAGATAGAAAATTAATAAGGAAACACAGCTTTAAATAACAGATTAGACCAGATAGAGTTAATTGATATTTATAGGACATTCCATCCAAAAGTAGCAGAATACACGTTCTTCTCAAGTACACATGGAACATTCTCTAGGATAGATCATATCTTGGGTCACAAATCAAGCCTTGGTAAATTTAACAAAATTGAAATCATATCAAGCATCTTTTCCAATAACAACACTATGAGATTAGAAATCAGTTACAGGAAAAATACTGTAAAAAACAAAAACTCATGGAGGCTAAACAATATGTTGCTAAATAACCAATGGATCACTGAAGAAATCAAAGAGGAAATCAAAAAATACCTAGAAAAAATGACAATGAAAACACAATGAACTAAAACCTATGGGATGCAGCAAAAGCAGTTCTAAGAGGAAAATACATAGCTATACAATCTTACCTCAAGAAACAAGAAGAATCTCACATAAACAACCTAACCTTACACCTAAAGAGAAAGAACTAGAAAATGAAGAACAAAGAAAACCCAAAATTAGTAGAAGGAAAGAAATCATAAAGATCAGAGCAGAAATAAATGAAATAGAAAGGAAGAAAGCAATAGCAAAATCAGTTTTGCTATCAGTTTTGCTATTGCTATCAGCAATAGCAAAACCAGCTTTTTTGTACTCCAGAAAGAAAACAAAAATTCTTAAAATATTTCTATTAAAACATAGCAGCATTGACACAACTTTAGTAGCTCAGGGTCTATTTAATTTAAAAAGTATAGTAATATACTTTTTCTAGCCTGAAAAAATAAAACCATGATACTGTTTAATATATCTTTTATTATTATTTAGGTATGATAAGGACAAAAGATCAGGAGACTACTGCTATTGAAAAAACAGTTTGCTATGTTCACAGATCCCAAGAGTACGGGGTACTCCATACTTCAGGAGGATCACATAGGGAAGCATTGGGCTCAGTCACAAGTTAGAGGGAGGGAAGCTAACTGTAAATAGAGCCTATATTGTGGTTTCCATGGCAAGGAATTAATGAGGCAGGGTAAGCAGGTTTAGGATTGCCTAGTATGAATAATTTCAATGGGCTCTGGGGTGTAGGAACTGTCCTCTGGCTCGCTCCATGATGATTAGAGCAGGTAGAGTATGGGCTGGAGTGTGAAAGCCTGATCAAGGAGGTGGTTGGGAATAGAAATGGTTGGTCAATTTTATCAATTCACCTCTGTTAACAGTGGCCCAGAAGCTTCTCTCTGCTGAAAGCATGGTAAGTCTAAAGGCAGTGATTCCCTGGGAAGTGGATCCTTTTCTATTTTGCTACCTCTAACCTGTTCATGAGGCCTCATTCAGTAAGGCAACACCCTCTGTAAGGCTGTCCTGCATCCCATGTCCTAGACAGGTCAAGTGTCTGCAGAAAGTAAGCCTGTTTTCCCCTTTAGGTCTTCAGTGGGTTACTTGCCACTATTGTCCCTCAGTCTCCCTTTTTGTAAAATGGGGTTTTAGTTTTGTCCTTTTTTTTTAATGCCAGTAAATCTTGCATTCAAGCAGGGGAGGGAAGGCAGAGATCTGACCCCATACCCCATCATTTACTGCTGTGGGGCTTGCCCCTGGAGCAGACTCTCTTCTTTGGGCCCCTTGAGCTTCTTTGCTTATAGTATCTCAGATTTTACATGTTCCATGTTGTACCACGTAACCCCCTTCAAGATACCGTTTGGAGGGTGGGGGAGATCTGCTTCCCATTGTGACTGACTGTGGGGTTCTGACTACCTTGCTTACAGATTCATAGTTTGATAAATTTGTCATATTCAAAAACTTGAAATGTAGGATGTCATTGTGTCTGTTTATATTTTTGGAATATTTGTACTACTTACAATTAATGAATAAAACTGGGTTTAAAAAACCCATCCATGAATGGGCACTGCAAAAAAAAAAAAAAAAAAAGAAGCGGTTGGTCAGAGAGGCTCTGGGCTGCTTCATTTGCATTTGATAAGTGCTCTCTTGGGTGAGTTGTTTATTATCTCTAGGAATTGGTTAACCTTGGGAGGGGTAGTACTTCCAGGGTCTGCAGGACCCCAAATGCCAAAACATCAGTGCAGAAAATAAAAGACCTGGTAAATACAGATACATTCTGGAATGTAGACACGTTTTCTTTCCAAAGGAAGTAACTTATGCTCTTGAAATATTTTATTTTCTGCCTCGTTTCAAGCAATCAATTGGGCTTAGTGAGTCCTGCTACTAGATGATAGCTGTTTTGTTTTTGTTTTTTTTTGTATGTTAATAACAAATGCAGCAACAAACATTTCCAAGTGTTTTCATTAAGTCAAATGTCTTTGTGAGGTTAATGAATAGAGTGTAAATGTATATTCTGCATGTTGTTAAAAATCAATAAACTGTGCTACATTGCTGCCTTAAGTCACAATAAAATTCCAGGAGTTCATTGTTGAAAAATAACACATTTTAAATGATATTGAATATAATTTGACTATGGTAAAAAACAAACAAACAAACAACAAGCAACAACAATAAAAGACTACAACAAAAAAATAGTTGGATAAGGTTTGACTACAGAAAGAAATATTATTCAGTTAATAATATGTTTAATATCCCCAAAATACTAGGGAATTCTCTACATAGGTCCTAACTCCTCCTAATAAGATCTAAAATTATGAACATTCTTAATCTTTTTTTCCTGAAAATCTGAAGAGAAAGGAAACATAGATTACAGAATCCTATGAATTATAGATGAGGTATATATGTTTTATCTGTGCTGAGTTTCCCCTCAGTCAGACACAATTTCACTGTTACCAGTTTTATAGGTATCCTGTTATGAGCCATTCTTGCAGACCATCATTCTTCTCATGTTCCTAAAGCAAATAGGAGCATTTCACAGGTCCTTTGTTTTCTTTTGTAAAAACTGTATTTAATTTTATTATGTTTTTTGATTTAGGATATAATGTTCAATTCTCTGAAATTAATGGCACCTTCTTAGTGTTTCCTACATTATAGTGTGATATTATGGAAGAAAACTGTAGAACAACTATTTTAAAATGTTGACACAAAACACTGAGGCTAAGAAGCAAATACATATTTTTTTTTACCATTTTATCCATGATATTAAATAATTTTAGAGAGATAACTAAATTACTTGGTCCTTAAAGGCAAATAATTTTCCAATAGTCATTTATGGACTTCTATGATACATAATATTATTGACCGATAGACACATATTTGTGATATCTTTTATTCAATTTCCTTAGAGCTAAGAAAACAGACTAGATACTCTTAGCCATCTCTTCCAAGCAAATAAATATGACTTAACAGCTAATTGATATTTCTATAACATACATTTGGGCATCTTGCTCTTGTGAATTAATAAAATCAGTGGCAAGTCCTCTTTTTGTAAAGATTGCTACTATATAGAGTCTAAACTTAGCTAGAGGTCTTTCTCTTGCCTTCTCTATTTTCAAATGTATATATTTTAGAATGCTATATACATTTTTTTTTTTTTTTTTTTGGTACGCGGGCCTCTCACTGCTGTGGCCTCTCCCATTGTGGAGCACAGGCTCTGGACGTGCAGGCTCAGCGGCCATGGCTCACGGGCCTAGCTGCTCCACGGCATGTGGGATCTTCCCGGACCAGGGCACGAACCCGCGTCCCCTGCATCGGCAGGTGGACTCTCAACCACTGCGCCACCAGGGAAGCCCTATACTTTTATTTTAACTGATGTATATTGAATGTATGACAGTATCAATCTCACTTATTAAACTATAACCAACTTTCTAAATATCAGTAAGATTTTTGTGCACACTCTACTCACTCTACTGGCATTCATCTACCCACACTGGTTCTCCATATATGTATTTTTTATGATAGAGGCCATGCCATTTCTGTATGTTCTTATGATTAAATGACAATCATCCTTTTTCACTGATGAATGCTGAGACATTAATTGACAATCTTCGCATTTGTAAGTGATGTATAATAAATCCCACAATATGTTATCATTATTATGTTTGCTTTTAAATTATTTTTTCTTTAAACAGAAACAAATATTTAAAATATAATGAAATAATTTAAAATTTTCCTTAGTACTTAATAAATATAATGGAGAATTGGCATATATCAAATAAAATAATATTTATATCTTATTTTAATTTTATATGTAGGTTCCTATTTATAATTCTTCCAGCTAAAAGGGAAATATTTTATATTTATAAAGCTTGAAAATTTAGAGAAATATTTGGATGAATTGGCTTAAACTGTTTTCCACTCTCCCATAGCATTTACAGTTTATACAATGCATATTTGAAACTTGTTTGGTAAGAGAAAGAGAGGCCCCTGGTGTTCAGACAAAACTGGGATTTTTTATTTGTTGCATAATATCAGCTAAGTATTTAAATGTTTTTAACTTCATTTCCCCATGAATTTTCAAATTGTAACATGGAAATAATAAACATACTTCTCAAGGTTTTTTTAAGAAATATATGATATAATATTGCACGTAAAACATAAATGTCAGGGCTTCCCTGGTGGCGCAGTGGTTGAGAATCTGCCTGCCAGTGCAGGGGACACGGATTCGTGCCCTGGTCTGGGAGGATCCCACATGCCACAGAGCAACTAGGCCCGTGAGCCACAACTACTGAGCCTGTGCTCCGCAACAAGAGTGGCCGCGATAGTGAGAGGCCCATGCACCACGATGAAGAGTGGCCCCCACTTGCCACAACTAGAGAAAGCCCTCTCACAGAAACAAAGACCCAACACAGCAAAAATAAATAAATTAATAGACTCCTACCCCCAACATCTTCTTTAAAAAAAACAACAGAAATAAAACAAACAAAAAAAACATAAATGTCTAAGTAAAGACTAAAAACTTGACACAATAAATGGCACTTAATGTGTGTGTGTGTGTGTGTGTGTGTGTGTATGTGTGTGTGTATCATAGTCTTCACAGCCCTGAAAAGAGTTATCTCATATGTCTTTGTCATTATTTCTTGGTTATTCCAGTGATTAATGCTTTATCATCTTTTACTTCCTTGGCTTAAACATTACCTCCTCAGAGATAGCTTCCTTAGCTTTCATAGGTAAATAATTTCCAATAACCTCTCAGTCTCTTTATTACTGTATTTTCATTTAAGTTCTTCACAGCACACATTACTAGATGGTAGCATGTGGCTTGTTTGTTTGTGTTCCGTTAAACTGCTCTTGCTTCATTGAAGTGAAGCTTTTGTTTGTCTTGTTCATCCCATGAATGTTTCTTGAGGCAGTGGGTTAAAAAAAGGAATGGTGTTATGCTCATTTTAAAAAATGAGACATGGAGATGTTGCTAGATTCCCCAATGTTCCATGCTGAACAGTTGAAAGCTAACCTTGTGAAATAAATTTATCATATCATACTGTTTTACTTTTGAGGCTGGTGTCTCATGATGCATTTTTTAACCCCCCTTGAAAGCTATGCACCAAATACTTTTTAGCTCATTAAATATTTGTGTACTGATCATTTCAACATAAGCCTATTAAAGGTTGATGATAGTAAAACAGAAAGACTTCAGTATTATTTGAAGTGCTCTGAAATTTCATCTTTTGAAAAGCTATATTCTGTTCGAGAACTGAATTTTCTGTAGGGATTTCAGTACAATCTATCAATATCAAGAATGAATGATTGCTGGGTCATATGGTAGTTCTATTTGTAGTTTTTTAAGGAATCTCCATACTGTTCTCCATAGTGGCTGTACCAATTCACATTCCCACCAGCAGTGCAAGAGTGTTCCCTTTTCTCCACACCCTCTCCAGCATTTATTGTTTCTAGATTTTTTGATGATGGCCATTCTGACTGGTGTGAGATGATATCTCATTGTAGTTTTGATTTGCATTTCTCTAATGATTAATGATGTTGAGCATTCTTTCATGTGTTTGTTGGCAGTCTGTATATCTTCTTTGGAGAAATGTTTATTTAGGTCTTCTGCCCATTTTTGGATTGGGTTGCTAAGTGTCCATCATCGGATGAATGGGTATAGAAGATGTGGCTCATATATACAATGGAATATTACTCAGCCATAAAAAGAAACAAAATTGAGCTATATGTAATGAGGTGGATGGACCTAGAGTCTGTCATACAGAGTGAAGTAAGTCAGAAAGAGAAAGACAAATATCGTATGCTAACACATATATATGGAATTTAAGGAAAAAAATGTCATGAAGAACCTAGGGGTAATACAGGAATAAAAACACAGACCTACTAGAGAATGGACTTGAGGATATGGGGAGGGGGAAGGGTAAGCTGTGACAAAGCAAGAGAGTGTCATGGACATATATACATTACCAAACATAAAATAGATAGCTAGTGGGAAGCAGCCACATAGCACAGGGAGATCAGCCTGGTGTTTTGTGACCACCTAGAGGGGTGGGATAGGGAGGGTGGGAGGGAGGGAGATGCAATAGGGAAGAGATATGGGAATATGTGTATAGGTAAAACTGATTCACTTTGTTATAAAGCAGAAACTAACACACCATTGTAAAGCAATTATACTCCAATAAAGATGAAAAAAAAAAAAAAGAGTGAATGAATCTCTAAGGGGCAGAGGAATCTTTAGTTTGAACTTACAGCCAAAGGAGGAACTGTTTATCTATATATTCAAACATTTAAGACTTCTAAATTTTTTCCACCCAAATGGAATAAAAGATATCTTTTATTCACCTTCAACAGAATTCAGTCATCTGTTTGAATTCAGACAGGGAACTTCTTTGTTGTCCTTACTTCAAACATTTTGGGGCCTCATTTTGGAAAACCTTAGGTAGTATAGGGAAAATCCAACTAAAGTAAACATTTCTGTATTTATTCATATTTTCTCATGCAATATATTCTTCTGACATCTTTTTCAATATTGGCATTAAGAATCAACATGGGAAAGAAAAAATAGTCAACATAAAGGACAAAATAAAAGAATAAAACCCCAGAGCTTCATAAATGGCCTCGCACTTCAGTGTATTTTATCTTTAGTATGATACATATTCTATGTATTCTGGCAGTCATGTGCATTACAAATTCTAATGCATGTTACAGAATGATATTCTCTGACATTGTTTAATTTTTGTATTTTTAATTAATTGTCACAATTAGCAAATTCTTTTCAAACAAATAGAATAAGTTGTTAGGCACAACGATGAGAGAGAAAAAAAAGAACCTGCATTTAGCATCATTAAGGAGTCCACAAATCATCTACACTTACAATTCTAGTCTTTGTTTTCACCTAATTCAATTCACCAAACACTAAATTGACCAAAACACTGAACCTTGACTTTTCCCTGCATTATTTTTGTCATTCATTTGAAGCCTCTTATTTTGCTGCAAAACCTCTTTCTCTGAAAAACAAGTAAAACAAATACTCCCAAATGTATGTCATAATTTCTGCTCACCAGGCTGAAAGTGTGCAGGTTTGCATAGATATGATATAGTATGAAGAGAACTAGACCAGTATTTTTCAAATTTTACATCATACATGCATATGTATCACATGAGAAAAACATTCAAAGGCAGAGTTTGATTCTGTATGTCTGGGATCTAAGATTATGCATTTCCAAAGACATGCTATTGATCCAAGGACAATACTTTGAGAAACAAGTCTGCCAAATTTTCTTGATTCAAATTTCTGTACCTTCTTTATGAAAGTCCCTTAAATTTTTGAGAATTACTTTCTTTGACCGTAAAATGAGAATAACAAAATCAAACCTATTTTTATAATATTCCTCTGAGCATCAACAACATATCATTCCCAAATATATTTTATAAACCATAAAGTTCTATATAAATTAGAGATAGTGGTAGTTTTTCTTTTCTGTTAGTTTTCTTATCCTTTTCTTTACCCTACTTAAAGCTATCCCTGATTGATTTGCATCCACTAGCAAATTCCTGAGAGTTTATTTTTGGATTTTGACCAGACTAATTCGTCTAAGAGTAAACCATGTGGCTTCTGAGTCTTATTATATCATACTGGTATGGATTTTTGGATAGCCCAATATCATCAGTAGAAAGTATTATTGGACAGTATTATTGAACCATATTTTGTTTACAACTGTGTATATATCTCCTAACACAGATTTCTGTTCTTAATAGTTTCTCAATACATTTGCTGAATGAAATTAATAACATATCAGTTATTACTTCACTCATTTATCCATGTAGCAAATATTTATAGGCCATAAACTACATAAATATAGGTGATAGAAGGATGAATAATGCACAGTTACTATCCTAAAGTTATAATGGGATGCAGAATCATTCATAGGCATTATTACAATGCATTGTGAAAAGGCAAAATAAATACATATATAGGGTGATGCTAGTGCACAGAAGACCCTGTCATGTTTTCACTGTTAGATTGTTCAATAAGATCAAGATAGACGGGGCTTCCCTGGTGTTGCAGTGGTTGAGAATCTGTCTGCCAATGCAGGGGACACGGTTTCGAGCCCTGGTCTTGGAGGATCCCACATGCCGCGGAGCAACTAAGCCTGTGAGACACAACTACTGAGCCTGCGCGTCTGGAGCTTGTGCTCCTCAACAAGAGAGGTCACAACAGTGAGAGGCCCGTGCAACACGATGAAGAGTGGACCCCGCTTTCCGCAACTAGAGAAAGCCCTCGCACAGAAACGAAGACCCAACACAGCCAAAAATAAAATAAAATAAATAAAAATTAAAAAAAAATCAAGATAGACAACAAATTGCCATGTTGAACTACAATCATAAAATTTCTCAGTAGTGGTATTAGACAGTCATTTGTACAATGAATAAACAGTTAAACCCCTTATTTTCAAGTTCCCTTCTAATTCTGTAGGTTTATAAATTTAAATTTTTTTTTCTTTTATTTTGTTCAAGACATGTGAGAAACCCAGAGCAATAACAGTTTATGGTGTAGGAAACTTTTGTATAGGCCCAAGTAAAGAATCTGATCAATGGAAAAAGGCAAATTAGTCATGAATGAGGTATATTGTAAAGGATTAAGTAACAAGATTAGACAATAATTTTGGAAAAGAAAGACTATAAAAGAGGTTAAGATATCATCTAAATAGACCCATTGGGGCTACACATAATTGCCACAAATATGAATATAAATATGGCAAATATAACCACCATTAAAAGCATCATCATCCAACTCATTGACCCCTTTATTCTGAGGGTTTCATAGAGCAGAATGATATTAAATCCGATCTCCTTCAAGGAAGACAACAAATATGAGCAGATAATGATTTTCAAAAGAACAGAGGCGTTTTCTCTGATCTCATCCAAGGTATTATCAGTCAAGAACAGTTCCTTTATATACCTATTGAAAACATTTGCTAAAAAAAAGCCTGTGTTGCCCTGTTTCTTGTTTTCTTTTTAACTCAGTGGTTTAGTCAGATGAGAGAGTTATTTGTGTTTAATGCTACTGGGTTTGAAATGACACATATCTCCTTGGTACTTGAACTCTTCTATAAGAAGTCAAATGTCTTTGTCTAGCTGCCATTCTTCCCTTGAATATGAGTAATTGAGTTCCCAAAGATAGATTTGAAATATGAGAGAATATACCTGATTTCTGTGTAAACTGAAGCTTTTATTTCCTTTTTACCTGTCATTATGTTCTTTTAGCAATAAAAAGAAAAAAGAGTACACTGTTTTTTATCCTGGGTTAATGTTAAAGATATATTTATTTTCATACTTAAGTTTTGCAACTTTTTCTTAAAGGGATCATGTTAATGTTTTATATCAAAGCATTATAAAAGGGTATGTACTGATAAACATAACTCTTTCCTCAAGGGAATTAACTTTTATAATTGACCTAGCAACAAGACACCAAATTAATTGTTTTTCATAAGGGCTGTTAATCATAATGGTGACAATTCCACACAACGAGCCCACTAGTAATCGAATATTGCTGTTCGCTTTAAGTATAATTTAAATCACCCAGCATGTTTAAATGCTGCAGACAGAAGAGGTTCTAAGTGGTAGGAGATGATCCATAAGCTAATTGCTAAGCAGTGGTGGCATTTTCATTTATTATAGACCACTCAGCCATTAATTGTGTATGGTGATACAGTTCACTGGAATTTCTCATTGAACAAGTTTCAAAGGTTAACTGAAGCCAAGTCAAAAAGAAGTCAAAACTAAGGAAGAAACATTGATGCTATCTACTGCCATGCATATAAACAATAACAGTTTCTAGAACTACAGAAGCCTAGCAACATTTTTACAACAAAAATAAATTATCTATTTATTTTTTTGTGAAGGTATATAATATACCCAAATTCTTTGAGATTAAAATTTATAATGTCAGTTGCTATTTTATATATGTTCTCATTCAAGAGAATTTGAAATACTCTAACAAAATTAACTCTTTTGAATAAAAATGTCTGATTTAATACTCAGGCATTTCAGAACCAAATATATTAAATAATTAATTATAAGATTAGAAGGAGCTATATATCATTCTTAAGTAGTTTGATATTCTTTCTTGTTATTTTGATTGTCCTAAGCATGTGATGTATTTCCTTAATATTGGAAAATATTTCATGGGCAGGTCTTCATTCTGAAGCCTTTATTCCATTTCTTCAATTTTGATTTATCAGATGGACTTGAAAGTAAAAATATAACCACTGTTTCTTACTCACATGTGACAAATCATTAGGAGTTCCCTAGTTGTAGGAATACAGAACTTTAGATGAACTTCACTTGGCAGCACTTTTCCTGGTGGAAAAATCTGTCATGATTATTTCTTACTGAAAAGAATGCACACAGGCTTCACCAGACACCAACTGCCAGCACCAAAATCTTGAACTTCCTGGCCTCCAACACTCTGAGCAATAACTATTTGTGGTTTAAACTACCAAGACTGGTACTTGTAGCAGCCTGAACAGACTAAGGGTACCCCCAAGCCCATTATATTGTTATTTCATTAACATCTATCTTCAGTATTTTTATACCTATTGTTATAGTTAATTTTATGTGCCAACTTAACTGGATCATGGGATACTCAGATATCTGTTTAAATTTATTTCTGGACATATCTGTGGATTAGTGTGTTTCCAGAAGAGATTAGCATTTGAATCAATAGACTGAGTCAAGTGGATTTCCTTCCCCAGCCTGGGTGGGCATCATCCAATCCACTGAGGTCCTGAATAGAACAAAAAGTGAAGGAAGGGAGAATTTACTTGCTCTACCTTTATTCTCAGGCCTTTGAACTACACCAGCTTTTCTGTGTTTCCAGTTTACAGATACCTCACTGAGCCAGTACCTTACTCTTCCAATAGAATATAATGTATATATTCTATTGGATATATATAATAGATATATAATATATAATAAATATATAAAATATAACATAATATAAATAAATGTATGAAATGTAATATATAATATATTAAATTATACAATATATTTAATATTAACCTATTGGTTCTGTTTCTCTGGGGAACCCTGATAAATACATAACCTATTGTTTCTGTTTCTCTGGAGAAACCTCACTAATACACCTATATTACTTTTTTGTGAATGCTTATTCATACATTAGCAAACTTTATTAGCTACTTAGTCACCCTCAGTAATCATATTTTATAATGTTCTTATACATTTTTTCCCTTCTGTTAGGATATTTTCTTCAAGTATATTTTCAAGAAGATTCTTTGTTTGGTTAAATTTCCGAGGTTAATATTACCCTTAATACTTAATTCCCTCATGTTTAAATTATAATTTTACTGGGTATAAAATTCTAGTTTTAAGTTATTTTCCTTTGACATTTTGAAAATATTACTCCATTGTCCTTTTATATTCAGTGTTTTGTTGAGAAGCATGTCGGTATAATTCTTATTATTTATAATTTACACTCTTTGGAAGGTTTTGGAATTTCATTTTTGATATTTTAAAAATTTGACTGTGTTCTTTTTAGCTGTGAATTCTTTCTTAACTACACTGTTTGACATGCCAATTACCTTTTCAATGTAAAGCCTTACACCTTTTTTTTCTGGCAATTCCTTGTAATTATTTTTTCAAATATATGTGCCTGAATATTTATTTTATTTTTATTTACTCTTAAACTTGTTTTACATGTAACTGAATACATTTATTTCTATCCTACCTATCTTCTTACTTTACATTTAAGTAAATGTATTTGTCTTTGTCTATTCCTGATGCTTCTTGATTGAATCCTTGACTTGTATTCTAGCTCACTGATTCATTTTCAGTCATATTCATTTTGTTTTTTGACCCATTTATTGAGTTTATTATTGCAAATTTTATACCTCTGTATGTAATTGCTTTTTTAGCGCTCTCAATTGTTAATTTAACTGATCCATTAACCTCCATCTCATTTCAATGAAATCTTGTAGGTGGATGGGCATGGGAGAGAATCAGTGGTGCCCACTACTTCACTATATTAAGAGCAGGAGAGTATGTTCAGTAAGAGAATGGCGTCTTAGGTTCAGACTTAGGATCAAATTGCAACTACATATATACTGTGTGACTGATGTCGAAAGCTTGTCTTCTCTGCATTTTTGCCAAATCAAATCTTGGAGACAGAGTTTTGGATGAAGTAGAAAAGAATAGCTTTATTGCTTTGCCAGGTAAAGGGAGCAGAGGAGGCTCCTGCCCTTGAAAACTGTGTGTTCCAACTCAGGGGAATTTGGTGAGGAGTTTTATGGCAATGGTGGGGTCGCTGATAAGATCAGGGTGTGCAAAAGGCTGCACTCCTTTAATCTCATCTCAGGTAATCTTCTTGATAAGATTCTCTGGTTCCTTTAGTCTGACCTCAGGTGGTCTTGTCCAGTAGGAAGAATGCTGACATCTTCCATTTGCTGGGTTTTAATTCTATAAAGGGCTTAAAGACATTGTTATGTGTATCCCTTGAGGCAGAACCAGGACTCTGCTCCATGGCTGCCCTTCCCTTGTCTTTACATCTCTACCCTTCCTGGATTAGCAACTGTTGAAATCTACCCTTTGGAACTCAGGGAAGGTCATGGTGGCTGGAGGGGGACAGGAAGGTTTCTGTTCTCAGGAGTCCCACAGGGTCCTTCTTGGGTTCATGACCTTGTGAAAATTTCTTGACTTCTCTGTACCTAAGTTTCCTTACATGTAAAAGTGAGGCTGTTAATACCTTGTTGAGTTGTAGGAAATAAATGAGTTAATATAATACAGCACTTAAAATATTACCTGACCTAAATTTACTGTTTGAACAAGCTGGTATTAAATCAGAACCAAGTTAGTCTTTGAAAACTTAAAAACAATTTCTTAATAGTGTTTGTTTTTACCTGGAGCACAAAATTGTCCAAACCCATCTCATTAAGAAATGTAATTTGTTAACTTTGTCAGAAGCATGTATAAAGCTCAACTTGGACCCTAAGATTAATTGTAGTAAGCTGTTAACTGGCAATAAAAAAGGATGTATCCTGTTTGCTACATTGATAGATAAGGGGTGAAAACTTTCCTGAATTACTCAGTGTTTTCTGTAAAAAGCCCCAGTATCCTAAGATTTTTCAAAAAACATGAGAATTCTATCTGTAGCCATTTGTCTAGTTAATTGTTTTTATCCAAAAGGATAATAAAACTTATCTTATCTCTAGGAGACCATGGTTACATCCCAGAGTAGGCTCCTAGGTCAAATTCTCAGAACATCAGGAAGACTAGAGCTGCTATTTTTCTGAGTATTTGTTTTCAAGGAGCAATGAAGCCAGTTAAGTTAGAGACATCTAGGTGCCAAGAGCTGAGGAACTAGGGGCTATCTGGCTCCTGGAAAGATTCTAAATTTATGCCAAAGGGCTGGAGTAGGGAGTAGACTCTCAGGAGGGGAGAGGGACAGCGACTTCTTTTTCTTTACAAGCAAAATTAAATCATCCTTCCTCATCTCTCACCTATAGGTTGATGAGTGATTTGCATAGGACCATTGACCTGGCTCTCATCCCATTACTCTAAGGGTAGGGACTAGGGCAAAGGAGGGCAGGGTTGGGCAGATACTTAACATTTACTGTGATATATTTAATAAGAACTACAGACCACCTCTGATACAGAGTATTTCATGTACTTTCAAGGTAAAGTTAATAAAGATGAATGTTAAAAACCCAACAATAGGTCTATGGTAAAACACTTCATACCCCAAATCCATGCAATTGATTTTTACTTCTTTAAAAGTCAAAATACTATTAGTTCTGTTACAATAAGAGACAACCTCAAAATCTCAATGACTTAACATTATAAATATTTATTTTTCTTTTATATAAAGTCTGATGCTGTTCCAAAATTTCTTGAAAGAAACTGTCCTTCATGCAGAGATGAAATGATCTAGTTGACAGAGTTTACACCCTCCTGCAGCTGCACTGTTTGGAACACTTAACCTCCCATGTTGATGAGGCAGAATAAGAGGAAGTTGGAGGGTTGTGTTCCTATGATCCTATGCTTTGTCCCACAAGTTACATGTTACTTCTGCTCACAGCCTATTAGCCAAAATAAAGCTGCATGATTCTGCCTACCTCATTGAAAGGAGGCTGAGGCATGTAAATTTCCAGTACAGTTAGTTCTTCCTAAAAATTACCACACTATATAAAGTCATAAAATACAAACCACAGGACTTACATAAAGAAATAAGATTAGGGAAATAGCACTCAAAAACTTCATTAGTGATACATAGTTTTTAAAAAAGAAATATAACAAAAATAGTAGCAAAGTTTCATAAATACCACAAGAAACAATGTCACTTTACCTGAACAGATCTAACCTTTACTTGCAGAAGTGAGCATCAGAATGATCACATCTTTGGGATTATTGGGAAGTGGTGTAAGGAGGGTTGTCTGAAATAGGATGGAAAGTTCTAACACACATTGGGAGCCAAGGAAGCTGGCCAAGATGTTAGAAGGTATGCAGTTTGTGTAATCCCTACATGGCTTGATACAGTTGGGTACAGTGTTCTGTGTTCATCTAGTGTTTCTCTTGATAAGTTTGCACATAAGCAAATACAAAATTCTCATTTTGCTCAAATGATTCCCTAGTATATCAATCATATTGGAATCAATTTGCATTTTCAAAACAAGCATTTTAGCACAACTGACTACCAATAGAGCCTACCACACCATTGTGTTAAGTATTGGGTGATTTAAATCTTAATAAAATATTGAACTTTGTTATTAACATTTTAATCTAGTTATACAATATTTCATCATCCCAATTAGTAAAGATTAATTAGCACAAGAATTAATTAAAACCCTAGCTGCATGTCTTTGATAACAGTCCTTCATTTATTTGCCATAGTTGTCTCTTTTTAGGACTATGATAGCACTTAATAAATATAACAAAACATAATTTCTTAAGTTTTAAGTCACTGAAGGATCCCTTAGAATTTCCAAAAATTGATGTTTCTAATCACAGGAAAATGACTCACTTGATTTTAGATAATAATTTATCTTCCTTCACAAGAAGACCATTGACAAAACACAAACAAACATCCTCTAATACCTAAATAAACTAAATTTCTTCCCTCTGGTTTTTAAAATATTGGGTTGGCCAAAAAGTTTGTTCAGGTTTGTCCATAAGATGTTACAGAAAGACCCAAATGAACTTTTTGGCCAACCCAATGTTTCAGCCTTTATGATGCATTTGACACTTTTATTGCTTCACATTCTGGCCTTTCAAATATTATGAATGTGATTTATCTTCCAGGTCATAACTCCTTTATTTGTTTGTGTGTATGTAGCTAAGTGTGTAGCTTTGTGAGGTTAAACTGGTGCCTAAACAAAGGGATTGTCCTCTAGGGATGGCTGGGAAAAGATATAAAGTAATAGTCAAAGCTGATGAAATTAATTACTCTCCTAATATCATTCTTCATCAACCAGACACTCCTCCTGAAATAACTCTGTAAATACCCTCATCTGACCCAATCTAACTCCTCTGGACAATAACGAATCTTTTATTTGTCCATTGAAATTCATGCTTTTTCGTTAGCAAAATTCCTTTTTTCTAGCATTCCTTCACCACCTTGTTATGAACAAAATCATTACTTCACGCTGAGACTTCAGTTTCTTTACACCTCTCTAATGGTGGCTGTTTTTCCTCTCAAACATATCCCTGTCTAGAGATTGAATAGGTATATTCCTTACTCTCTGTCACTTACAAATGACTCTCTCTAGCCTATAAAACTCTTTTGAAAGTCATACTTTCCTCTGAAGTCCCCAAGTCTACTCCTCTTCATAACTTGAAGATTTCAGCCCCTGAATCACTGCCGCTTTCTCTATTTCTCCTATCATAGTTCATAATTATTTCAACATTCTTGTAGAGGATACTTCCAATATTTTCACCTCTAATGGTCCTTTCCTTTACCCCATCTCTAACTCTCACATCCAATTATATGCCCGTTACTACCACAACCACAACTTCTACTTCATTCCCTCTGGTCCTTGACCCAATATTTTTTTTAACTCCGTTGAGACCATCAGTCTCTTGACCCTACAGTCTTGTCATTGTTACTCACAGAGTTTTTGTCTTTGCATTCTTCCCTATTGAGTTTGTATTACTATCAATCTTATAGTCACTCCTTTGTTTATTCCTTCACTTGAAACTTTCAGGCAAAAGTCTAGTGTAGTTAAGTTCAACTCTTTTCCTATTCTTCACAGGCAGAAGCATCACAACCAAATTGATTACTCTAACTTTAAAACCATGACCATAACTAAGAACTAACATTAAACTATGTTAAATACTCTACTCTAAATCTATGAATCTCAAGGGAGACTTTAGTTCTGCTCAGCAGTTTTCCTATATCTGGTAATCTTTACCTTCCTAATGACTTAAAATAATATGTCATCCTTTTTTTCTCCTTAAACCTTCGACCCTACTCTAGCAAAGATGAGCCTGTTGCTCACTAAAGCCATTTCAAATGCCTGGTGATAGTGCTTGGCCTTGTCATAGTTGAGTGGAAACAAATGAGTCATTCTTGACAATGAAATGTGAGTACAATTTATGACTCACTTGAGGATCAAGGCAGTTAACTTATGTTCCTTTTCTACACTCCACCTACTGACCCTTCCTGCAATCTGGAAGAAGCCCCATGTTGGAAGTCTATGGGAGTCAAATATTGGACAGAGGCTGGGTCCAAGAACCACATGGAAGCAATCCACCCAGTAGATTAGCTTAAAGGAAACTATACAGACAACTGGTGAGTAAGAAGCCCTTTCCCTGTGTTAAGGCTCTGAGATTTGAGCTTTGATCATTAAATAGCTTACATTAATTACCCTTATTTTCACAACCCCCTCTCCAGTCCTCACTCTCAATTGGTAGTCTTGCTTTTTAAAAAATTTCACCATGAAAAAATAAAAGCTAACAGAAGAGAATTTCTACCTGTTACCAAAACTGTTATCTACTGACATACCTGAGTCTGTACCTATCAACACAGCATTTCCTTCTTTAAAAATGATCAAACATTTAACTTTTGCTTTGTATATATGGGATCAAATCCCATACTTCCTATTCAAGGACTTCTTTCTCGCAGTTAATCCTTTCTTGCACCATCAGTATTTCTCTTTATACCTGATACATCAACCTCAGCACTCACTAGATAGTTCTTTTTAGTCTCTTTGGTGAATTCTCATCTTCCCAGATTCTGAATGATAGATGCCTCCAGTGATAAGCATTTTGATATCTTATTTTCCGGCTGCAGTCACTTCCTAGGTGATCTCCTCCAAAACCATGACTTTAAATACTCTATATTTTTATGACTTCCAAAAAAATGATCTCTGGCTATAATTTCTTCAGTGAATTCCAGTCTCATATATCTAGCTACAGGTATTCAACATAAGGACAACAGTGGAAAACAGGCAACAACAGAATAACCTGTAGTTTTTAAATAGTATTTTAATGATATTAATTTCATACATTTGATAATTACTACAGCTAATAACATATTAACATTGGAGAGAATGAAAGAAGGATATAAGGTTTCTTTACTATTTTTGCAACTTTTCTGTAAGTATAAAATTAGTTTAAAATAAAACGTTAAGAAATTAAAAAGTACAAATAAAAAAATAAAAATTGAAGAGTTGAAGAAATGCTTCATGTAAGTGATGGCCTTCATGATGACCTAAAAAAATTGGAGGAAGTGCTATGGAAAATACTTTTCAACAGTATGAAAAGCTATGAAAAGGCACAAGAAAGATAAAATTGGCTGTGCTTCAGAAAGAGCAATTTTTTCTCGAGACCTCCAGGTACACACGTGGGGCATGTTTGTGATGAAAGTGATGTGTTAAGTTGGGACTGTACTGAATTGAAATGAGGAAGAGCAAAAGCTTTACTTCTCAAAATATTTCAAACGAGAGGAGACTAAGAACCATCCATCATTCTTGTTCTAAACAAGCTTTCACTGTGTGTGAGATGAACTTGATGGCCTTAATAAGTCTTTTGTGTTTTCAGTTTTCATGACTCTGTGAACTTGCCTGGTGCTGTGTCTGCTGTAAATGTTCATGATATAAACAAGATTAATTTCTATCACCATCACCTTTGATTTTTACATTCAGTTGCAGTATATACTCCATCACTAAGGAGGAATTTTGCCACTTACTATGTGTTTCTAACCTTAATTACCAGTTGTGTGCGTATGTGTGTTTGCTTGTTTTCTAACTCATTACTCTTTGACCTTTAGTTAATCTTTGATCATTGTTTTGGGTACAATATAAATACTGAATAACAATGGTACTTCAATTATGAACTCTTGACAATAGCACTAATTTCATCTCTGAAATAATACAGAGAAAACACATGGGTGAAGGACTGGAGTGTATTAGGAAAAGTCACACTGTTAAAACACAGACAGCATCTTTTCTCAATAGCCTCCCCACACAGTGAATTTCAGAAATCGGGCCGACATTATCAGCAGGCTAATAAATCTCTGAGCCCGTCAACTTCATAGAAGTCAAAGACTTCTAAGGAAATAGGTACAGTCTTCTATAAGTTATGCATTTGTTTCATCCTGATTTTAAAAATATCTAAGACACAAAATGTCCATCCTGTATATAAATAAAATTTATCACATATTTCAAATACACATATAGAGTTGGAATTTATCTAAAATATTAATTAATGGATCAAATGTTGCCATTTCAAAGAAGTATTATAAGACATAAGATTGAACATATGAGCACACTGTGTGTTTCCTCTCATAGCCATTCATCCACCCAGGAGGAGGACATACATATCTCAGTGAAAAGTTTTCAAACTATCAACATTTCTGCACATTGGCCCACTGAATGTATATTACATCACTGAATACTCAGAAATGTTAATAACTGAAATAAAATCTATCTTTTTAAAATACTTTTTAAAAATAACACTGTAAGAAATAACAAGATTTGTAGTTTTCCACCTAATCATCAATGACCTGCTCCATGGTAAATGGCTTAAGCTGTAAATCAGGTTACATATACCATTAGTTAAGTTTTTTTTATTTTTCATCTGTAGTAAATTTAAAATTCCTAACAAAGAATTATAAATATCCAGGAATAGCAGAAACTCCTTGGTTTAAGAGATGAAATTACAATGAGGAATTATGAATTTAATCCTTCCTAAAGATTAAGGTTAACTCACACACTAAGACAAGATGCATAACACACTTCAAGGCTGGATATTTGCATATTTCAACATGGCAGGTTGATGTAGAGTGAATTTCTAATATACTCTTGGATTCCTTTGTCTTTGGAGAATATTTGTCATTTTTTATTTCAGAATTTGAATATGAATTTAACAGTGCTCATTAAAAATAATAGTCTTTAATTTCTTTCTACAATGAGTGAAGAAAATAACTAATTGGTAAGGAATAATGAAAGTCTCAGTGATTAAACCATTTGAAACATTATCAGTTTTAAATTACATAAACAAACTGACAAACAACCCAGATGTCCATTTCTGCTAATCTGGCAGGCTAGTTATTTGGATCACCCCTGTGCTGAAACAAGTAATAATTCTGGATAAAATACAAAATATATCTCTTTAAAATCATCAGTTATCTGATAAGGATGCCAGACACTTGAGTGGAGAGGGGAGTCAGGGCATAAAAGTGTTTCCCAGCAGCGATGCTTTCACCAGAGGTCTCCCAAACCCTTTGAACTTGTTCAGTTCTTTAAGGCATCACAGCTAGGAGATAAGGCCCAAGAAGAGACCATCCACGTGGGATAGAAAAGGAGCTCCTGAAAACCTAAGCCAGAATTTCTAATGTGAGTGGGAATACGAAACACACTCCTTGTGTACTATATAAGAAATTAGTTCTTTTGTAATTTGCTGCCAATTAGAAAGACAATAACAATAAACAAAAACATGTAAAAAAGACTACTGAAAATTTATATTCACAAAGTTCCTCTAATGCAGGTCTGGAGCCAAAATTCACAACTTGTATGAAGTCATGAAGCCAAAAATCATAAACTGGAAATCTTGCAAGGTACCTCCAGGTGCTTGGCAGATGCAAAGGCAAAAGTACTTTGGAGGAAACAATTTTACTCAAGGTTGTCTAAAATAAATTTCAAAGGAAAAATAAATTATAATAAAAAGGAAACATGAGCAGGAACCTGTACAAAAAAAAAGACAGCAGAAATAGACACACAAAACACTTTTTATTACTGCATTACTAGACAAAGGTAATAAAAATGAACATAGTTATATGTTTAAAAGTTAGAATTATGTGCAGGGATTTATAAACAATAAACAGAAAATAATAAAATCCTGAATTAAAAATATAATGGTTAGCTTTTACTGAAAATGATATAAAATTAATTAAGCAAGAATTAATGGACTGAATGGTATAGTGGAATACTTAAGGCCTGAAGGAAACTGGAATGGGGAGGGGTCTTCCAAGTCATTTCATCTATTTTATAATTTTGGTATTGAGTACAGTGGTGGTTTTATTCTTAAAAAAGCACATATATATTTTCTGCATTTTTTTTTTTTTGTGGTACTCGGGCCTCTCCCGTTGTGGAGCACAGGCTCCAGACGCACAGGCTCAACGGCCATGGCTCACGGGCCTAGCCGCTCCGCGGCATGTGGGATCTTCCTGGACCAGGGCACGAACCTGCGTCCTCTGCATCGGCAGGCGGACTCTCAACCACTACGCCACCAGGGAAACCCTGATTTTTTTTTTTATGTATCAAAATGCTCAATTAATTAATCTCCTTCCCATATATCCCACTTCATGAAATTACATGATAATTTTTGCAAAAACACAAATTACGTTTAAAGTGCATGAAAAATGATCAGACTCACGTTTTTAGATCTGTACGTCAAAAGTTCTTTTTGACTACATACTGGAATCCTGATAGTTAATTGACATATTTGAAAAAAAATAACCTTATTAAAAAACTGAGTTAGTGGAATTATCAGGCTGTTTGGTCTCAAATAATTTACTAAATAGGTTAAAGGAAAGGTATATTTTGATGTGTGTATTTGCCAGGTGTTGCAAAAGAAACAAAACAAAACAAACAAACAAAAAACTTAAAAACTACAACAATGACAAAATCCAAAGAACTGGTTAGTTGTATTTTTGCCACACATCATTCTAGGCAGTGGAGGTAAAGAGGTAATTTTCCAACTTTGTGGAACTTATATTCTGAGGGAGAAACATATAATTCATGAATAAACAATTAAATACATGTTATATATTTTGGTTGTTCTAAGTACTATAGTAAAAAATTAAGCCGAATAAATAATATAACCCACTGCAGTAATGGGAAGGGAAAAGAAGTGAGAAGATTAAGCATCATACATCACAGGAGCTGCAGTCACATCCTTTTTTAGCTGATCTGGTAGCTTAGAGTTGTAGTTATCAGTGTGTCCTGCCTCCACTAATTCCATTATCTCTTTACCCTGGATGAAGTTCCTTACTCAATGGATGGATACAAACCTTCATTTGTGTTGGATCTGAATTCTTGGTGTAGGGCTGCTGTTAATGTATGACTTTAATTTTTCTTCTCAAATATTAAATTTGGTTTAATTCTAAATTATTTAAAATTATTTAAATAGCCAAGTTTAAAGTGTTTAAACATTTTTTTAGATGCATGGCTCAATATGTTGTCTTTCAGAAATATAGTCTCTACTTGAACTTTTTTCCCCTAATTTACTTGCAATTCATTGAAATTTGAGTACAGCAGATGTTATGGTTACAATCTGCTTAAATTGAAATATGGTTAAAAATATTCCCACAAATCACTCATTTTTTTCAGACAGTTTAGGGGAATCGTGAGTTAGTCTTGAATCAGTCTAATCATTTTTGCATTACTTTTAGAAATTTTGGTTTCCACATTACTTTTTACTTTTCACATTCACCTGATTATTAATTATTTTCATTATTTATAGAAGATTAACAGGACAAAATTTAGATTGAAAGGTGTTTTGTGGAAAAACTCACATATGTTAAAACTTTATACATATGTACATATGCATACACATTCACATACAGATATATATATATATATATATACACATACACCATTTATAAACTCTATGTACAATGTTTTAAATTTACATGAAATATATATCACATTGTTTTACTTTAAATATTATATAAATATCTGCACCTACAAAATTGGGATAATACTTTCTGATTGCTATATACATGCCAACCATGTATTCGACAAGTATTAACTTGTCCACGTATTTGACAAGTATTAACTCAGTTCTACAACTGTGTGAGGCAGGTATTATTAACAGCTCCATTTTACAGCTGAGAAAACAAGGAGTTAAGTAATAGAACAGCTATTTTTCAAAAAGAGCTAAGATTTGAAATGAAGATCCTGTGCTTATAAACACTCTTCCATGCTATTTATCTAGACGGTCCTACTTGGAAAGATTTCCATCATTTTGGGAAGAGTGACAAAACTGATTTAAATTATCTAAATGTACCAAAGTCTACTTCCACCTTTTCACTCCAATATTATGGACTATAAAAAGAAAGATTTTAATTAAAACAGTGAGCCGGACTTCCCTGGTGGCGCAGTGGTTGAGAGTCCACCTGCCGATGCAGGGCACACGGGTTCGTACCCTGGTCCGGGAAGATCCCACATGCTGCAGAGTGGCTGGGCCCGTGAGCCATGGCCGCTGAGCCTGTGCGTCCGGAGCCTATGCTCCGCAACAGGAGAGGCCACAACAGTGAGAAGCCCGCCTACCACAAAAACACAACAACCCAAAAAACAAAACAGTGAGCCACCACTGGAAAAATAATTGTAACTGATTTTGTGGTCATATGTATACATTTACATAAAAGTATAAGAATATGTTTCAGTATAACACTGACTTGTACAACTTAATGCCTTTTAATTTGTGGAAACATGCTTGTTTCAACTTTCTACACCAGTAAATGACACTATTAACAAGGATAATCTTAGACTCATTTAAAGAGATAACAAAAATTATAACGACAAATAAGATAGAAGTTTATTTCTGTCACATAAAGGGTGGATGGTAAGGCACTAAGTATTCAGTTAAGCTTCCATCATTTCTTACACCATCCATACTTGGCTGTGTTCTTCTCACACAGCCAAGTTGTCATCTCTAACCCAGTCATAATCTTAACATTCCTGCCAGTGATTGAGAGGATACAGCAGAAAATGCTGGTTTGTCTTTTTACATAGCAGTAATAAAGTAGAAATTTTATATAATTTGGCCACACCTAGCTGAATCAGAAGCTAGCAAATTCAGAGTTTAGTTGACTAGCCATGTTCCCAGTTAAAACTTCCAGTACCATTGGAAGGAAAAACTTACTTCAGAATTTTTATTGTTTTGTACAGAATTGTCCAAATATTACTATAAATATAATTTTTAGATGAGATAGAAGCACCACAGATTTCAATCTAAATGTGTGTGTGTGTGTGTGAGAGAGAGAGAGAGAGAGACAGAGAGAGAGAGACGGAGAGAGAGAGAGAGAGAATGAGAGGGAGATTCATTGACTGAACTACTAAAAGGGTAAAGAGGTCTCAAGGCACAAGTATTGAGGTAATTTATAGGACACCGTATGTGAATTTGAGTATTCCACTACTAACTTTAAAAAGTCTTGTCCCCAAGGGGGGAAAGTGGTAGTGGGTGGTGGTGGTGATGAGAGGAATTGGGAGATTGGGATTGACATATATACACTAATATGTATAAAATAGATAGCTAATAAGAACCTACAGAAACTAACACCCCATTGTAAAGCAATTACACTCCAATAAAGATGCTAAAAAAATGAATTGTCCTATATAATTATTGATAATCAAACAGCAAGAACAAAAATGAGATCTAAAATTTATTGGAAACACTTTTAATAATTGTATAGATTCTTTTATACTCTTACTTTGAAATGATTTGAGATTTATAGACGGGTAGCAAAGATAGTACAATGATTTTCTATATAACCTTTACCTGCCCTCCCCTCTCCATGATAATAACTTACATAGCATGGTACCATTGGTTCATAAATTGGCCCTTGTACACAGAGGGCAAGGAGAGACCAAAGAAAGAGACAGGCCACCCTGTACTGGTAGGTGTCAGGTTTAAAAAGCAAGGGAATTTATATACAAGGCTTGTCTCGAGCAGCTGAGAGACAAGTAGATCTCTGCATCCACCTGCCAGAATCTCAGAAGTTTATATAGAGGCCATACCTGGTTTCAGACGTGTATCATCCAGATGATCTTAACACCGTTCCCTCTCAAGGCTGTGTCCTTGTAAACAGCTCCCACTGTAGGAACACTGGGTAGGCCTGTACAATCCAAGGACAGGGGAGGAAGTGAGGAGCATCTGATTGCCCAGATCCAACTCCAGGGTCAATCAGATGTCATGCCCTTTCTTGATGACCTCCTCCAACAGTGTACATTTATCAAAACTTAAGAAATTAACATTACAATACTATTAACAACAGATTCCCTTCATATTCCATTACTTTCTCCACTAATGTTGTTTACACTTCCAATATCTAATCCAGGGGAGGTACCACATCGCATTTATTTATCATGATATTTTAGGCTTCTCCAATCTGTGATACTTCCTCAGTCTTTTCTTGTCCTTCATGTCCTAGACAGTTTTGAGAAATAAGGGTCAAATATTTTGCAGAATGCCATTCAATTTAGGTTTGTCTGATATTTTCATATGTTTATACTAGTTATGGATTTAGGGTAAGAATGCCATAGCAGTGATGTACCTATCTCAGCACATCATGACAGGGGTATAAGGCACTTACCTACCATTACTAATAAGGTTAACTTTTATTTCTATAAGGTAGTGTTTGCTAGGTTTCTCCAATGTAAACAATCATTGTTTTCTTTCCCTATTCTGGTTGTTAAAAGTGAGTCACTAACTCAAGCCCACATTATAGGTAAAGGGGGTTAAACTCCATCTCTTTAAAATGTAGTGAAATGACAATGAAAACTAAATATGTTGAAAATGTATTTAAAAATATTTTAAATGAACTTTTTTCCAACAGATAAAATTGTAAGGATAAATCTAAACTAAGAGATCATAATGAAACATAGATAAAAGTAGATATTTTATTTCATTGAAACAGATTATTTTATTCATTACTAATCTTTTCCTAGACTTTAAACATTTAATAAATAGCCATGATTTCCACTCCTGAAATTAAAATTGCCTTCCTCTCGCAATACATTCTTAAACTATTTCTAAAACTATAACTGGAAACTGAGAAAATGATAAGGCCTTGATGTCAGGGTTTTTTTTTTTTCTACTATTGAGGTAAAAAACCATGACACCAGATAATAGTCTGTATGAAGTATTTATGAGATTCATCAGAAAATTTGAAACATTTTATTGTATTTATTTGGGCTTATTTTTATGGACAGCTAAGGTCCTAAAATGTCTTTTTCCTCTTTTTAACTATCTGTTTCATTGCCATTTGATCTAAATTTCCTTTATTTTTTCTTGCAGGCATTTATAAAACTATATAGTTTATTAAACTTCAAACTTTAATTCAAAAATTCCTTGACCCATGCATATTTAAAGCAAAAAAATTATTTTTTCAAAATTTACTTTGATATAAACTATTGTTCTGTTCCAACATATACTAGATTGCTGAATTAAAGGCACAGGCAATTTGATCTCAATTTGCAACCAGAAGTTTGGCCTAAAGATCTGTATCTTTTCATTATATTTGAGAAATTTGTAAATTTTTCTTTCTCTAGTTTCAAAAGTGAATATGGTGTAGTAGGCAAGCAGCTGTTCACACTAAACTAGGTTTTGTTGTTTTCATACAATGTATATTTACAATAAATGTATGCTATAAACCACAGCACTCTGTAACTGCAACCAAGTAAAAAGTTAAGAAAAATCATAGAACAACTGAAAAAATGATTGAGGCGGGGTACAAAGGCCTCTTTATTTTGGCCTAACACAAGACAATTCTGAGTAACAATTTAGTTCCACACCTTTTTTGGGGAGGTCAGCTGAAGCTATTATGGGGTGTGCTGTGCAGTTTGACCACACCCTCTGCCTAGTCCTACTTCCGTACCCTCCCTTGCACAGGTGTTGGCCCCTAATAAACCTTGTGCACACCAGACTTCACCTGAGTCTGTTTTCCAGAGACCTCCACCTGCAACTCTCTTCTTTGTTGGCAGCTACATTGGATCAAAGGATTTTCATTTCTACCCCTGCTGTGCTTTCTGTACACGTTGCACCTATTATGCACATATACTCAATAGTGTATTATTTAGAAAAAAAGGGTTTAGTATATTAAGAAAATATTCAGTAAATTTTGAAGATATACATGTCACACTACAGTGCATATAAATTTATTTTGGTAGTTACACTATTCTCTCTTTATTCTAAGTATGCAAAGATATGCATCTCATGTCAACTTGAAACAACTATGTGTGTTAATGATTCACTTTCAAGTTGAATTATGCAACAACATTTTGTCTCTGTAAAAGTTTTAGTTTGTAATACACATAAAAATATTGTCGAGCCATCTTGATTTTGCCGGTTACATTTTCCCATGTGATAAAATAAGAGAATGATTAATATGAAGCATATTTAAAATGGACCTCTTAATTTGAGAATTTTATATAATAATTAAGTATTGTGAAAGTATATATTGTTGTTTACTCTCACTTATAATTAAAAAGGTGTAAATTAAACAACACTAGACTGCCATTTGTTGCTCATGAAATTTGAAAGATATAAATGATAAAGTTTAGTGCTTAGGGAAATGCTCACTATATTTTTTACACTATATCTATGCATAGGATTTGCCATATTGTTTATAGAAAGCAATATGGCAAACCCTTTGAAGAGTTCTTACACAGTCATACACTTTATAAGAGTACTTCCATTCACATGGACAGAAATTAAGATAATCATTTTAGGCTAAGAAGTTTACTCTAAACACTGGATAAATTGAATACTTTGTAGTAATTAAAAATAAGCTTAAGAAGAATTTATGTTGAAACTTACTGTTATAATGGAGCATTTTAAAAGCAGTTATAAAATTTGATATTTTATGTGAAGATAACAAGTATATATTTATTATCTATTAAGTGTTGTTTATTTCTTGGTTTTTGGGGGCAATATTTTAATTCTTCTATATATTTTTGTTCTAATTTCCAAAGATACCTAAATAGTTAAAAACAGATAAACAAACATACAAAGCAACTTAAAAAATACAGTAACACTACAAAAATAAAAATAATTATTACATTTCTTGCATTAGTTATTCTCTGGTACCTAAAGGATGTTACAATTAAAAAGTGGGAGATGAGTTTGCTATGAAACCTCTGTTTCATAGAACTCTCAAAAGAACACATTCTTTGCAAGGATACTTAAGTATAGTTATGTTTTTTACCTGCTAAATAGCTGAAACTAATTTACTAACCACTATTGACTGCCTTTTATGTCTAAGACTATTTGCTTCAGTCATCTACATCTTGGTTCTAATAATTACAAAGCACATAGGAATGAAAGCAGCAAAGAATGTAAGTAATTAGAAAACTAGTATATTGACTGTTTGGAGACATTTACTATAGTACCATCTGTGCCTGTAATTAGCATTTAACCCTTCAGAAAAACCATCCAACTGCACTTGGCCACATTTTTCTCCTCTGTATAATAATGAGGTTTGAGTGGAAAATCTCTAAAATCTTCTTCAGTTGTGACAAAGCATGCATGGTTTTAAAAGAGCATTTGGAATGGAAGGGTGAGGTTGAATATTCTGAACTTGTAGAGTATGTATAGAAATCTCTTAGCTATATGTAAGCTCCATTATCTTTTTGGTGGTGGTGTTGTTAGTAACTAGAAGCTGAAGTTAGGTTTCCCTCAAAATTAGAGTGAAGAAAAAATGAAGAAAAGCTCCACTTCTATGGATTACAGGTGTTTTGTTTATGATTTTGTTTTGTTCTGAGGGGATTAATAGTAGAAACATGAGGGAGATATCTCAATTACCTCAGACATTTATTTTCATAAAATAGTGCAATTTCTATGAATTTGAGGAGACTTACCAAAAAAAAGAAGAAAAACCCCAAATGATAAAAAAAAATGTGTTGTGTATACTGTGAACTTTTATCAGGACTCAATGATGTGAAACTGTGTCCTAAATAAGGAAATAATAAAGATATGCTTTTTGTCAAAATAAGTAATATTGTTGAAGGAAGCTGTCTGAACATCAAAAAATAATTTTTTACTTTGAAATCTACTTTGAAAATTTAGCCAACAGGTCAAGTGTAGAAATAGCTAAGTCTTCTGGGTCAAAATCAAAGTCATTTCTCAAGGAAAAATGATGTTGAACAAAAGATGTGTGTGTACAAACTACGCTTCCTACTATGGAGATAATACAAAAGGAAGTTTGAGCTTATCAGGCTGAACAGCCTAAGAAGCTGTTAATAAAAAGTCATATTATTCCAATTTTTAAAATGACTTTCTGAGAGAGTCATTTTGTTTACATTTCATGAGCCAGTGGAACTCTGCCATGTTGGGTATAGTGCTCAGGAAATTTCTGAGATGTGCTCACAGTAAAGGAAACCCATTTTCAAAAGATAAAAATGAGACAACTGGAGATGTGTGCCTTGTGCTGTGAAGCAATGTGAAATACTTTGGCCCCTAAAATTGAATGCAAATCTAAACAGGTCTTTTTACTTCCAGTTTGGAGAAAATACGGGAAAAATAGAAACATGAAATGCTGTACCGTCAGGAAGTAATCAGTCAAATGCAGAATACCAGACATTTTAGGAGAACTGACCTCATTTTTTCAAAAGCTAATGTCAGTGTAGAAAAAGGAGATGGGAGGGCTTCCCTGGTGGTGCAGTGGTTGGGAGTCCGCCTGCCGATGCAGGGGACACGGGTTCGTGCCCTGGTCCGGGAAGATCCCACATGCTGCAGAGCGGCTGGGCCCGTGAGCCATGGCAGCTGAGCCTGCATGTCCGGAGCCTGTGCTCCACAATGGGAGAGGCCACAACAGTGAGAGGCCTGCGTACCACAAAAAAAAAAAAAAAAAAAAGGGAGATGGGAGTATGAATGTTCTAGATTAAAAGAGATATAGAGACACAGATGTAGAGAACAAACGTGTAGACACCAAGGGGGGAAAATGGTAGGCAGTGTGGTGGTGGGATGAATTGGGAGATTGGGATTGACATATATACACTAATATGTATAAAATGAATAACTAATAAGAACTTGCTGTATAAAAAAATAAATAAAATAAAACTCAAAAAAATAAAATAAGAGCTATAGAAGATGTAACAACCAAATAAAATGAGTGTGTGTAGATTAGATTCTGATTTGAATAAGTCAACTTTAATAAATTAGAGAAAGCTGAATGGCTGTTAGATGATATTCAAGTATTTTGGGTAATTGTGTTAAATATGATAATGATATCATGACTATGAAAAGCTGTTAATTATTAGATGCACATTGGCATATTTGATGATGAGATAATATGATGTCCTGGAATTGCTTTAAAATACTGCACTAAAAAGGGGATAGTGGATAGATGAACCGAGTGTAATAGAGTGTGTATTGTTGATGGTTAGTGATGAGAATATGGGTATATTGATTTCTCTACTTTTTTACATTTGAATACTTTCTATATAAAGCTCAAAGTCAGAGTAAACAGACACAACATTTATATCCTAACTACAAAATCCCAAAATAATTATACTACAGTATTAAAAGACATATGACTCAAAGTGGGAGAGAACTAGAAAGATACCCCAGAAGAAAAGGTATCTCAACAAAATTCCGAAGGATGGAATGTGCTTGTGTGTGGATGTGTATATCTATATCTATTGATGGATGAAGGAAACCTAGAATGTTATTGTGGTTGTCTTCATTATGGCTTCTATGTTACCCAGGAAGTAAGAGGTGAAGTAATTAAGCATGAGATGGTAGGCAGGAACTTAGTTGAAAATTTGAAGAAAGTAGATAATATTTCCAACTATTTCTGTGAAAAAAATAGAAGTCTTGTATCAATAGAATCAATAGAAAAACACTGTTCCCTTGGTTTACAGATTTGCAAGCTAGAACTGAAGCCAATGGCCTTAAAAATGTAGTATTGTTAGCATAAATAGGTGTGTGACTTTTTTTTTTCATTGAAGTATTCAGCACACTTGATGATGCTGTGGAATTTCAGCATTCCATTAAATCAGGAATGAGTTTTAGCCAGAGGGCATAATGGAAATTTAATTTTAAGGGGTAAGGACATTTAGTATATTGGCAGGAAAGTGATAGAAATGATAGGCCCCAGAACCTAAACTCTGTAGGGAATAAAATGAAGATAGAAAATGGCTGGTGACTAAGAAACTCCAAGGGTCATCAAACTAGAGGCATTTATGAGGTCAAGACCTGGCGTGCTTGAAGGAACAAAATAATCACGTTGTACAGATGTGATTCAAAACTCTGAGGTGTCTGATTTGTTGTTTCAGTGGTTTTGTAGTTCTGGATAATGACAAATGGATTAAAATGTTGTGTTAACAAAAGTATCTCTAGTTATTTCTGGGTTAGGTGTTGTTAATTATTCATGAAGCTATGTTAATAATTTAATTTCTTACCAATTCCTTTGTTATATATCTCCCAAACCTTCAAATTTTTAAAACGTATTTTTTATACATGCATTAATTATGTGATCTCATTGTAGGGAATTAAAAAATACAGAGAAGTTGAAAATACATTAAATGTCATATATAGGCTATCCCAAAAAGAAAATTGTGTTTATTAATTATTTATATTTAATTTGAGTCCTTTTATGCTGTTTTACACGCATTTTTAAACAAACAGAATTAATAATTAATACTATTAAAGATTAGTATCTTTCATTTTCAGAAAACCTTACATTATGAGATGTCATTGAATGATCTTCAAAAATCTAATTGTTAAGAGCTATGTAAATTTCTGCAATGATTATTTTTGTCAATGTTTCTAATTATTTCCTTAGCTTTAAAGGTAGGGTTATTAGATAAAGCTGATTCTGATTTATTTCCCAAAGACTTTGTGTTTTTTTATCTCAGCCACAGTAAAGCATTAGATATTTTTTCAATCTGTAATTACTTTTTCAACTAAAATTGATTAAAACTGAGAATGATTTTCATATTAGTTCTTTAAAAACTTTGACAGATGAAAAGTAATTACAATATAAAAAATTACCTTGTTTTATAACTATCAGAATTGGTTTCCTTAGCAGTGTAATAAAAAATATATACAGACTGTTGCTTTGAAGATGTGCTGAAATTTATGTCTGCTTTCTCTTTCTGTAAAAAAAAAAGAAGTCTTTTTGCCGATCAGTAAAAAAAAAAAAAGTTTCAAATAAAATACAGAAAAAAAGGACTTTGGTTAACATTTAAGATCAGAACCCAGACAAAAAGAAATATTTGGTTAGAATGAAAATGTTATTTTTTACCATGGAAATGGAGAAAGAAGATGGGAGGTGGGTAAATTGTCTGATCTCCTCATTGGGTTGAAGGATATTATACTTGATCAAGCAAATAAATTATCTAAAAATACTATTTAAAAATATAAACACAAAAAATTATAATATAACTGACACTAAATGATTAGTGGAAAAAATGGAAAGACATGGACCATGGAGAAAGAAGGAACATAAATATCTACATTAGGAAATAAAATTTTTTAACAAATAGAAGATTTGGGGTACAAATATAAAGTTATATAGTTAATTACTAGAGCAAAAAATATTAACATAAACACACACCACACTCAAAGCAAAAATGCAGAAACAATAAAAATTATATAAAAATACATACAGAAAGCAAAACAATTGTAGTAGTACAGAATTGGTACACATCTGTTATATCAATAAATACAATGGGTAAAAAATATCTGCTAACATAGTTCAACGGAATTAAGATTAAAATGTGTGACTATGCTCTATGTAAGACACACAGGTGAACAAAGTGAATATTACTGCTTGAAAAAAAATTAAGAATAAAATTATACCTGAAGATATAAATTTAAAAAGAGTGAAACTGGTAATTAGAATAATCAAAAAGTTGAAAAAAGTGAACCCATATTATCGAGTAATGCAGAAGACCACTTAAAATGCCTGTAATTTTAAATTAATATGTATACCTATACACCATATAACATAGCATCAATTTTATAATTTAAAACCATAGCAAAATGTAGTTTAATAAAATGTATTCTACACAATATAAAAAAAGCCAGGCAACCTCATTATCCTTGAGGAAAGAAGGAAAAATCAAATTTTTTCTTGATTAAGGAAAAAACTTTCAGTATGAGAAGCAATGGGTACAAAATTATAACATTTTCTTAAAAGAGTGAAAAAATATGTATGTGATGACAGGGATGGGGGAAATGTGTGTGTATCTGGAAAGATAACACAAAAATATTATTCCATTTATTTACCATGGAGTGATCTCAATGGCTGAAAGACTGGTATTAAAAGTAAATTTTTTATAAAAAACTATTGTAGTTTTTTAACTTGAAGTTATCTGAACAATGTTGCTAGTCAGTATATTAAAAATAATTGGGACAATACAATTTATTTGGACTTTATTTTATTGTTTTCCAGTTTATTGAGATATAATATATTTATTGAGATATAGTTGACCTACAGCACTATATAAGTTTAAGGTTTACAGCATAATAATTTGATTTACATACATAATGAAATGATTACTACAATAAGTTTAGTGAACATCCATCATCTCAAAGAGTTACAAAATAAAAGAAAAAGAAAAACAATACTTTTCCTTATGATGAGAACTCTTAGGGTTTACTCTCTTAACAACTTTCATATATAACATACAGTCGTGTTCATTTTATTAACCATGTTGTACAGTACATCCTTAGTACTTATTTATATTATAACTGGAAATTGTACCTTTTGACCACCTTGCACTTTATAACTAGGTTATACACAGTTCTAGATATATTATGCCTTTGCTTATCTTAATTGATCTAGCATTTAAACTCATTTCAAAATGTCAAATAAAACTTTATCATTTAATGTGAAATGTTGGAAATAACTAAATTTCTATCCTAGAGGAAATAAATAATTGTTTTATAAGAAAAGGTCCATAGACACTTTTGGAATGGTGTGGAAATATTACTGCAACTGGTCATGGAAAATATGCTTTTTAAATTATATACCAAAAGATATTTACTACATATTGCATATACAATGGAAAGTATATTTTATATTACTTATTTAGCACCTTTTAGCTAAAAAGGGGGGCATTTTCAATTATTGTATTTGGAGATTAAGATGTTTATAATGATATTTCAAAATCTATTATTTATGAATTTTTAAAATTAAGGTATAATTGAATTATAATGTGTTAATTACTGCTGTACAGTACATGTTACTGTATAGCACAGGGAACTATATTCAATATCCTGTGATAAATCATAATGGAAAAGAATATGAAAAAGAATGTATATATATGTATAACTGAGTCACTCTGCTGTACAGCAGTAATTAACACAAAATTGTAATTCAATTATACTTTAATTTTAAAAATTCATAAATAATAGAGTTTGAAATATCTATGACTATTTTAATTACATTTCAGGTATAACCATAATATTTAAATTTTATTCAGTGGCTCTTAGATTTCATTAAAATCACTAAAGGTCTTATAGCCATGGTTTCCAAAGGTAGGTAGTCTTGTTTAATTTTTCTAAGCAAAATTTTGAAGTGAATGGAGATCATAGTAAAATGATAATTTAGTTGACAAAGAATGTCACTGTGATAGTTGTAAGAGATTACTAATATCCACCCCTTGTTTTGGTTATCCAGTCATTTTATTGAAACATGGAGTTGTAAATGTTACATAACATACGTAAATGTTATGACTTTTGGTTCTTCATTTTGGAGTTTATTATTAAGACATGAGGGAAAATAGAAAAGAGAGTTATTCATATGGCAAAAAATATCATGTTTTTAAACCTTGAAATGGTTTGTTAGTAGGTTTTAACATGAAGGTCTTGCTTATAACACAAAACAAAATGCTTTATTTGGACTGTACATATAGTTATGCATCCTCACTGAAACATCTGGCTTTAATTTTCACTGTAAAATCTTTATATATTGACAACACAAAAACATCTGTTAGCCCTGTGTTGATCTTTGAGGTCATGCTCACTCATCAATGCTAAAGCCTGTCACCAGTAGCATCCTTGAGTTAAGCGAACACTTATTTTGGAAAAAAAAGATAAATTACCATACCTTCTGTACCAAAAGCATTTGTTAAGCAAATTAAAATTTTCAAAAGAGGTTTGTGTTCCATCCCAGCTGTCACATTTATAATCAAAATATTAAAACTGAGAGATTTTCAGAGGGTGTCCAATTACCCATCCAAAACAATTTAACTTTTCCTGTAACAGCATTAATTAAAGGTATTAACCTAGAGATTATCTTGCCTAAAGTTTCTGTTACATTGTCTTTTCCAGAGAAACATAGCTAAAATTATCTCTCTCTTGTGATATATGTTTTGGCCCATTTCTGTTATTTTGAGCAAATCAACCTTTCTATGTAGACAGATTTCAGAAGAAGTTTATGCACAAGTCAAAGACCATTAACAAAGACAATTTGAAACCAAAACAACCCAGTTGTTTCTCAGGTGGTTTGGCACAGGACTCTGCCAAGTAGAGGAGAACCAATTATCTTGGAGAAGGGCAGTGATAACATCTGGGCTGAATTAAGAACTTTAGTAATTTTATGCCTTAGAAAATGTTATGAATTTGTTATTTAAAATGAAAGTAGAACTACATCATAAAATAAAATTTAAAGCTTATCCGAAACATACATAGACACACACATTGATATTTAACTTGCACTTTTGGACTAAAATGAGTGTGCTGTCAACAAAAATATAATGGATTATATATTTTATATATATATATATATATATATATATTATCCTAAAATCTAGATTTCAATTGTGCTTGGCATAATTCAGGTGCCATTAAAGAAATATGTTACAGATGGAGAGGTTTTAGGGTTGGGAGATTTTCAAAATCTTTATTGCTGGCATAGGACTACTTAGTTACAGTCTTGCCCACAGCTGTCTAGTACTTGCCCAGGAAGCAGGTGCTTTTTTTAGGCTATATAGCTGACATCCATAATCAGGTTTGCTGATTGGTGGTGATTCATTATAATTTCTCATTCTGAAAGGAAATCAAGCTGAAATCAACGAAGCAATGGCTGACAATTCTCCTCTAAAAGCTAGTCATCCTCAGAAGACTCTGTGATTGTTATTTCCTCACTTTCTAAAACAGTATAAGTTCTGGAATATTGCCAAGACCATTTAGAATAAACTCTAAAATATTTTAACACTAGAGTAAGTTTCTTTTTTACAGGTTCAAGTTTTACTTTATGGCCATCAGCAAGCATTTATTCTGTGTTATCTACAGATTCATACTGATTAAAATACCTTTACAGTATAATGATGAAATTATATGTACAAAGGATTGAAAACTGAAAATATTATGCAAATATCAAAATTGCTATTAAAACACATAAGTGGAACATGCAAGTGTGTATATATTTTGACTTGAGAAGCACCAATAAGGCTGAACTTTCATCTCTAAAATATCTCATTCTGCTCAGTTGAAATAAACACTCTTAGATGAATTCTTCAACATTTATAAGCCATGTTTGCCTGTTTACATCAATTTTTCCATAAGAAAATTCTGGAGGGAAGAGACTCTCTTGCTCACATTCATGTCCATAGCATTTCACTCCATTTCTGACTGACGGTTGACTCTCGATAGATACCTGCTGAATGGTAAACAAATTGTCATTTTTTCAAAAGATTTCTGTTTAACAGCTTTGAGGTTCTTTGCATTTTCATTTGCAATCAGTTATTTTATATTAGATTGACTTTCTTTATGGGCAGAAATGAGCCTCTGACTCAGTTTTTCAAAGGACAATCTGGAAAACTATTTAGGAAAACTCACACCACGTGAGGTGCAAAAGGATCAACCATGAGCTGCTTGGGGAAACTCAAAGCTGTAACCACCACAGGAAAAGTGGCAGGTGGGGAGTGAGGACAATGCATGTTCAGTGACATCCACGTCCTGGAAATGCTTGATAGTAGCTTAAGGTTTGTTATACTCTGCAGAACAATCAGTACTAACAAGGTTTTATATATCCATGTCCTTTTAATGGAAGAGTGGCATAGCTGAGGAAACTTCCTTAATGAGAAAATGTTTGCTAGGTCTATTACTGTTTGCATTATTTTTAACCCATCAGAGTCAATATTCCCACTGCTATTTTATATTATCATTAGTTCAGCAGAATATTGATGCTATTTCCTACCTAAGAGTATGAATAGGTGCTACATCATCAACGCCAGTTATCTTGCGGTTTGAGTTGGTTTCCTTGACAATTTCTTTAGGCCCATTTCCCTCTGCTTGGAAATGTTTCTAGATCAATACATTTCTGTCTGTCGGTACATTTCTGTATTTATCACTCCATCTACCTCTCTAACTTACTCCTGCTCTGCAAGTTATTCAGCCCCTAGTCTGAGCTTAAACTGCAGAGAGCAGAAACACATTGCCAGCCATTTATTAATTCTCAGTCTAGCATGACACCACCAATTTACTTGTCTTCACCTTGACCTTTGGTTCATAGCCATGTTTTGGGAGTGGAACTTTAATCCTAGTAACTCAGTCTTCTAATGATAAAATAATGGAGTTTTAGGATGAAAATTTCTTGTTTAGAAGGAAAATCTTTCTTAAGTTACTTATCTTTCTCTAAAGATTTTGTTCTTGTACTGATTTTTCATTGTTTTTATGCCTTATTTTCTGTTGTCTTCTTTCTCATGAAATTGCCTGGTAAGTTTACTTTTCCTATGCTACCAGTCTTCTGAGAGAAGTTATCTCCAACTCTTAAAAGACCTGGTAACTCTAGCCAGGGGACACTTTGGCCAAGGTCTACTTTAGTTTATTTCACTTAACTAGACTACAATTCTGACATCTTTAATTCTATTGATACAATTAATTCAGTAAAACTATTTGCAATTAATGATTAGCAAACACACAAATAGCCAAGACATGAGACAATTACAGCACAAGATACAATTGTCATTTAAAACCCATTCTATGCATATAATTTCCAAATGTGAACGTTATTTTAAAACATCAAAAATATTGTGTGCATTTTTTTAAAATAAAATATCTTCAGGAATTTTGTCTTGGGCTTTTATAAATATAGAAATAGTCCACCCAATATGAGGTAAGTGATTTCTTTTCATCGAAGGTTAGCAAAATGATCTAAAAGTGTAGTATTTTACTTTGATTTTCCCCTTCCAGGGAGAAAAGTAGACTAAAATAACATAATAAAGTTCTTTCAAATTATTCTTACCAAAATTTCCCTCAAAATAATACTTCTTAGGAATTCAGAGGTCATTTAAACTTTACTATTAGCAGTTTTTGAGAGACTGCCTTTATCTTCCCTTTAATCTCTCTCCTTTTAAGATGTTATTCCTCCTTTGTGATTTTACCTTCCTACTTTATCTTGAATTGGTATGTAGTTGGCAATTTTTATACATAAGGGCAATAAGAAAGAAGTTAAAAATTCAAACAAGTGAGAAAAGGTAGTGCAAGGAAATTTGGACAGTTATATTGGATTGAAACTTAAGACCATACAAATATATGAGACTTCTATAGTAACTTCATAATATTTCTATTCCCATGTTTAAATGGTTGACCACCTTGCATGGTACCCATTTTTCCCCCAACTTTATTGAGACATAATTGACATATGACACCGTGTAAGCTTAAAGTGTATAGCCTGATGATTTGATATATTTATTTATTGTAAAATGATTACCATGATAAAGTTACGAAGCACATTTATCACCTCACATAATTAAAATCTGTGTGCGTGTGTTTGTGGCAAGAACTTTAAAGATCTGTTCTCATAGCAATTTTCAAGCATATAATACAGTATTATTAACTACAGTCAAAACACTGATTATTAAATACCCAGAATTTATTCATTTTATTACTAGAAGTTTGTATCCTTTGACAAACATCTATTTCTCTCAAACACCAGCCACTGGAAGTCACCATTCTACTCTCTGTTTCCGTGTGTCTTATTTTTTTCAGATTCCACATATATGTGAAATCATGCAGTATTTGCTTTTCTCTCACTGACATTTCACTTAGCATAATACCCTTAAGTTTCATGTTATCATAAATAGCAGAATTTCCTTATTTTTAAGGCGAAATGATATTCCATTGTGTATATCTACTACCTTTTCTTTGTCCATTTATTTGCTGATGGACATTTAGGTAGTTTTCATATCTTAGCTATTGTGAAAAATACTGCATGGGGGCGCAGATAACTCTTTAAGACAGTGATTTCATTTTCTTCAGATATATAATCAGACGTGGGATTGCTGGATTATATGGTAGCTCTAATTTCAATTTTTTGAGGAAGCTCCATACTGTTTTCCATAGTGATTATGCCAATTTACATTCCCACCAACAGTGCACCATTGTTCCCTTTGTTCCCCATCCTTAACCAACCCTTGTTACTTCTTGCTTTTTTGATAATAACCATTCTAACAAGTGTGAGGTTGTGGTTTTGATTTTGAATTTCCCTGCTGATTAGTAATATGAGCATCTTTTCATGTATTTGTTGGCCTTTGTATTTGTTCTTTGGAAAAATGTTGATTCAGTGCCTCTGCCCATTTTTGAATTGGTTTTTTTGTTGTTATTGATTAGTATGAGTTTTTCATATATTTTAAATATTAGTCCCTTATCATATATATGGTTTGAAAATATTTTCTCCCATTCCATAGATTGCCTCTTTATTCCCTTGATTTTCTTTTGCTGTGAGAAACTTTTTTAGTTTGATGTAGTCCCACTTATTTACTTTTGTTCTTATTGTTGGTGTTTTTGGTGTCATAACCAAAAAAACATTGCTAAGACCAATTTCAAAGAGGTTTATCGCTATGTTTTCAAAAAAAGTCATGTACCACAATGTTGATTGCAGCACTATTTACAATAGCCAGGACATGGAAGCAACCTAAGTGTCCTTCGACAGAAGAATGGATAAAGAAGATGTGGCCCATATATACAATGGAATATTACTCAACCATAAAAAGAAATGAAATTGAGTTATTTTTAGTGAGGTGGATGGACCTAGAGTCTGTCATTAAGAGTAAAGTAAGTCAGAAAGAGAAAAACAAATACCCTATGCCAACACATATATATGGAATAAAAAAAAAAAATTGTTCTGATGAACCTAGGGGCAGGACAGGAATAAAGACACAGATGTAGAGAATGGACTTGAGGACACAGAAAGGGGAAGGGTAAGCTGGGACAAAGTGAGAGAGTAACAGTGACATATATACACTACCAAATGTAAAATAGTAGCTAGTGGAAAGCAGCTGCATAACACAGGGAAATCAGCTCGGTGCTTTGCAGCCACTTAGAGGGGTGGGATAAGGAGGGTGGGAGGGAGGCACAAGAGGGAGGGGATATGTGGATATATGTATGCGTATAGCTGATTCACTTTGTTATACAGCAGCCACTAATGCAACACTGTAAAGCAATTATACTCCAACAAAGATGTTAAAAAAAAAATAAAACAAAACACATGCACATTTTAATCCCTGGAACCTGTGAATATGACACCTTACATAGCAAGGGGAATTAAGGCAGCAAGTAGAATTAACTTTGCTAATCAGCCTACCTTAAAATAGGAAGGTTATTTGGGATTATTTGGGTGGGCAAAATGGATCATTAAAAGTGAAAGAGGAAGACAGAAAAGAAGGTCAGAGATAATTTGATGTGACAAGGATTCAACCTGCCACTGCTGACTTTGAAGTCAGAGTAGGGCCAAGAACCAGTGAATGCAGGCAGCCTGGAGAAGCTGGAAAAGGCAAGGGACTTGCCTCTCCCTAGAGTCTTCAGAAGAATGCAGCATTGCCAACAGCTTGATTTTGGCTCTGTGAGACCTGTAGAAGGTGTCTTACCTACTAATCTGCAAGATAATACATTTGTCTTGTTTTATGCCACTAAGTTTGTGCTAATATTTTATAGTGGTGATAGGGAACTAATGTAGTAAGTCCCCTACACAGGAACCTTCAAGTTGCAAAATTTCAAAGATGCCAATGTGTGTTCGCGTGTCCAATCACGTGTGTGGCGTACATTGTCACGTGCACGCATCCTGTACAAGTGGTTGCGGTTTTGTGTACTTTACTGTACAGTACTGTATAGAGTACAGTAGTACAATATCTTTATTTCAAGCTATATCTGCAAGAGGACGACTTCATTGAACTCCTTGATGTGCAACACAAGGGGCTTACCAATGAAGACCTGACGGAATTGAAGGCCCAGAGAAAGGACAAGGAGAAATAAGAGGAAGAAGTAACTGAAGAACTGAAAAGATTCACGATGCAGGAAATGGCAAGGGGATTTTCTTTATCTGAGGAGGCACTGTTAGTTTTTGAGGCACAGGACCCAAATGTAGAATGGTACACGAAGGTTGCAGCAGCCGTTCAGAATACGATCCAGTGCTACCCTGTCATCTATTATGGGAAAAAAAGAGCTACTCAGACATCACTGGATCATTTTTTCAAGAGGGTAGATAGAATTGAATCCAGCAAGGAACCAGAACCTGTGCCATCAACGTCAGGCGTGAGTGAAATTGCAGCTTGCCCTCCATCTCCTATTGTTGATGATCCTTCAGCTCTACCATCTCCCACCTCCTCTCCCTCTTCCAGTCAGTAACTCTTCTTGCCTGTTCACTTGATGCCAGCCCCTGGATGCCAGATGTTGTACTGTACTACTGTACTTTTCAAGGTGCTGTACTGTAAGATTAAAAATGTTTTCTTTATTTTTTGTGTTTGTTTTTTGTGTACTATTTGTGTGAAAAGTATAATAAACCCATTACAATACAGTACTATATAGCCGATTGTGTTAGTTGGGTAGCTAGGCTAACTTTGTTGGACTTACAAACAAATTGGACTTACGAATGTGCTCTTGGAACCTAACTGGTTTGCATGTAGGGGAAGTAATGTACAGTGAATTGGGGGAGGAAGTTCAGTTCAGCTTCTTTCCCTTCCTCTTTCTGCGTGCAGAAAAGGTTCTTCACGGTCTGCTCATTATTATGTTTTCTTTTTAGCCAAGCAGGATCTTCCCCAGAAAGCAGATACCCCTTTGCCTAAGATTGGGTAAGGTTCTTCAATTCAGTGTCAGAAAATTAGAAAGTTATTTTGACCAGATAAGTTAAAGCTACTTTCACTAAGCAACAGTATCTAGTAAATTTTTAAAAATACTCACTTGTCTATATATTTTTTCCCAACTTGAGAGAGTAAGAATTAAGAGATATCATTTATTAATCCCTTAAATGTAAGAAAAAGTCTTTTTGTAGAACCTCATACGAGGGGTTTTCCCCCTCATAGTTGCTCTGCCACTGGGTATTAGTGACAATGCTAGTGAGACTAAGAGAGACGCAGCTGCACAGTGAGGAAGGAATAAAAGCTAAATAATTGAAAGTAGTGAGTTTAGACAATTTTTTACAAAGGTCACTTATGCAGAGATTTCTTTAAAGACCAGAAATTTGTACATGAATGAATCAGGCTACGGAAAAGGGTAAAATAAAATTTCTTATAAAATATGTAAATAAACTATTCAAAAAATTTTAACAAGCAGTAAGAAGTTTTTAAAAATGTTAATGTTAGAAATTAATTGTAACCTAATTTTAAATGTTTTATAATACCAAGTTGTTGTTTTGTATGCCGAGGTCAAATAGTCCCATGTACTTAATGGGTTGACTTGAATTAAAAGCTTACAATCTAAATGACTTTCTCACTACAGGATTCTTCCTTATGACATTTTTTGTATTTAAGTCAATATCCTCCAATAATAAATTAAATTAGCACTTCCTTTACCATAGTAACCTAGTAGTGTGACATGTAATGGTGCAGCTTCTTGAACAATACACAGGAGGAGAAGTAATTAACTGGTGAAATGTCTGTGCGTGTAGAATCCAGGCAAGGGCAGACTAGCCTGACCTAGAAACAGCAGGCAGGGAATTAGCCTGCTACAATCCCAGCAAGCAGGAGTGAATCCAACAGTGCAAGGGAACCAGGTGAGAAATGACACTGCCTTGCTTTTCAGATGTAATGTTGTACCTTCCCTATAGTGTCATGCTTGTGGTAACACAGTCTAAAGAATGCTCTCTGCTGATTCTGGAAATATTCATCCACTTTAGTGCCATTCATAAGGAGTCTAGCTGACAGAAAATTGTTAATATCATATATTTAGTCATTAAGTGAAATAATATTATTCTCCTTGAGCAAGGAAACGTATGATTAAAGTTTTATTTTTTGTTTCTTTTATAAGTAAGAATATGATGGAAAAATGAGGACAAACATAGCTGTTATTGTAATGTCTTTGTAATGAGAAATGTTTCACCTGAACAACTTTTTTTTTAAGAATCAGATTATTTCATATGGTTGGAAAGCAAGACTAATTTTAAGTAATTGTTCACCACCACTAGCCTCTGGTGAATAATGCTTTAAGCCAGGTAGTAAAAAATGTCTCATTTAAGGTTTGACTATCTCTGTACTTCCTGTTAGGAGAATGGTTATAAACCATTTTTATCATATAGTAAATTTGGAATATTTTATTTACAAAGTTGTTTTCAATCATGCAGATACTCTAACGGGATAAAATAATCCAGAGCAGGAAGCCAGAACTAGTTCTCAGCATACGAAAAAAAAATTGCATGGGGGTCTAATAACTTCCTGAATAGAAGAATTCAGTGTTTCATTTATTTTTTAAATAAGAGACATAAGAAGGCATTAAAGGAAGCAAGTCCAAATGCAAATGATGTGGCATGTCCAGCTCCATTTTATCATCCGTATATTATGAAGAAAGAAATGCACTGGCAAAGAAGACGCAACCCGTTTCTTTGGTCCTCTCTATATTTCAATGCAAATGAGATATATCATTTACTCCTGACTTGACAAGCCTTTCTCTCCCTTTCTGAGTAAAGTCATGTGAGGCACAGTCTAAAGAGGACATCAGTATAACTTTACAGCTGTGTGAGCTCAGGGCATTAATCAATGCAGAGGCACAGAGAAAAGAACATGTGTTTAATAGCTTGAATTTCTTCTTTTCCTTCTAGGGGCATTATGTTTCCTAAGTATGAAAGGAAAAGCCCTGAGATATACAATTGTGATATCCAAATGTGGACAGCTTTTATTCTGGTTCTTTAAAATACACACTGTTCTTCCCTCCTCATTATTTGCTTATGTGACTGAATGGAAATGTACTTTTAAAAATTTTCCTATGACTGATTATTTGACCTTTAGGAATGGGTGGGAAATATAATTTATGTCTAATATAGAGTCAGAAATAACTCACATTTAATATTCAGGGTCAAACCTTTCTATTTCTCTCTTTTTTAAAAAGACAAGCTACATAGGTGACCATACAATGATCTCTTAAAAAATGCATTTTCATTAATTAGCCATTCAAACAGAAAGATAAGAAATTTTAGTGTGTTTCTCTTGACCCCTCCCCTTGTTCGTCATGTCTAAGACAAGAAGCAATACTGTCAGAGCAACAACCACTGCCAATTCTTTAGCTGTTGTATGCGATGGATGTTGTCAACTTTTAACGGCAGGGGATAGGATTGTGCCGCAGTAAAACAATTCACAGCATTTATAACTGTTGGTAACTATTGCGCAACTGCTTTCCAGAAAGATATTTTTACTTTTTTATATTTTTTATTTAATTTTTTATAAATTTATTTATTTATTCATTTATTTTAGGCTGTGTTGGGTCTTCCTTTCTGTGCGAGGACTTTCTCTAGTTACGGTGAGCGGGGGCCACTCTTCATCGCGGTGCACGGGCCTCTCACTGTCGCGGCCTCTCTTGTTGCCGAGCACAGGCTCCAGACGTGCAGGCTCAGTAGCTGTGGTGCACGAGCTTAGTTGCTCCGCGGCATGTGGGATCTTCCCAGACCAGGGCTCGAACCCAAGTCCCCTGCATTGGCAGGCAGATTCTCAACCACTGCGCCAGCAGGGAAGCCCCAGAAAGATATTTTTTAAAAAACATAACTGCCATGGTCAGCTAACTACCTACCAATAGTCATTAAGCCCCTCTTTGCTAAGAGGACCCCTCATTGTGTTCTAAGTTAGAAATACTAATTTTCTCATTCTTCCTTGTAGTAGGGATAGCCATGTCACTGAGGGATTCAAAGATATTTAAGGGAAAAGCTGCAGTAAGAGTTCTTGGGAATGTTTTTCCTTGATAGAAGTGGTAGGTGCAATGCTTGCTGACTTAGGTCTTTCCCCTTCCTCCTTCTAGGAAATATTTGTGTGATACTTGCGAGTCCAGCTGCCATTTTGTGATTATGGAGTGACAAATATGATGTGTAATTTAACACCCTAAGGATGATCAAAACATGTTTGTTGAAAAAAATGTTAGTGTAATAGAATCTGTCTCCAATTTTAATATTTGACGACTGATAGCTTTCAAGTCTCTCTATTCTCTCTTCCTCTTCAGACTAAATCTGGAAAAGTTGATAAGAAATACCAAGTGCTCCCCACTTTGGCACTAAAGAGCATTTTAAACCACTTAAGCCATGGCACATGCATACACAGGAAATCTCACCCTAGCTCCACTTTTCATCCATAAGAAAATACAGTCCAGTCTTACCCTATTGTCTCTAGCCATTTACAGATCTGCTTGGGAGCCTGCCTTGCTGGCAGGCTAGAGAGGACAACCTTAAGGTATATCCATAAACCACCAAAACATGGGATACAGGGGAAGAAACAAATCCTGAAATAGAAGTCCACAGTTTGATCTAATTGGAAATCCAGATATTTGCAAAAAGAATTTGTGATAAAGGTAAAATGGGGCTGGTTGACTTGGATCTCTAGAACATAGGTTCTAAATTAATTTAACATCTGCTGAAAAGCAACAATTAGGAAACTTTAATAGACTTAATCAATACTAGATCTCAAATTAGAGTTAAGCTTGGGAATTCCATTATATTTAAACTAGGTATTCCCTATACTTTTAGGAAATTTAGCAAACATAAAATACAGGGCAAAACTAGGAATGTTTTACCTTATCCATGAGAACTATTGCCTTGCCTAAATTCTCCATAATCATAGCACCTATTGCCCTAAAATATCCCATAGTAGGCATGAATACTCTTACTCAATAAAATTAATGTCTTTTGTACTTACAATTAGCCTGACAAAGAAATCTTTCATGAACCTCCATTCCTGATTAATATGGCTAATATAAATGAATATAAATTAAAACAGTATCTTCAAGGATTGTAACACAAGGCCTTTTTAGATGAGGTTATTATGCATACTGCTCCTCCCTTTAACAATCACATTTGACTTGTCCTTAAATTTGGAAAGAAAGATTACAACTTCAATGCTGTGGCTCCAACCATTAAAGCTCTCATACCCAATATTATTGAAATTACTGCCTTCATCCAATCAGCAAACTATAAATCCTCTTCAGTCACAGATTTGGTGAATATATTATGTTCAGTGCCTATTTTAATAGGCTCTCCACTGCAGTTTGCCTTCATCTTCTAAAAAAATCACATTATACCTTTACTCTGCTTGTTATCGCAACAGCCCTGCCATCACCCACAATCTTTGCAAGCAACCTTAATTACAACCAATATTCTCCTGTAGCACAGGTATAATATTGCATTGATGTCATCCTCCAAGGAAATTCACTTCACACACTAATTAAAGACATGCAGATACTCACAAAACAGTTCATATAAAGGATGGGTCATTGTCCCACACATAGTTCACATAGTAAAAGGCCCCAACGCCCAGCTAGGTTTGTGAAAATTGTTTGTTCCACCAAAGACCACTGAATCTCTGACACTATAAAGGCACAGCTATTGACCTTCTTGGTACCCGCAATATTAAAGCAAGACCAACACATTTTAGGACTTTTTGGATTCTGAAGGCAACATATTCCTTGTTTACAAATTTTACTTAAGCCTGTTATGATATTACTTGCAAATTTGCTACATTGGTTGGGACCCCATGCCAAAATTCTCTAGAATCTGTCCAAATTGCAATACAGCAGGCACTCTCATTAATGATCCCAGAGACTCCTTCATAATAGAGGCTTTAGCAACCTACTATCATTCCTCCTGGAGTCTCTCAACCACCCATGATTGTAATTAATGCCCATGGACTTCTGGTACATGAAACTGTCTTCCTTAGTACCACACTATATGCCATTATATTGATTGCTGGCTACACACTGGATTGTTCTGGAAATAAAATATCTCATTGGCCCTGCACTTATGACACTTGTTACATAGTTTCCCATTACGTCTTGGGTTACAGAAGCAGTACCCACAAGCTTGGCATAGCCACCAAGGTCTCCTTGCTAAGACAGAAATTGTACCTACAGAATAAAGCCAAACCCAGATCTCCTGGCATATCCCACTTGCAGGAGGGGTTGGCCTTCCCTATTCTCAGTCCCTAGCTAGATACCACAGTGCTGGAGGAGGTTACACCTCTCCTGGACCCCTTGACTACCTGGGAAGCTTCTTGGGATCAAATGAGTGAACAGCAAAAGGAGTTACTATGCTTTACAGGAAATAGAGCCACCATGGTGTGTAATGAAGCTTGCTAGAGAGCTGCTGCTTTTTAATCCCTTAAATAGGACATCACTGAGTGGTGACAGGACTCAAGGACAAACAAAACTGGCCGAATCTCTGTCATTTTATCACTGGATACCTTAGCCAACAATCAGCCCCATCTGCACATTTTTAGATTTGGGACATTGCCATTGGTCTGGTTGTCTGATCTTGCCAATGGAGACAATAATTATTTGTCCAAGGCTGTCCCCTTTGGGATAAAGAACTTTTGAAAATCTCTTACTTCATAGTTACCCAAACTATAAATCAAGGTAATACATATCTCTGTGCATGCTAAAGACACAATACAAAATCTCATCAAGACATTCCTTGTCAGCTTCAGAAATCCAGGCATTATTAATAGTGACCAAGGCACATACTTCATTTCAAAAAATATACAGTGAAGTTCTCTTGAGCAGAACATTCAAGAGAATTTTCACCTCTTTTAGTGGATTCAGTTACTTGCCTCATGGGGTGCCATAATGTCTTACTTAAATGACTTTAAATTCAATTAAACAAAACATGGCATATTTCAGTCTTTACTTAAACATAAGCGATGAATTTTCATGAAGAATCTGACTTCATTTTTTGATATCTGACTGATGACAGCTTGCAAACTTTACAAATTCCTCTTTTCCTTCTGTCTCACATCTTGGGAAAGCTGACAAGAAGCCAGGGGTTCCCTCCTTTGGTGCTGACAGGAAATTAAAAACATTCAAGCCACTACATCTTTGTGCATGGGAACTCTTGCTTCAGTTCAACCCCCTAACTACAATCAAATCCAAGCCATCTCCTTTTTCTGCTCTCTCAAACCCTCTTTGGACCTGCTTTGAAGCCTTTTCTGTTCTCCCATAAAGAACTATTATGTGAGGAATAAACATTTTCATACTTTTTTGATGTACATATGGCATCATTAGTCTCAACTTTGTTTCTCATTAGAAACAAATTTTGTGTTGAAGAGTCCATCCTATTTCTGTAGGCTGCCCTCAAAGATTAGACTTTATTCTAATTCTCACAAAAATCCTGTAGTTTAGGTATTATTATTATATCTATTATTGATATCAAGAAAATAAAGCAAATAAAGAGATTAAGTAAGTTGCCCAAGGTCATATGGCAATTTTATAATGGAGATAGGAAATGAACCCAAAAGGTCTGATTCCCAGAGCTGTGCTCTTATGCTCTAACTAAACTGCTTTTCAAAGTATAAATGAGCAGAAGGATGAAAAGTACTTCAGACTCTGATGGCATTGGTAAACCTTGTACTAGCCCTAGACTCTAGACTTTTGGTTGTTTCTTTTAAAAAAATATATATTTTGAGCTGCTTTATTTGAAGTTTGTCACTTTTTACTGAAGGATGTTCTAATTATACATTGTAGGTTTTGTAAAATCCAGATGTGAATCCATGTTCAACCACTGATTAAATGTGAGAAGCAGAGAAAATTTTTTTATCTTCTCTATGCCTCACTATCCATGAATGTAAAATGGGAAAAATACGATTTCCATTACAGAAGTGTTATTATGATTGAATAAAATAATATCTGTTAATCAGCTTGGATAATGCCTCTCACATAGCAGAAGCTCAATAAATGAACGTTAAAATAATGTATTAGCCTTTTTAAATATTCTGTAAGAGACAACTACTTACTCACAGATCAGCAACTGTGGTACATACAGAATATCTTTTGTTTTCTGAACTCAGTGTAAGAAGTTTTAGAGGTGCCACAATCACTCTGATTTGCTTTTGAATTATAAAAATGATGCTCTGAAGAGGTACTTAAGCAAGAACATGTTCATCCTGACATGGTTGCATAGATTTGTGCACCCTCACAATAGTAACCACTCGTGGCAAATCCAAGAGAGATAGTAACATAGTCATAGTGTCCTAAACTTGAGAGTAGAAATCCCTTGGACATAAAAGTTGCAGGTGAAGGCAAACTACTTTTGGTAGAGTAATGAATGCTGAGTGAGAAAAATGCATTGACAGATTAATATATTTGTATACCAAATTAGTGGAGTACATTATTCTAATAGGGTATGGAACACATACACAAAATATTAGCTAGCATTGAACTTATTATCTGATTAAAGTTAGACTGATCAATCCCCCATCAATCTTCAACACCCATCAGTCTTTTGACACTATTGATGAGTGATTGGGTATATTGATAAGGATGAAAATGCCTGCTTAATTCATGTCTTTGATGGTGGCTTAAGACTTTGAAGCTTCTGCTACAAATATAGACTTTAAAGGAAATTTCCTCCAATGTATTCTACCTGGCCTTGCATATGATAATAACCTTACTCATGGATTTGGGAGCCAAAGAAGATGATCTGCCAAATGCCTAATATATCCACTTCAGTGTTTGTTTTTAAATAGGAGGAGCTTTCTCCAGTTTGCCTAAACAAAAGAAACAAATAAGAAAAAATGGGGATGGGGTGAGAGCAGGCAAAATTATTAAAGGAATACTGAACTATCTTGTGGCATACAAGAAGGAGTCTTACAAACTAAGTAGTAGGTGTTGTTGGATTCTCTTTTGAGAATATTGTCATTAACATGACTCAGCTCCCAAATACCAGATCCACACTTGTAGTTATTGTGGATCTACTTTCATTGGACCAATTTACATTAGAAACCCTGGGCTTGATCAATTGACTGGGAGTGGTGGTCTCACTGTCCCAAAATGGAAGCTGTCCTTATAACCACGTGGATGCCGGCTGTGAGGATAGTTTGAAGATAATGGGACAGAGAAGTGCAGTTTCTAGAAGGTGTTTAGGAGGTAAGTAAAACAAGAAGTATGCCATGCAAATGCTGTAACTTATGGGTTTTTAATATATGACAGTTGAGTTAAAAACCAAAGAATTACTAAGGAGTAAGTGACATCAAGAACTAATTTCCTTTTTACTACGTTTCCCTATAGTAAGGCATTAGATATAATGACTAACATTTGTAGAACCTTAACATGATAAATTTAATTTGAACCATTAATTAAGCTGGCATTATCCAATTAAGAGATGAAGAAATTAAAACCAAAAATGGTAAAAAATTTGTCTTGATTTCTACATATGCTTTTCCCATAGAATTATTTCATAGTTACACCTCTGCATTTAGAATTTCAAAAATAATTTGTTAAACTTATAGTATATTTATTTGTTCTTTCTATAGATAAATTTGCCAATCAACGTTACTTTTTCTGAAAATGAGAAAGCCTTTTTCAGTTTTCAGTGGGAAAAATTATTCTTTAAATATGTTTTATGGTATATGACTAATATCCTCTATTTTGTTTTATATTCTATTTTTAAATTTGAGTTTTGTAATATTGGAAGCCATACAACTTTAAAACTAATAATAGTAGCATTTTGATTTTTTAAAACTAATTGCCAGTTAATAAACGATACCCTATTCAACATATGACAATAAGGTAGTGATACTAATAATATGCAGTTATTGATCATTTGTCAATAGCCAGAAACTACTCTAAGATTTTTAAATTATCACAATTTAGCCTTCAAATAACTTTATGAAGGAAATGTTACACCATTTTATACATGAAGAGACCCACACCCTAAAAAGTAACTTATTACCATCTTATAATGAGTGTCAGAATTGAGATTCAAATTTATACTTGTTTGATTTCAAATCTTGGTTTTTCTTTCACCTTATATTAAAAAGTTCCACACTTTTACCAGAATAATTGAAGTCCAAAGTGTCTCAAAACTTTTCAGAAATACTGAATTAACATGGATGTTTTCTTAAATTTGTTCTAAACATTGAATTAACTCTAACATCAAAGAGCAGATCATGAGACCATCCATTAGCAAAGGTCATTAAGAAAGAACAAGTGGAATATTTTTATTACAGGACAGCAGGCAATGTTGAAAGTAAAAAATTATCAGAATATATTTTCTTCCTATCCCAAAGCTCACCAAAATATGTAATATATTGTAAAACTTAATGTATAGTTATGCTAAATACTGAAAAACTAAATTCAACAAAAGCATTAAGTAAAGATAAGAATCATTGAATGCCATCACAGACATAAACAGTAAAATCGTAAAGGGCACAAATCAACCAACTCCTTTCCTCTTGCTTAATTTGAACCTTCAGTGAGGTGTAATGAACAAAGGTAATACAATCTTAAGATGCATAATAGAAGTTAACTGCCTGGATAAAAAAAATATATCCCCATTGGACTGTGTTGGTCAGGACACATGGACTAATGGTATCAATTTTGTGTTCGCTAGGACTTCATGTACACCCATATTATGGCAATTAACAACTTGGCTTATAGTTTTTCTATGTATCTTTTACCATAGACTGTGAATTACATACATGCAAGGACCATGACTTATCTAATTTTATGTCATTGGCACCTAGCTGAAAATGTGGCTATTAGTATTTGCTTAATAAAGCATTACATTCATTAAAGCACCCATCTTATTTCCTTGGACTCTTGCCATAATATCATAACTGGTTCCTTTGCCTCTCTCTTTGTCTCTCTGAGTTCTGTTCTCCAAATAATTGCTCAAGAAGTAAAGTAACCTCTCCAAGGTTACAGAACTAGTAAGTGACAGACATTGGATTAAACCTAGGTAGAATGATTGTAAAGCCACATTTAAAAAATATGATTCTCTGACAAAATCTTCTCCCTTCAAATATAACAATTTGGCAAAAGAAAACAAAAATAAAGGTGTTTGAAAAGGAATTCATTGTCCTGACTTAGTGGAAATCTCTACAAATTAAGATTTGATGCTTACCACATTTTAGGAGAGATTTTGATAAACAGAAATAAAAAGACAAAGTACTATGAGCTGGCTGAAGACAGTCTTTTATAAAAAGAGCAGAAAAAATGAGGTTTTTAACTTAAAAATAATCTTGCTTGAAGGTATATATGTTTGAATTAAAGTATTAAGGCCTGTAATGAAGTAAAAAGTATTCTGTACTTTCCCAGAATTTCTCTGGCATAAAAAAGGTACTTAATAACTATTTGCTTGCTTAATTAACTCATGGTAAATGGATACAAATAACACAGAAACCAAGTAAAAGGTAATAAAACAAGGATCTTTAAAAGTAGCAGGGCATTCAAATGACTGTAAGGCTATGAAAAGAATCACAGGGAATTGAGCAAAGGTATTGATCAACTACAAGTACAGAAGGTTGGGGTATTTGCCTGTCTATAACCTACATATATTTCTATCAAAAGTCACTGCTGTTTAGCAAGATAAACTACATAAATGTGGCACAAAGATTGTAATAATATAACCATTTTTGTTAAAAGCAAATATACTACTATTCTGAAAAGTCTCCACTTTACAATTCAGTTGTTACCAATAATTGTAGGAATTACACCTTACATAATATATAATAATGCTCTAAATTAAGTTGTCACCACCTTGTCACTAGAGAACACTTTTTAAGATTACAGTATCTTACCTTTAGTTATCAAATGATATTAGATCTTTACAGATTTAAATTTAGATAAAAAATTAACTGTACAGAATTCTCTCTACTGAGATGTAATGATTAAAGTTTTCATATAATCTTATAGAAGAAAGAAAGGATAAAAGATCATCATCATCTTCCTCCTTTTCCTTCTCCTCAGCTTTCTTTAGCATTGTGTTATATAGAGTAACTTCTCCTGGAAAGCAGGTAAATAAATAGTCATGAGTTTGTGTTCCTGCTTTTGCTCTTGCTAGATGTATGGCTTTGAGCAAATAAATCATATTACTTTTAATCTAAACTCTCCCATCTCTAAAATGGGGGAAATACCTACCTTGCTTGTTTTTTTTTGGAGGTTAATAATATTAAACATGAAGCATCTAGCATAGCACCTAACACATGGTACATAACATTGTTTGTGTTTTATTATGTCATAGAAAAATGTCAAGTATTTGTCTTATCCTCATAATCCTGTTAAAGAAGAAAGGTAAGACAAGCATTACAATTCTGATTTTATATAAATTGAGTTTCGTAATTCTATATAAAAATTTTACTGTCACATAAATTATAAATGGCAGTGGGGAAGAAGCATATCTGAAATGTCAGAATAAGGATCTTTCAAAATCTGCTAAATCATAAAAATGATGAAGACAATGGCAAAATTGTCCAAAAACATTTATTAGAATTCTGGAAATTAACTGAAGTTTTGCAATAATCCTTTAAGGATTTATTAAATAAAGATGGTCAAGCCTTAGAAAGAATAATGACTTAGTGGTGATTTAACTTTCCTTACTCCCATCTCTCTATCCTGAGGTAGCCATGAAAATCAGCAGTTTTGGAACAATAATAACTGAGAAAACAGCAGCATAGCATTGAAAGGAAGAACAGTTTTGGAGCTCCCCAAAAGCCATATTCCCAGAAAATTGTCACTATTTTACCTGTCTAGCAGATCCTTGTAAAATCACCATTTATGGGGATGATTTTAATTTGGTTTGATTTAGGTATTTTCTCACTAAGCTGTCTCTATCCCATGGCATTTGTTGAAAACAACCAGCAGCAATTTTTAACATTATGGTAGCTGAAGAAGCAATACCAGTTGGTGCAAAGAAGAGGCTGACCAAAAATTTAAAAGTAAAAATCTAGAGTATGAAATGTCCATGGGTACTTTGAAGAGCTCCTCCATATCCCTGGGGATCTAGAAGGCCATGTGTATGTGAGGGATGTACATATATCTATAAAAATCTGAAAAGTTCCTAATCTCTCACCTCTAGCTGACCTTGAAGCTCAATGTAAACAATAAGTGAAGGCTCAGACAGAGTTGTTAAGTGCCCAGTACTAAAGGCATACCCCAACAAAGAGCCATCTCAGTAAAGATTGGAAAATTTATTGGTTCAAGACAATTAAGAAAATGTCTTTTAAATCTTTAGGTGAACATTATACTAACCAAGCAGATAGACTTCAATGGTCACATATAACAAAGAATACACACTACAGAATTAGTCTAGGAAAGTCACTAAAAAATCAAAAGCAGTAGCAACAATGACAACAAGAATGAAGAGTAAGCAGCATCAAATTCTGGGGAGTGGGGGATGGTGAATCTTATTTCCAATGCTGCTACATTATATCATTTAACATGTATTGAAACACCCAAAAGAAAAGGAAAGAATGACTCATAAGCCTGGGGATAAAGCAGTAAATAGAAACTTCTACTCAGAAAGCTCGAATATGGACTTAGAAGGTAATATTTAATATAGGCTGTTATAAATATGTTCAGATAGGTAAAGAAAACTATGTCCCAATTTAAAAAAAGGAAAGTTAATAAATAATATATCACCAAATAGAGAATATTAATAAAGTAATAGATTATAAACAATGATAAGAAATTCTGGAGTTAAGATAGAAAGTAACTAAAATAAAAAAAAAATATTTGAGAGACTCAATAGTAGAGTTGAGCAGTTAGAAGAAAAAGTCATCTGAGTTTAAGAGAGGTCAATTGTTATTTTCCTGTTTTCTGAGCAGAAAATAAAAAGAATGAAGAAAAATAGAATCTCAGTGCTGTGGGACATCACTAGCAATATCAACCTACACATAATGGAAGTCATACTAGGATAGGAGAAAGAAAAAGGGGCAGAAAGAATATTTGAAGAATTAATGGATTTAAATTTCCCAAATTTGATGAGAAACATTAATCTGTACATCCAAGAGACATAATAAATTCCAAGTAGGATAAACTCAAATTCTTCTATACTAGACATATCATAGTAAAACTGTCAAGAGCCAAAGAATAACAGACTCTTGAAAGCAGCAAGAGAAAAGTAACTCATCACATACAAGGATACTTCAATGTGATTAACAGCTGACTTCTAATCAGAAACCATGGAGGCCAAAGGCAGTGGATAATATAGTCGAAGTGCTGAAAGGAAAAGTCAATCAAAAATTCTATATCCAAAAAAATTATTATTAAAAAATGAAAGAAACATTAAATCATTCTCAGAAAATCAAAAATTGAGAGAATTCATTGCGAGCACCCTGTCCTACAAAGTTACAGTAGTCAAGATAATCCTTTAGGCTGAAATGAAAGGACAGGCAATGGTAACTTGAATCCACATGAAGAAATAAAGGTAACTGCATAGATATATATTAAAAATAGTAAAATGTATTTTTGTTTGTAACTATTTTGTTTTCATATCTGATTTTAAAAGAACACTGGCACAAACTGATAATTATAAAACAATGTGCTTATAATGTGTAAAGATATAATTTGTATGACAATAATAGCATAAAGGAGGAAGGAATAAAGGGAATTATATTGAAGCAAAGTATTTTGTATAATTGAAATTATTTTGGTATTAATGCAAACTGGATTATTTTAAGTTAAGATGTTAATCTCAGAGGAAACTAATAAAAATAACTCTAAGCAAACTATAAAATAAATGGGAAGGGAAATGTACACTACAGTGTATACTATGTAAAAGAAGGCAGTAATAGAGCAATAAGAAAACATCAACGTTTTGAAAACAGATAGCAAAATGTCAAACATCAGTCCTACATTATCAGTAATTACATTAAATATATATATCTTAAACACAACCTCAAAAATTAAAGGTTGGAAAAATGCATTAGAAAGGAATGATTCAACCATATACTGTGGATGAGGCACACGTTAGATTCAAAGAATCAAATAAGTTGTAGGTAAAAGGAGGTAAAAATTATAGCATGCAGATAGTAACTAAAAAAGAATTGGGGTGGCTATATTAATATCAAACAGAATGGAGGATAAGAAAAAAAATGTTACTAGAGGTAAAGGAGGGCATTTTATAATGATAAGAGTGACAAACCATGAGGGAGATATGACAATTAAAATATATTTGCACCTAAAAACAGAGTCCAAAAATACATAACGTAAAACTGACTAAAAGGAGAAATAGACAACTCAACAACAGAGATGTCAATTCTCCATTATCAGTGATGGCTAGAACAAGTAGGTAGAAACTCAGAAAGGAAATAGAAGACTTGAAAAACACAACAAGTCAAGTAAACCTAAATGATATATATAAGGCACTGCACCCAACAATAGTAAAATGCACATTCTTCTCAAGTGTACAAGGAACTTCTACATGATAGAACATATATTTGGCCATAATACAAGCCTCAATAAATATGAAATTATATGAATAATGTTCTCTGAAAACAGTGGAATGAAATTACAAATCAGTAACAGAAGGAAATTTGGGATATTTATAAACATGTGGAAATTAACATATCCTTAAATAATAGATGGGTCAAAGAAGATATTACAAAGGAAATTAGAAATTCCTCTGAGAAGTTTCAAAGGATTTGAGAAAGAAAACAAAAACAACATACCAAAGCTTATGGAATGCAGCTAAAACATAGCTTAGAGGAAAACTGGTAGCTCTAAGTGTCTAAATTAAAACAAAACAAAACAAAAAGTCTTAAATCAATAACATAACCTTTTATCTTAAACTAGAAAAATAAGAGCAAATGGAACACATATTCATCCAAAAGAACTAAATTAAAAAATAGTATAGGGGAAGTTAATAAAATAAGGAATAAAATAACAATAGAGATAATCAATAAAATAGTTGGTTCTTTGAAAATTTTGAAATCTTATTGACAAATGTTTAAGTACACTGGCCAAGGAAAAAAACAGAATACTTACATAACTAAAATCAAAGATGAAAGCATGGGCATCACTACCAAGCTTACACAAATAAAAAGGATTATAAAAGAATGCTATAAGAAACTCTGTGCCTACAAATTATATAAGCTAAATGAAATAGACAAACTCCTGGAAGACACAAAATATGAAAACTGACTGACTCATAACAAATAGAAAATTTAAATAGGCCTACAACAAGTTAAGAGATTGAATTATTAGTAAGAAATGAGCAAAAAGAAAAGCCCATGCCCAGGTTGCTTCACGGCTGAATTGTACTAAAGGTGTAGAGGAGAATCCTTTCTAACTTCTTTTAAAAAATAAGAGAATTAAACACCCCCCTACTTATTCTTTGAGGCCAGTATATCCCAATATCAAAATCACACAAAGACATTGCAGGTAAAGAAAACTATAGATCAATATCCTTTATGTATATAGAAGCCAAGAGCCTCAACATAATATGAGTAAACTGAACCCAGAAACATATAAAAAGGATTATACACCATGACCTTGTGGGATTTATCCCAGGAATACAAGGTGGCTTTATTATATAAAAACCATCAATGTGCTACACCATATTAATCAAATAGTGAACCAAAAACTCATGATCATCTCAACAGCCATGAAAAACATGTGAAAAAATTTAACACTGTTTCATGCTAGATACACTCAACTATCTGGGAATGCAAGGGAAATTCTTCAAGCTGATAGAAGGCATCTAACAAAAACTCATAGCTGACATCATATTTAATGATGAAAGACTGAAAGATTTCTCCCTAAAATCAGGACAGGATAAAGCTGTTCACTCTCATTGCATCCATCCAATATTGCCCTGAAGATTCTTGCCAGGGCAATTAGGCAGGAAAAACAAGCAAAAGATATCCAGATACAGAAGATGTAAAAGTAGCAATATTCTTAGGTGACCTGATCTTGTATATAGAAACTCTTAAAAAAATTCACATACTAAAAAAAAAAGTAGAACAAATGAACAAGTTCAGGCAGATTACAGGATGAAAGATACAAAACTTAGTTGTATTTCTATATATTAGAAATGTACAACTTGAAGTTAAAATAAGAAATTAATTTCATGTACAATGGAATTAAAAACAAGAAAGTACTTAGGAATATATCTTACAAAAAAGTGAAAAGGTTGTACTACAAGGATTATAAACATTATTGAAAGAAATTTAGAAGACCTAAATAAATGGAAAGATCTACCATGTATATAGATTGGAAAACTTAAGTTGGTTATGATGATAATACCCTTTACACTGATCTACACACTTAATATAATCTCTATCAGAGCTTCAGCTGCCATTTTTTTCCAGAAATTGGGAAACTATAATGCATATGGAGATACATGAAACACAAAATAGCCAAAACAATCTTGAAAAAAAGAACAAATTTGGAGTTCTCATACTTCTTAACCTCAACATTTACTACAAAGCTAAACTAAACCAGATTGTGTGGAGCTTATGTAAAGACAGACAAATAATCAATGGAAGAGACTCAAAAGTCCAGAAATAAACCCTTATACTTTCCACAATTATGCCAAGACAATCCAATGAGCAATGAATAGTATTTTTTAAAAATGTTGCTGGGACAGCTAGATATCCCCATATAAATGAGTGCTGCTAAAACGCTACCTCACAATGTACAAATAATTAAATCAAAATAGATCATAATTCTAAATTTAAATGTTAACATTGACTTACCAAGTTCTTGCAAGAAAACAGGACCAAATTATTGGGATTGGATTAGCTAATGACTTTGGAGATATTACACCAAAATGACAAGTGGCAAGAAAAAAAAAACAGATAAATTGGACTTCTTCAAAATTAAGAAATTTTGTGCTGAAAATGATAGATTAAAACATAAAATGGCAACCTACACAATAAGAGAAAATATTTTCAAATCATATATCTGATAAGGGGCTTTATATACAATACATAAAAATTCTCACAACTCAATAATAAGAGAAATAACTCATTTAAAAAATAAACATTTTACCAAAGATCATATACAAAGGACCAATAAGCACATTAAGAGTTGCTTAATATTAGCAGCTTTGAAGAAATACAAATCAAACCCATAGTGAGCTCTTACTTCACTATTATGATTATATCATAAAATATGAACAATAACAAGTGTTTGCAAGGGTATGGAAAAATGAGAACCCTCATTCATTGCTACTGAGTTTGTAAAATGATGTAGCTACTCTGAAAAACAGTTTGGTCATTACTCAAAATGTTAAACATATTGTTACTTTGTGGAAGTAATTTCAATTCTAGATATGTAATAAAGAGAAATTAAAACATATACTCATGCAAAAACTTTCACACAAATGTTTACAGCAGCATTATTTATAATAGCCCAAAAGGAGAAACAATGCAAGTGTCCATTTGTATTGAATGGATAATGGATATATTGAGTGGATGAACAGATTAAAAAAAATTGGTGTATATAAAACATGGAATACTATTTGTCGACTAAAATGAAGCATGAAACATGCTATGACATGGATAAACCTTAAAAACATTATGCTCAGTGGAAGAAGGTAGTAAACACTAATAACACATTATATGATTCTATTTATGTGAAATGTCTCGAACTGACAAATATACATAGACAATAGTAGTTGCCAGGAGATGAGGGAAACAAAAATAGAGAGTGACTGCTAATGGGCATGTGGTTTTTCTCAGGGGTGATGAAAATATTCTAAACTTAGTAGTAATGATTGCACTCTGTGAATATGATTTTAAAAAACTCACTGAATATACATTTTAAGAGGGTAAATTTCATGGCATATACATTGTATCATAATCTGTACTGTTTTCCATGGAGGTAGTACAAATTTACATACTCACTAACAGTGCACAAGTGTTTCCTTTGCTCCAAATTCTTTGCAACACTTGTTATTTCTTGTCTTTTTGATAATAGCCATTCTAACAGGTGTGAGGTGATATCACGTTGTGGTTTTATTTGCATTTCCCTGATGATTAGTGATGTTGAGAAACTTTTGGTTCCTGTTGGGCATCTGTATGTCTTCTTTGGAAAAATGTCTCTTCAGATGGTTTGTCCGTTTTTTTTTTTTTTTTTTTTTTTGGCGGTACACGGGCCTCTCACTGTTGTGGCCTCCCCTGTTGCGGAGCACAGGCTCCGGACGCGCAGGCTCAGCGGCCATGGCTCACGGGCCTAGCCACTCCGCGGCATGTGAGATCCTCCCGGACCGGGGCACGAACCCGTGTCCCCTGCATCGGCAGGCGGACTCTCAACCACTGCGCCACCAGGGAAGCCCGGTTTGTCCGTTTTTAAATGGGATTGTTTGGTGTTTTGCTATCGAGCTGTATGAGTTCTTTATATAATTTTTTGGTATTAACCCCTTATCAGATATATGATTTACAAAACTTTCTTTCATTCCATAGGTTGCCTTTTTATTTTTGATGGTTTCCTTTGCTATGCAGAAGCTTTTTAATTTGTTAATAGCCCCGCTTGTTTATCTTTGCTTTTGTTTCTAAATTCAAAATATCATTGCCAAGACTGATGTCAAGTAGCTTATCCACTATGTTTTTTCCCAGGATTTTTATGATTTCAGGTATTACATTCAAGTCTTTTACCTATTTTGTATTAATATTTGTGTGTGGTGTAAGTTAGGGGTCCAATTTCATTCTTTTGCATGTGGCTGTCCTGTTTTTCCAACACCATTTATTGAAGAGACTATGCTTTCCCCATGGTATTTCCTTGGCTCCTTCATCATGGATCAGCTGTATATGCAAGTTTTTTCTGGGTTCTCCATTTTGTTCCATTGATTAATGTGTCTGTTTTCATGCCAATAACATTCTGTTTTGATTATTATAGCTTTGTAGTTTGAAATCAGGAAGCATGATGCTTCCAGCTGGTTCTTCTTTTCAAGTCTACTTTGGCTATTTGGGGTCTTTTGTGGTTCCATATAAGTTTTAGGATTGTTTTTTTCTTTTTCTGTGAAAAAAAACCATTGAAATTTTGATATGGATGGCATTGAAACTGTAGTTTGCTTTGGGTAGTATGAAAATTTTAACATTAATTGTTTCAATCCATGAGCATGGAATATCTTTCCATTTATTTATGTCGTCTTCAATTTCTTCATCAATGTCTTATAGTTCTCAGTGTACAGATTTTTCACCTCCTTGGTTAAATTTATTCCTAGGTATTTAATTTTCTTTGATGCAATTGTAAATAAGGTTGTTTTCTTAATTTCTCTGATAGTTTATTAGTGTGTAGAAACACAACAGATTTCTGTATATTAGTTTTGTATGCTGCAACGTTACTGAATTTATTTATTCAAATAGTTTTTTGGTAAAGTCTTTAGGGTTTTTTAATATATAAAATCATGTAACCTGCAAAGAGTGACAGTTTTACTTCTTCCTTTCCAATTTGGATGTCATTTATTTTTCTTGCCTAATTGTTCTGTCTGAGACTTCCAATATTATGTTGAATAAGAGTGGCAAGAGTTGTCTTTTTCCTGAGTTTTGATGAAAAGGTTTCAGTATTTGCCATTGAGAGTGATGTTACCTGTGGGTGTTTCATATATGGCCTTTATTATGTACATTATTCTATACTCACTTTGTTGAGAGTTTATCATAAATGGATGTTGAATTTTGTCAAATACTTTTCCTGCAACTATTGAGATAATCATATAATTTTTCCGTTCTTTTTGTTAGAGTTGTATCATATTGATTGATTTGTGAATGTTGAATATATGTTCTTTTCTTCATTCCATGTTTCACTCTTCACACTCCCTCATCTCCACCCTAGTTCCTTATAACAAATTTATGTATTTGAGTCACTTTCTCAGGTTATGGTTTTTGGTGAAACACAAACTAAGACAAATGTGAATGTGGATAAGTTGGTAATTTGGCATAATCAAGCTGCCTTCTTGAAGTACTTACTGGTGACATTATAAGAACACAAATTCTTGCCCTGTGTTTACCTCTATCTTCTTTCCAGTAGTATGTATCTTTTCAGTTTCTGTGTAGCCTGAATTATTGCTTCATATACGTACAAAATTTTGGCAGCAGCTGAAAACTGAGATTTCTGATCATGTTTTCCTCACAGTCTCTGCCTATTAGGAAATACTCTGCACAGCAAAATAATTTTCATTGTCCTTTAAATTCTTGTTATTTATATCTACGAGTTGGGGAGGGCATCCCCTAATTATGAAGCCCATCTGGGTAGTTATCCAAATATCAATGGCTGTATCTGGATTGACCATAAATAGAGAAAAGAAGAGAAGAAAAGCACATTTTTATCTTAGAAAATTATTTTTGTTTTGAAAACTCATACATTTTTAAATGACGCATTTACATCCAAGATAAATCAAGCAAACTCTATAAGAATTATCTGTTTTGACTTTAGAAATTGACTACCTTATGAACACTTTTATTGAAAGGTGAATAAAAGAGTACCCAGAGGCCTTTTCAATGGAGCTTCAATTAGATGAAACTATATTATTCTTTAGCATGCTGTGTTTCCCATTACTTGGTGATCAAAAGAAAAACTCCAAAGATCCTTAGGATGCAAGATTGATTACAGACTGATTCAGCAGTATAATCACTAGCTAGTGCAATCTCAGCATGAATGGCGTCCCCAGAGAGCTAGTTGCTATCTGATAGCACTACAGAAGGGAGAAATCAAATGACTTCTAGAATGTAGATTGGTTTGTGTTGCATTAAACAGGAAAGGATTATATCTCACACTGTCATCCATCCTGGCATCTGAGAACAGTGCATCTAAAACATCTCATTTCCACGGAAGGTATACATCAACTTTGCTGCATTGCCTGATTCAGCAACTCCTGGGAAGAAAGGGAAACTGCACAGTTGCTATGTGAAAACAGCTGCAATTAATTATAGTGTGCTTTTGGTTCTTGTCAAGGACCGAAGACTAATTTTTCATTATTATTCAATTTACATCCCTTATGTTGATCATTCTCCCTTAACATTATACAACCAAAACACAGTATTTTCTGTCTAAAACAATAATTGCAATAACTATTGAAGGGCATTGGGAATAAGGGCAAAAACAATGAAAGACAATTATTGGGATCTAGTTCTAGTTCTGAATTATTGGGATCTGAAGACTGAATTATTGGGATCTAGTTCTAGTTCTGCTAAAATCTAGCTATGTATTTGTAAGTAAATAATTGAACTTGTATCAATATATGCATCAATAGGCTCATCTAAAAATGGAATAATTATATTTGGAATTGCTGTATGCAGGAGGTCTGGATTTTATATTTTTTAATTTTACTTAAAATTTTAGCTATGATTCTCTGAATAATTATACATGTTTCAAATAGAACATAGCCATTTTCAACAGTGTTGAACGAAATTAACTGTAGTGAATAATTCACATTTGTATTTTAAATTCCTCTTGACCATTTGTTTAATAACCTAAAAGTTTAGCGTAAGGGACAGACTAACAAAACACTTCTAGAAAATAATCACATAGAAATCGTATCGCTGAAACATCAAATCTGTGTATGTTTATAACAGATTTGGAAAAATAAGGGAGAATTTATCTAGCCTTTTCTTTTTTTATAAGGATCTTTTCAGATCCAAAGTAAAATATAGTTTATAGAAAAATGTTAGTGTTTCTTTTTTTTTTTTCGGTACGCGGGCCTCTCGCCGTTGTGGCCTCTCCCTCTGCGGAGCACAGGCTCCAGGACATGCAGGCTCAGCGGCCATGGCTCACGGGCCCAGTCGCTTCGCGGCATGTGGGATCTTCCCGGACCGGGGCACGAACCTGTGTGCCCTGCATCGGCAGGCGGACTCCCAACCACAGCGCCACCAGGGAAGCCCAATCTTAGTATTTCTTTTTCTTTGTTTTTTTTTGCGGTACGCGGGCCTTTCACCGTCGCGGCCTCTCCCGCTGCGGAGCACAGGCTCCGGACGCGCAGGCCCAGCGGCCATGGCCCATGGGCCCAGCCACTCCACGGTACGTGGGATCCCCCCAAACCGGGGCACGAACCCGTGTCCCCTGCATCGGCAGGCGGACTCCCAACCACTGCGCCACCAGGGAAGCCCAATCTTAGTATTTCTTGATTCACTTGATCATCATCCCAGATCAACAAAAGAACTAGAAGGGGGTTGGTAAGAGTACACTGATGATGCATCAAAAGATCTTTCTTGGATACAAAGGCAGTAAATTGAACCTGGCAAATTGTCTAGCAGGGGAGATGGTTTTCAGTCTAATGAAGAAAGGCCCTTTATAACAACTAACAAATGACAATCAGTGTTATTCTAGGAAACCCTCCATTGAACACTGTCCCTAAGGAGGAATTTAGAATTGTTTACCTAGTTTTTTATCTAGACTCCATGCTTATTCTAGTTCTGCTATGTCTTCAATGGCTTATATTATGTATTCAGGTGTTTTCTCTTTTCCCTTCTCCTCTTTTTTTTTAATGTTCATCAAAATTCTTTAGACTACATGGAATTAGAACTTGAGCTATTTTTGATGTCCCTGCTTTATTTCTGAGTTTGTATTGAAATCTTATGTATTTCTCTAGTTGTCATATTTCTATTGCTATTCCTCTAGCTCTTTACTACCACATTTAACTCAAAACACAGAAATGGCTTCCTGATTTTTTTTGTCTTTAAACTGTTATTTCTGCCAATCCATTTAATGTAAAACTGCCAAATTAATTTTTCTAAAATATAGATTTCATTCTGACGTTCCATTCTTCAAAATTCTTCAGAGAATCTCCATTGAATACAGTCTAAAAGACACACCCCCTAAACTGATATTAAAATCAATTTAAAATTTAGTCTTGAAACGCTTTCCTAAACCTACATGAAAATTCTGTTTGTAATACATGGTCATTTGAGCTTGTCTTACTTTTGCTGCTTCTCAGAGAAATGGATTAGGGTTTCACTAGATGTACCTATGCCAAACTAGACTCATATAGATGTGTAAAATCACAGGATTTTCAAGCACATGGACTTTGTATGCAGTCTTATTTTGGTTTAATTATATTGTGTTGTGCCTAAACTAAATAATATAAACTATTAAATACAAACCTACAAACATTTCCCACTGTTTGTTCAAGGGATACTCTAAGTTTGTAGAAATTTTGCTTGCAGAATTAGTTTATCTGGTTATGTTTATATAGCTTAAATAAAAGATACTTGGTACTATATAAGTTATATAACATTTAAAACACTAACACAAAAGTAATTGCCATTAGCCAGAATTCTGTTAATATGTAGAGTGGATTTCATATATATTAGAATCCAAAGATGCAAACCATTAGAACACACACACACACACACACATGCACACACTGGTCCTCTAGCAGAAACAAATAACTAAAAACCAGCAGATGTTGAAATAATTTTTTTAGCAGTACAGATCAACAGAATGAAATAATTACACATTGAATGAATTAGAATGCATTGGAAATTTTTAAAAATCAGACAAAACATTAACTATGTTTTACAGAAATATAAAAATTCCTGTAATTCAACTCTGCATTTTTCATAGGTTCCACTCTGGAAGAGTATGGTTTTCCCTATTTAATATTTGATTAGGAGTGGCTAACCCTACGGGCAATATTTCTCAAAATGAATCATATCTGTTGTCCATACTAAATCTCTAGAGATTATGATATAACTGGAAAACCAATATTTTAAAGCAAAAGTTCTCAGATGACTCAAAATATCAATCAATGAGGAAAACCCCTTTCTATCTAGTCACACATATGTGACATCTTCTTTATTCATTCATTAGTTGACAGTAGCCTAGGTTGTTTCCATATCTTGGCTATTGTGAATAATGTTGCAACAACAAATGAGATCATATATCTCTTCAATATTCTGTTTTTATATCCTTTGGATGTATAACCTGACATGGAATTACTGGATCATATGGTAGTTTTATATTTAATTTATTGATGAACGTTTATATTGTTTTCCATAGTGGCTTCATCAGTTTACATTTACACCAACAGTACATACGAGATCCCTTTTCTCCAAATCCTTGACAACACTTGTTATGTCTTGTGTTTTTGTTGAAAGCCATTCTAACATGTATAAGATGATATCTCATTGTGGTTTTGATTTGTATTTCCCTGATAATTAGTGATGCTGAGAACTTTTTCATGTACCTGTTGGGCATCTGTATGTCTTCTTTGGAAAAATGTTTATTCAGTTCTTCTGCTCATTTTTTAAATTAGATTATTTCTTTTTCTGTTATTGAGTTTTACAAGTTCTTTATATATATAGTATATTAATCTCATATCAGATATATGGTTTGCAAACATTTTCTTCTATTTTGTGGATTGCCTTTTCATTTTGTTGATGGTTTCTTTTGCTGTAAAGAAGCTTTTTAGTTTGATGTAGTCCTCATTATTGGTTTTTGCTTTTACTGCTTGTGATTTTGGTGTCATATTCAAAAGATTTTTGTCAAAACCATTGTTGAGGAGGTTTTCCCCTATTTTTTCTTCTAGGAAGTTTTAAGGTTTCAGTTATGTTTAATTCTTTAATCCACTTCAAGTTAATTTTTCTGAGTGTTGTATGATAGGGATTCAACTCTGTTTTTCTGCATGTAGTTATCCAGTTTTCCAAACACCATTTATTGAGAAGACTATCCTTTCCCCATTGAGTATTCTTAGTTCCTGCGTTAAATATTAGTTGACCATATATACAAGGGTTTATTTCTGGACTCTCTATTATGTTGCATTAGTTTATGTGTCTGTTTTTATACCAGTACTATACTGTTTTGGTTACTATATCTTTATAGTATAACTTGAAGTGTGATGCCTCAGGCTTTCTTTTTTCTTTCTTTCTCAGGATTTTTTTTGGCTATTCAGTGTCTTGTGTGATTTCCTACAAATTTTAGGATCGTTTTTTCTCTTACTGTGAAAAATGCCATTAGAATTTTGAAAGAAATTTCACTGGATCTATAGATGGTTTTTAGTGGTGTGAAAATTTTAGCAACATTAATTCTTTAATTAATGAACATGAATATCTTTTCATTTGTTTGTATTGTCTTCAGTTTCTTTCATCAACATCTTGTAATTTCACGTACAAGATCTTTTACCTTCTTGGTCAAATTCATTCCTAAGTATTTTACTGTTTTAGATGCTATTGTAAATTGGATTATTTAACTTATTTTTTTCAGATATTTTGTTGTTACTGTATAGAAACACAGCTGACTTTTCAGTGTTAATTTGTATCCTGCAAATTAACGGATTAAATTGAATTTGTTGATTAATTCTAGCAGGTTTTTTGGTGGAGTCTTTAGGATGTTCTACATATAATAGCATATCACCTTCAAACAAAGATGATTTTACTTCTTCCTTTCTGATTTGAATGTCTTTTCTTTCTTTTCTTTGTCTTGCCTGATTGTTTTAGTTAGGACTTCCAGCACTATGTTAATTGAGAGTGGTGAGAGTGGGCACCTTTGTCTTTTTTCTGACTTTAGGAGAAAACATTTCAAGCTTTCACTGTTGAGTTTGGTGTTAGCTGTGGGTTTGTCATATATGGCCTTTATTATGTTGATGTATGTTCCTTCTACATACAATTTGTTGACAATTTTTTATCATGAACAAATATATTTTGTTAAATGTTTTTTCTGCATCTTTAAAGATGATCATATGATTTTTATCCTTCATTTCATTAGTGTGGTATATTACAGTTATTAATTTAGGCATGTTGAATAATCCTTGCATCCTAGTGATAAATTGCACTTGATCATGATGTATGATCCTTTAATGTGCCATTCAGTTTGTTTTGTTAATGTTACATTGAGAATCTTTGCATCTATATTCATTAGGGATATTTGTCTATCGTTTTTTGTTTGTTTGTTTTTTATTGTAGTGTCCTTATCTGGCCTTGATATCAGAATAATGCTGGCCCCTTAAAATGAATTTGGGACTATTCCTTTATCTTAAATTTTTTGGAAGAGTTTGAGAAGGATTGACATTAATTCCTTTTTAATGTTTGGTAGAGTTCACCAGTAAAACCATGTGGCCCTGGGCTTTTCTTCTGGGGAGGTTCTTGATTACTAATTGAATCTCCTTATTCATTATTGATCTTTTAATATTTTCTATTTATTCATGATTCAGTCTTGGTAAATGCTCTATTTCTAGGAATTTACCCATTTTCTCTAGATTATCCAACTTGTTGGCATCATTTTTTTTTTTTTTTTTTTGTGGTACACGGGCCTCTCACTGTGTGGCCTCTCCTGTTGTGGAGCACAGGCTCCAGACGTGCAGGCTCAGTGGCCATGGCTCACGGGCCCAGCCATTCTGTGGCATGTGGGATCTTCACGGACCAGGGCATGAACCCATGCCTGCATCAGCAGGCGGACTCTCAACCACTGTGCCACCAAGGAAGCCCAGGCATTCTAATATTCATAGTAGTCTATTATAATCCTTTGCATTTCTGTACTATCAGTTGGAGTGTCTCTTTTCATTTCTGATTTTATTTATTTGAGTTTTCTCTACTTTTACTTAGTCTAGCTAAATGCTTCTCAGTTTTGTTTTCTTTTCAGAATATCAACTCTTAGTTTTATTGATTGTTTCAATTGTTTTTCTGGTCCCTATTTCATTTATATCTGCACTGATCTTTGTTATTTCCTTTCTTCTGCTGACTTTAAGCTTATTTTGTTCTTCTTTTTCTAGGTCCATAAAATGAAAGTTAAGTTGTCTATTTGAGGTCTTTCTTTTTTCTTAATATACTGATTTATTGCTATACACTTTCCTCTTAGAATTGCTTTTGTAGCATCCCATAGGTTTGATATGTTTTTATTTTTCAATTTTCATTTGTTTTAAGATATGTTTTGCTTCCTTTCTGATTTATTCTTTGACCCATTTGACCCAGGAGTATGTTGTTTAATTTATATATATTTGTAAATTATCCAGCTTTCCTCCTATTATTAATTTCTGTTTTCATATTTTGTGATCAGAAAAGGTACTTGGTATGATTTCAGTCTTCTTAAATTTGCTAAGATTTGTTTTGTGTTCTATCATATAATTCATTCTGAAGAATGTTCTGTGTGCAATTGAGAGGAATGTGTATCCTGCTGTTGTTGGATGGAATGATCTATAATTGTCTCTTAGGTCCATTTTTTCTAAAGTATGGTTCAAGTCCAAGGTTTCTTTATTCATCTTCTGTTGGGATCATCTATCCATTGCTGAAAGTAGGGTATTGATGTCTCCTACTATTGTATTGTTGTCTATTTTTCTCTTCAGATCAGTTAGTATTTGCTTAACATATTTAGGTACTCCAATGTTGTGTACATATATATATTTATGATTTCTACTTGAGGAATTGAGCACTTTATCCTCATATAAGGACCTTCATTGTCCTTTGTTACTGTTTTTGGCTTAAAGTCTATTCTGTCTGATATAAGTATAGCTATTCCTGGTCTTTTTTTATTTCCACTAGTATGAAATATCTTTTTTCACCCATTTACTTTGAGCCTATGTATGTCATTAAAATTGAAGTAGTCTCTTGTCTCTTGTAGGCAGCATATTGTTTTTTTTTCTTTTTTTATTCAATCTATCTAGCCACTCTATGTGACTTTTGATTAGAGATTTCAATTACTTTACATTTATATTAGTTGTTTCTAGGTACGGACTTACTAATGGCATGTTTTAATTGTTTTCTGGCTATTTTTTAGTTCCTTTTCTTTTTTGGTGGTGTTCTTGACACCTTCCTTTGTGAAGTAGTGATTTTCTGTATTGGTATGTTCTAATTCTCTTTTCTTTATCTTTTGTAAATCTACTATAGGTTTTTGCTTTGTGGCCACCAGGTGGTTTACATAAAACTGTGTTGCCATTTATTTAGAGTGCAGTGCTTTTTGAACATAGTAGGCACTCAATAGTTCCTATTTTATTTACCAATTAGCTTTTATTGTTTCTTATAAAGTTGATAAATAATTTTAAGATAAGAAGAATAATTTTAAGAAGAATTTTAAAATAAACTATCTTTATCCAATTAGACTATGATAGTCATAACATCATATAAGGTAAGATCTTACATAGCAGAAATGACTCTAAGAAAATGCATCATTAGATCCATCAAACCTTAATTCAACGACGATTGTGTTTATTTGCATTCTATGGACTACCTGATAGAATGCCTTAATGAAGTAGTTGTTCATCTTTCTCATGTTTTCTAATATGTCCAGAGATAAGCATTTTAGGATGGATAAAAACATGATGACATCAAGGAAACAGACATTTTCTAATTATCACTTGGACATTCTAATACCTTAAGGGTATATTCTATCCTTTTGGTTTCAAGATGGCTGCTGCATCATCAGTCACTGCATCTGTTTTCCAGCCTAAATAAAAATAACATCCAAGGGAGAAGGATATGGCCTATAAGAAGGAAAGCACAACCTAACTTCTGCTATGACTCATTTAATGGATCATCCCTGACTGAAAAAGGATGGAGCTGATAACAAGCACCAATTCTAGTTCATGTAGCATAAAGGGTTCTGATGGTAATGAAGAAGGAAAGTACACTTTTTGGAGAAACAATAGCAGAATATTACACAAATATATAATCAGTACCTACTATATAAAAGGCATGACTTTGTGTTCTTGGATAAGTATTATGTTATTTAATATTTATCCTAAGTGATAGGTATTAATTTCATATTGTTTATTCTTTAAGAAAATTAATAAGGACCTACTGAATAGCACAGGGAAGTATACTCAATATCTTGTAATAACCTATAATGGAAAAGAATATATATGAATAACTGAATATAAACATACAGATATATATGTAACTGAATCACTTTGCTGTATACCTGAAACTAACATAACATTTTAAATCAACTATACTTTAATAAAAATAAAACATTTTTTAAAAAAGAATAAAAGAGAAAGAAAAAGGAAAACTAATAGATAAATTATAAGTAACTTGCCTATGGACATTTAGCTAGTATGTAGAAAAATTCAGATTTGAAATCTAGTCTTCTGAATCAACACCTTTGTTCTTATACACAAAAGATACACATTTTATTTTGTCACCTTATTATGAGTAAAATGATAGTGAAAGAGCAAAAAGAAAGATGAATTATAGGGAAATTCTCTGGCTTTGGTTAACAGAATTTTTCAGAACAGCACAAACTTTTGCAAACAACCAAGGCATTAATTTGCTACAAATGTGAGACCTGAAATGATGCCTTTGTAGAATAGCATCCCAAAGGCAATATAAAATCTTTATCCATTAGATTGAACTTTAGTGTTCTGCAAAAATTTTGCCCCTATAGTAGCTTACAATAAACAAGAGTGATTAGTCAGCAAGGACAATGTAACACGGATGTTACCACCATCATTCAAAACTATGCACAACTGTACATTATTATTTTCCTGGGCCCAGCTTTAAACATAAGTCTTAAGAGCCTGTATGTCATCATAATGTAAGTACTGCATCATTAGTCTAGCTATACATTTTCTTCATAGGGAAATAAATGGTGTTTATCTTTCCCATTATTTTTGACCCTTCAGTGCTTGACCTCTATATTGCATGTTGTTCTAAAGAAGACTCAGACCTTGAAAGAAGGTAGGTGTGTATTTGATAACAGTGGACTATGTTAATGTTTGCCTTTTCCCCCTCAATCATAATTTTTACTTCTTATAATTTGTGGTTTACATAACTTTAATTTTATAAGTAATTATTTAAATTTTAATTCATAACAATACAAGTAGAGTTTTATTCCATATTACAACCTTGTTAGGTATAGCACATTTAAAATTTCACTTCGGATTAGGAACTAAGATGGAGGAGTAGAAGGACATGCTCTCATTCCCTCTTGCAAGAATACCAGAATCACAACTAGGTGCTGGACAATCATTGACAGGAAGACACTGGAACTCATCATAAAAGACACCCCACATCCAAGGACAAAGGAGAAGCCACAATGAGATGGTAGGAGGGGAGCAGTCACAGTAACATCAAATCCCTTAACATCTGGGTGGGTGACTCACAGACTAGAGAACACTTATACCACAGAAGTCGACCCACTGGAGTGAAGGTTCTGAGCCCTATGACAGGTTCCCAACCTGGGGGTCCAGCAATGGGAGGAGGAATTCCTAGAAAATCAGACTTTGAAGGCTAGTGGGATTTGATTGGAGGACTCTGAGAGGGCTGGGGGAAACAGAGACTCCACTCTTGGAGGGCACACACAAATTAGTGTGCGTATCGGGACCCAAAGGAAGCAGTGACCCCAGGGGAGACTGAACCAGACCTACCTGCTAGTGTTGGAGGGTCTCCTGCAGAGGTGAGAGGTGGCTCTGTTTCACCATGGGGACAAGGATACTGGCAGCAGAAGTTCTGGGAAGCACTCCTTGTCGTGAGCCATCCCAGAGTCGGCCATTAGCCCCACCAAACAGCCCAGGTAGGCTCCAGTGTTGGGTTGCCTCAGGCCAAACAACCAACAGGGCGGGAACCCAGCCCCACCCATCAGCAGTCAAGTAAATTAAAGTTTTACTGAGCTCTGCCCACCAGAGCAACAGTCAGCTCTACCCACCACCAGTCCCTCTGATCAGGAAACTTGCACAAGCCACTTAGAAAGCCTCATCCACCAGAGGGCAGACAGCAGAAGCAAGAAGAACTACAATCCTGCAGCCTGTGGAACAAAAACCACATTCACAGAGAGATGAACAAGATGAAAAGGCAAAGAGCTATGTAACAGATGAAGAAACAAGATAAAACCCCAGAAAAGCAACTAAATGAAGTGGAGATAGGCAACTTTCCAGAAAAAGAATTCAGAATAATGATAGGGAAGATGATCCAGGACCTCGGAAAAAGAATGGAGGCAAAGATTGAGAAAATACAAGAAATGTTTTTTAAAAAACCTAGAAGAATTAAAGAACAAACAAACAGAGATGAACAATACAATAACTGAAATGAAAACTACACTAGAAGGAATCAATAGCAGAATAACTGAGGCAGAAGAATGGATAAGTGACGTGGAAGACAGAATGGTGAAATTCACTGCTGCAGAACAGAATAAAGAAAAAAGAATGAAAAGAGATGAAGACAGCCTAAGAGACCTCTGGGAAAACACTAAACACAACATTCACATTATAGGGGTCCCAGAAGGAGAAGAGAGAGAGAGAAAGGACCTGAGAAAATATTTGAAGAGATTATAGTCAAAAACTTCCCTAACATGGGAAAGGAAATAGCCACCCAACTCTAGGAAGTGCAGAGAATCCCATACAGGATAAACCCAAAGAGAAACATGCTGAGACACATATTAATCAAACTGGCAAAAATTAAAGACAAAGAAAAAATATTAACAGCAACAACGGAAAGATGACAAATAACATACAAGGGAACTCCCATAAGGTTAACAGCTGATTTCCCAGCAGAAACTCTACAAGCCAGAAGAGAGTGGCATGATATACTTAAGGTGATAAAAGGGAAGAACCTACAATGAAGATTGCTCTACCTGGCAACAATCTCATTCAGATTCAATGAAGAAATCAAAAGCTTTACAGACAAGCAAAAGCTAAGAGAATTCAGCACCACAAATCCAGCTCTACAGCAAATGCTAAAGGAACTTCTCTAAGTGGGAAACAAAAGAGAAGAAAAGCACCTACAAAAACAAACCCAAAACAATTAAGAAAATGATCATAGGAACATACATGTCGATAATTACCTTAAATGTGAATGGATTAAATGCTCCAACCAAAAGACACAGGTTTGCTGTATGGATGCAAAAATAAGACCCCTCTATATGCTGTCTACAAGAGACCCACTTCAGACCTAGGGACACATACAGACTGAAAGTGAGGGGATAGAAAAAGATATTCAAAAGAAAGCTGGAGTAGCAATACTCATATCAGATAAAATAGACTTTAAAATAAAGAATGTTACGAGAGACAAGGAAGGACACTACATAAAGATGAAGGGATGAATCCAAGAAGAATATATAACAATTATAAATATATATGTACCCAACATAGGAGCACCTCAATACATAAGGCAAATGTTAACAGCTATAAAAGAAGAAATTGACAGTAACACAGTAATAGTGGGGGACCTTAACACCTCACTTACACCAATGGACAGATCATCCAAAATGAAAATGAATAAGTAAACAGAAGCTTTAAATGACACAATAGAACAGATAGATTTTATTGATATTTATAGGACATTCCATCCAAAAACAGCAGATTACACTTTTTTCTCAAGGGCGCATAAAACATTCTCCAGGATAGGTCACATCTTGGGTCACAAATCAAGCCACAGTAAATTTAATAACAATGAAATCATATCAAGCAACTTTTCTGACCACAATGCTATGAGATTAGAAATGAATTACAGGGAAAAAAAGTAAGAAACACAAACACAAGGAGGCTAAAAATACGCTACTATGTAACCAAGAGATAACTGAAAAAATCAAAGAGGATATCAAAAAATACCTAGAGACAAATGACAATGAAAACACGACGATCCAAAACCTCTGGGATGCAGCAAAATTGTTCTAAGAGTGAAGTTTATAGCTATACAAGCCTACCTCAAGAATCAGGAAAAGTCTGAAATAAAAAATCTAACCTTACACCTAAAGGAACTAGAGAAAGAAGAACAAACAAAACCCAAAGTTAGCAGAAGGAAATAAATCATAATGATCAGAGCAGAAATAAATGAAATAGAAACAAAGAAAACAATAGCAAAGATGAATAAAACTAAAAGTTGGTTCTTTGAGAAGATAAACAAAATTGATAAACCATAAGTCAGACTCATCAAGAAAAAGAGGGAGAGGACTCAAATCAATAAAATTAGAAATGAAAAAGGAGAAGTTACAACGGACACTGCAGAAATACAAAGCCTCCTAAGAGTCTATTACAAGGAACTCCACGTTAATAAAATGGACAACCTGGAAGAAATGGACAAATTCTTAGAAAGTTATAACTTTCCAAGACTGAACCAGGAAGAAGTAGAAAATGTGAACAGACCAATCACAAGTAATGAAATTGAAACTGTGATTAAAAATATTCCAACAAACAAAAGTCCAAGACCAGATGGCTTCACAGGTGAATTCTATCAAACATTTAGAGAAAAGCTAAAACCCATCCTTCTCAAACTCTTCCAAAATTTGCAGAGGAAGGAACACTCCCAAAAGCATTCTATGAGACCACCTTCACCCTGATACAAAAACCAGACAAAAATACTACAAACAAAGACAATTACGGACCAATATCACTGATGAATATAGATGCAAAAATCCTCAACAAAATACTGGCAAACAGAATCCGGCAACACGTTAAAAGGATCATACATGATGATCAAATGGGATTTATCCCAGGGATGCAAGGATTCTTCAATATACGCAAATCAATCAATATGACGCACCATTTTAACAAATTGAAGAATAAAAACCATATGATCATCCCAATAGATGCAGAAAAAGCTTTTGACAAAATTCAACACACATTTATGATAAAAACTCTCCAGAAAGTGGGCATAGAGGGAACCTACCTCAACATAATAAAGGACATATATGACAAACCCACAGCAACATCATTCTCAATGGTGACAAAATGAAAGCATTTCCTCTAAGATCAGGAACAAAACAAGGATGTTCACTCTCTCCACTATTATTCAGCATAGTTTTGGAATTCCTAGCCGTGGCAATCAGAGAATAAAAAGAAAAAAAATAATACAAATTGGGAAAGAAGAAGTAAAACTGTCACTATTTGCAGATGACATGATACTATACATAGAGAATCGTAAAGGTGCCACCAGAAAACTATTAGAGCTAACCAATGAGTTTGGTAAAGTTGCAGGATACAAAATTAATGCACAGAAATCTCTTGCATTCCTATACACTAATGATGAAATATCTGAAAGAGAAATTAAGGAAACACTCCCATTTATTACTGCAACAAAGAGAATAAAATATCTAGGAAGAAACCTACCTAGGGAGCCAAAAGTCTTGTATGTAGAAAACTATAAGACACTGATGAAAGGAATTAAAGATGATACCAACAGATGGAGAGATATACCATCTACTTGGATTGGAAGAATCAATATTGTGAAAATGAGTATACTACCCAAAGCAATCTACAGATTCAATGCAATCCTTATCAATTTACTAATGACATTTTTTACGGAACTAGAACAAAAAAATCTTAAAATTTGTATAGAGACACAAACGACCCCCAATAGCCAAAGCAGTCTTGAGGGAAAAAAACGGGGCTGCAGGAATCAGACTCCCTGACTTCAGACTATACTACAAAGCTACAGTAATAATGACAATATTGTACTGGCACAAAAACAGAAACATAGATCAATGGAACAAGATTGAAAGCCCAGAGATAAACCCACACACCTATGGTCAACTAATCTATGGCAAAGGAGGCAAGGATATACAATGGAGAAAAGACAGTCTCTTCAATAACTGGTGTTGGGAAAACTGGACAGCTACATGTAAAAGAATGAAATTAGAACACTCCCTAACACCATACACAAAAATAAACTCAAAATGGATTAGAGACCTAAATGTAAGACCGGACACTATAAAACTCTTAGAGGAAAGCATAGGAAGAACACTCTGTGACATAAATCACAGCAAGATCTTTTTTGATCCACCTCCTAGAGTAATGGAAATAAAAACAAAAATAAGTAAATGGGCCCTTATGAAACTTCAAATCTTTTGCACAGCAAAGGAAACCATAAACAAAACAAAAAGACAACCCTCAGAATGGGAGAAAGTATTTGAAAACAAATCAATGGACAAAGGATTAATCTCCAAAATATATAAACAGCTCATGCAGCTCAATATTAAAAAATGAACAACCCAGTGCAAAAATGGGCAGAAGATGTAAATAGACATTTCTCCAAAGGAGACATACAGATGGCCACATGAACCACATGAAAAGCTGCTCAACATCACGAATTATTAGAGAAATGCATATCAAAACTACAATGATGTATCACCTCACACCAGTTAGAATGGGCATCATCAGAAAATCGACAAACAGCAAATGCTGGAGAGGGTGTGGAGAAAAGGGGACCTTCTTGCACTGTTGGTGGGAATGTAAATTGATACAGCCACTATGGACAACAATATGGAGGTTCCTTAAAAAACTAAAAATAGAATTACCATATGATCCAGCAATCTCACTACTGGGCATATACCCAGAGAAAACCATAATTCAAAAAGACACATACACCCTAATGTTCATTGCAGCACTATTTACAATAGCCAGGTCATGGAAGCAACCTAAATGTCCATCGACAGATGAATGGATAAAGAAGATGTGATACATATATTCAGTGGAATATTGCTCAGCCATAAAAAGGAATGAAATTGCCTCATTTGTAGAGACGTGGATGGATCTAGAGACTGTCATACAGAGTGAAGTAAGTCAGAAAGAGAAAAACAAATATCGTATATTAACGCATATATGTGGAACTTAGAAAAATGGTACAGATTAACTGGTTTGCAGGGCAGAAATTGAGACACAAATGTAGAGAACAAATGTATGGACACTAAGGGAGAAAAGTGGTGGGTGGGTGGGGGTGGTGGTGTGATGAATTGGGTGATTGGGATTGACTTGTATACACTGATGTGTATAAAATTGATGAGTAATAAGGACCTGCTGTATAAAAAAATAAATAAAATAAAATTCAAAAAAAAATTCACTTCATGTTTAAATTCTCCTTAGAGAGTAATTTTCTGCTACATTATCAATAGTCCCAAGATACAATTTTTACCCTTATTCTCTATGGTTTCATTGCTTTAATATAGACATTTTCTTTTATAACTCTTTGCCTGTTGAATTTATGTAATGATTTACTAGAAAAAATACAAACCCGGATCTAGGAAAACTGGGTAATATCCAAATGTCATTTAGTAGTTGGGTAATTTTAGAAAAAATACCAAGATTTTAGTCTTTTAGTGTTGTCCTCTGAAATAGGAAGATAATATTGCCAGTCCTGCCTGCTGTATATGGATGTTTCAAGAATCACATGTGTATAAAATATGTATATGCTGTAAAATGCTCCCTACATATACAATATTTTAGTATTTATATCTTCATCTTATCTAATACAATATGTACCCTACAATTCAAGATCACTTCTGAAGATTATACCTCATATGGACAGAGGAAATTTTAGAACCTTTTTCTAGAAATATTTTAGATATAACTGATGGCTATAGATTTTTGTTGACTAGTATTTCAACTTAAGCAGCTTAGCATCTTTGAAAATTAGTTTGCCTTTTATTGTCCTGGATGAATAATTTATTGAAATAAAATGTATTGAAATCTTATTAAATATAGTTACTGAGATTAAAAAATAATCCTTCTCCTTGCAGAGCTTCTTGGAGGAGATAGAATAATCACAACAGTGAGACAATTGCTATAATGAAGGGATAAAGAAAACACTATAGGAATACAGATGGGAAATGATTGATGGTTAAGTTAATGCCAAGATAGTGTGAAATTAAAAATAAAAAAAACAACTATAATCAGAGTTGACTAAGTCGAAACTTTTTCTCATAATGGTAATTGAACTTATTTTGGAAGTTTTCTTAAGCAAATGGCAGAATTTTGTCACTTGAGTTATTGAAAGTGATTACATTAGTCGTTCCTCAGAATTGTTTAGAACACTGTGCCAAAAGTTGAGGCATCACAAAGTAAGTTGCTATAGTAAATTTGGAGCAGTTTCAGAGTAGCATCATAAAGATGATTACAACTATAAAGATAAGCACTAAGGTAAAACATCAAAAGGTTTAATATGACCATATTGAAATATTTTTGTGACTCTAGCTGGAATGGGTCCTTTTAATTAGCAGAAAATATCAAAAACACTTTGAAGATTGATACATGTTGGAATGGTTATTCTATATATTATTTGGTTGCTTTTGTCTTATAGCCTTATTAAATAATCTCTTCCTTTTTTAAATTGTTAACTTCCCTGTTTCCTTTCCAAAAAAAAAAAAAGTGAAATGGCTTCCCGGATTCCATCTCCCGATCAGACTCTTGTTTATCTTCCAAAAACACTTACAAGCATATTATCTTCTGTCTTCATCCTTCCTTGATCTTCTTCAGATGAAATTAAACAATTCTCCTGGCTACCTCTAAACTTTGTTCAAGCTTGACAGTAAGAATGACTAATTATGTTTAGATACTCTCAACACTTTAACAGTTACCCATCTATCATCCATGTCTGCATAAATTCATCTTGTTACTAATCCTGGGTGCAGTAGATACAATTTCAGCTATGCCTCCATTCCTCACTCATTCTCTACATAGCTTCTTATCTTGGCTAGCCTTTGGTGGTACTTACACTGTATCCACAAGCCTGTGGTAAACTCAACCATGAGTTTTATTCATAAAATTTCCCAAGAAACTGAGGATTTTGCCTTATTTTCTTTGAATATTCCTTCCATTCATTATACCACTCTTATGTTTTCAATCACCCTCTTTACTCATTCATTTTCCTTGGCTACAAAAATATTATGTCACTCACATAAAAACCATTGCCTTAATTTTGTTTACTTCTCAAACTGCCATTCTACTTTTTACTAGTCATTTATCAGAAAACACCTAAAAGATTAGCCTAGTTTAACCTGTTTCCATTTCTTCATAGCTCATTGTATCAATCAGGATAGTGGAATCCTGCCCACAGAGTAACTCAGAGACTTTCCAGAGCTGTACTCTGGATCATGTGGGTCTCCCTATCAGTAGGAGAAGACACAGTGTGGCTTTTCTTGGTAATTAAATAGTTAGTCAAGGTGTAATATTTTATTTTTCCTAACATTTCATTAATCAGTATTAGTTACCTGATCTCACCCTTTTGTAAGTCACAGGGAAGAGTCGACTTTTGTGTGCCTGGAAGAAGAGAACTGTATATCAATGAACAATAGTAGCATCTAACACATATACTCTTTCTCCTTTTGTTTGAAGATTTTTATCTGTTTCACTACTAAGTTTATTATTAGTATTTCACTTCAGAATTATTATTTCAGTCCTCATCTCTTTTACTTTATATTCAGTATTTGACAAGCTTGATTATCTCTTCCTCAAATGTTTTTCCTCTGTGGTGTTGGATTTTTCTATCTAGCTCTTTCCTTTATATTCCTTTTCAACTTATTCACTGGAACTTTTTCTTGTATCCAACGTTTTAATATGCAGGATTATCAAGGTTTTGTTCTTGCCCTTCTTTCCTATGAAATACCATCTATTTACACAGCTTCACTATTTGTGTATATCTTGGTGACTCTCACATATTCTATTCTCTTGACTCCTCATCCCATATTTGTTGCATTAAGTAATTTTTAACAAAGATGAGAACCAAGAACTCATACTTACTATACCCAAAACCAATTCAATAAATTCACCCAAACTTTCTCCCCTCTTGGTGTTTGCTTTCATAAACATCTTAATGATAATACATTATGGCCTAGATACATCTATATAATTTCTCCTTTTACAGTTTTCCCTCTGGTAAACAAAATCAAACATTCACTTAACAGGCAAGTGTTTATCTCCTACAATAAATCTATGCTACATATAGCAAGTACATAAATAAACAATACATGAATTTTTTGTCCTTGAGTGGTTTAAAATCTACATGGAATGATAGATTAAGCAAGTATAAAGTGAAAAATACAACATATTATGAGATGTTTTACAAATATTGACACTAGTTTCTGATGAGAACTCAGAGGTGAAAAAGTCTATTCTGGTCCCAAAATCATTTTAGAAAGTGGTATGCTTTTGTATTAGTTTTCTAGGGCTGCTGAAATATAATACCATGGGCTTGTTTGCTTAAACAGCAGAAGCTTATTTTCCTCCAACTCTGGAGGCTGGAAGTCCAAGATCAGGTGTTGGGAGGTTTGGTTTCTTTTGAGGCCTCTCTCCTTGGCTTGCAGATGGTCTCCTTATCCTGTGTCTCTACATGGTCTTTCCTGTGTGCAAACATGTCCCTGATGTCTTTTTTTCTCTTCTTATAAGAACACCAGTCAGACTGAGGTGGGTTGAAGTCTGCTCTAATGGACTCATTTTTAATCTAATTAGCTCTTTAAAAGGCCTTATCTTCAAATACGTATCCTGAGATACTGGGGTCTAGGTCTTCAACATATTAATTTTAGAGGGACATCATTCAGTCCATAGTAACTTTCTTCTAGTCTATTCTAAATTTTAAAACTATTAAGTGTTCTTTATATACTTCTGTTACTAATCAGGGTTCTTGGCCTCCTTAATAAATAGAAATTGATCAGAGGCCAAACAAGAAATCCAGGCAAGGCTTTATTATGACCGCTGCTGCAACAGTGGGGGAGCAAGAGCAAACAACATGTTCCTTTGTTTCTTTGCTCCCTGAGAGGGGGTGAGCTTGCTCCTTATATGGGGTGAGGGTAGGGGTATGACCAGTGTTTGGGCCAGAGGGGTGGCTTAGATGGTCTGCGCACCCATTAGGTGGTGTTTTGTGCTTGGTGCATGTGCAGTACCCTGCTTTTGCTCTGGAACCACTGCCTTTGCTCATGGATCTTCAAACTTTTCAGTCAGGTTTTTTTGGTCTCTTTGTATCTTTTGTGCAGAAATTTCCCCAACTGTGCATGTATGCAGTCACTTTTAGTCCCATATAGTTTCTTTGTATTTTGCTGCTTGAGGAGAGGTATATCCAGGTGCAAGCACTGCAGCACTGAAGCAAAGTGTCCCAGGTCCCAGTCTGTCTCACTTCCAATTGACCTTCCAGAGTGGTTTACCTACGAATAGTCAAAATAAGTATTGATTGGAATAATAAAAGCTTAAATACCAGTGTTTTAAAAAGAAATTATCTAAAATGGCTCTCTACATTGATAACATTAATTTTATATAGGCTTTACTTTTCTCAATTACCTTAAAAGAGAAATCTTATTTGCTTGCTACAAATATTATCCAACAGTTATGAATCCCTTCAATATATACATGTGTAGCAAAAATGATCAAATATGGAATTATCTCCCTGATTTTCTGACAGGTCCTGGATGAATTCCATGAATATCTGAATAATCATTTTTGTAGATCATTGAAATCCACAAGAGGATTTTTAGACTAAAATCTTGGAATTGTGGAGATTTTATTTTCCAAACCATACCAAATAGCTTTGGGTTTTAAAACTTATGTAGAGGTTTATTGCACTTTTTGTTATTTCTTCTGCATTTTATATTGATATATTAAATAAGTAATATATGAAAAATTTTGACATTTTGTAATTTCAGAGTAGAGATTCATTAGTACAATGGATCTTCACGATTATACAAATGTTTTGTTTTTTAACTATATTTTTTTAAAAATTATTTTTGTTAAGTGAACTAAAATATAAATATTGCTTGTGGGTAAATTTTAATTATAAATGATGTTAAGTTGTAGGGCTATGTTGAAAATTTCTCTGTCATCAAATTAGATAAGCAGGAAATATAAATCAAACAGCTCTAAGTGCACATCAATGGAGTTAGCACTTAGTGAATAGTTAATAAGTGTGAAAGACTCTTCCAAGTTCTTTATAAATATTAAACATTTGATCTCCCAGCAACCACGTGAAATAGATGGTATGATTACTATTACTGTTACTATTTATTACATTTTTTTTTTACATGTGAGAACTGAGGTCAACTATTTTGCCTAAAGTTACATAGTCTGTAAGCTGAAAAACCAAGATTCAGTTCTAAAGTTCACTCTGTTCAGCACTAAACACTCTACTATTACAAATATGCCTCTGTTCTCACCAAGCTCACCATCTGTTTCACAAGACAGGGTGTGCAAAGCAATTTAACTAAAGATAAAATTTAGAACATTATCATGTGGACACATTACGTATTGGACACATTATACTTTGAGCTAGCAATCCATATACTCCAGGCCAGCCTTTCCTGGAAAAACTTAATTAAATGTATGGATTAAAAAGTATCCTGAGTAGAACTCAAAATAACCCAGTGTATATATGGCCTCAGTGGTTTTCATATTTACCAAATTCTTTTCCTCAAAGCAGTAAGCACAGTGTTTTCCTGACCCATCCAAAAAACACTCTCTTCTGCCCATACAAAACCCTTCTGTGGACTTGACCCCAAGGTCCCAGGGAGGGAGGAGATGGGATCTCCATGGTTATTAAAATGGTATTTCTCTGTATTTTCCATCTTCTACTACTATAGACTGAATCCCCCCCGCCGCGAATTCATATATTGAAACTTAATACCCAATGTGATGGTATTAGGAGATTGGGCCTTTTGGGAAGAGATTAGATCATGAGGGCAGAGTCCTCATGAATGCGATTAGTGACCTTATAGAAGAGATCCCAGGTAACCCTGTCTGCCATGTGAGGACACAGGAAAAGGACAGTCATCTTTGAACAAGGAAAAATGCCTTCTCTAGACAGTGAAGCTCCCAGTACCATGATCTTAAACTTTCCAGTTTCCAGAACTGTGAGAAATAAATTGTGATTTATAAGCCACCCAGCTTATGGTATTTTGTTATAACAGCCTGAACAAACTAATAAATCTACCAATGTGGTACTTCCATGCCCTTATCTTTCCACATTCCCACCAAAATTATATCTGAGATTACCCCAAAACATATGTGTGTGTGGGTATGTATACTTCCAAAAAAAATAGTGTTTTCAACTGCAATATGCTGTTTTTCCTTAGCTACTTAAGTTCCTAATTGTCTTGTTGTCATCCAATGTCTATGGGGACTGTGCAGGTACACAAGCTCAATGCAGTTGTGTGCTGACACTCCCACAGGGGCTGATGTGACACTGCTCACAGCAGTGGCTCTGGTACCAACTCCAGCTGATGCCAGTGCCATACAGTGCAGAAACTACTGCCTCTGGAATGCCCACACTATGGATGTAGCCAAGATTGTGGATTTAGTTAATGCTCTATGTTCTCTGATGGAGCAAGAAAGGATCACCTACACATACCTTTTGGAGTGATTTACCCTGTTACACCTTACCCAAATAGTGCTGCTTTGTACTCCCAATACATCACAGAGATTTTTGCGATGATAGACCTCCAGGAAGATTGCTTCTTCTTATGGACAAGTACAAATCCACGGTGTCTTGGCAAGAGTTCAGCCATATTCATAATTGTCTCTCTTCTTCTATTCTGCGATACTGTTTTCAGAGCAGGCATAGCTGCCTTATGGTCTTCTTCCTAGAATGAGTTTCTTCTTAGGGAATTCTTCATATCCCATGCAAATTGCATCCTCTGAAATTCATTCCCCAGTCCTACAGGAATGATGAAAGATGACTAAATTCTCGGTTAACACAGCTTAGAGTAAAAATTTGAATCCTTATAATTACCCTCTTGACCCATCTGATGATCGATGTTTTATTAAAGCATTCATGATAAAGCTAGTTAACACTGGTCTTTCCCTTTCTGATTATACCAAAATCTCAAAGGGGTGTTCCCTATTGGCCCATATTGTATACTTACTTTGTTCATCAATTGTTTTGTGTATTCAAATGTTAGATTTGTTTCAATATTTTAAAGTTTTAATGGTGTAAAAGTGTATCCTATCCTCCTTTTTGTTTGCTTGTTTGTTTCTTATAGCAGCCACCATTGTAGAGATAAAATAGAATGTGCTTTGTAAATGTTTGTTTACATAATCAAATTTTAGAAAATTCATGGTGGTCTTATCAACATTTTATAAAGTTTTTCCAAATGAGAGCAAAACATGGTGCAAAAATATCTGCACAAAAAGCTAACATTTACAAAGTATTTTTTAATATCTCACCACATACTTTATTGAAAACAGTATTTTGTGTACTATTTCAGCAAAAAAAATCAAAATTTCAAGAAGTCTAAGAACAGAGAATAAATAGAATTTCCTCCCAGGCTAGTGTAATTGTTAAATAGATGGAGATTTATATTTAAAACCATGATTCAAACAAATTTAGCATGACAATCCATAAAATCTCTCAAAATTAAAATTGTGTATTTTACCTCACAGGGCAAACTGGCAGATGTTTTAGAGAATGGCTTTAAATCTGTCATTTTCTATCCTTCTTCTCTTATTTCACATCTTCTTTCCTTCTTGCTTGCTATGCCTCCATTCATCACAGATGAGACAGCTATAACAGCAGCACTATCCTTCACTCTTAAATCATTGGCTGTCTTTGCCACTGTCATGGACAGTCTTTGAAACAGGAAAAAGAGAACCCAGAACAGCAGTTTCAATAGCACAAGCATCATAAATGTTCCCCAGGACTCCCATCACACAATCCATTTGTGCCAAGTCTAGGTACAGATCTTCTCATGCTACTGACTAGCAAATCATACAAGAAGCTGTAATTGTGGAGTAGATGACAGTCACTCAGCACATATTCCAGGTGAAGAGGAGGAGAGATTTAGAGCTCATGGCTTCCTGAATTTGAATACATAGTGACATCCTCTTTAAAATAGATCATCCACATCAGATCATTTTGGTAACATTGGTTAGAAAAGGATTTAATTATGTCAAAGTTTAAGAGTTTGAATATGACATGACAATAGTCAGCACAAAGAAAAATATTCTTTCCAGGTCACTATCCCATCACTTATCATTTGTGTCATTGGTGTCTGGAAGAATTAAGCAAAGAAGACAAATGATGGAGCTCATCTCTTACTAATAATCTAAACATTAATTTGCTCATGACATCTTTCATTTTTCATCAAATATTGATTGTATGATAGCCCTAAATATAAAATCACTTAATGATTTTGATGAACAAATGAAAAAAATCTACAAACATATAAATGAAAGATATAAAACATTACATATATTTTTAAAACTTTCTGAAAGATTAAATTTTATTAGAGAAGATGAGACATATACATACACAGCTTTAGGATAAGGTAGAAGACCACAGCATACAAAGTTTATGATAACAATCCAATGACCAAATTTCATTCATTCTTTTATTCATTTATTACATTTTAAATATTTTAATATTTTAAATTATCAGTACCCATCTGTGATTGATAGATGAACACAATTGTGTTGTTTTGTTTTCTACTTGTTGCAACAGAAGAGAAAGCACATGATGGAAAGCTAAAATGTCTCAGTAATAGGGTAATAGAAAGTACTGACAGGATTTGGCTTTTGTACATGATTTGCGGGGAGGAATCAAAGAACTGGGCTTTGTTCTAAATTGTATGCTGTCAGAATATGAAGATAATTCTATGATTGGGCATCTTAATAGATCTTATCTAGAAGGTAGGAAGAATGAGACATGTTTAAAGCTATAGTTCTTAAAGAAACAGTAGGTCACTTGTATTAGCCAGAATAGAGAGAATTTTGATCATTTTTATGGTTTGGTATATGTTCTGTTTCTTTTTTTTTATTCCTGAGTTCTTCAATTATTAAGGAATGAACATGGTTTCATGTGGATCCATCATGATCCTAGAGAGACCTTGTCTGATGGTGTTCTGTGAAATTGTTTATGCTCCACAGCAGAATACCTTGGCCTAGCTGTGAGTGACTAGTTAGCTCTTAGAAACACCTGACAGTGATAGGTCAGTTCTTGGCTGTCAGAGACTGCTATTCTCTTTCTCAAAATGTATCGATGTCCTGGCAATTTAGGAAAGTATTCATAGAAATGAAAAACGATTTAAAACCAACATAATAGGGCTTCCCTTGTGGCACAGTGGTTGAGAGTCTGCCTGCCGATACAGGGAACACGAGTTCGTGCCCCGGTCTGGGAAGATCCCACATGCTGCAGAGCAGCTGGGCCCGTGAGCCGTGGCCGCTGAGCCTGCGCATCCAGAGCCTGTGCTCCACAACGAGAGAGGCCACAACAGTGAGAGGCCCGTGTACCACGAAAAAACAAAACAAAAACATAATGGTGAATGAAAAAAAGTAGAAATAAGAGAGTACATACTGTATGAATCCATGTATATAAAGTTGATAAAGCAGGTGTTATAAACACATGGTGTTAAAAGTCAGGCTAGTGATTACTTTTGGAGAAAAACTGTGATCTGGGAAGTGACCCAAGGGTGACTTCTTTTGTGGTGGTGTTGGTTTAATGTTTGAGCTGAGTACTAGGTATGCAGCTGTGTTTGCTTTGGGACCATTCTTTGATTTGGGCTCTTTGGGCTGGTTCATTTTTCTGTATGTATATTGTCCTTTAAGGAATATTCATAAATTACAATAAAAAATTAAAAATTGAAAAAAAAACACAAGTGAATATGACAACTCACAAATGAAAGCTGAATACTTAAGATGACTTCTACCCTGATGACATTTGCATAAAGTTTATTTCAAATTTTCAATTCACTAGAGGCAGGGTATGCAGGAGACATAACCCAGGACCCACTAACACAGGGGACAATTAGGAGTCCCCCATTTCCATGTACATAAAGCTGGGAAATGAAAGGACTATTCCTGTGCTTCCTATTATGGTAGCCACAAACCACACGTGGCTCTTGAGCACTTGAAATGTGTTTCATCCAAACTGAGATGAGCTTTAATTGTACAATACCCATGGTTTTGAAAACCCAGCATAAAAAAACAATATAAAATATCTTGTTCCTTTTTATTGATTGTGTATTGACAAAATATTTTAGAAATATTAGGTTAAAATAAATTATTAAACACTTCGCCTTTCCTTTTTTAAATGTAAATACTATAAAATTTTAAGTTAGGTTGCAGCTTACATTGTTGGTCCACATGATATTTCTTTTGGGTGTCCTCGATGGAAGATTGATTTACAACTCCCCTAGTGATTGAATTAGATACTGCTTATTCATACTTGGTATTCAAAGAAGGAGGAAATGGTGTCATTCAATAAATAAGGCAAATCCAAAAACAACAGAATACACATTTTTCTCAAGTGCTCATGGAACATTCTCCAGGATAGATCATATCTTGGGTCACAAATCAAGTCTGGGTAAATTTAAGAAAATTGAAATTGTATCAAGCATCTTTTCTGATCACAATGCTATGAGACTAGATATCAATTACAGGAAAAGATCTGTAAAATATACAAACACATGGAGGCTAAACAATACACTACTTAATAACGAAGTGATCACTGAAGAAATCAAAAAGGAAATCAAAAAATACCTAGAAACAAATGACAATGGAGACATGACGACCCAAAACCTATGGGATGCAGCAAAAGCAGTTCTAAGAGGGAAGTTTATAGCAATACAATCCTACCTTAAGAAACAGGAAACATCTAAAATAAACAATCTAACCTTGCACCTAAAGCAATTAGAGAAAGAAGAACAAAAAAACCCCAAAGTTAGCAGAAGGAAAGAAATCATAAAGATCAGATCAGAAATAAATGAAAAAGAAATGAAGGAAACTATAGCAAAGATCAATAAAACTAAAAACTGGTTCTTTGAGAAGATAAGCAAAATTGATAAACCATTAGCCAGACTCATCAAGAAAAAAAGGGAGAAGACTCAAATCAATAGAAGTAGAAATGAAAAAGGAGAAGTAACAACTGACACTGCAGAAATACAAAAGATCATGAAAGATTACAAAAGGCAACTCTATGCCAATAAAATGGAAAACCTGGAAGAAATGGACAAATTCTTAGAAATGCACAACTGCCAAGATGGAATCAGGAAGAAATATAAAATAGGAACAGACCAATCACAAGCCCTGAAATTGAAACTTTGATTAAAAATCTTCCAACAAACAAAAGCCCAGGACCAGATGGCTTCACAGGCGAATTCTATCAAACATTTAGTGACGAGCTAACACCTATCGTTCTCAAACTCTTCCAAAATATAACAGAGGGAGGAACACTCCCCAACTCATTCTATGAGGCCACCATCACCCTGATACCAAAACCAGACAAGGATGTCACAAAGAAAGAAAACTACAGGCCCATATCACTGATGAACATAGATGCAAAAATCCTCAACAAAATACTAGCAAACAGAATCCAAAAGCACATTAAAAGGATCATACATCATGATCAAGTGGGGTTAATTCCAGGAATGCAAGGATTCTTTAATATACGTAAATCAATCAATGTGATACACCATGTTAACAAATTGAAGGAAAAAAACGATATGGTCATCTCAATAGATGCAGAGAAAGCTTTCAACAAAATTCAACACCAATTTACTATAAAAACCCTTCAGAAAGTAGGCATAGAGGGAACTTTTCTCAACATAATAAAGGCCATATACGACAAACCCTCAGCCAACATCGTCTTCAATGGTGAAAAATTGAAAGCCTTTCCACTAAGATCAGGAACAAGACAAGGTTGCCCACTCTCACCACTCTTATTCAACATAGCTTTGGAAGTTTTAGCCACAGCAATCAGAGAATAAAATGAAATAAAAGGAATCCAAATCAGAAAAGAAGAAGTAAAATTGTCACTGTTTGCAGATGACATGATACTCTACATAGAGAATCCTAAAGATGCTACCAGAAAACTGCTAGAGTTAATCAATGAATTTGGTAAAGTAGCAGGTTACAAAATTAATGCACAGAAATCTCTGGCATTCCTATACACTAATGATGAAAAATCTGAAAGTGAAATCAAGAAAACACTCCTATTTACCATTGCAACAAAAAGAATAAAATACATAGGAATAAACCTACCTAAGGAGACAAAAGACCTGTATGCAGAAAATTATAAGACACTGATGAAAGAAATTAAAGATGATACAAATAGATGGAGAGATATACCATGTTCTTGGATTGGAAGAATCAACATTGTGAAAATGACTCTACTACTCAAAGCAATCTATAGATTCAATGCAATCTCTATCAAACTACCACTGACATTTTTCACAGAACTAGAACAAAAAATTTCACAATTTGTATGGAAACACAAAAGACCCCGAATAGCCAAAGCAATCTTGAGAACAAAAAACAGACTTGGAGGAATCAGGCTCTCTGACTTCAGACTATACTACAAAGCTACAATAATCAAGACAGTATGGTACTGACACAAAAACAGAAAGATAGATCAATGGAACAGGATAGAAAGCCCAGAGATGAACCCATGCACATATGGTCACCTTATCTTTGATAAAGGAGGCAGGAATGTACAGTGGAGAGAAGACAACCTCTTCAATAAGTGGTGCTGTGAAAACTGGACAGGTACATGTAAAAGTATGAGATTAGATCACTCCCTAACACCATACACAAAAATAAGCTCAAAATGGATTAAAGACCTAAATATGAGGCCAGAAACTATCAAACTCTTAGAGGAAAACATAGGCAGAACACTCTAGGACATAAATCACAGCAAGATCCTTTTTGACCCACCTCCTAGAGAAATGGAAATAAAAACAAAAATAAACAAATGGGACCTAATGAAACTTCAAAACTTTTGCACAGCAAAGGAAACCATAAACAAGACCAAAAGACAACCTTCAAAATTGGAGAAAATATTTGCAAATGAAGCAACTGACAAAAGATTAATCTCCAAAATTTATAAGCAGCTCATGCCACTCAATAACAAAAAAACAAACAACCCAATCCAAAAATGGGCAGAAGACCTAAATAGACATTTCTCCAAAGAAGATATACAGACTACCAACAAACACATGAAAGAATGCTCAACATCATTAATCATTAGAGAAATGCAAATCAAAACTACAATGAGATATCATCTCACACCAGTCGGAATGGCCATCATCAAAAAATCTAGAGACAATAAATGCTGGAGAGGGTGTGGAGAAAAGGGAACACTCTTGCACTGCTGGTGGGAATGTGAATTGGTACAGCCACTATGGAGAACAGTATGGAGATTCCTTAAAAAACTACAAATAGAACTACCATATGACCCAGCAATCCCAGTACTGGGCATATACCCTGAGAAAACCATAATTCAAAAAGAGTCATGTACCAAAATGTTCATTGCAGCTCTATTTACAATAGCCCGGAGATGGAAACAACCTAAGTGTCCATCATCAGATGAATGGATAAAGAAGCTGTGGCACATATATACAATGGAATATTACTCAGCCATAAAAAGAAATGAAATTGAGTTATTTGTAGTGAGGTGGATGGACCTAGAGTCTGTCATACAGAGTGAAGTAAGTCAGAAAGAGAAAGACAAATACCGTATGCTAACACATATGTATGGAATCTAAGAAAAAAAATGTCATGAAGAACCTAGGGGTAAGACAGAAATAAAGACACAGACCTACTAGAGAATGGACTTGAGGATATGGAGAGGAGGAAGGGTAAGCTGTGACAAAGTGAGAGAGTGGCATGGACATATATACACTACCAAACTTAAAATAGATAGCTAGTGGGAAGCAGCCGCATAGCACAGGGAGATTGGCTCGGTGCTTTGTGACCACCTAGAGGGGTGGGACAGGGAGGCTGGGAGGGAGGGAGATGCAAGAGGGAAGAGATATAGGAACATATGTATAACTGATTCACTTTGTTATAAAGCAGAAACTAACACACCATTGTAAAGCAATTATACTCCAATAAAGATGTAAAAAATAAGTAAATAAATAAATAAATAAGGCAAATATGTTGATCCCTGAATATTTGCTTTCCTTCTATTTTCTCTGAAGTTACAACACATAAAGCAGACATCTAGAAGAAAGGAAAAGTTATATTAAGATACAGTAAAATACACAAACAGCGCATGCAGCTCAATATCAAAAAAACAAACAACCCAATCCAAAAATGAGCAGAATACTTACATAGACATCTCTCCAATGAAGGGATACAGATGTCCAAGAGACACATGAAAAGATGCTCAACATCACCAATTATTAGAGAAATGCAGGTCAAAACTACAATGAGATATCACCTCACGCCAGTCAGAATGGCCATCATCAAAAAAATCTACAAACAATAAATGCTGCAGAGACTGTGGAGAAAAGGGAACCCACTTGCACTGTTGGTGGAAATGTAAGTTGACACAGCCATTGTGGAGAACAGTATGGAGTTTCCTTAAAAAACTAAAACTAGAACTATCAATTGACCCAACAATCCCGCTACTGGGCATAGGCCCTGAAAAATACCATAATTCAAAAAGACACATGCATCCCAATGTTTGTTACAGCAATATTTACAATAGCCAGGACGTGGAAGCAACCTAAATGCCCATCAACAGATGAGTTGTTAAAGAAGATATATACAATGGAATATTACTCAGCTATAAAAAGGAACGAAATTGGGTCTTTTGTAGAGACGTGGATGGACCTAGAGTCTGTCATACAGAGTGAAGTATGTCATAAAGAGAAAAATATTGTATATTAATGCATATATGTGGAATCTAGAAAAATGGTACAGATGAACCAGGGCAGGAATAGAGACACAGACACAGAGAACAGATGTGTGGATGTGGTGGGGGAGGGGGGTGGAATGAATTGGGGGATTGGGATTGATACATATACACCACCATGTATAAAACAGATAGCTAGTGGGAACCTGCTGTACAACACAGGGAGTTCAGCTTGGTGCTCTGTGATGACCTAGATGGGTGGGATGGGGGGCAGTGGGAGGGAGGTCCAAGAAGGAAGGGTATATGTATACATGTAGCTGATTCACTTTGTTGTGCAGCAGAAACTAATACAATATTGTAAAGCAACTATACCCCAATTAAAACAAACAAAAAAAAGAGTCAAGGAATACACCAGCACAAGCCAGATGAAAGAACTGACCCTAGCCTTAAGCATTGCTCTAAGAAACAAACAGGAGGCCTCCAAACACTGAGTATCAAGGAAATATTTCCTTATGGCTTCTTTCCTGCCCTCTCATATTATCCTGTCTCAGATCTTACTAGGTGAGGGCAGTGGCAAAGGCAGCGCTCCAAATCAACAAGGTGATTATTCTTTGGAAAAATAGTAGCCCTACAAGCGGTGCTTCCTCTTTCTTTCTTTTTCTTTTTCTCCATTTGGGGATGGTAAGACAAATAGTATTAAGTTCCAAATGATGAATATGCATCATCTTATCTGTTGGGTGTGCAAGGAAGATATGTAGGAGTGATTAGTGGTATAATAACAAGCATATCCCACCCTTGCTTTGTTAAAAACCCATCAATAGAATATCATTTTTACAAATTTTTTCTTGTAAAGAGAACTTTAAGATTTACTTTCTTAGCCAGTTTCAAATAGGCAATACAGTATCATTAATTATAATCACCATGCTGTACATTACATCCCCATGACTTATTTATTTTATAACTGGAAATGTTTACCTTTTGACCCTTCACCTATTTCACTCACCTCCTACCTCTGGCAGTCAACAATCTGTTCTCCATATCTATAAGCTCTGGGGTTTTTTTGTTTTTGTTTTTTGTTTTTGTTTTAGCTTTTAATATTTGTATTTCTCTGTCTGGTTTCTTTCACTTAGCATAGTTCCCTCAAGATCCATCCATGTTGTTGCGAATAGCAAAATTTCATTCTTTTTTATGGATGAATAATATTCCATTGAATCTATATACAGCATCTTCTTTATCCATTCATCCATTGATGGACACTTAGTTTCTTTCTATGTCTTGGTTATTGTAAATAATGCTGTAATGAACATGGGGGTACATTTTTCCAGTTAGTATTTTTGTTTTCTTCAGGTAAATACCCAGGAGTGGAATTGTTGGGTCATGTGGTAGTTCAAGTATCAAATCTTTTGAGGAATCTCCATACTGTTTTCCATAGTTGCTGCTTCAATTTACATTCCCACCAATAGTGCACAAGTGTTCCCTCTCCTCCACATCCTCTCCAACACTTTTTATTTCTTGACTTTTGATGATAGCCATCTAACAGTTATGAGGTGTTATATCTCATTGTTGTTTTGATTTGCATTTCCCTGATGATTAGTAAATTTGAGAACCTTTTTATGTACCCGCTGGGCATCTTCTTTGTCTAGTCAAGTCCTCTGCCCATTTTTTTTCTTTTTTATTTGCTTATTTATTTTTTATAAGCAGGTTCTTATTAATGATCTATTTTATACATATTAGTGTATATATGTCAATCCCAATCTGCCCATTTTTAAAATCAGATTTTTTTTTTTGCTATTGAGTTGTATGAATTCTTTATATATTTTGGATATTAACCCTTTATCAGATATATAATATGCAAAAATTTTCTCCATTTCATAGTTTGCCTTTTCACTTTGCTGATGATTTCTCTTGCTAAGCAGAAGCTTTTTAATTCGAGGTAGTCCCATTTGTTGATTTTTGCTTTCTTTCCTTTGCCTTGAGGTATCAATTCCTAAAAATCATTGCCAGGACCAATGTCAAGGAGCTTACCACCTATTTTTTCCAGGAATTTTATAGTTTCAGGTCTTACATTCAAGTCTTTAATCCATTTTGAGTGAATTTCTGTATATGGTATAAGGTAGAGGACCAGTTTCATTCTTTTGAACAGACTGTCCAGTTTTCCTAGCACCATTTATGGAAGGTAACTTCCTCACTCTTTTTTTTTTAAGTGGGAAAATCATATTAGCTAATTATGGATACAAAGACAGGAAGAGGAATATATTGCTCATTAAAGAAGAAAGGGCTCTGTCTCTTGAGGGAGAGGAAGAAAGCAGCAGGGGATGGAAAGCAGAGATGCCACATTGTCTCTACTTTGGAATGAGATAAACCTTCAAAGCACATGAATGAACATATATCTCTATTCATGTATTTGAGGAAATGGATTGGTGAGAGATTAAAGTACATGTAAGATGTGATAGAAAGAACCAGAAACTCAAATCATGAAGATGACTGAGCTGATGAGCTGACTATGCTATCAAGTCAATGGAATATTACTCAGACATAAAAAAGAATGAAGTCTTGCCATTTGTGACAACATGGAAGGACCTAGAGGGTATTATACTAAGTGAACTAAGTCAGACAGAGAAAGACAAATACTGTATGATTTCACTTAAATGTGGAATCTAAAAAACAAAAGACAATAATAACAAACACAGCAAAACAGAAAGAAAGTTGTAGATACAGTGATCAAACAGGTAGTTGCCAGAGGGAAGAGTGGGAGGATGAGAGAAATAGGTGAGGGAGATTAAAGAGGTACACACTTCAGTTGCAAAATAAATGCATCATGGATATGAAATATACAGGGTGGGCAATATAGTAAAAAATAATGTACTTGTATAATAATAATTGTATGATGATAAATGGTAAGTAGATTTATCATTTTGTAATGTATAGAAATATTGAATTACTATAATTTTCACCAGGAATTACCATAGTATTGTAAGTCAATTATACTTCAAAAAGAAACAAACAATCAAAAGCTAATAGAAAAATAAACCAGATTTGTGGTTACCAGAGGTGGGAGTTGGAGGGAGGGAAATTGGATGAAAGCAGTCAAAAGGTACAAACTTCCAGTTATAAGATAAATATTAGGGATGTAATGTACAACTTGATAAATATAATTAACACTGTTGTATGTTATATATGAAAGTAAAGGGAGTAAATCCTGAGTTCTCATCGTGAGGAAAATTTTTTTTTTCTAATTCTTTTATCCTGTATCTACATGAGATTATGGATGATCACTAAACTTGTGGTAATCAATTCATGCTGCATGCAAGTCAAATCATTATGCTGTACACCTTAGACTTATACAGTGCTGTATGTCAATTATGTCTCAATAAACCTGGAAGAAAAAAATAAAACACTTAGAATTTGGCCTTACACATATAAGACTATACAGTATTTACTATTGTTTCTATCGCTATCATCATCACCTTAATCATCTTCTAAATTATCATTTTACTACCTCCAGTTTTGGTTTTAAGCTGCCAGCATTTATTTTATACCAAAGTAATCATTCAGAAAAGCAGTGTGGATCACATTATGTGCCAGTTTACAATTTGTCTGGGAATTCTAATTGACTGCAGGAAAAATAAAAATGTGTTTATGTGGATTATAAGGCCATTCTCAATTTATCTTCTGAACAACTCTTCAGATTTATATACTACCTCTTACAACATACATCCTCCAAGTTAGCCACAGCAAGCTAGTTTTGCCCTCTAAACCTGCTATGTTCATTTTCTCTTGGTGCCTGGGACGATGTTGCACTCTGCCTGGAAAGATCTCCCTCAGCTGCTAGACCCTTACTCCTCCTCCAAGACTCTTCTGGGGTATCAATTCTCAGGAAGCCTTCTTATTCCTTTGCTATTTTGCCATAATTTTGTGTATCCCAGACTTACGTAGCATCATCTTCATATGCTTCTGAAACTGTTCTTATAATACAACACTACTGTCCTCTTCATTTGTCTGTACTTAGTAGATGGTTAATGTATATTTGGTAATAAAACAAAGAATGAGAGGGTCATGATCTGAGGCCAGAATAATGTGGGATTAAAAAAAAAATACTACCATATAACTATGAAAAAGGAGTCAAAATTTACAGAGTTCCAAAATGTCTTTGAAATTCTCCAATTTCAGTGTGAAAAAGTATAGTCAATGGTATGATCTGTCATATTAACCCCAATCTTTTTGGTCCTTATATGAGCAAGAATATCATATACTGAATAAAATTTAGATGGCAGGAGCTCTTCAGATGTTACATATACTTACAACAATCCCATGCAATGTTATCTTTATTTTACAAATGAGAACATTGAGGCTGACAAAATTAAAGTAAAACACTGGCTGCTTTCAAATAGAGGGCTACTGGAGGCCGAAGCTTTTGCTTGTTCCACTGTTATCATTTTCTCTTTCACAGGAATACCTGAGTTTTGCTATATACATGATATTTTCCCATTTAATCCCAATCCAAACATTATTTAGCTCAAATAACTAAAGTTTATTGTTTTCACTTATTTCTTTAAGCGTATTTTTCCAAGGAAAAAGAGAGAATTTACCTGTATGTAGTAGGAAAATAATAAATATTTTGTAAGAATTAGTATGATTTTTTAAAAATAAGAAAGCCTAAAAAGGTAAATGTTTTTCTGAGTCAGAAATTTTCCAAAACAATTATTTAATTTGCCACCAAGTAGTTGTATAACTTTGGGAAAGTCACTTAACTCTCTGGACCACAGCTTTCTAATCATCAGAAAGATAAGGATAAATAAAGAATATCACAGTGTTTTTGTAGCTCTTAGGGTCTATTAATCTCTAATTTTTATCATTCAGTGTCTTCTATCCTGTAACTATTAAAATTATTACATGATCATGTACATTTCTGGAGAGTTAACTAAATTACCATTTACTGTCTACATTATGTCATCCTAAAATTTCTTCTGAATCTCCAACAAACAAAACATTATTTGTATATAGTATTTTAATTTTTTTGGTCATCTGGGACATATTTAGAAACCCCAAATAACTGACCATTCAATTATATGTATTTTTTTCTTTACCTAGTCTGCATAAAAAGACATGTGGTTTATAAAGAAAAAAGTCTTCACCCACAAACTGAACTTTATAACTGTAAAAGGGAATTTTATTTTGTGCACGCATCAGACCAGCAAGAGGAATTTAATTTTTTGATTCTAAATCAATACATTAACCCTAAGTTGACATTTCTTAGAAACAGATTTTTTAAACATACATAATATAAAAAATTGAATTAAAGATGGTGCACTGTTATATTTTGCAACTTTACTAACAGTTAAGACCATTCAATAAACAAGATTAAAAATACCATACATCTTAAAAGTGGAAGCACTTATTCAAAATTTTAACTGAGTATAAGTAACTGGATTGTGATATATCCCAAATTAATTATCCTTATAAGCCTCATTAAAATATTATTGCATTATTTTTTGTTCTTTAACCATAACATTGACACATGCACAGGAAAGGTGTTTTCACTTGTTTTTATTTGAACTGTTGCTATGCAACAAACTGTCATGCATTTTGGGGGAGGTGTTTGTAAAAATAGCTATTGAAGTACACACACACACATGCGTGCACACACACACACACACACACACACACACAAACTGATTTGCTCTGTGGAAGGAAATACTGTCTTGACCTTTTTGATACCTGACTCCTCAGACATTTCTTTAAGCATATCTCATATCTGATTATATCATAACCATTTATTCATTTGTACTTTAGTGAATCTTCCATTCATTGTCTGAGGTTCTCTTTATGGGATTTTAGACTATAAAATCACAATGCTGAACAGCAAGGTGAACCACAAATGAGATTATAACTGTGAGTAAAGTTTTATGAGTCAATTGGGCAAGTTGCTTTGTTGCTCTTCACAATCTCTTTAAAGCCTTTTTAGAGCTCTTTTGTCACTTGAAAGTAAAAAAGGTTTTATTTAGTAAAACAAAACTTTGAAAGAAAAGAAGAAACTAGCAAAGTACCTTCTCATATTTTTTTTTGTTTCATGAAAATAAGTCATTTTTAACTTTTAAGTCTTAGCATTTACTTTAAAATTTCATTTTGATTATCAAATAAAAGGTATCATGTAAACAGATCTATATTGGTTACATCTTTTTAAGGAGAATGAAATTTCCACTCTCATAAATTTCTTAATTTTCCTTCATAATGATCTTGATGAATATTTATTGGGTTATTTTTTCCAGGGAAGTATTCTTGACCAATAATATCTTACTTTATTACATAAATGCCCCACAAACTTTCTGTGCCTCAAAATCTTCATACATAAAATTGGGGAGACTAGTTATTATCTCAGTGATGTGTTACAAGGATTACATGAACAAATCATGGAAAGAACTAGAATGGTGGGCTCCTTAATAACAGTGAGAATAATAGAGTCCTAAAAGACTAGTGAGCATGTGGCAGTTCTTAACCATCAGAAGCAAGTGGTTACAATTATCATAATGAGTAGATAGATTGCAGTGGCAGCCAAGAAGATTGGCTGCTGAGAGGCTTGGAGTTCGTTAAGAAAAAATGGCATTCTTAAGGTCAGCTAAAAATGATATTACTCCATGTATACAATAAAAATAAATCAAGGATGTATCTTCAAAATCAATTGACTGAAAGCGAGGCCAGATCCCCAGGACAGCAATGTCATAGCAAGACTATACGACGATGATTCTCCCAGACCTTCCCCAAATGGTCATACAGCCATTAATTAGTTAACCATATGGTATCGAGAGAGGAACACCTAGAGGTTTTTGTTGTTTTGTTTTGTTTTGTATTTAAAATACTTGTTTATTGTGCTAAAGTATACATAACATAAAATTTACCATTTTCACCATTTTTAGGTATACAGTTTAGTGGCAATAAGTACATTCACCTTGTTGTGCAACCATCACCACAATCCATCCATGGAAAAGTGTGAAGAACTTTTTCATCTTCACATACTGAAACTCTCTACTCATTAAAAAATAATCCCCCATTATCACTTTTTCCCATTCCCTGAAAACCATCATCCTACACTCTGTCTCTATGACTTTGACTACTCTAGGTACCTCATAAAAATGGAATAGTACAACATTTGTCATTTTGTGTCTGGCTTATTTCACTTAGCATAATGTCTTCAAGGTTCATCCATGTTGTGGCATGTGTCAGCATTTAACTCCCTTTTAAAGCTGAAAAATATTTCATTGTTTATGTTTGCCAGAGAATTATAGAAAGTGAGAAGACATACTCCTGTCATGATATTGAGTTCTAGTAGAGATGGAGTACTTGTCCTTTTGACAAAAAGTGACTATGTGACAAAATCTAAGGTATCAGCAGTAATTCATCAGAACATGGAAGTAGTACATTCAAATTTAGGCATGGGGCTTTCCTGGTGGTACTGTGGTTGAGAGTCCGCCTGCTGATGCAGGGGACACGGGTTCGTGCCCCGGTCCGGGAAGAACTCACATGCCCCGGAGTGGCTAGGCCTGTGAGCCATGGCCGCTGAGCCTGTGCGTCTGGAGCCTGTGCTCCACGACGGGAGAGGCCACAACAGTGAGAGGCCCACGTACTGCAAAAAAACAAAAACAAAAACAAACTTAGGCATGAATAGTCCAAAGGGCACATGTAAGATGCATGAAAAATCATCCCAACTCTAATGTCATCAACCCTGTTACAACTCTGTTCAAATCTATGGTTGCATGGAGTTCTTTACAGACTGTTGAAGGAGGAGAAATTTAATGTTGGTCCACATGTGAGTAAATCTGGTAATTTGGGAAGGTCAAAAATGAAATCCTTTTTTAAACTGAAGAATAGTTGATTTACAGTATTGCATTGGTTTCAGGTATACAGGAAAGTTATTCAGTTAAACGTACATATTTTTTTCAGATTATTTTCCATTAAGGTTATTACAAAATATTGAATATGGTTCCCTGTGCTATACAGCAAATCCTTGTTGATTATCTATTTTATGTATAGTAGTTTGTATCTGTTAATCCAATATTCCTAATTTATCCCTTCCTCTCTCCTTTTCCCCTTTGGTAACCATAAGTTTGTTTTCCATGTATGCGAGTCTGTTTCTGTTACATAAACAGATTCATTTGTATTACTTTTATAGATTCCACACATAAGTGATATCATATAATATTTGTCTTTCTCTGTTTGACTTATTTCACTTAGTATGGTATTCTCTAGGTCCATACATGTTGCTGCAAAATGGCATTATTTCATTATTTTTTATAGCTGACTAATATTCCATTGTATATATATATATATGTATATATATACTATACATATATATATATACCATATATATATATATATTTGTATATATAGTATGTATCTTCTAAAATCAATCATCTGTTGATGGGCATTTAGGTTGTTTCCAAGTCTTTGCTAAAAAATGAACTCTAATTGTACCTAAACCATGCTCAGAGGTGGTACTAAAAGATAATAGTGGGCAAAAATCCTACCAAAAGGCAGACCATCAAGGGGTACACCTTATTATCTTCTGAGTGAAAAAGAAGTGGTCTGAGGTAAGATGATATACAGATTCATAAGCAATGGTGGATGACATGGCTGGTTGTTGAGCATCCAAGAAGGTAATAGACTGGAAGTTCAGTGAAAAAGGAGTCTAGGGGAAGAGGCATGTGGAAAACCTGTGGAAAAGGACACAATGTGTGGAGATTGTTGTCTTGTATGTTAACACCAGTCACAGAGGCACTAAATAGAGAACAAATACTCTAATGAGTTGACATCTATTAGACTATGTCATTGGCCACCCAATGCTGGTACAAGGTTAATATGAAGAAGTAGCTATGGCATCAGAGATGGAGGTATTCATGACCCTAAAAACATACATATCAGCATAGACAGATTTAAGTACTGCCCCAGCCTCATGTTTAAACTGGCAGCAGCATAGGTATTTTAAGCCCTCTTGGAGACCAGCCAGCCACTTGTTTGCATACTAACTCTGTATGTCCTAGAAGAGGCAGCAATCTGTCTTGATGGTACTCAATACATGTTTCAGGTATGGGTTTTATTTCCCGTCTTCAGGACCTCAGCCATCACTTTTACCTAAGGACTTATAGAATGCTTGATCCACTGATACAGGATCTGATATGACATTGCATTTGACCAAATGGCCCACTTTACAGTAAAGGAGGTATATCAGGAGACACATAACCATGGGATCTATTGATTATATTACTTTCTGCACTACCCAGGAACTTGATGGAATGACATTTTAAAGGAATAGCGGAGGCAATAACTTGGAGATGTTATTGTGTGAGTATGGAGTGCTATCCTTCAGGACAAACTAAATTGATAACCATTATATGGTAATATGTTCCCAAAAGGTAGAATACATAGGTCCTGGGGCCAAGGAGTAGGCATAGGAGTGACCCTGCCTACCATTACTCCCTGTGACTCCCTTGGGAAAGTTGTACTTCCTGTCTCAACAACCCTAGGTACTGAAGATCTAAATATTCAGGTTCCCAGAGAAGATAAGCTTTCACCAGGGGACCCCAGCTGCCATTTTGTCATTTTGTGCTCATTATTGGCGAGAGATCAGCATGGTAGTGGTAATTGATCCTGATCACCAGGATGAGGTAGGTCCACTGTTGTACACTGGTGGCAAGACATAATTCCTTTGCACCCTGGTGATTATTAAGGCATCTCTTTGTCTTCCCTTGATTAATTTTGATGATAAATCGACAAATGTATCAGCTATAATCTGAAAAATCATATGATATGAGCTATGGTTCAAACCACGCAGAGATGACGGTCTGGGTCACCATACCAGATGAGCCACTTAGTCCAACTAGGATGTTTGTTCAGTGTGAAGAATGATTTGAAATGGTTAACAGAGAAGCAATATGACAGGTTTTCCTTGTGCCCCTACCAGCTGCAAAGGTAGTGGTTGTAGTTCGTTCTATTTATCAATACATGAATTAAGTTACCCTAGGAAAAAACACAAGAAGCTGGATGGCACTGTGCTCAGATAGGATAAAATTATCATAGAAAGAAGTTGATCCAAGTGGTGCCAGGAGTTGACTTTGCAAGCTGCTGTGTACTGCCAGATACCCCTTCGGTAAAGAGGCACACATTCCTTACCTGTTGAGTGTTGCCCACTGACTGCTCAATGAATTCATTCCCAAATGTGTTCCTCAGCTGAAGGGAGATATCTTGCCCCAAATAATAGTTTCTCCTCAGGGGCAGCCCATATCAGGACATTTTCTTTTATAGCACAAAATCCAAACTACTTGTCTCAATCTGGAACTTCTCTGAAATCCATCCCAGTTCAGAGCTTCCTCATGGGACCAGTTTAGGACTTGGTTGCAAATGCTATAGCACTTTAACTTTTCCTACCCTATTCTACTTCCCTCAATTTCTTAGGTGTTTCTTATTTGCTTATTTGTTTTTGTCTTGTTGTTTTTTCTCTGCAAACACTCTCTAATAAAATTCCTGTTTGCAAATCTCAGTCTCTGAGACTATTTTCTAGGGAATCTGTCTCAGCACATCTGCTACTAAGTGATTTAACATTTATTGGAGAAGATGGACAAGCAAAGATTTCACCAAAATACAAAGTGGAAAAATACAGTGTAAGGAGCTCTAGAGCAGTGATCTGAGCATGTTACTAAAGGCCCAAAGCATCCAGAGAAGCAAGTATATTACCTCTTCTGCCTGGAAGTTGGGGTGAGAGGTCATAAAAAGCTTTATTCTTTACAGTTGGCATTACTACTCTAGCTCCTATCTATAAAACCGATGTCAGCAGTTGGAGGTCCAAACGCATTCTCTGTTGTGGGTCTGCATACCTAGAGGCACACATAGACTGGTTAGTTCTTTGGGAGGCGATTTGATATACTTCTAATCCTCATTCCTCTCATGCACATCACTGCTAAGGCTGAAGACCCAAATCTCCTCCACCTTTCACAGTTCTAAGGATTGAAAACATTGGTAGGGACAATCCTCTGGATTTATTTGGAACTGAAATGAGGATGGAATACCATGTCCCTTATCTCTTGGTTTTGAAATGGAGACCTCTCTTACTCCAATACACATTTAGGACAGCAAATGTACATCTTTCTCCTTTAGGCCTCACAGAGCCTGAACTCTTGATTTATATTCCCATTATAATGCTAAACACACCTCTGCATTTACATTTTAAAGTCATCATTACAGTGTTGTTTTCTTATAGCTTAACTCTGGGGAAAAGAAAAATGTGTGTGACTTTGGATAGGTCTTATTTGCATGTCAATCTTAAATAATGGATGGAAGGGAAGTTAGAAAACCCTGCCACACTCCTCTAAGATTTCTGGGGTACCAGTAACTCAGACCCTAAGGGCTAGGACATAATCCTTTCAATTAGTAGCTGATGTGAAAGAGAAACAAAGAAATTGGATTTGAGGAGGTTGCAGAATTTTGTGGAAGTGAATAATAGGTGTGCATTGTCCCATAATGTAACCACTAACCACATTGCTTAATTTAAAATGAGTAAAATTAATTAAATTTAAAAATTCAGACCCTTAGTCATACTAACCACCTCCTAAATACTTAATAGCCACATGTGGTCCATGGTTACTGTATTGGAAAGTGTGGATTTAAAACATTTTCATCATCACAGAATATTCTATTGAACAAAATGAAATAAACTTAGTTTATGAAATAATTCCATAATTTAAGGTGGAAAGGTAGTAAGCTATGTACCATCTTCAAGAAATGAATAAAAATGAGAAGCATAGTTAAGTTTTTTCAGGAGAGGGTTGGTCTCTTTCTGAACAGGGATGTTTGGAAACAAAATATGCTCCATGGAAACATTTAAGTTTGGATGCTTAAGGCAATCAATCTTGGTAGACAACTGAGATGGCAAATCAGAACTTGAAGTCATTGGTCCACTACATTAAACAGCTGCAAATGCACACATATTACATGTGTAATTGTGTACACACACACACACACACACACACACACACACACACCCCTTAGATTTTTTTCTATGTTGGTATAACAAGACTTTAGCATAAATGAAGGACATGACAATTTTCTATTGATTTTAGTGAATAAGTAATGCTCCATTTGGGCTATTGAAAGAGATGCATTTCAGCAGATTATTGGATATAATGACTAATAGAAAAAGCATGTAGTTTTTCAGAGTCCTTTGAATTACACCTTTAATGTAGTATAGTTTTAGTTACTAATTCAAATGGTACATAATTTTTTTCTAAAATAAATGTATTGGATAATACTTATAAGTTAAAGCAATTTATGTTTTGTAGTATTATGAGATTGTATTTTCAACAATTATCTTAAAAGGTAATAACTGTCATTACCTAATGAACTGATTTTGGGGAAAAATTGATTGTTAAGTTTCTTCAGATAACACATTTTTATTTTAAGTGTATGACATAATTTTGATATTAAGAATATAGTAATTGCATAAAGCCTGAGCATTTTCATCCTATTGAGCATTTATCGAAAATAATCTTAGAATTATCTTTTGTTGTATCTCCACTCCCCCAAAACTCCAGAATATGTGTGGGTGAAGAAAAAACAGGCAGGAATAATTATATTCACTAAATATGACTTGGGTTAAATGTCTGTCTTACAATGGGCCCCCTTCTGTGGAAAAGGTCCTAAAATGAAGAAGCAAGCCCTCTGTGGTCATTTCTACACTACGTATCCCAGCAAGTGTCATAACAGAGAATGATTCTGACATGGACCGTTGACACAGAGTGGACAGATAAAATTCTCTCTTTCAAGAATTTTAGAACACAGAGGCAGAGGGACATAAAACTTGACTTCAGAGTCAAGTCACATTAATGCCAATTTTCTTGTGGCTAAAGATTCCGATGTTAAAATCTTAGCATAATCCTAATTTCTTTTTTCAGGAACTTTGGTTGTTCAACTCTTTCGTTAACTCCCAGAGATATGCCCACTGTTTTTCTACTATATATATATTTCTTGAGCAAGTCAACCTTGTTTTTTTCTAGATCTTTGAGAATCAAAATTTCTTTGAAATTCCACTATTTAGTCCAGTACTTGCAAATTCTGAGCCTCTGTGCAAAAGAGGGCATGCAAGTAAGTGAATCAGACCTGGTGGAGACTGAAAAATGGAAAAGAACTTGTTCAGTGTGATGGGGAAGCCACCATTCAGCTCCAACTTTTCCATGTAGCAAGGCAGACCCACCGTGGTGACACTACTGACCAATTATTATTATTTTTTTTGACATTGATGACACACCATCAAACTTCTTCCCTCTTTAAACATTTCTATATGGGTGGCTTCCAGAATTTTACAGCCAAAGAGTAAGCCAAAGAGACTTTTAAAAAGTGAAGCTAGTTTCATTGTTTCTTATCTGTAGTATACTTGTATGATATTTGTTTTCACATAAATATTTTAGTAAAGTGAATAATTCCATTTATTGCTATTATATGATTTCATTGAATGCTGCTGATTATTTCAAGTTTCTTTCTAGGTGATGTTTTCCTAATGATGTGTATAATTTTACAGAGATCAAAGTTCCCTCTACTTCTCTCACTGATTGTCTTAATAGAATCAGTAACTACTCATAGACTGATTGACACCAGTTTATTCTGTGATTATGGAAATTATAAGGGAGAAAGTATAGAGATATTTGCATAAGTTGGGGAAGCAAAATATAATTACATGTTTAAATGTCTCTTTAATAATTTTTACTTCCAGTCAACAAAATAAGGATACATTAAGTACCTACATATTTTAGGTGACTTTCAAGTGGAAGAGCTAGTCTAGAAGTAAGCAATGTTTGTAATTTTTGAGGCAGTTTGATGGTACCAAAGGACAAAATATCCCTACATGATATTTTTATAAATAACCCAAGATGGTCTCCAATTAATTCCAGTGCATGTATTAATACTGTTCTTTTTCATGTGCTAATGTCTGTAATCATTCTGATTGAAATGTATAAAAGGATAGAAGTTAGGGGTTAATTATATCAAAATTTGTAGTTAATAATGTAAAAACATGAAACTGTACCAAAGAATGGGTTTTGCTATTGGGACAGTGCTTGATGTTGAATCCCAATAAGTTATGTATATAATTAATGGGAATACTGTTAACTATAACATCTTAATTGAATTATTCCAATCTATGTGTGCTCTTCAAATTTTCTTGAATCCTCTTATATGGTCTTACAAGTCTATTTTTACATAATGTCTGTGCAAGCCATTAAACAGCTGAAAATAGTCAACTATTAAATAATATAGTCAACTTCTATATAAGTTTATATGAAGACAAATAACTCATTGTATTGACTTATTTCACAAAATTAGTCTGCTTAGGGATTATAATTTTGTTATAAGTATCTAATTAGATCAAACATAGACTATAGCCATTATGCAAATTAAGAAAAAATAATTTTTTTTGACAGAGCAACATGTTCTGATTCATGTCTCACTTCTGGAATTGGTGTACTTTAATTCTTTTTACATTGCTCTGTTTGCTTCAATAGAACATTGATAGGGTTCAGGGAAGGCTGCCCCAATTCATACCACTTTGACATATTGATTATTTTGAGTTAGTTACTTAAGAAACAGCCGGTGCAAGAACAACACTGACTGTCCTCTGTTTCCCTGAAAGCAGGAAATAAATCTCCCATGTGAAGGCATCCTCCTTATACCAGCAGGATAAAAGGCATCCTAATCACAAAGATAGGGAATTCAAGGCCAAAAATGCTACATGAACAAACTTTGTTACTTTTTCATTAATTTGCTACCCAAGCAAATATCCCTTGGTTTTGTCAAATATTCACAAACTTTTTGTCTCTTTGTCTCTTTGTTTCTTTGTCTAAAAGGTATAAAAGCTGCCTTCCTTCATCACTTCTTTGAACCTCATATCTCTGGGGTCCCCATACATGCAGAATTAAATTTGACTGTTTTCTCCTGTTGATCTGTCTCATGACAATTTAATTATTAGACCAGCCACAAAGAACCTACAAAGATAGAGGAAAATTTTTCCTACCCTACCATTGGTGCAGTCAGCAGGATGAACTTCACTGGCTGTATGCTGCTTCCTCCAGGGCTGCTGCAGCTGAGAGATTCTGGGACTTCTGACAAGTGCCAGCAGAAGGTTAAAATTCTTGCCAATGTCAGTTCTCCCAGATCTCCCTATATGTGTGGTCAAAAGAGGAAGGTAAAAATGTTTTGTTCCTTCCTTTTCTAAATTTCAATTAGCAGGAGAAAATATTTGTGGAATTAGTTTCTTAGGTATAGTGACTCTAGTAAAAAAAAGTGGTACAAGTACACTTGGTTTTGATTGATACTTTTCCTCCCAGAGATGGTCACTGTTTTTCTTTGTCACTGTTGTGACATTTGTCATAAGGAGAAAAAAACCAAAACAAAACAAAACTGTAAGTAGAATGCAGGCATAGGCTGTAAGTCTGCTGTTCAAGCTGGCCTCATAGACTGGTAAGTTCATGGTTCTCACCGGACTGGTGTCTTTTTGGAATAACTTTGCTGCGGGTCCCCTAAGTAAAAACAGAATGAGGTTTTTACTTTTGTCTTTCTTTCAGTGTCCTGAGAGCTTGCCTTTGCCACCAGTGAGAATATTCTGTCTAGTGTCTGCCATCTAGAAAGTGCACTTACTGGGGTGCATCTTGGTGGCCAAATAGACTGGGGTTCTGAGACACAACCTCACAAGCAGCACTCTCTCTGTTTGGCCACACTAGCTCTCAGGGGAAATTGTCATAAGGGGTCCCAGACCACAAGTGGCCTTTGTCATCTCAACTGTTTTTGCTTTGTTAGTGCTCGAAAGCACTACCATAACTACCATTCCAGTGATGCCTGCCCGGTGTCACAGATCAGTGCCTCTGTGACTAAAGGTAACTCATGTTCTGATAGGAAATCAGAGACAATGTTTTCACTCTATCATTCTTACTACCTATGCAATGAAGGACTTTGCTTTCTTAGGCTACCTTTAGGAATAAACTTTCTGGAACTTATAAGGACCATATCTTCTGCACTCTTCTTAGGGTTGTCTCTTGCATATATGGCTAAGCCGTAAAAAGACTTATTGGTTTGTGTCACTATTAAGATCTTATTCATCAATGGCCAGGCAATGGATCCTTTGAATTGGAAAAACTTCCAAATTGAAACATTTTTAGAGAGAGTTTATCTGAAACAGTTATTTTATTAGTATCCGTGAGAAGATCAAATTGAAAAAAGAACACAAAGAAATATAGCAGCTCCCCTTAGGGACTTATTTAAGATGAAGAAAGAATATAAATTAAACATAAAATTTTTTAAAAAAAATCTAATATAAATTCCCCTTCTGCTTCCTCTTATACACCCCCTAATGTAAATTCTCCTTATCCTTCCTCTTACACACCCCTTATTCCCAACTCCCTGTCTCTGAACCAGCAGAAGATCTTGGTCTCATCCCCTCCTTAAAACCCAAAACCTTCTCCTCAGCCAATTCTCTTAAATCCTAAAAGACCTCCAACTTCCCCAGAAAATCCCTTAAACACCAAGCTACTTATTTTCACTTCCCTTTCTTTACAAGATATACAGAGGACACTCCAGCCTGACCTCCAAACAATGCGTATACAGGTTACTTGAATAAATACTGTATGTCAGAAAATGAATTTAGCAGAGGCACCTGGGACACATGATTAGCTTTTCCTTACAGTTCTTTATAACCCCTCCTACTTTTTAGGGCTTGATAAATATGCTCAGCCAATTTCAGATATTCCTATGCACTGTCATTTGTATAGGACCCCTACCACAAAGAATGCATGTCCCCTGGACAATAACAAATCTTGTATAAAGTACTTATAATTCCACTTTCAAAAGATCCTCCTAAATATAAAGAGAAATTTAAAATATTAATGGCCATTCATAAACCCATTCATAGGGACTTTGATTGCTAAGGGATGTTCTTCCCACCCAAGGTTACACTGTGGTTATTGGATAAGACATAACCTCCTGGAGAACACAACCCTATCTTTTTTCACAGAGAAAACAGATGGCTAGAACCTGTCTCAGGAGCTCCTGCAAATGACTAGATATGGCTAAGCTAGAGGCTAATAATCAAGGTTTGATAGTAATGATATTAGAGGTTTCTTCATATAAAGTCAATTGGACTAAAGTTGAATTATGCACTCAGAAAGGAAAAAACATCCAAAGATCTTTGTTCAACATTTTATACAGACTTTTCACAGGCACACTGCATTAAATCCAGGAGCTCCAGAACATGAGAATCTTTTAATATTTGCCTTTCTAGAAAATTTTCTCCCTGATATAAAAAGGCAAATTCAAATAATGTGGTTAGATGGGCTAATCACTCATAAACATTATAATGGGAAAGTCTATCCAATTCTTTGAAGATGGCTTACAGAAATGCAGACAAAAAAAGAGTTGGAATTAGCAATTCTTGATTTACAAGTTGACTCTTTAGAAAAACAGAAGCATAACTCTGAAAGCAACTCAAAATCCACTCAGACTCTTTCCTATTTTCCCTCAGACATTTGCAGATATTGTTAAAAAAAAAATCAGGACATTGGAAGTACAATTGTACTTCACCTAAGAAATAGAAGGAAAAATTTAAATAGTAAATACCCTAGATTTCTGCTAATAGACAAATATGCTCCAAATTTTTTTTTTTTTTTTTTTTTTTTTTTTTTTTGCGGTACTCGGACCACTCACGGTTGTGGCCTCTCCCGTTGCGGAGCACAGGCTCCAGACACACAGGCTCAGCGGCCATGGCTCACGGGCCTAGCCGCTCCGTGGCATGTGGGATCTTCCCGGACCGGAGCACGAACCCGTGTGCCCTGCATCGGCAGGCGGACTCTCAACCACTGCACCACCAGGGAAGCCCATGCTCCTAAACTTTTAAGAGAAAAATTGTGTACTTTCCCTTGAAGATGTAAATCTTAACCGTGCTTTTAAAATATAAACAGCTAAGAAGGAAATTAAAACTCTGCCTAGACTAGAAAATAAAGAATAAGGAACTATTTGGAAATTGGGCAAATAAAAAACCTTAAGTATCTTTCTCACAATTACCCATATCATGGTTAAAATTTTAAAATAAAATTATAAGTTCTCTATGTCTGTCTGTATTTCTATGTGTGTCTATGTATGCATTCTGTAGATGTGCAACATCTTCTGCCTCTGGGTGGTATTACTAAAATTAATTCTTAAAAGAACTCTAATTGGCTTAAAAACAAATAAGCACTTATAAATTAAGGACTGGGTATAGTAAAACTCTCAGAAATATAGAAACTAATGCCAATGCTTTTCAGGCTCACATCACCTGGGAAAATATTTGGTATTAAAGCTAGTTTAAGTTTGATTTAATTAAAGTAGACATGTCTTTAAAATTATCAACATCGAATATAATGCAGACATACAACTTTTATTCTACCTAGGTTTACTAAAAGTCAATAAGCTTATACTATCTCTTTTACAAAATTTGTCAGCCAGAAAAATAACATATGATGATAACTTACTTTGTCTAATGTCTAATGAGGTTTTTATAGGTAATCTAAACATAATCATAATTTGTGAAAAACAAATTATTTAAATATGTGAAAATGGGATAAGAGTTTTTGGGGGAAGCTGTTTTTTTGCAATGATTGTTTTATGATATATCTACTTTATGATATATCTACCAAATCTTTGTTAACTTCCATTCTTAGAATTTTGTGAAGTTAAATTAAATGATGGGTAATTATTGAATGCCTAGATCGTTTCCAGATAAGATTAAATACTGAAATGTTAATTTTAAAATAAGTCTAAGTTTACCTACTTTTTGATTTCTAATGCAGAGGAACCAAAGATATTTGGATCTATAAACATGGTTGTACCACACCGAGAAATTTTGCTTTTAGGAAGTATGTTTCTAGAAATCATGAAATTCATTTATAAATTTGCCAATCAAAAAAATGCCGATGTAACAGATAGTTCACAATTGCCTGCTTCCTAGTTTTCACTGAAAAGCAAAGATTGCAAATAGTTTCTTTAAAAAGTTGAAAGAGGAGCTGAGAATACAAAATGAATCAATAAGAAAGTACTGGAATGCTAAGAGTGATAAGCATAAATTAACTGCACAAACTATGTGCATCAGTATTGCAAAAGAGAATCTTTGCAAAACAGCAGGAACCCCTGTGGAAAGTGAGAAGCAATGGAACTCCTATGAGGGCTTTCTTCTGCTGTGGAATGGTCCAAGATGTTTGAAAACCACTGCTCTCTTACGACAGTAAGTTGAGCAATAAAAGGGTTTGTGCAGCCAACTGAAAAGACCAATACAAGAACAACTACCCTTTTATCCTGTACACACACAGTGATAACTTTTCAAGGCCAAGCTGTAATCACTCTTTCATAGGCTAATGCTTTGTCCCCATGTCTTTTAAGATTTGTGGCCTGACAGCAATTTTTTTTTAAAAACAAAAACAAAAACTTTCCCCATTTCTTATAACTACTTGCAAAGCTGGAAATTCTAGTCATGGCTTCCCAGATACTTATAGCTTTTAAGTTGGTTTAGAAGTTGTTCCATCTTTCAAATATTTATTCTCCCTACTCAGTTTAGAGCCACACTGTGCAGCAGAAATGTGGGAATTCTTTTGGCCCTGCCTGTCCTATCATTCCTGGTCTAGCAGAGCAATGTCAGGATGAACCTATAGACATGAGTGGATCTCACACTGTAATTTCCAAAAAGACGTGGTTTATTTTAACTGTATTATTAGAAGGAGTAGAAGGAGTTTATTCATTTAGTGTAGAGCATAGACAGTTATACTATGTACTAAGAGTAAAACTGTAATTATTCTGTAACAACTGCCTTATATCATTTCTTTTTTATGTTTTTGAAATTGAAAAATAATATTTGAACTAATAAAGTTGAAATTGTCAGCCAAAAAGGAGTTTTCTTTTTAAATACAAAATGTTCCCTTGCCAAGACTGATTTTTAAAAAAGCTAAGAGTTAAGGTGTTTTGTTTTTCATTTATTTGTTTAACTACAAAACTACTGGAAATAATAAGAATGAAAGAAAATAACTGTAAACAAAAAGTAGGTTGTGTGTTTTTAGTAATGGAAATACAGTTTTGGTAAGGGAAAAAAAGATTGTTCTAAAGTAGAATGATTATTCCAGAATAAGAAAGGAAAAAGATAGAACAAAACCTAAATGGATATAGAAAGTTGTAGTTTGGTGCAAAAGAAATCTTGAAAAAAATTTTATGTGTGATTAAGTTGCATAAGATTGTATTAATTCATTATAAGAGTTTTTAAATTAAGCTTTAATATCAATAGTGTACTTATGTAAAACTTGTACTAAATTTTCTTTCATTTGCAAAAAGATAAATTTCACTTGGACTATTGGTCTGCTCCTGGTAAGAGGTTCTGAAAGGGGTTTCCTTACCTTTTAAGTAATCTGCTTGAAAGCAAAGATTTTGTGCTTGACCAAAATACTATATACACAGGCGCTTCATACTATATATACTGGTCTTTACTTAACTAAACCTAGTCTTCTCGATATTAAAAAAAACTAGAATTTGCTCAGAATTATGTAGCCTTTTCTATTGTCCTGTGAAATCTTTAATTGTTACTTTGGTTAAACAGATAACTAAGTATTTTTCACAGTGACCTATGACCTTATTTGGTCAGTGTTTCAAAACTTATTGATATTTTTGACAGACTTCCCCCAAATCAAATTTTAAACAAAGTTTCTTTTGACCTCAAATTAACCTTGGAATTTTCCAGAGAGCCCCTGAAAATCTCAAAAGATTGTTCTTTCTCCTTATAAAAAGAGATATTTTGCACTAATTAGTCTTATTTGATATGTTAAGTTATGTGAGAAGTATTGTAAAATATGTAACCTGAACCTTCTTAGTTTATATTTGTGTGGCTACATGTTATTAATATAAGTATACCAGAAATTGTATGAAATTCCTAGAAATCTGATTTGTCTTGGTATGTTATCACTTTAATTCTAGTTATTATCTTAAAGTTTTACGTGTCACAGAATTAACCATATTTCTTTGTCAATTGCAACACCCATCAGATCTTTAACCATGGCCATTTTAAAGTTTTTATATTTAAGTTATTGTTTTACTCTGATGCTTTTATAAATGTGTTCTTGCAAAGTGTTTAAACTTCAGAAAGATTCATGGAAAGGACTTTAACAAGTATTTTAGAATACTGGTTTCTGATAACTTTTCAGATTATACCATTTGAACTAGGTAAGAATTTAAAGAACTCTAGTGAAGAGACTGATGATTTCATAAAACTAATGCAAGATCAAAATCGACAAGAATTAATTACATGGGACTAAATGAACTAAGGAGGATGATTATATTTTTTATCACTTTTTTATTTGAACTATTGCTAATTTTTTAAATGTTTTGATTTTCCAGATTTAAGAAAACTTTTTCAACTATCAATGACTTAAAGCAATTTAGTAAAATATACCTTTGTAAACAAAGATGAAACATTTACTTTTTATCCCTGCCTGATCTCTCCAGGGTTCAGAAACTCTCAGTAAATTTTATTTTCATAAGAACAATATACCTGTTTTCATGAGTTCAATGAGTCTGTTCTCCTCATAAAGGACACAGTTGGAAACACTGGCCATATTACCAAGGCTTTGACTGAAATGTCATCCTAGAGAAAGATATGTATATACTCAGATATGACCAGACAGGAAATAAGACTGACTTTATGGAAATAATATTTAAAACCCCTTGGAAAAACAGCCTAGTACCTTGTTTACAGGGTTCCTGGCAGCCTTACCAGATGAGTAAGAAAGGTCACTTCCTGGCAGGTACAGGAATCTCAGGATTCCTCTTTCTGAGTGATTCCACTCAGAAAGACCACCAGAGACAAACTGCAAACCAGGAAAATCTGTCAAATTACCACTGTCTGCTCTCACTCTATCTGAAGAATGCTTTAAATCTGATATCCAGAAACTTTTTGGACTGGCCACCCTCAGAACTCAGAAACTAGATTATAACTTGCTCTAATCACTAACCATTAGTTTTCTTTCATTTCCATAGAAATGACTTATTAAATACCTGATAGCTTTATAATATATGCTTAACTTTTGGGGCCCTACTGCATCACTACCTCCTAAAGTGAGATACAACTCTGACTGAATTGACATATTTTCAAGATTAAGATTAATTCAGTGAAATATTGGAGTGATATACTAGCTTATCTTTCTTTTCTTTTTTTGTGGTACGTGGGCCTCTCACTGTTGTGGCCTCTCCCGTTGCGGAGCACAGGCTCCAGATGCACAGGCTCAGCGGCCATGGCTCACGGGCCCAGCCACTCTGCAGCATGTGGGATCTTCCCGGACCGGGGCACGAACCCGTGTCCCCTGCATCGGCAGGCGGACTCTCAACCACTGCGCCACCAGGGAAGCCCTAGCTTATCTTTTAATATAAGAAACTTCCAGGGAAGTGTCAGAGGATGGAGTGGATGGGGTTCAGGGCAGCCCCCCCAAATATGTCACATTGGCATATTGATTATTTTGAATTAAAGTTACGTAGAAACAATTGGTTCAAGAATGCTGTGACCCTCCTTTGAAAGCAGGAAATAAATCTCCCATGTGAAGATATCCTCCCTATACCAGGAGGATAGAAGGCATCCTTATCCCAGAGATAGGGAATTCAAGGCCAAGAATGCTGCATAAACAAACTTTGTCAATTCTTCATACATTTGCTACCCCCAAGCTAAAACCTCTTTGTTTTATCAAATATTCACAAACAATTGTTCCTTTGTCTTAAAGACATAAAAGCAGCCTGCTGTGGTCACTTCTTTGAAACTTACGCCTTTGGGGTTCCTGCATGTATGAAAAGAAATTTGTTTTCTCCTGTTGATCTTTCTTATGTCAATTTAATTATTAGACCAGCCAAAAAGAACCTAGAAGGTTAGTGGAAAATTTTTCCTCTCTTACAACATATATACCAGAGCAGGTCAGTTGTGTAGTACCATATATGCAATATCCCAAACTGTAGAAGAGTATAAATCTGTGGTTTAGGCTTTAAATATACTCCCTCCTGTTTTTAAGGCTTTGTCTCCAGATTTCCATGTTAGCAGAACACATCATAACAGAATATATTGTCACTGGGACCATCGCAGTCATCCTTGGCTGTCGGACAATTCAAACCCACTAAGACACTCTATATTAAGCTGCTAGGATATACGTATTTTAAGTTTTGAGGTCCTTGTGCTACATTATTACAAATTCAGCAGTTTATCAGAATCAGGTTCAAAAACAGGAAGCATGTCTGATCTCATTTAACAATATTTCTGACATTGAAATATGACGAACTGACAACACAGGAAACAGAAATCATATTTTGGCATTGGATAAAAACAACACTTGAGAAAAAGACACTCTGGTTGCATTTAACATTCTTTAGTTTCTATTAACTCTGAACATTTTGAATGGTACATAATCTTATGAGAGAAAAGTAATGAAAATTCTAAGAATATTCTGGATTTATTTCAAATTGTAGAGATTAGATAGTGCAAAGAAATGAAATGAAAGTGACTAATTATTCCAGAATTACATTTTCAGTGCTGTATTAACTGCTCCTTAAAATAACAGGCAGACATCTGATTGAGAGGAAAAGAAATTTTTCCTTGTAAACTTCAGCATTTGATGTCCAGTGAAAAGACAAAATAGGTTAACATCTCAGTCTTCTCTGAATGACGAATGACAATGTCAGATCTATTTTAGAAGGAGATATCACTGTTGCTAAAGTATCTTGAGGCTTATGAGCCCTTTTATTGAAAATACACAAAGAGAAACAGTGATCAAGGTCATCATTTACTGTGAACACCAAACAACATAATGACATGTATTATTGGAAACTTCAAACATTCTATCAAGCAGGAAAAATTGAATTACTGAAAACAAGAATACCGTGAAGCATCAGAAACCAAGAATAATTTAAAAATGCTGGACTAGCATATTTTGAACATCAAAATCTTCACCCTTTTGATCAAGCAGATATGTGGGAGTAGTAAATTAATCACAAATACACTGTGCATTAGTCACTTTTAGCACTGGTCAGTATTTGATATTGGAAAGTAACATTTTCCCTGGTTAGACTTTTAAAATGTGCACAAAGTAACCTGCTGTACACATTATTTGTTCATTGGACAGTGAAGTCGCAGGCTATTGAGGATAATCTAATACATTGAAGAGGGGAAAATACAAATAGAAATTTTAGGGAAAGAACACAAATTATATTAATCAGCATAGGCACCAGATATGGTAAAATGAGAGACTCTTGGGAAAGAATTGATTAATAGAAAAAGGGAGGGCATACCTTTCTATTATACTAGTTTTTTTGAGGTATAGATAATTTTCACATTAAAATATATTTGATATTATTCCATATTTAGACCTATACTTATGAACAGTCAACTGTTTTAAGGATTAACAGTTTTTGAGAAGTTTGTTTAAAAGTGCTTTACTGAAATTTAATTAACTATTTATTTTGCATACATTTTGTTTAAGAAACTGATAAGAAATCCAGAAATATTAAAGAAAAAATTAAATAAGAAATCTCTTCTTTCATTTCCACACTTTAATTTTAATATTTTCATCTCATTTAATTATTTGGCATTCATTTTATGCAGAGATATTATTTGAATTTGTATAATAAATGACTATAGCTTAAGGTTTTCCACTAATTTAGTTATACTCTGTCTCAGCTTATAATTTCTTTATGGAGGAATACTATATTCTGTCTTTTTTTTTTTTTTTTTTTTTGCGGTACGCGGGCCTCTCACTGTTGTGGCCTCTCCCGTTGCGGAGCACAGGCTCCAGATGCGCAGGCTCAGCGGCCATGGCTCACGGGCCCAGCCGCTCCGTGGCATGTGGGATACTCCCGGACTGGGGCACGAACCCGTGTCCCTCGCATCGGCAGGCGGACTCCCAACCACCCGCCACCAGGGAAGCCCCTGTCTTTTATTTCTTTTCATTTTTCTCACTATTCCTTTAAAAACATTTTTTTATAATATCAATACATAGGGTGTACTTTTTTGATATCTAATTTGATATTTAGTTTATACTTATCTCTGTTATGTTTTATTTAATTTATTTTAATCTCTGTATTTCATACTTACAGTTTTAGATAAATCCACAGTGAATATATGCTCATACTTCATACTCTTTAAACAATCTAACTTTTTTTATCCAGTATGTAAATTACCTATTTAAGACCTTACCGTTAAGAAATCTTTCAGAAACAAGCATCTAAATTTAAACTGTAAAAATTGAGGTCTCAAATATTTTTAGATGGATAGATTTAACCCAGTAATGCACATAAAAATCTAACATATAGACATAGATGAAAATAATTTTTTCCATGTTATTGTCTCTATTTCTTTGCAACATAACAAACTTTAAAAAACTATGCAATAAGTAAGTATATTTTAGTATTTTGGATATTATATGTTCTTGAGATTTTACTCTTATCAAAATTGTACAGGGCTTCCCTGGTGGCACAGTGGTTGAGAGTCTGCCTGCCGATGCAGGGGACATGGGTTCGTACCCCGGTCCGGGAAGATCCCACATGCCGCAGAGCAGCTAGGTCCGTGAGCCATGGCCGCTGAGCCTGTGCATCTGGAGCCTGTGCTCCACAACGGGAGAGGCCACAACAGTGAGAGGTCCGTGTACCACACACACACAAAAATTGTACATGTATCAAAAATTATTTATCCCATAAAGTAAGCTATTTTAATTGACAAACTCATAATAAATAATCATATATCTTTTTTAAAATGTTGTCATTAATTTCTATGCAGTGGGGACCCTTGGGTTTCTCTTGGTTAGAATAAGCCAGTCTAATTATGCTAACATAAATAATGTTTAACAACACAAATGGTTATTTATCTCTGTTATTTATCTCTGGATCCAAGCTATTCTCTAGGGCGATTCCTCCAATCAAAGACACAGCAATCCAAATTGAGTAACTCCACCATTTCCTCCATGGGTATCCTTCACAATATCTTTGGCAGGAGAAGCAAAAACCTGGATAATTGAGCTTTTTACTGCCTCGGTTCACAGTGATCTACATTTCTGCTCACATTTTATTGGTTGTATTTCCCACAATTTTGTACAACTTATAGTGAAGCTGAAAATATAGCTGTTTTATTTTTTCATGTATACTGAAAAACTGTATTTTTCAATTAGAATGTGGCGTCCAATAACATTGATGTAATTATAGAAATGGCTAGATTTTTACCTACCGGTTTGCTTCCTGTTTTTTATTTGTTTCTGCTTTTCTTCCTTTTTTTTTTGATTATTTGAATACTTTTTGAAAGTATACCTCATTTATAGGCTTTCTAGCTGCACCTCTTTAAATTATTTTTCAGTGGTTTATCTACAAATTAATAGCCATCTTAGAATTCAATAAATAAATTTGAAACCATATAGGCCCATTTAACATCCCAAACCCCACACCACTTCATCCTTTATGCTTTAGACATATGTAAATAAACTCAATAAAAAGTTTTCTGTTTTATAGCATCATGGGTATAATAATGAAATCCAGAGGAAAATTTATTTTAAAATCTACCAGATATTTTTCAGAGCTGATACTTATTCCTTCATGAACATCAAAATTTCTCATTGGTATCATTTCCTTTCAACCTGAAAAACTGTCTTTAGTATTTCTTATTTTGCAGGTCTCCTGGCCATAAATCCTCTTATATTTTTTACCTAAAAATATATTTAATTATTGTCCATTCTTGAGGGACTTTTTTTTTTTTTTTTTTTTTTGCTGGATATAAAATTTTGAATTTACGTTTTTTTTCTTTTAATATTTTAAAGATGTTTATTTTCTGGCTTCTATTGTTAGTGATGAAAAATTAATGGTTGTTAGGATTGTGGTTCCCCAGTATATAATGTTATTTTCCTCAATGAATTAATTTTTGATTTCCAGTATTTTGACTATGATTAGCCTAGGCATGGTTTTCTTTACATTTACCTTTCTTGGGATCTGCTGAGCTTCTTCAATATATAGTTTTATGTCTTTCACAAAATTGTGTCAATTTGGTGGGTCATCATTTCTGACATTCTGTTTTCTCCTTTCTCTCTATAGAACTCTAATACACATATGTTGGACTTACTGATATCGCCCCATAGATTTCTGTGTCTCTTCAGTTTTTCCAATATTTTATTGTCTCTATTGTCACATAGGATAATTTATGTTGAACTATCTTCGAGTTTGTTGATTCTTTTCACTGACAACTCCATTCTGCTATTAAGTATATCTAATAATGTTTAAATTTCAGGTATTATGTTCTAGAATTCCTTTCTTGTTCATTTTTTTTAAGTGTGAATTCTGCGCTGATATTTCCTATCTTCTTATTCACTACAAACACATTTTCCTTCATCTCATTGAGCATAGTTCTAACAGTTGCTTTTAAAAGTCTTTCTTGGGCTTCCCTGGTGGTGCAGTGGTTGAGAGTCCGCCTGCCAATGCAGGGAACACGGGTTTGTGCCCCGGTCCGGGAAGATCCCATATGCCATGGAGTGTCTGGGCCTGTGAACCATGGCCGCTGGGCCTGCGCATCCGGAGCCTGTGCTCCACAACGGGAGAAGCCACAGCAGTGAGAGGCCCGCGTACTGCAAAAAAAAAAAAAGAAGTCTTTCTCTGATAATTCCAAAATATCAGGATTGATTTACATTGATTTTACTTTCTCTTAGGAATGGGCTACATTTATCTGGTTCTTCATATGTCAAGTAATTTTGGATCATATACAAAATGTTACGTTGTGTAAATTTTAGATTCTACTCAGTTTCTCCCATGAGTGTTGATATTGTGGTTTTATCTGGTTATTAACTTCGTTACACAAAACTGAAAATTCTCTCTTGTGCAGGAGCTCATATCTCAGTTAAGGCCCTTTTTTTTCCATTAGCTGGGTTGTTTATGTCTGCCCATGCATAATGGCCTTGGGGTGAGCCTGAGATTTGTACAGTATTTATATATAAAAATTTGGCTCCTCTCTTTGACTCTTCATTTTCTATTTTTATCCTACATTCTACTGGCCATAGTTGTCCTAATCTTTGTCCTCTAGCCTTTAAATCCCAAAAGACTGTGAGTCATCAAAGTTGTAACCAGCCAATAAAGGATGACTGAAGCATGCTCACAGGCATAGCAAAAAAAAAAAAGGGGGTGGGGAACTGGTGGTGGAGTATACCACATGCTTGTCATCCAAGATTCTCTTTCCTTCCAGAATCTGCCTACTTTCGTTCACATTTCAGAGCCTTTAGGTAGTTTGTTGTATGTTGCCCAGAATTTACAGTCGTTATCTGCAAGAGTGTTGGTCTGTTAGGAACTTATCAGCCATACTAAAAGTGGAAACAAGTGTAGACTTCTTTTTGCATAGAAAGGAAGATAAACTGAATATTGGTGTATATTGGTGACACTGTCTTCCAAAACTTGGTTCAGTTCACACCAAAATCTTTTAGTAGAAGAATTGCAGTAGAAGTTCCTGTTTAAGATAAATTGCATGATAAAGTAGTTTTTCCACTTAACTAACATTTGAAGTGCACAAAAATAGATATTAAATAAACCCTTGTTACATTAGTACTCCATAAAGACTGAATAAAGCATAATAATTTTTATCTAAAAACTGACAGATATTTCTTGAATTTGCTAATTGAATTCACTAAGTATAAGAATCTAAAATATTAGATCAATATCATATTTTAATGTGGCAATTAATGTACTAAAATATGAAATTACTATATAATTGCTTGAGAGCTCATTTTGACATCTTTTACTACAGATTTAGAACTGAAAGAATATGAATAGATTCTTTCTGGTAGTAAGCCAGAAGCTCAAAGCAAGCATGCCATCTTCTTGGAATGAAACGGTAAGAATGATTTCTTGAAGACACAATAATTCTCAGAGACAAGAAATTTTATTCAGTCAAATATAGTTGAATAAATGGATAACTACAATTATATTCTGGTTTTCAAATATATAAGGAATTTATTTTGTGAAAATTAAGTTGGTCATGAAATAATATTCCATATGGTGATATTAAAAGGGGCATTAACTTCTTATTAAAAATGAAATTTAGGGCTTCCCTGGTGGCGCAGTGGTTGAGAGTCCTCCTGCCGATGCAGAGGACACAGGTTCGTGCCCCAGTCTGGGAAGATCCCACATGCTGCATAGCGGCTAGGCCCGTGAGCCATGGCCGCTGAGCCTGTACGTCCGGAGCCTATGCTCCGCAACGGGAGAGGCTGCAACAGTGAGAGGCCTGCGTACCGCAAAAAAAAAAGAAAAAAAAAAAAGAAATATATATGATTTAACGTAACAAATACTTTCGAAGTTCCCTCCATTTGTTTCTTCTGACTGTATATACTAACAACTGAATAGAATACCTTTAATCCAGAATACAATTCATTAAAAAGAAATAAAGTAAATAGAATTGGAAGACAAAGTAAAATGACATGTTTGCAATATAGAATTATTTGTTGAATCTAAGGTTTTTAAGGATGTTAAATATATTCATAGGGCAAGGAACACTTTATTACAAAGATCAAATTTGCATTTAAAAAATCAGCTTAAGCTTTATTATATTTTAAATACATTTTCTTTTTCCCAAGTCCATATATATTGATTATTGCTTTGAAGTATAATTTTATTGTAGTCATAAACTATTCAAAAAAGAGAGTTTTATAGTAAATAGTCACAACCTAAGAACTAAATGTAGCCATGAATAGATATCTTTACACTTTGGAGTTGAACATTTACCAATACATTTTTTTCTGAAAGTGGCTTAATAAATCTAATAGTCTTTACCTATGCTACTTGGTCTCAATTTATATCTTTAGTTCATGCGATATTAAGTCAGTCAGTCATCCTAAGAAATTTATGAGACCCACCAAAAACAACTAGAATAGTGTATAACTAACACTCACACATATTACATACGGACACACACAGTGGCAGAAAAATTCTAAGATGGTTCTCATTGATCCCTACCTTTTTGTATTCCAAAACAGGAGCAATGGCAGCCTAGGTCACAATAAATAATTGCTTATAATGCTCATATCCTAACAGTCTTCAAAATCATTGGGACCTAATACTTAGGACTCCTACTTATCTTTTCTTTATCATTGTGGTTGGCAGAATAATGTCCATGTCCTAATCTTCAGAACCTTTGATACGTTATCATATGGGAAATGGGAGTTTGCAGATATGATTAAGTTAAGAGCTTAATCTGGATAAGCCCAATTTCACCACAAACGTTCTTATATGAGGAAGACTGGGGCAGGGGGTCAAAGTTAGTAGTTAATAGTAGACTACAATGTGATGGGTATAAGGAGTTGGAATTATAAAGAAGGGACCATGAGACAAGGATTGCAGGCAGCCTCTAGAAGCTGGAAAAGACCAAGACATAATTCTTTCTTGAAACCTTTAGAAGTAATGCAGCCTTACAACACCTTATTTTAGAGTTTTGATCTCCAGAACTCTATAAGAACAATTTTGTATTATCTTGCACCACTAAGTTTGAAGTAATTTGTTACCACAACAAAAGGAAACTAATACAAGCAATAACTGCTCTGGCTGAATATGTATATAAAACCTATGAACTAAAAATTCTACTCACATTTATATACCCACTAGACTATTTACCAAATAACATGTACTAGAATTTTTATAACAGTAATATGTAAGTATCAAAACTATAGATATATTGTAAATCCATCAAGAAATCATGGATTTAACTCAGGAATATCCATAAAATGAAATGTTATAAATCAAGAGAAAAAATATACTATTGATATACTCAACAACATGGATGATTCTTACAAACAGCATATTAAGAAAAAGATGTCAGGTCAAAACAGATAAATAATGTATAATTTTATTGATTAAAAAAAGGTTTAGAAACAGAAATAATCTATGGTGTTAGAGGTAAGGACAGTGGTTTCCTTAGTTAGTTGTTAGTGACTGGGAAAGATCATAAGGGACTTCTTGGGTGTTGAGAATATTCTATTTTCTAATTTTGGTGGTGGTAACATAGGTTGGTTTATTCTGTGCAAATTAACAAGCTGCAAACATATGATTCATATAATTTTCTGTATATGTTACACTTCAATAAGGAGTTCACTTTAAAAAAAAAAGTAAGAGTACCTATACAAAATAGCCCTCTCTAATCCTTAATTAAAAGAATTGAAAGCGAATGCAGTTAAATCAGATTGTCTCAGTTTGGGCATAGCACTACATATCAGGCTGGTCCATAGCTATAGGCTAGCCTATGAATCATGGTGCTTGGTTCAGCTGCCCTGTTCTTGTTCAACTAAGTGGAGGACACAGTGCACTCACAGGAAGAAATGTAGATAGGAAAATTTACCTTAAAAAGAAACTGAAGTATGTCTGATTGGAAAAGTTATTATGTTTCACTACAGGAAACTTATATAATCACAATATATTAAGGCAGTCAAACTTGATGATCTGAGCATTTGAAAGGAACTTTATAAAGCTTTCACAGCCCTAATTAAGGTGATTTGGAAGCAATAACTTTAATGTTGATCGTTAAGCATGACAGTAAATGGTAAACAAGAGATGCTGAGAAGCCCAGAAGTTCCTGCTGTTATTTCAAAAGCAGTATGTTTGAAATGAAATCATTGGGACTAAGGACAAGGTGATCTGGGAGGTAGGTAATATCGCCTGTCAGAATAAATGGTCTTGTTTCCCCTGGTGTATCTTAATTATTAATTTGGGCTCACCATTTAATGTCTAGTCTACATTTTTCTAGATCTCAGTAATCATGACGCCTACTAGAGTAAAATAAAATTAATTGGAAAAAAAAGGAAGCAATTTCAAATAATATGATTATATCCATTGATCATAAAATCTCCAAATTAAGTCTTATTTACCAAAAAATGGCAGTTTTAAATTAGTTGAACTGCAGTTATTATGACCTAAGATGATAAACTAAAAGCTTGATATTTTAAAAAAATGCAATACAAAATTATTTCCATGCTGTTTTATTTAAAGAATAGAAGTTTGAAATTTTAAAATGACTGGAAAGTGTAATTGCTATTGTTTACTTTCAATACATTTCTTATGAGAAAAACTAGAAGAAGCTGAATAGGCTTTGTTTTAATAATATTTTAAAACCCAAATCCATTTTATTAGATTTTTAAGATAGAATTAAAGTTTGGAAATTGTCATTTTTGATTGAAAGTTGTTACATAGCTACCAGATTATAATAACTTATTTTAGAGATAAGTTTGACTATGTGAACTCTTTGAAAAGGAAGATTCTGTAGAAAAAAGAGCAAAGTTGTAGACTATAAATCCATTAAACTAATTGTTTCAAGAACTTTGTACACTATTTTAACAATAAATTATGCATATATATGAGTGATATGTTCATTCAATCAACAAATATGCACTGAAGTTGTATTACATCTATTTGTAAATCCTAAATTTTTATTAATTTATCCATTTGAAAAGGAATATTTTGAGCATAATTAGACCATGGCAAAACAACTGATATTGGATGAGTCCTTCATCATAAACAGTGGAGAAACTGATAAAAATATAAAAGGCAACTATTTTCAAATATTTTCAGGTATTAGGCAAAAGACAGTGAAGGACTACAATCCTTGACAAAAGGGAAACATGTAATATGTCTACTTCCCTGACTCCCTGTCTGTGGTCATACTCTTGACTGTGACACATGAAAGTGGGGAGCAAGCAGATCAAGGTAGCCTGAGTAAGGAAAGTAGAAATAAGAATTCTGTGCTGCTTATGCAGCTTGAACTTATGGAGTGTAAAAGAAAGAGCCATCAGAAGGGAGGACTGTGCATATGCAAGGTGAATTTTCATAAAACCTAGCAGAGAGTAGCTTCTGTGGCACTCAGAACAGAATAGAGATACTACACAGTAAGTAGGACTGGGAGATGTTGGAATTCTGGCTCAATCAGGGTGGGCATACTTCACTGAGGACTTCAGTCATTTAGCTGAGAACGCAGAACAAACAGTAAGAACTATTACTCTATAGTAAATAATATACTCTGGGACTAAGGTAAAATTGAAAATATATCAGCTCTAAAAAATAAGAAATCAAGTCTGAAAGGATCGGGATGATTTGCCACGAATTTAGCTGTTTGTCAGAATGATATTCAAAACTGTTAAATGTAGTCACAAATATCTTCAGTGTATCATGCAAATGTACAGCATAAAACAAAAAGTATAAGTCAGTGAAGAAGCAGAAAAATGTGAAATAAAAATGAGGGGGGTTCTTGCAAGTTCAATTAATGCAGACAGTACAATGACCTAGGTGCTGGAATTAATGTTGGTGGGAATGTAAATTGATACAACCACTATGGAGAACAGTATGGAGGTTCCTTAAAAAACTAAAAATAGAATTACCATATGACCCAGCAATCCCACTACTGGGCATATACCATGAGAAAACCATAATTCAAAAAGAGTCATGTACCACAATGTTCATTGCAGCTCTATTTACAATAGCCAGGACATGGAAGCAACCTAAGTGTCCATCAACAGATGAATGGATAAAGAAGATGTGGCACATGTATACAATGGACTATTACTCAGCCATAAAAGGAAACAAAATTGAGTTATTTGTAGTGAGGTGGATGGACCTAGAGTCTGTCATACAGAGTGAAGTAAGTCAGAAAGAGAAAAACAAATACCATATGCTAACACATATATACGGAATCTAAAAAACAAACAAAAAAAGGTCATGAAGAACCTAGGGGCAAGACTGGAATAAAGACTCAGACCTACTAGAGAATGGACTTGAGGATATGTGGAGGCGGAAGGGTAAGATGGGACAAAGTGAGAGAGTGGCATGGACATATATATACTACCAAACGTAGAATAGATAGCTAGTGGGAAACAGCTACATAGCACAGGGAGATCAGCTCGGTGCTTTGTGACCACCTAGAGGGGTGGTATAGGGAGAGTGGGAGGGAGGGAGATGCAATAGGGAAGAGATATGGGAATATATGTATATGTAAAACTGATTCACTTTGTTATAAAGCAGAAACTAACACACCCTTGTAAAGCAGTTATACTCCAATAAAGATGTTAAAAAACCCCAGAACTTTAAAATAGGTATTTTAAATATGTTCCAAATTCTTAAGGAAAAGATGGATATAATTAGTGAACAGATAGAAAATTTCAGAAAAGAAAATGAAAAAAGTTAAATAAATAAGAAACACATGTAAATTCAAGAAGTAAGTACAATATCTGGAAAGAACCATATATTTGGTTAGGTTTAATAGCAGAATGTAAATTGCAGAAAAATGTAAGTGAAAAACAGCATATACTATTTGTAAAAATGATAGCTGAACATTTACTAAATTGGTGAAAAAATCAATGCATTTTTATGAAGCTCAGTGAAATCCAAGTAAGATACAAACAAATAAAATCATACATTATAGATACCTTATAAAACAGGGATAAAGAGAAAAGCTTAAAAGTAGAAGGAAGAAAGTCACATAGAGAGAAACATACAAATGATAACTGACCTGGAAACAACAGAGGCCAGAAGACATGGTGTTTTTTTAACATGACAGGAGGAAAACAAAAAATAGAAAAAATCACTGTCAATCCAGAAATCAATATCAAAATCCATATCAATCTAGAAATCAATCTAGAAAACAAAAAACAATAAAAAAAATGAAATTGGAAATTGTTACCTTAAGATCAATAAAATACTCTTTTAAGAGCAGGAAAAGCAAGCACATTTTTTTCTGATGATTTAAAAATGAATTTGTCTCCAGTAAATCTGCACCTAAAAAAAAAAAAAAAAGAAAAGCTCAAATGAAGTCTTCAGCTTGAAGGAAAATGTTGTAATGTTCTTACAATTTACCAAATTACATGAAGTGGAGAAATATTAATATTAAGCATATGATACTAAGTTAAAGATGCCTATTGTATTCCAGGATTAATCTGTGTAAACAATAGTGTATGGCAGAAGGTATATCACTTCCAAGAATGTACTATAAAACAATGCAGATTATATCTTTTGAGATATCCCTCTCCCGCAACCTCTATCTTCTGGGAGAGACCAATTAGCACACTTAGGCAGTTTTTGGGAAGACCATTATAAGAGATGTAGGCTTCTGACTGACAGAAATTTCTGGCCAGTGAGAAACTGAAGTCTGCTAACAGCCTTATAAATGAACTTGGAAGCAGATTCTTCAACCCCATTTGAGCCTTGAGATGATTGCAGTCCCATCTGACAGCTTGATTGCAACCTCATGAAAGACCCTGAGAAACAACTACCCAGTTAAGCTGCTTCTGGATTCCTGATCCTCAGAAATTCTGAGACATAATGAATGTTGTTTTTAAGTTGCTAAGTTTAAAAGGAATTTGTTATGCAGTGATAGTAACTTACATGACAATACATTTTCAACATCGATAAAATAGACAATTTTCTTGAAAGCTAAAAACTGCCAAAGATCACTCAGCAAGAAATAGATAAACTGCATAGCTGTCTATTAAAGAAATTAAAACATCAAGAGTGAAACTAAAAAGTAATGTATTTTAAACTGAGTGAAAAAATTTCAGCCCTGAAACCCAGCAGGACCCTGTGAGACTCCTGGGTACAGAAGTGTTTCTGTGTCCCCTATTCCTTGTTTGTAGGGAACAGACTCCAGCATCCATGACCTTCCCTGAGTTCCAAAGGACAGATTCAAACAGTTGTTAATCAGGGAAGGGAGGGGAAGCAGAGACAAGGGAGCAGCAGCCAAGAGGCAAGATTAAAGGAACCAGAGAAGTTCATCAAGATTAGGAGACCATCTGAAATGAGATTAAAAGAGTGCTGGTCCTGCACACACCCGAATCTTATAAGCAACCCCACACTTGAAATTGCTATAAAAACACCTCACCAATTCCTCCCAGGTTGGGACACATAGTTTTTGAGGGCCGAAGCCCACTGTGTCCCCCTTTGCCTGGCAAACCAATAAAGCTATTATTTTCTACTTCATCCAGAAGTCTGTCTCTGAGATTCGATTCAGCATTGGTGCACTGAGGCTGAATTTTTGGCATCAGCGTGAGACATCCAAATTTATGGGTTACTACTAAAGTAGTTTTATAAGGGAACTCCATAGGTTACGGTTATGTTAGAAAAGAAGAAAGGTCTTAAATCAATGACTAAGGCTTTCATCTTAAGAAATGAAAAAAAAAGAAAAGGAAATTAAACTTATAATAAAGAGGAGAAAGGAAACAATAAAGAGTAGAGATTATCAAATAGAAAACAAAAAACAACAAAAAAATGAAATTAGAAATTGTTACCTTAAGATCAATAACATTGATAAAGATCTTGCCTGACCAAGACCAAAAAAAGAGACAATTTTTTTTTTTTTTTTTTTGTGGTACGCGGGCCTCTCACTGCTGTGGCCTCTCCTGTTGTGGAGCACAGGCTCCAGATGCGCAGGCTCAGCGGCCACAGCTCACGGGCCTAGCCGCTCCGCGGCATGTGGGATCTTCCCAGACCGGGGCACGAACCTGTGTCCCCTGCATCGGCAGGTGGACTCTCAACCACTGTGCCACCAGGGAAGCCCAAAAAGAGACAATTTTAAATATCAGGGATGATAGAGATGATGTCATTAAAGATTCTATAGACTTTAAAATGAATAATTTATTAGTATCAAATTATCTAATTTATTAGTATCAAATTATACACTTGTTAAATTACTCTTACTTCCTTAATAACTGGCTAGTCACTTGCATTATTTTGGTAATATTTCTTATATGAAAAACAAGGCAATGAAATTTTTTTTTTTAATAAATTTATTTATTTTATTTTTGCTGTGCGCGGGCTTTCTCTAGTTGCGGTGAGCAGGAGCTACTCTTCGTTGAGGTGTGTGGGCTTCACATTGTGGTGGCTTCTCTTGTTGCGGAACACGGTCTCTAGGTGCACAAGCTTCAGTAGTTGTGGCTCACGGGCTCAACTGCTCTGTGGCATGTGGGATCTTCCCTGACCAGGGCACGAACCCATGTCCCCTGCATTGGCAGGCAGACTCCAAACCACTGTGCCACCAGGGAAGCTCAAGGCAATGAATTTTTATTGGTCTTTGTATGTTAGAAAAAATGTAAAGAACTTGCTTTAATTCAATTAGTAAAATATAAAAATTCACTATCACAGAACTACTTAATCATGATAATTACAACAATAAAAAATATGAATGTTTTATATCACTGGAACATAAGGCTATGAAAAAACTGGTTCATTTAGTTCAGTATCTGTAGAGCTTATCATATTGTTGATATGATATATAGGGAAATCAATAAACTTGTGCTGCATGAATAAAGATTTCTAGTGAGCAGGTTTAAATATTGCTAATGATCTGAATTTTTATAGGGAACATTTCTAACTTATTCAAAGGAAAATATTTCTCATGATGGTGCTTTAGAGAACAGTGTTAAATTTCAGCTAAAAGTATAGAACAAAAATTATGTGTACACTAAAATTATATGAGACCACTGTTATATTATTTTTACAAGAATAGCAATGCAATTAGCTTTATGGAATCACATTTATTTGAGACACGCGTTCTTTCTTCTAAACATTCTTGAGTACCCCCAAGCAACTTTATGGCCAAATATATAAATAGCAGTTTTATTTCTAGTTCCTTGACATAGCAACCTGTTTTCAAATATTGATATTTCAGTGTCTACTGGAAAGGTATACTCTCTAAATGGAATCTGGAGGACATACCTAGACACTTCTGTTTTATGGAACAGCTAGCTTGACTCCTGTAGGCTGAAATCAATGGCTTTTAGCAATCATAACAAATAGATGGTAGACTCTTTGACATCAAGACATAATTGTCACTTTCATCTTTCTGTGAGCTACATTATTTTCCTTCCAGTCATTAGGTATTATTCCTTAGAGCACTACTGCTAACCTCACTAGCACTTTGTATATTAGTAGTTAACATTTTGCAGTTGGAGAAGAGTATTCAATCTGCAACTGTGGCAATAACACATTGATGTCAAAGACGGTGACTCCTAATTACTTGCTGTTATATGGCAAGAGGGGTATTTCAGTTGTTTTAATGATAATTTTGTTTTTTCAGTAATATAAAAATAAAATATAAATTCTTATGATGGTTAAACTTATTGGAAATTCAACACTGAGAGGTTTATACTAAAAAATAAATATTTTGTGATTTGACTATTAGGTAAATTTGTGAAGTATCAATATAAAAAATTGAGGAATATAAACAGAACCTCTGTAATCATGGTTAATTAGCTATTAAAGACCTATCAAATCAAAAACTCTTATAGAATGTTTTAAATTATCACACTACCATACATGTTAGGGGTAAATTGTTGCAGAGTTTCAGAGTTATGAGGCAGAGTCAAGAAACAGTTTTTGTCCCTATCAAAAGAGAATTGGGAGGCTACAGAAAGGATTTAAACAAAATTTAAAACAATACCTTTCTCCTCACTTAGTTTTGGTTTTGGTAAGAGAAATTATTTTTCCATAAATTATGCTAACAATAAATGGGTTTACTATTGCTGTTTATAAATTAATAATTTTAATTTTTGCAGTTCAATATAGTAAATGTCATTTGATATGGCCAAATAAACAAAAGCTATTTGGGATCCTTAATAATTTTTTAAGAATGTATATAGATCTTTTGACCAGAATATTTGCAATTCAGTGGACTAGACTCTGCCAGTTAGAGCATTGTCCTCATATTTTAACCTGTTAGTTCATATAGACTTTGTCTTATTTCTTGAGCTCCCTCAGCCTCTACATACAATCACTCTATAATTTCTGTTGATTTTAGACCTAAACTTTTTTCATAACTATACTATTTTCATTGTTCCGACTCCCATAGAATGATAGGTCAGATACTTTGTTTTGAAATTCTCAAATTCTATTTCCATCCTCCTCCAAGGGAACATTGGAAAGCTAAATTCTAAATTACTCACTGTGGTGGAGATTAATTTGTCCAACCAAATCCATTTTCCCTCTAATCACAGGAATATATGTCAATTGTAAATGAAAATAATCACCTTTGGCAGCTGTGTCTTGTAAGTGGCAGAACAGTCCACTATGCTGACCAGAGACCAATGACTCATCAGGGATTGTAACATGCAAAGGAAATAAACTTCTATCTTCTTTAGCTATTGTATTTCTGGGTTTTATTGTTTCAGCAGTTCTAGTTTTATTACAATAAATGTGCTTGAGGAGTAAAGGTTCTTCAAATAAATGTTTAAAGTAAATCTCAAAATGTAAATAGAAGTTGTACCAAAAATGTGCAAACATGCTGAAACTAAAAGGGCTTTTCAAAATTATTTTAATGCAAAAAAAAAAAAGTGAATGGAGCCAGGTCCAATATTAAAAGGATATATCAAAGATTGTATTAGCAGGTTCAGTTAGAATGGGATGCTTATTCAAGATTGTCTGAATTAAAAATAAAAAGCGGGAGATGCTAGTGAAGCACATGGGTCCCATGCCAAAAAAATTCTCTGACAACCCGACTCCTTAGCTGTCTTACTCTGCCTATTTTTCTCTGTATCATTTACCACCATCTACATAGTAAATATTTTCTTGTTTGTTTATTATCTATCCAGGACTGGAATATAAACTCCATGAGGGCAGATAATTCTTTTGTTAACTGCTAACTCCTAGTGTTTAACCTAGTAAGTGTCACATAGAGATGGTCAATATGTATTATATTACATGAATAATATTTTGATTTCTCATAGCACAGCAAGCCTTTCTTTTAGTGTCACTGCCACACTTCTATGTGTCATTTTTACACGTGTGTGTTAGTGTGGTTATATTAATAGGGCATATCACACTCAATATATGGGAAAGCTCCAAGGGGGCATGAACCATGTTTATTTTATTCAAATATCTATCTATATCTATATCTATATCTATATCTATATCTACTCTATCTCCAGCACATTATACAGCAACTGGAATATAACTGGTATATATGAGAGGCTCAATACAGATGTGTTGTGTGAATGAAAGGACTCTCTGGACTATTTGAGATGGGAATAATTGGATGATTTCCTTCCTACAGAGAGAAGTAGAATGTGTTGACAGAAAATTGTAAGATAAAATTGAGAGATGGTAGATTGTATGTCTTTCTTGTGTTGTATTGGCAGTTATGAGCTGGTGTTTTTTAAGCTGGAAGGTTTGACTCTAAATTGTGGTAACCCTATTGAAACTCAGCTGTCCTGTTGAACGAGGTTGTAAGTTGGAGATTTAATTACCTTTACCTTTCCAGGATTCTTATTTGGTATGTTCATTATGGAGGAAGTATGTGAACATATTTCCAAAATGGCATATACTTTAGAAAGAGCACAAAGTTGTTAAAAGAAAATGATCCAATAGATCTTTACATTTTTCACCATAAATTGCATGACATGGAGAGTTACCATTTCATTAGGGATTATTAATAAACATGACAAGTAAAAATTGTAGAAATTTTTGTTCTGAGTATAAATATGAAGAACATTTTTCTAGGATATGCTACAATGTATAAGAAAGAACCTATATGTGGGAGATATATGCTGCTTAGATCCTTCTTCAAGAAATAACATTTGTTCAAATGCAGTGAATTGGCAGAGACTTACTCAGATCTACATCACGATCTAAAGCTTCCCCACCCACTCTGTCAGATATACAGAGTTCATCAGCTCACCTCCATGACTTGCTAATAACCTTTGTTTCTCCTTTTCCTTTCACAGATACTATAAATCTAACCAATCCATGTTCCTACTGACTCTTCAACACCCCAACATGTTTACTGTGACTGTGATAATGAACTTTACTTTTAGAGCAGTTTTAGCTTCATAGAAAAAATGAGGGGACGGTACAAAGACTTCCCATATATCCCCTGCCTCCACACGTACATAGCCTCCTCCATTATCAACATCCCTTACCAGAGCGATATGTTTGGTACAACTAGTGAACCTACATCGTCACAACATTATTACTCAAAAGTCCATAGTTTATTAGGATTCACCCTCTTTGTGGTGTACAATCTATGGGTTTTTACAAATGTATGATGACATGTATCCACCATTAGAGTATCATTCAGAGTAACTTGACTGCCTAAAGAAATCTCTGTGCTCTGCCTATTCTTGCCTTTTCACCTAACTCTTGGAATCCACTGATTTTTTAATTGTCTCCATAGTTTTGCTTTTTCTAGAATATCATAAAATGTGGAATCATGTAGTATGTAGCCTTTTCAGATTGACTTTTTAAACTTATTAATATGTATTTAAATCTCCCATGGCTTTTCATGGCTTGATAGCTCATATCTTTTTAGCATAGAATAATATTCCATTGTCTGGTTATACCATGGTTTATTTATTCATTCACCTAATAAGGGGCATAGTAGCTGCTTCCAAGTTTTGGCAATTATGCATAAAGCTGCTATAAGTATCCATGTGCAGGTTTTTGTATGGACATAAGTTTTCAATTCCTTTGGGTAAATACCAATGAGTGTGATTTCTGGATTGAATGGTAAGAGTATGTGTTGTTTTGTAAGAAACCAACTGTCTTCCAAAGTGGCTGCACCATTTTGCATATCCAACAGCAAAGAGTGAGAATTCCTTCTTCTCCATATACTTATCAGCATTTTGTATTGTCAGTGTTTCAGATCTGGACAATTCTAGTAGGTGTGTAGCTGTGTCTCTATTTTATTTGCATTTCCCTAATGACATATGATGTCATATGCTTATTTGCCATATGTTTATCTTATTTGTGAGGTGTCTGTTAAGATCTTTGGCTTATTTTTTAATCAGGTTGTTTGTTTTGTTATTGCTGAGTTTTGAGATTTCATTATATGTTTTGGACAGTAGATTTTTTTTTTCAGATGAGTTTTTTGCAAATATTTTCTCTCAGTCTACAGCTTTGTCTTCTCATTTTCTTGACATTGTTTTTCACAGAGCAGAAGTTTTTTGTTCGTTTGTTTGTTTTTATTTTTAAATGAAGTCCAACTTATCAATTCTTTCTTTCAAGGATCATGCATTTGGTGTTGTATCTAAAAAGTCATAGCCAAGCCCAATATCATCTAGGTTTTCTCCTACATTATATATACATTATATATTTATAGTTTTTGTACTTTATGTTTGGGTCTGTTATCCACTTTGAGTTAAATTTTATTAAGGATTAAAGTCTGTGTCTAGATTCTTTTTTTTTTTTTTTTTTTTGCATGTGGATGTTGAGTTGTTTCAACACCATTTGTTGAAGAGGCTATCTTTGTTCCATTGTACTGTCTTCACTCCCTTGTTAAAGATCAGTTGACTATATTTATGGGGATCTATTTCTGGGCTCTGTTTTGCTCTGTTGATTTATCTATCTATTCTTTAATTCATATCTTATTGTCTTAGTTATTATAGCTTTATAGTAAATCTTGAAGTTGGGTAGTGTCATTCCTCCAATTTTGTTCTTTTGCTTCGGTCTCGTATTGGCTACTCTGGGTCTTTAGCCTCTCCACATACACTTTAGAATCAGTTTGTTAATATCCACAAAGTAACTTGCTATGATTTGATTAGGATTACTCTGAATCTATAGATCAAATTGGGAAAAATGGACATCTTGACAATATTGACTCTTCCTATCCATAAGCATAGAATATTTCTCCATTTATTTAGTTCTTCTTTGATTTCATTCATCAGGGATTTGTAGTTTTCCTCATATGGATCTTGTACATATTTTGTTATATTCCTTAGGATTTCATTTTGGGAGGAGATGATGTAAATGGTATTGTGCTTTTAATTTCAAATTCCATTTGTTCATGGCTGATATATAGAAAACTGATTGTTAACCTTGTAACATGAAACCCTGTTATAATCGCTTGCTAGTTCTAGGAGTGTTTTTATTGAATGTTTCAGATTTTCTACATAAGCAGTTCTATCATCTGTGAACAAAGACAATTTTATCTCTTCCTTTGCAAGCTGTATACATTTTATTTCATTTTTTCATGTTATTGAACTAGCTAGGTCTTCCAGTATTATGTTGAAAAGCAGCTGTAACAAGTGACACCCTTCCCTTGTACCTGATCTTAGTGGGAAAGCTTCAAGTTTCTCAGCGTTAGAAATATTAGCTATAGTGTTTTTTTTTTTTGGAAGTAGATATTCTTTATTAAGTTGGGGGTGTTTCTCTTTAATGCTAGTTTACTGAGAGTTTGTAACATTAATAAGTGTCGGATTTTGTCAACTGCTTTTTCTGCATCTACTGATATAATCATGTGATTTTTCTTTTTTAGTCTGTTGATATGATGCATAACATTATTATTCCTTGTTTGCACTTTAATGTCTATGAGATCTGTAGTCATGTCCTCTCTTTTTTCTGATATTAATAATTTGTGTTTTCTATCTTTTTCCCTTAGTTAGCTTGGCTGGAAGTTTATTAATTTTATTGATCTTTTAAAAAAATCAGCTTTTGGTTTTCTGCTTTTCTCTACTGAGTTTCTGTTTTCAATTTTATTGTTTTCTGCTCTCTTACTTTTTTTTTCTTCTTCTTACTTTGTATTTAATTTACTCTTCTTTTTCTAGTTCTTTCCAAGGTAGATGCATGCATGATTGATTTTAGATCTTTCTTCTTTTCTAGTATATGCAGGAAATGCTATAAATTTCCCTATGTCCTTACTGATTTTTGCCCATTGGATCTGTCCATTTTTGATAGAGGGGTATTGAAGTTTCTAAATATAATAATGAATTTATCTTTTTATCCTTACATTTCTATCAGTTTTGCCTCACATATTTTGGGGTTTTGTGTTAGAAACACACACATTGAAAATTATTATGTCTTCTTGAAGAATTGACACCTTTTTCATAATGAAATGCCCCTCTTTATCCATGATAACTTTGCATGTTTTGACTTTGCTCTGTTTAAAATTAAAACAGCTACCTCACTTTCTTTTGATATAAGGATAGCATGGTATATATTTCCCCATCTATTTTTTATTCATTTGTCAGCTAAAAATGTGATCTCCCAATATAAATCTGGAAGTTGCACTAAAAATTGTGTTAAAATGCTAGGGATAAATAAATAAATAAATAAGTATATATATATATATATTTATATCTACATAAATATATCTATATATACTTGTGTCAGAGCTACTTTTACAAAAATTACCATACGAAGTAATAAGTTCTATAAAAAACTCAAGTAACCAATGCTATTGGAGCAAAGGGGAGAGGAGATTAATCCTGCATGTAGTAGTCACTTTAATATGATAACAGTATGTTGGGTAAAGGGATAGAGTTTTGGGCTTTGAGCCTGAGGATTTGAGAGCTGTTCTTGGTTCTGCTTTAGTTGTCTTGTAGGCAGAAAGGCACTTAACCTCCATGGCATTAACTTTTAAACTTTATGGGTGATGGACCCATTTGAGAGCTTGGTGAAATGGTTTTCAGGAAAAATACAAGACTATATACATATATTCAGGTGAAGAAATATTGCTATGTAGAAAACTGCTTCTTTATCTACAAAGTGCATATATTTTATGAGACAATATTAAGATTTGTACATTTAAAAATCACAGATATTTCCTCAGTATTAGTCACTCTCATTTGCACTTAAAGTTTTTAAATGGATCCTGAAAAATTTATTCAGTCAATAAATTTTGGAGCATGATATATGTGTATATATATATATATATATATATATATATATATATATATATACATATATCATGTACTATAAGCTTGAATAAAGCAATTAGTAACTTACAAAAACTACTTCCCCTCATGGATAAGTAAATAATGGTAACTGATGATAAACATTTATCTTTTGCCATGTATTTTGGAACTTACCCATTAAATTCTCAACATGTCAAACTCTTTAAACTATATAGTTGAAGAAAATATGGGTACCATATATTATTTTCTGAAAAAAATATAAACTGACATCAATTAGAATTTGATGTCAAATTCTAATTTGACATCAAAAACACACAATGGTTAAGTTAGCAAAGATTATTTTTTATGAAGAAAAAACACACAACAGTTAAGTTAGCAAAGATTATTTTTTATGAAGGTTGTTTTAATAAATTCAAAGAATTGAAAATCCAAGAAAAGGTAAAACTGAGGTAATATAGCTATAGTAAGATCAAGAAACAGCTATCATCTTTCTTAATGTGACATTTTTGCCAGTCAGGCTAGTGAAGTCCATGTGTTTCTTTGAAATAAAGCAAACTTACTAGGATATATCTCAGTATTGCTCATTTTGTTTCTGCATATCCAAGTAAGGGGTATACAGTTTCAATAGGGATAGTCAAAACATTTGAGTTTAGAATTTGTTTTTGTAATATCCCTTAATTTTACTCTATTAGAGTGTAATTTTTATTCATTGGAAATTTCCAAAATGGATATGTCAGTGTTTTGACTATCTTCCATGCTATCATTAAATATCTTTATTTATTTCCATGTTGCTTTTTTCATGCTTTGGTCCTGTCCTCTATATATCTCTATCCCCTATTATAACCTTTTTCAACATAGTATTTATTGTCATTATCTGTTCCTCTAATACACTTGGTTGGAGTTCATAGATATCTGTATCAAAAAGATGCAGATTTAAATCTGATATAGGAATGACAAAAATATCCAAGTCTATGAGTATGATGTTTCAATTGAACAGGTTTTTTGTTTGTCTCATTTGAGGTCATAATTGAGTATATTGTATTTCAAAGAGAAAAAATGGTGAAAGATTATGGGTAAATAGAAGAGATTATACCAAATATCTCAGTCATTTACAAACTAATTCCTGTTCATTTCTGTGGAAATATTATTCTTCCTTTCTTCATTGACATGAAGATTATTCTTGCACATTTCAGCCAATGGCATATGAGTGAAAGAAACAGTTTACTTCTAAGCAGAAGTTTTAAGAGCCAGCATGTGGCCTGCCTGTGTTCCCTTTTCTCTCTGTCACGGGATTGGCAATGATTACTGCCATGAGATTGGCTATATACAGTGAGAGGAAAATTGCTCTTTTTGTTGTTGAATGTTAATGAAATTTGGGGGTCATTTGTTATTACAACTCACCCGTCTTTTCAGATATATAGTTGATCTTTGAACAATGGGGGGGTCAGGGGTGCCAACAATCCGCAGAGTTGAAAATTCACTTGTAACTTTATAGTCAGCCCTCCTCCTCCAAATATGCAATGCCAAATTTGCAGATTCAGCCAGCTGAGTTTTGTGTGGTACGGTAGTACATATTTAGTGAAAAAATTCACATATAAGTGGACCCAGACAGTCCAAATCCATGTTGTTCAAGGGTCCACTGTAGTCCTTATTATACTTTATACCCATTGTTTTCTTTTGATGCCAAACTATATGGGGGCAAACAATTGTCCTCATCCCATGAACCCTGTTTCTGTGGTCTCTATTTTAGAGAACTATAGACTGTTTACTTTGTCTCAGATCCAGTGCAGATAATACTTTGCTTTATGATTTCCCTGGATTTTCAAGAAGGGGAATTTCCAAGAAGACAAGTGTGGAAGGATGAATCAAGTCCATTAATTTTGTCATCATTCTTTAATTCTGGGTCATAGTTTAGAGTTTGGTTTGTATATTGAATACCCAAGATTCTTATCTATTAAAAGCTAAAATAATGATCCATCATATATGATTTAGAGATCAAGTTTGTTTTTTATGAAAGAACAACTTAGAAACCCATTAAGCAATCTGATAAAAACCACAGGTGTTTCTATTTTTTACCAATCCTTTGTAAATATCTCATGAACTATTGACTCAGTTTTTCAAAATGAACCTTTTATAATCTAATAATTCCAAAGTATTTACCTTTGTCCCCATATTAAAAATCAATAGTTTGTATTCATACTTAATTGTTTTTTAAAATACTTCAGCAAAACAAATTTGATGATGATATGATGGCACTAATATTTGATGCAATCAAAACTGATTTTGGTATGCATACTGTTCAACTAGTGGCAGTAGAAGAATGTCAGATGTAGAAAAAACAGTCATCCATTATTCATAATAATTTATCTTTCCATCACATCAATCTGTATCTTTTAATGAAGAAAATTTAAACAAAACACATATAAGTTTGTTTAAAGGATAGGCATGTGAAATAGCCTTTAGCAATGCATTGAAGTATATATGTTACAATATTAAGAAGGCATATGTCTGTTTTATGACCATACTTTACATTTTGTTTTATATTTCTGTGTTTGTTTTCTACAAATACTAGGTTATTCTTGCCATTAGAATTTGATCCTAAAATAGAATATAACAACTGATACTTTTATGGTTATGATCAAAGAATTTAATCCTATCTCAGGATTTTTAATGTAGAAGAAATTTTAAATTAAGGACCTTAAACCATTTCTAAATACTTCTTATTTGATTTATTTTACAATAAAAATAAATGACTTCTTTTATTAAACATTTCAATTTATTTCATATGTACAGTGAGGTATTTCAGAGGATTATGACATAATAAATACACAAAAATTTTTTAAAAATAATTATAAAGTCTCTTGATGTTGAAAGACAATAAAAGCTTGCTGAAAAATACAGAATTTTTATGGCATTGTTTAAGGAAGAAGACAGAAGAAAATTGGGAAAATTAGTAGATTTCATCTATCAGCTAAAATATTCCTTTTAACATGTGGTAGCTGTGGATTGTTTTCACAGTCCACAGATCTGTAAGTATGACAGTAAACATATGCTTGAGTTCTAAGTATCTCAAATAGAAATAGTCTTAATTTGAAATAAATAAGTTCCAGCACTGATCAAAATTGTTTTCATCATCTATTTACAGGCCGCCTGTTACTAATGTAATTGAACTGTATATTTATAATGATTCTTAGGATTTATATTGTGGCAGGTGGGGGGAGAATTAGAAAGAGGCTGCTAAACCAAGAGGAAATGAAAAGACACAAACCAAAAATGCCAAAGAACACACTGGAAAGGGAAACAAAGATTTCCATAAACACTCAAAAAGATAAATGCATCCCAATTTTCATACAAGTATTATTTACAATTGACAAGATATGGAAGCAACCTAAGTGTTCATCAACAGATGAATTGATAAAGAAGATGTGGCACATATATATACAATGGAAAACTACTCAGCCATAAAAAAGAATGTAATTTTGCCATTTTCAACAACATGGATAGACTTGGAGGACAGTATGCTGAGTGAAATGTCAGAGACACACAAATACTGTATAACTTATATATAGAATGTAAAAAATACAACAAACTAGTGAATGAAACAAAAATGAAGCAGACTCACAGATATAGAGAACAAACCAGTGGTTATCAGTGGAAAGAGGGAAGGGGGTGTTAATATAAGGTGAGGGGAAATGGCTAATTATGGGATTATATGAAATCATGTGTGTGAAAGTTTTGAAAATTGTAAATCACTATAGAATTTAAAGAATCTTTCATTCAATAAAAAAATAGAAAAAAGAAGAATTCCAATTTATAATTTTCCTTTAATATGTGCTTCTCCTTTTGGAATATAAATTATATAAAGATATTGCCTCCGGTTCTGTGTTGTATTTTTATTATTTAATGGAATGATTGGTCCACAGTAGGTATTCAATAAATATTTGACAAATGGATGGAAAAATACATAAGTGAGTGCGTGGTTGCTTCTACCTGAAGGATGCTGGAAAACTTTCAAGAAGAAATTTGAGCTGGATCTAGAGAGTGAGTAAGAAGTGAGACAATGCAATAGGTGGAATACAACTGTCCTGTAATGTCAGGAGCATTAATATTTAAAATGAGCTAAGTATAATACAAAATATTAATGGCAGAAAGAACAAGACATGGACAGGCCACTGTATTGGTAGATAATGTAATGTTAAGAGAAACAAAACGAGTAGAACTGCAGAGTTTCTTTCTCCCAACTTTTTGGTAAAATCAAGTAGGTAAACAGAAGAAATATCAAGATAAGGTGTTCATAATAAAAGTGTAGCAGTAAAAAGAGTTTCAGCTTAGGTTGCCTAAAAGGACTTTTATTTGTGCCTAAATAGAGTGTATCTTGCTTCTTTTAGGAAGACACAGATGATTACCTACCTTCATCCTTTCTCCTTTTCTTTCTTATTAACAAGTATCTAAAATTTGTGCAGAGCAGCAAAGTGTTTGGTTGAAATTCACAGATAGCAGAAGGAATCTCCAAAGACAGAAAGCAACAAATGATTTTATACATTTATTTATTTTGATACACAGGAAAAAGTTGCTTTCAAAATATTCTTGACTTTTATGGTAGATGTTACCTGGAAATTTCTACATCATTATTTAAAATTATTAACATTAACATTAATAGATAACATTTAAAATATTTAATATATTTAGTTTGAAAGTATATAGAGTTCATGATTACTGGGATTCCTAAATATTTCATTAAGGACAAGCTATTTAATGCAACTTATTATGTATATATTTACAAGACAATAATCAAGATACTGAAAACTATGTAAAGATTCCAGTATCTGAAATTCATTATGTCCAAAACAATTCCCAGTTCCCAAATTTTATGTCTACAACACTCCAATATTAAATTAAAGCCTGATACTTTACATTCTCAGTAAATGGTACCAGTATCTATCCAGTTCAAATCAAAATCCTGAGATTCATTCTTTCTTCCTTGTCTCTCTTTGTCTCTCTCACTCTCTAAATGTACTCATCTATCAAACTTTGTTATCAATATTTCTTCACTTTGAGGAAATATATTACTTATTCATCTTTTAATTAATTCATTAAACCAATACTTTAACAAATGTTTATGGCTGTACACTTGTTGATTGGCACCGTGCTAAGCCATAGTGAAATAGTGGTGAAGGATAAAGTCCAGTATTTCCAGACTCTCACATCCTAGAAAGGAATAAAATAAGCAGTAACAAAAATTTAAGTTACATAATGACACACATAATAAAATAAGCAGTGACAAAAGTTGTATTATGTTAAATCTTAACAATAGATTTGCATCTGAATTTGTATTTATGATTTTTAAAATTCTTTTCAATTCTCTACACTGAGAAGTTCACATTTTATAATATATGCATTTTACTTTGATGATAAATATAATACATAATTATACACATCTCAAATAATTAAAGATACATAACTAGGAAATTGAAAGTAGTCAGAAAAAATTAAGTATAACTTAGAAAATTACTAATTATTACCTTCCCAGAAAAAGCCTTCTAATTATTTGATTTTGTTATTTGTGATAGATTGACATAAATAGAGCCACAAAGAAACAGAAACTCATTATTCACAGAAAATTGCCTGCCTGGAAAGAGGAAGAGAGACAGCTCTCTGAAGTGCTCTGATCTTATTATATGAGATAGTTTCATTAGGCATTTCTGTAGCAGCTCTAAAATAGCACAATTAAAGCAAACAAATCTTAATTTATTTTATAAAAAAGTATATTTCCTGGGGGGCATTCAATTTAAGTCCACAGGAATAAAGAAAAACATAGAGCTTAAATCTTTTTATTTTATTTTATTTTTATTTATTTATTTTTTACTGAAGTATAGTTGATTTACAATGTTGCGTTAGTTTCTGGTGTAAGGCAAAGTGATTCATATATGTATATATATATATTTTTTTCCCCATCATAGGGGTGAAAAATATACTACTTGTTTCTGAACCAAAACGATAATTTCCACAGTTCAAAATGTTTCTCTGCTAATATGGCTCTGGTAGAAATTAAGTAGTTTTATTTCCTTAAAAAAATTAAAAAATGTGTATGTTCTTTTCCATTATGATTTATCACAGGATATTGAATATAGTTCTCTGTGATATACAGTAGGACCTCATTGTTTATCTATTCTGTATATAATAGTTGGACCCTGTTAATCCCAAACTCCCAATCCATCCCTCCCCCACCCCCACCCCCAGCAACCACAAGTCTGTTCTCTATGTCTGTGAGTCTGTTTCTGTTTTGTAGATAAGTTCATTTGTATCATTTTTTAAGATTCCACATATAAGTGATATCATATGATATTTGTCTTTGTCTGACTTACTTCATTCCATCTGACAATATCTAGGTCCAACCATGTTGCTGCAAATGGCATTACTTCATTCTTTTTAACGGCTGAGAAATATTCCATTGTATATATGTACCACATCTTCTTTACCCATTCATCTGTCAATGGACATTTAGGTTGCTTCCATGTCCTGGCTATTTAAGCAGTGCTTCTATGAACACTGGGGTGTATGTATCCTTTTGGACCATGTTTTCCTCTGGGTATATGCCCAGGAGTGGAATTGCTGGATCATATGGTAGTTCTATTTTTAGTTTTATAAGGAACCTCTATACTGTTCTCCATAGTGGATGTACCAATTTACATTCCACCAACAGTGTAGGAGGGGTCCCTTTTCTCTATACCCTCTCCAGCATTTATTGTTTGTAGACTTTTGGTGATGACCATTCTGACAAGTGTGAGGTGATACCTCATTGTAGTTTTGATTTTTATTTCTCTAATAATTAGCAATGTTGAGCAAAATATCTTTATTTTTCATATCAATGTATGATTATTTCTATCTTGAAAATTTATGCAATATACATGTTTCATCCTTTTTCCCATTGCAAAGAAAAATATTCTGAATTATTTTGTTGTTCCTTATATACCTGAATTATATATTTTCTGTAAAACAAAACTTTATATTGCATAGTGTGGTACCTTTCAATGTTGTATGAATTTGAAATCAAAATAAATGTAAATGATTAAATAGATCCAGTTTCTTGCCCCTTGTGATACATACCTGAAAGCAATGTGTTTTTGGTTTCCTCCCTGGGGAACAGGTTGGGAGATCAAGATTTTTCTCCGAGTGGATTATTGAGAATGTTTTAGGAATAACATTCTTCAGTGAGTGAGGGAAGCATGATTTGGCAGAAGTAAAAGTTGAACTGCAATGCAATTACAACAAAATCTTCTATCCAACCCTATAAGAATCACTGAAGGTGGAACGACCCTTGCAAGATGTCTCAAATGAAGACAAGAGAGTCAGGCCTTTATACACCCATATTGATCAATCACTGAATGTAGGCAGTTTTCAGGAAGGAGAATAATACTTGGTGATTTACCTCTCTTCATCTGAGGACATTGCTTAGAAGGGGGACTCATTAGTAAGCCATCAACAGGTGATAGTCTCAACAGCAAGGGGAATGAAAATTTGTATCTACTGGGGTTCTGGGTGGCACATCACAGCATCCACTTCAAGATAAACCAGTAAGATGTAAAAGTAACACCTCAGTGTTTGCTGATTGCAATCTATGTCATTAAATTTATCCAACCACATTCATTAAGAACAAATGTTAAGGGCTTTCCTGGTGGCGCAGTGGTTTAGAGTCCGCCTGCTGATGCAGGGGACAAAGGTTCATGCCCTGGTCTGGGAAGACCCCACATGCCGTGGAGTGGCTGGGCCCATGAGCCATGGCTGCTGATCCTGTGTGACTGGAGCCTGTGTTCCGCAATGGGAGAGACCACAACAGTGAGAGGCTTGTGTATCGCAAAAAAAAAAAAAAAAAAAAAGAACAAATGTTAAAAAAAAATTTATTTAACATGATAAAGGATTTGAGCTTGACTTTTAACAAAAATGATGTATTGTAATACTGTGAAGTCTTGCTCTTGAGTCACCTTTTTGCAAGTTTTTTTTTTTTTAGACATTCGGTTAAAGTGCAAACTCCTTTAAAGAATTGTACTGAGGATGAATGCAGCCTCTTTACACATTCTTAAATTGGTAAATTTAAACCCAGTTGTTGTTTCTTAACATACTGTCAAATGCCCTGACATCTATCAGGTGACATACCCAGTCTTGGAGCTAAGCGGTTTGCCAAGACCGTGAGAAGGGCCAGTGGATCCATTGCTAAAATGAGGTAGTAATTCATCATCCAAGAGTAGGGAAAGCCAAATGAAGAAATCCTAACATTATCCCTAGAGAACCCTGAAGGTTTCTACTACTATAGATTAAAGGGAAAAAAAGTCAATTGCTTAAATTCATGTTAGTAGGGGCCTGAGATATAAGGCCAACCCAAACTGCAAGGGTATTTCAACATTACAAAAGAGTCTATAGCCAACCCAAGTTAAGAATTGTCAAGAAAACTGGAGAAAATAGGCTTGAAGTGACCACTGGAGATTTTAGTTGATCTCTTATTAATTTTCATGGATTTCTTATCTCTCAGCATATGCTCAAGACAAACACATAAGTAGGGTGTATGGTGACTGCTGTATGTGAGGAGATTATAAAATCATCTTAATAATTTTTTTGTCACGTATGTGACAATGCCTTTCTACTAGATTTGGATTTTTTGAGATACTACCCCATACCCTGTCACATATCTGAAACAAAAGACATTTAGGATAGAAAATAACCAAATAAAAAAAAATCTCATAATTTGCATGAAGGTTAATACAGTGGGGGTAAGGAAGAAACTAGGAAATTACTGCTAATATTAACTATACTGAAATATTTTGAAAGAGGCAGAATTCAAGTCATGACATATGAAACAAAATATATTAAGTTTTCATCAAGGCATATCTTTTATAACATGGGCCAAAAAATTGGGAAACCTAAATGTGGTTAATTATGTTTAAATGCCAGAATAATTGTCACACATTCAAAGCAAAATCAAACATGCATCAATGATCTAATGTTAACTAAAATTTTCTGCTTATTGCTTTTTGTAACACTAATGACTGATTTCTATATAAATTAAATGAAATCATTACAAATGTTTTAGATTTAATGTGTAAATTCTGGCATATTTTTTATAAATAATTTAACTTAATTTTTTGATAATTTAATAAATAATAATTTAATTTTTTATATACTCCAATTGAAATGCATGTAAAATATATGTCCCTCTGTTTGTTTTATAGACAATGTAATAAGATTTCCTCACAGAGATTGCATGTATATTTTCAGCATAATTTGTGTGCATTAATTTAGTACTATACATTTATCTTCAAAGGAAAATCATATAGAAGTAGGGCTTTATTTTTAGAGGGCTTATGTTTTTTGTTTTGTTTTATTTGCTTCTCAGCTCATATGTTTTAATATGATTCTGACTTGAATTGTCATGGGACTGAAGTGTGTCCAGTGAAGGCACTCTGTCTCTTTGGCTAGAGTTCTTGGTCTGAGATTGGGCATTTGACCCAATTTAATGATGAGGTTCATATCAAGAGTTCTATTAGTATTAACAGGGAAAAGACCCCCTATTATTACTGGGAACATTAAACTGTGAGTATGTAAGCCTGGCACACCTGCCCAAGGAAAGCCATATTTGAAGCTTCCTGGCAATGTTTGACTAGATGAGCCTAAAATCCCTTCTTTTAAAATTCCCATTTACTTAGCTAACCCATTCCTTCTTGATTTGGTTCGGTTATTTGCACTCGAAAAATTCAACAAAGTGAGTCCCTTATTAATCCTGTAATAAACTAAGGGCAATAGAGAGAAAACAAGAAACATAATTTTTTTAACTGTTTACATATGACTTAGAATCCAGTCGCACACACAGTAGATAGTAATGGATCCCAGTAATCATATACAATCTCACACAAAATTGAATATTGATTTTACTTTGATTAATCTCTGTTTTCATAGCTCATAGGGCCTGTTCAGCCAATATTATAGTCATACATTTTGCATTTTCTTTGGAGTCTCAAAGTCCTACAGGTTTTTAATTTTATTGTGAAATTATTTTACCTCTAAAATTACTAGCAAAATATATATATTACTGTGTGTTTAGAACTAAGTGGTAATAAACACTGAAAGTATTGGGTTAGCCAAAAAGTTCATTCGGGTTTTTCCATAACATCTTATGGAACCCAATATGTTTCAAATGACACTATACTTAATAATATATGCTGTAGAAGCAGTAAAGTATTAAAAATTCTGAATATTTTAGCATTTAGATTTTTAACATTGTTTGAACAAACACACTTCATTCTGGTATATGTTATATATACTCAAATAGAAAAATGATCAAAGGTGTCTGCTTTATTCAAAGGAATGTGTAACAAAGTAAATAAAAATGTTTTACTGTTATTGTTTCTGTTCAACACAGGAAAATACTTTTCATCTTTGAATTCTAAAAAAATTCTTCAGTGAAAAATATATTTCTTTTTCTAGGATAACTTTTCTTTACTGTTTGGAGTACACCCTGCAAAATTATTTCAGATAGTGTTCTTATATATATGAACATAACTTTATTTAACTTTCATACAGTTATTATATTTTGGCTGCCTATTGAAATGTACATTTTATATTATTTTCCTCATCATTACTGTTGCACTGTCTTCTAATATTGCATTCAGTGTTGTAAATAATAGATAGATGAATATATATCTTACTTTTATTATTGTCTCTCTGTAGATTATATAATCCTCCCCCTTTGAAGATATATAGGGTCTTCTCTTTTCCTAAATGTAAAAAAATTATCAAGAAAATATATAGGGGTCTAGTTTTTTCCTCCATTTCTGAGCCAGTCTCATATCATCTTGAGCATTGGCTTCACACCCTTCTCTCTTGTCTCTTTTTCTATTAGGCAAATGATGAACTCCTGAGTTCTTTTCTGATTTGTAACTTATTTTTCATAAATTCCATATCCATGTGACTTTGTGATATGCCCTCAGAATATTTTTCAGTTTTATCTTCAAGCTCACTAATGTGTTCCTTAACTGTCTCTATTATATATTCATCTTATCTGTTGAGTTATTTCCCCATAATCATTTTTTATTTTTATGTTATTTTAATGAATCCCATATACTTTTGAATCACTCTGCTGATATTAGTTTTACTTGCTCTAACATCCTGTTCAACTTATCTATTAACTCTATTTCCTGAAAGTTTTCTGTTTTTGCTCTTTTACAATGCTGGCTTTCTTCCAATATCTGATAATTCTTAGTTATATGCTTACTTTGTAATTGAGTTTTCCTGGTTAATTTTTCAATTAAATCTGAACAGCCAGTCTGAGGTTGTGGAGGATCCATGCAACTGCTAGCCGCCTGCTATTTAAATCGGGGAGAGTCATGACATGTAACTGAATGGGATACTTCCATCTATGTATGTTCATTGCCAGTAGCTCAGTAATTTTTGCCCCTCTAACCCAAGGTGTCATATCTTCTGTCCCAGTTGGAAGAAAACCCCCTTTCCATCCCATTCCTGCTGCCTATCTCAAGGAGAGTGTGGAAGGATATACATAAATCATCAAAAAAACAAAGGCTAGAAACCACTCCCTGGATTTTCAATCTGGAGATCAATAGTGACCACTTCCATTAATTTGTGTGGTAGGAGGAAGTCAGATCAGAGTAGTTCATGAAGATAACAATAAAGATTACTGAGGATATCAAGTAAGCAAGTGTACATGGTGTTTTCAAGAGGTTGACTGAATGAGAAAAGAGTGACTTAAGTATAGAACTAGAGATTATAATGGATATTGTTTGTTCCTTATCCAGTATCCATTCTCACCTTCTTATAACAAAGCCCTGACCTCACACCCTCAAACTTGTATAATTCCTTTTCCTATCAATGAAGATAGAACCTGTGAATATGATGAGACATCCCATCCTTGACTGTGATTATGTTATATGGAGTAGTCAACCTTAAAATAGAGATTATCCAGATGGGCCTAAAGTAATCATATGACCCATATAATAGCAAAGAATAATCTCCATCTGGTAGCAGTAAAATAAGTCAACAAATTCCAAGTGTGATAAGGACTTGATGGTTTATTGCTGGTTTTAGATAGAGAGAGCCTTGTGAGAAGGAATGTGTGTTGCCCTCTGGAGCTGAGACACATTACTAGTGGAAAGACAGAAAAAATTGGGGCCCAGAATTACAATTGCAAGGAACTGTATTCTGCCAACAACAGAATGACCTTGGAAGCAATTCTTCATAGAACCTTGAAATATGAGCCCAGCCTGGTTGACTGAAGTGGACTTTAACCCCTTAAGAAGAGAACCCAGAATTCTGTTATATAGAACTATGAGCTAATAAATAGATATTGCTCTAGGCCACTAAATCTATGATAATCTTTTATGCAGCATTGTAAACTAATGGATCAGTAATTTTCCCAGCTAAAATTTCTACCCTTCTCAGAATCTTTTACTTAGAAATGGCCATGAGAAAATATTCTGAATATTCTTGATATGTAAGTAAATGTCTTCATCAGAATTCTGGAGATGTTTCTGCTTACTTTATAGGCTTTATCACTTTATCACTTTCCTCTTGTCTTTTCATCTGTTTTTGTTTTGTTTTGTTTTGTTTTGTTGGCTGTACCATATGTGGCATGTGGGATCTTAGTTCCCAGACTAGGGATTAAACCTGTGTCCCTTGCAGTGGAAGCATAAAGTCTTAACCACTGGACCACTGGGGAAGTCCCATTGTCTTTTTATTATTGACACAAAAAGGAAGAAACCAGTTGTATGGGAGTCATCTTGTGACCTCAGAAACTGGGCAGCTGATAGATGAATGAAACGTGATATTAATCTTAGAATGACTACATCTAGTCTCCCAGTCCTGTGAGAAAAAGCTACCCCTCTGTGCTTAAGCTACTAAAGTTGATATGCCAATGACTGGCATCAAACATAGTCATCACTAATATAATAGTAAAAGGGCATTTTAAATTGTGTAGTGTTTGTTTTTTCTTATTTTGGGGGCCAATAGATGGAGGGATATAAGCACCTTTATAGGCTAACACTGGAAAAATTTATATGATTGTATGCCAAGAGAATGAGGATGGAAAAGTTAACTCAAAAAGGAATATGTGAGGGCTTCCCTGGTGGCGCAGTGGTTGAGAGTCCGCCTGCCGGTGCAGGGGACACGGGTTCATGCCCCGGTCTGGGAGGATCCCACATGCTGTGAAGCGGCTGGGCCCATGGGTCATGGCCGCTGGGCCTGCACGTCCGGACCCTGTGCTCCGCAGCGGGAGAGGCCGCAGTGGTGAGAGGCCCGCGTACTGCAAAAAAAAAAAAAAAAAAAAAAGGAATACATGAGAGAATACAATAAGGTTAAATAAAAAACAGAGGAGGGAAAGTTCATAGCCATCCTACTTATATGAAGTGATATCCCATTGTGGTTTTGATTTCCATTTCCCTCATGGCTAATGACGTTGAACACCTTTTCATGTGTACACTTTCTTTAGGGAAATGTCTACTCAGACTTGGCTTACTCTTTATTTGGTTTGCGTTTTTTTTTTCTTTACTGACTTGCATGAGTTATTTAGACATTTTGAATAAAATTTCTTGTCAAATATACGAACTGCAATATTTCCCCCTAATTCTGTGCATTGTGTTTTTACTTTCTTCATGGTAACACTTTCAACACAAATGTTTTTTATTTTGATGAAGCCCAACTTGCACAGTTTAAAAAATTTTTTAATTTCTGTTTTTGGTGTCATATCAAAGAAAACATAAAGACTTCCTCCTATGTTTTTTTCTAAGAGTTTTTATAGTTTCAACTTTTACATTTAGATTTATGATCCATTTTGAATTAATTGTTGTGTGGTATAAGGAAAGAGTACAGCTTCATTCTTTTGCATGTGGATATCCATTTGTTCTGTGGGGTATTTACATGTAGTTTTGAGTTATCAATACAGACCACATGACAGTAAATCCCTAAGTGTGGAATTCATATTTATTCAACAAATTCCCCAGATGGGTTGTATGCACACTGGAGTTAAAGAATGACTTAATTAAGAGTGCTCATGAGGCACAAAAACAAGTAAAGTGGAAGTGAGGACATGAGGGAAGTGGGAAGATAGACATTTTAGGTGAGAATGAGTTATTGAAATTCCATGTTGTAACATGTTAACTTTTTATTCATCTACTGTTAATAGTGATGTTTTAGCAACTTCATGACAAGATCTATTAGCAGTGACATTGAACAAGATGTGGCCAGGGGAGAGGTTGCCTAAAGTTAAAAATAAGTCACTGGACTTGAGATGTAATGGGAAACTGTTTTGATTTTTGCATTAACATGGGCATTGCATTCAGGCAGAAAAGTGATAGAAAATGAAATTGTGAAGAAAGGCAATCAGGTACTAAAACCTTTAATAAATGTAGTTAGGGGATGAGGTGATCCAATAACCAGTACTTCTTATACTTTCCTGAGTTTTGAACCTATTGAAGAATAAGCAAAAAGAGTGTGTCCAATATAAATCAAATGTTACCTTTATTACTAGTAAAGAGAATATTGTGGAATCTGGCCTACCTCTGCAGGAAACCAGAAACGTGAAATATTTTCACCCGGTCTGTCTTAGTCTTCTTGGGCTGCTATAATAAATTATCATAAACTGGGTGGCTTAAATAACAGAAATGTGTTTCTCACAATTCTGGAGGCTGGGAAGTCCAAAATCAAGGTGCTGTGTCTAGAGAGGGCTCACTACCTGGCTTGTAGACAGCCACCTTCTCTCTGTATGCCCATGGCCTTTCCTTTCTCTCTTCTTCTTCTTATAAGGGCACTAATTCCATCATGAATGTTCTACACTCATTACTTAATTTAAACCTATTTACTTTCCAAAGGCTCTACCTCCTAATACCATCACATTGGGACCTAAAGCTTCAACATATGAATTTTGGGGGGATATAACCATATAGCCCATAACACAGTCCCTGGTACTTATGGGGCACTACAGGTTTCCTGCATGGTGACTTTACTGCTAAGCTAACTGCATAGAGAGCTACTGGTACTTAGTTGTTCTTTCAAATTCATCTTTCTGGTACATAATGAAGGGTACAAAATGAGGCAAAAAATGCAACATCTGAGATTCTTCATCATGGAAAAAACAATCAGGAGTGGAAAGAATCACACCAGCTCATATTTCAGGGAGTTTAGATATCTTAAATCATTGGCTTTAATCATTAATCTTATGTGAATCAAGGCTGTGGGTAACTGTTTGGGTAAATATTAACAGCCTATTCAGAACACTTTCTATAGGAATTTAAGGCTATATCCTCAATACCAAATACTATGTCTTTGGATAGTCACCAAAGATGGCTTGAGGCCAATATATTTTGCTCAAAATATTATTCAGAACACTACTACATTTAAATCAACTTCAAAAGTAACTTTCTACCTGTGGTAAGTAGAACGTCAGATGGTTCTCCAAAGATGTTTATGTCCTAGTGCCATAAATTTGTCAATATGTATTAGTTTCTTTTGGTTCTGGTAACAAAATACTAAAAACATGATGGTTTAAAACAACATAAATTTATTCTGTCACAGTTTTGGAGGCTAAACACCCAAAATCATAGTATAAGCACAGCCATGCTACCTTGGAGACTCTGGGTAGAATTCTTACTTGTCTCCTTCTAGGTCTGGTTGGCATTTCTTGATTACAGCTTCATCACTCCAATCTCTCCTTTTTTATTACATGTTGTTCCCTCTGTATATCTGTGTCCAAATTTCCCTCTTCTTATAAGACACCAGTCATTGGATTAGGGAACACTCTAATGACCTCAGCTTAATTACATCTGCAAAGACCCTATTTCCAAAAAAGGTCACTTTAGAAGATACCAGGGGTTAGGACTTGAACATATCTTTTGGGAGAACAAAATTCAATTCATAACCCATGTCAAAGGGGAATTAAAGTTGCAAATGGAATTAAGGTTGCTAATCAGCCATCCTTAAAATAGGGAGATAATCCTGGATTATCCAATTGGGTCCAATGTAATCAAATAGGGATTAAAAGTAGAAGAATGAAGCAGAAAGGAGTCAGAGTTGGAGAAGGAAATGTGATAACTGAAGCAGAGAACCTGAGAGACAGTAACATGGGAAGACTCAGGCCCATTTTGCTGGCTTCCAAGATGGAAGAATGGGGCCAAAGCCAGCAAATGAGAGAGGCCTATAGAAGCTGGAAAAGGCAAGGAAACACGTTCTCTCCTAGAGTCTCTGGAAGGAATTCATTCCCTCCAACACCTTGGTTTTAGCCCATTTCAGACTTCTGACCCAGGGAACTTACAGGTAATAAATTCATGTTATCTGAAGCTAACAAATTTGTGGTAATTTATTACAGCAACAATAGGAAAACAACACATTGCAGTGAGAGTTTTAATAAATTGTTTAACAAATTCCTTCCCCAAATTTATAATTTACAATTTTGGCATAGTACCATAGCTAAAAGCCAATACATGTGAAGAAACTGAAAGAGTACCTAGAATCCTGCAATTCAAGGAGTGGTCCACAGACCATCGATGTGAATATCACTGGATGTTGTTAGAAATGCAGAATCCCAGGCCTTACTTGACATCTGCTGAATCAGAATCTACATATTAGGGGAATCCCCAGGTGATTCACAAGTACATTAAAATTTGAGAAGCACTGGCTTAGTGTATGCCATTCAGAGTTAGAGGTCCTTTGTTTCTTTTTGACTCTCTAACACACTTTGTAATGGGTCTTCATGTAAGTTTCATTTTTTAATACATCTCCTCTTCAAGATGTCCTCAATGTTTATATACAATTTATTGGCTCCTGTTAATATGATCAGCCTCAGCTGATTTCTGTCATACAGAATCTGAAGCTGGCAAATTACTTTAAATCTTGCTTTTTAATTTCTTTTATTTAAAAAGGTATTTATTGAAACACTTTTAAATGAAACAACATCTAAATGCTCTACCTAAATCATTTGGCTTTTAAAAATAACTTTTATTCTCTAAAAAGTTTAATTCAAATAATTCATCCTATGTTTTATGATATTGCTAAATTTTATCTTCTTAAATATCATAATGTTTAGTTTTTCTAATTCTAAAAGTACTGTATGTTGATCACAAAGAATTTGGAAGATGGAAAAATGTATGAGGCAGGAAATAAAAATTACGAATTTTTCCAGGTATATTTCATTCACATGTAATATTATATACTAATATTCTAACTTGATATTACAAAATGTTAACTTTCCATGTCACAAACACCAAAGCCAAAGAAACCTGGAAGATATTTTGTTAAAATATCTAATATAAAATATTAGTAAAACAGATAATGGCAAAGATTAACGTTCTCCATTGGTCTTTTATACTTAAGATGTTAAGTAATATTTCTCAGTTTGAGCTAAGCCTAGTTAAATTTTTATTTCACAAGATGAAGTCATTATTAACTATGCTTTTCTACAAAAATTATTCACACAGAAGACTTTTATCATATAACGATATATGAAAATTGTGTCCTAGATGTAAATATACTACATGTTTGCACACACACACACACACACACACACACACACACAATCATATATACTTTTATAGGCAAAATAAAAATGTCAGTAATTATTGCTGAATGAATAAATTGCAGATTATTTTTGTCTTTATATATTTCTTATATTTTTCAAGATGAACATAAATTACTACTATGGCCAGAAATGAAAAGTTAAATTATCTTGTTTTAATTCATCTTTATTTATGTGGAAAGGCAAAACTCATAAATATATATATATATTATTCAAAAAGAGTTTTTTCCTTTATACATGCAGAACTTTTTTATTGTAGAAAATAACATAAAAGATACTTACCTGTCTTTTTAAACCAGTATGCATTTATTGTAATATTTCACTGAAGTAAAATTCAAATGTGTATGAAAAACAAAAATCAAACAGAATCATTATGTCTTTTAAAATGTTCATTATATAATGGGATATGACCATATTTGTACTTAAAACAATAATAAGAAAATACATGGAATTTTGTTTTTTAAGTGGAATCTTAAATAAATTTGATTTCATTGAAATAAAAAATTGAATGTTAATATTTCTACTGCAGAATATCTTCAAAGTATGTTTCTGCAATATATTCTTAACTTTATTATTACTAGAACCCTACAAATTTCCTCCTCACAATTTCAAGATAGATATTTTCATATCTATCTTATATCTATCATCTATCATCGATCTATCTACCTATCCACCTATTTCTGTACACATATATATGATATTTATGGAGGTAATTAAATGCTGAACAGGAGTGAGAGATCAGTAGCGTCAGAGGTCCTAATTCACTGAACTGCTAAGTTCTGTCAAGGAAGTCAAATCTCTTTCTGAATTTCAGGTGTCTTATTTGAAAAAGAAAATGAAATTAGGATACTCTCTACATCAGTCAAATGAAAATATTACTACTCTACTAATCATGCATTGTGAGAATTACAATTAAATAATGAAATATTTAACAAAATGCTTGACACATAGAAATTGTCCCAATTTTATCTAAGATCATTTCCAATTCAAAAATTCAGTAAGCAAGTTTCTCTTCATTATTTATGTCTGTGTTTAGTGAGAATAAAGTACAACATTTCTACAAATTATTCATTTGTGCTCTCCCTTTCCATTTCAGGTCACTGGAGGCACGGCACTTAATCTATTGGTTAACCATTTTAACCTGAGGGGTTGTTGGCAATAAATCCTCTTTAGAAGGCTTTCTAAAGTCCACTGATGATTTCAAAAGAGCTTGAAAATCAATCAGATTAACTAAAACATTTTCTACTCAGGCATCTATTAGAAAACTGATGTCTGTATAATGCTTCTTTGACATTGTGAACCTCTATCAACTCAACTCTACAAAATGAGTATTGAAAATTAATACTTGAAGGCAGATTTTTCCTAAACTGCATTTTTTCCTGAAAATTCTATTTCTAATTTGTGTTAGGTTAATATGGGCAGTGACTTTTTCTTTGAAAATTATTAGGTCATCTTTTGAGGGTCTCTGTCTCTGTCTCTCTCTCTGTATACACACACACACACACACATAATATTTTTAGATTTAAAAAAAAAAAACTTCAAAGAAAGGAAAAAATTATATGTCAGTCCTTTTTCTTTATTTTCAATAATTGTAGGCGTGCATAATAATTGGAAACTTAACATATGGGTACAATTATGACACACTGGGTGCAATTAGAAGATGAGTCAGATCAATCTGATAGTAATTAGCTTATAAACTTTGACAAGCCATTTAAATTCTCTGGACTGAAGCTTCTTCACTGAACAATCAATGACTTGGATCTTATTACCTTTATAATACTATAAAATATATTTCTGAGATACGTGAATATTTGTATAATCAATTAGGAGGACTTTTTATAAAGCAGGTATTGTGTTTATGTCATTCACTCCTATATTAACCAATACCTAAAATCCATCATCAAAAATAGCTTTCCAATAAATATTAATATAAAAATGATGCAATTTTCTTGTATTAGTTTAATGTAGTTTTGAGTAGAAATTTTCAAAATCAAGTGACACAACAATATACAGGCATATCTCATTTTATTGTGCTTTGTTTTATTGTACTTTGCAAACATTGCATTTTTTGTAAATTGAATGTTGGTGGCAACCCTGCATAAAGCAAGCCTATCAGGCCCATTTTTCCAATAATATTTGCTCACTTGTGTCTCTGTGCCACATTCTGGCAATTCATACAACACTTCAAATGTTTTCATCATTATTAAATTTGTTATGATGATCTGTGATCAGTGATCTTTGATGTCACTATTGTGATTGTTTTGGGGCATAATGTAGGATGGCAAACTTGATCAATAAATGTTGTGTGTTTTCTGAATTACTCCACCAGCCTGCCTTTCCCCATCTTTCTCCATCTCCTTGGCCTCCCTTATTCCCTAATACACAAGAATATTAAAATTAGACCAGTTAATAACCCTACAATGGCCCCTAAGAGTACAAGTTGAAAGAAGTGTTGCACATCTCTCATTTTAAATCAAAAGCTAGAAATTAAGCTTAGTGAGAAAGGCATGTTGAAAGCTGAGAAAGGCCAAAAGCTGGGCGTCTTGCACCAGACAGTTAGCCAAGTTGTAAATGCAAAGGAAAAGTTCTTGATGGAAATTAAAAATGCTACTCCGTTGAACACATGAATGTTAAAAATGTGAGACAGGCTTATTGCTGATATGGAGAAAGTTTTAGTGGTCTGGATAAAATATCAAACCATCCGCAATATTCCCTTAAGCCAAAGCCTAGTCCAGAGGAAGGCCCTAACTCCCTTCAATTCTGTGAAGGCTGAGAGAGGTGAGGATGCTGCCAAAGAAAACTTGGAAGCTGACAGAGGCTGGTTCATGAGGTTTAAGGAAAGAAACTATCTCCATAGTATGAAAGTGCAAGGTGAAGCAGAAAGTGCCGATGTAGAAGCTGCAGCAAGTTATCCAGAAGATCTATCTGAGATAATTTACGAAGGTGGTTACACTAAACAATAGACTTTCAGTGTAGATGAAACAGACTTATATTGGAAGAAAGTGACATCTAGAATTTTCATAGCTAGAGAGGAGAAGTCAGTGTCTGGCTTCAAACCTTCAAAGGACAGGCTGACTTTCTTGTTAAGGGCTAATGCGGCTCAACTTTAAGTTGAGGCCAATGCACATTTACCATTCTGAAAATCCTAGGGCCCTTAGGAATTATGCTAAATCTACTCTGCCTGTGCTCTATCAATGGAAGAACAAAGCCTGGATGACAGCATATCTGTTTACCACATGGTTTACTGAATATTTGAAGTCCACTGTTGAGGTCTACTACTCAGAAAAAATAAGTTTTCTTTTAAAATATTACAGTTCATTGACAATGCACCTGATTACCCAAGAGCTCTGATGGAGATATGCAATTAGATTAATGTTGTTTTTATGCCTGCTGACACATCATCCATTCTGCAGTCCATGGGGCAAGGAGTCATTCTGACTTTCAAATCTTACTATTTAAGAAGTATATTTCATAAGTCTATAGCTGCTATAGATAGTGATTCCTCTGATGGATTTGGGCAAAGTAAACTGAAACCTTCTGTAAAGGATTCACCATTAAGATGAATATTAGATGCCATTAAGAACATTCATGACTCATGAGAGAGGTCAACATTAACAGAAGTTTGGAAGAAGTTGATTCTGACCCTCATGGATGACACTTTGAGGGGTTCAAGACTTCAGTGGAGGGAGGAACTGCAGTTGTGGTGCAAATAACAAGACATCTAGAATTAGAAGTGGAGCGTGAAGATGTGACTGAATTGCTGTAATCTCATGATAACAGTTTAACAAATGAGAAGTTGCTTCTTATGGATGAACAAAGTAAATTGTTTCTTGTAATGGAATTTACTCCCGGTGAAGATACTGTGAAGACTGTTGAAATGACAACAAAGGGTTTAAAGTATTACATAAACTCAGTCAATAAAGCAGTAGCAGGTTTTGAGAAGACTGACTCCAATTTTGAAATAATTTCTGCTGTGGGTAAAATGCTATCAAAGAGCATTACATCCTACAAATAAATAGCTCATGAAAGGAAGTGTCAGTCGATGCAGCAAACTTCCCTGTTGTCTTCCCACAGCTACCCAAGCCTTCAGCAGTCACTACTCTGATCAGTCAGTGGCCACTAACATCCAGGTAAAACTCTCCTCCATCAAAAAGATTAAGACTCACTGAAAACTTAGATGATGGTTAGCATTTTTTAGCAACAAAGTATTTTTTTAAATTAAGGAATGTACTTCGTTTTTATAGACATAATGCTATTGCACACTTAATAGATTTCAGTATATTGTAAATGTATCTTTTATATGCATTAGGAAACCCAAAAACTTGTATGACTGGCTTTATTTTGATATTTTGTTTATTGCGATGGTCTGGAATGAATCTTGCAATATCTCTGAGGTAGGCCTATATTTCATATAATGCACAAAGCACACATAACCAACCTATTGTAAGACATTTTTAAAATTAAGATTTCAGAAATTGAATACAGTTAGCTTTCCATGAGCTTATTCTCATCATGGAGGGGTATGTGCTCTTATGTAAGCCAAGACAGAACTGAGTTGACAGAACAAAATGAGCCCTTGAAATCTCTATAGTATCTAGCAATATCCACTCCAAATAACTTGTTTATACTTATAATAGGCTCCCAATAAACATCTATTCAGTTAAAGCAAAAAATAAAATTTTAATCTCCAGAGTCAACTACCACAGATATTCCATGTCATTTTCTGAAGGCAGTGAGCATTACACAATTTGCAAAACATCTAAGGAGACTAATCTTGATGAAAAATTTGAAGTTAATGGAATCTCTTGTCACCAGTCGCAGTGGTGAGAGTACAGCTGACTTCATTTCAAAAGGTACTACCCTACTCTGAAGTAGTCCTTATAACAGAAAATCAAGAACATCCCTGAGATGGTTTCAAAGTAGGAATTTTAAGGAAACCTATCACCTGATCCATTCCAACATAAAAAAATGTTCCAATAATATAAATGTCAAATGCCATCTCTCATAAAATATGTCCCAAATCCTAACTGGTACTGAGTAATATCATTTCTAATACATAAATTATATCTTATATTTATGTGTAACACTTTGTATGTATTATATACACTTAATATTACAATTGCCTTATGATGTTAACATTAAAATAGTCTTTATTTCCTTCAAGTAAGATAAAAATGAACGTGAGTCTGAAAGTTGAATTGTCTGATCAAGATTTAAGTACTGCTGTTAAATTACATTGTCAGCCTTGTAATAAATTCTCATTAAGAATTTACACCTTTGTGAACAGATTAGCAGCCCTAATTGATTTTGATCTGTTAACTTCAATTTGCAGCTTTAAAAAGGTGTAACCTCACCCAGATTTATGGTTTGAAGCTCTTGTGTTTGAATGAATGAATTTTACATTTGATCTCATATTAAGCAGAATTTTGGTTAAGTACATATATTTCTGAGTGGAAACTCGCCTTAACTCCTGAACATTGAATATATTTTCATAAATGCCCCCATTTATTAATCTCCAAACATTTGAAGCAATGATTTTACATCTCATTTATTATCTGTCAACCATCAGTTTCTGCTTTCATGTAATTATGAGAAGAACTTATCCTGTGTTTTTATCTTCACATCATCCTCCTGGACTTTGCCTGCAGTGATAGACATATGGTCAGGATGTTCTAATTCAGTTGTTAACATACCATATTGCACATAACAGTCATTTATCATAGAAGCTGTTAAAGATTCTGGGAAAAACCAGGAACAACAATTATAAATTATCACTTGTAATTATCTTTTAAGGTTTGAAAAATCAGGGTTTATAGATATTCATTATGTGAAGATGAGTTCTTGTTCAAAATAAATATGGAAGCTGAGTGCAGGGCCTGTTTTCTGGTTCTTATTTCATCCACTTTATTTTGGCATTAAATGCATCAAAAATGTTTTGGCCACTTGACAAACAATACGATCCTATATCATATAGTATATGATAGTACTTAAGTAGGCTCAAAATATTCTATATCATACAAATAAACTTATTTTTTACTTAAATAGACATCAATAAAACGTAATGGGGCAGCTAATTAGCCTTAAGTACAATTGTAGCAATATTTATAAGAGATTTTTATTTTAATTGGCATCGTGGAGATTTTTTTTCAGTCATTTTCTTTATTATTGCCAATAGTTTCACTTTCTCCAAAACCTTGATTTCAGGGAACTCTGACCAACACGCCCTGATCTTCCAGTTTTCCTTCCTCCACCTCTTCAAAAATGTACTTCACCCATCCCGGATCTCTAGTTTTGACTGCCTCTCATTCCTTCTTTATTATTCCTTTTACATGCTTATTTTCCTCTTCAGCCATTTTACTACCTGGTTTATTCTATCACCATTCCTTTGCATATAGGCTCAATCCCGTGTTCTTTCCTTTTCCTTCCTACATGTATGGAACAGTGGAAGTGGTTGTGGTATTTACCTTAGGCCCAACATGTAAAGAGGCAACGAAAGCTCATAATTAAGATAATAGTATTTTCAGGTCTTGCCTGGTGGTGCAGTGGTTGAGAGTCCGCCTGCTGATGCAGGGGACACGGGTTCATGCCCCGGGACGGGAGGATCCCACATGCCGTGGAGCGGCTAGGCCCGTGAGCCATGGCTGTTGAGCCTGCACGTCCGGAGACTGTGCTCCGCAACGGGAGAGGCCACAACAGTGAGAGGCCCGCGTACTGCAAAAATAATAATAATAATAATAGTATTTTAATGCAATAGTTTTTAAAAATTAGTACAAAAAACCCACCACAAGCAAAACACCAAATTATAAATAAAGGCAGGATTGGTATTTTTCTTTTTGTCTCAGGCATCGACATGACTCATCTAGGCACTGTTATAGATCCTACCTACCAAAGTCGTATAACTTATTATCAAAGAAATTGATTTACACTATTCCAATTTCTTATAGAGTGTTTATCTTTTTCATATGAGAGGGTGGATATAATATTGGAAAGAGTAGAAACTTTGGAGTCACTCTAACTGGTTTCAAGTCCCTGTTTTGCTCTATATCATGCATTTACTTTGGTGAATTTAAATAAATACCTGGGCCCTTAGTTTAACTCATCGGTAAAATGGTAATATAAATAAGGGGTAATCAATTTTAATTGAATAAGTTATTATTAACTATGGCAACCTGTTTTCAAAAATACATCCTCTCTATTTCAAGTTTAAGTTGACTATGCTTTTAAAAGATGCTTAAACATGTCATGCTTTTTTTGAACTTTGTACATGCTGCATCAGAGTCTTCCTCCTTCCCTTCTTTACCATGGCCCATCTCTTATAAAATTACTACTTATCCTTCAGAACTCAGCCAAGTTGCTTCTTCCTCAGGAGATTGTTATCTAACCCCTAAACTATATTACCTGTTATAAGTACTCATATCACTGTGTGCTTTGTAGCATTTGTCAAAGTTGAAATGATTGTTTTAGGCAATTAATTGTTTACTAGCTGCCTCCTATACTGAATTTAAAGTAAGAGTTTGGTTTCTTTTTTTTCTCGATATTTTATATACAACATATAACACAGTGTCTAGGAACAGTAGACACTAAAAGCAAACAGCAAAAGTTTTTTTATGAATAATGTTTGAATGATGTTATCAACCTGGTATTAGTTGATTTTTCTTCCCCTCAACATTCTAATAAAAGATTCTGGAAGACAAAGACAAAAAGTATTCAAATCAAATGATTTATTCTAAGATTTTACAGGATGTAGAGCAGGGTAAGTTTGATGCCAGGAATCAGGATAATTTACAATCATAGAACTTATTATTATATTAGGTTAATATGTCAGCAATAAATTCTCATGGTAATCTGTCATACTTAAAATACATATTATATAATTCAACATTTATTCCTATTGATGTATCTTGAAACACTCTAACTAAAAATGATGAAAAAACATTCTTAAGAAATGTCAATGAAACACTTAATAGCAAACCATTAAATCTGTTTATATATTCTCTGAAATATTACAGCTACACAGAAATAAAAATATGACTATTAGGAACCAGGATAGAAATTATTATTATTTAACTGGAAACCACTGTTTTAGCTGTGTGGCTTTAGAGAACTTCAGACTCCTTACCTGTATAATTTTACAAAACACAGTTATTTGAAAAAAAAACCTTATGTGATAAGTGACATTTTTAAACTGCAAGACAAAATATAAATATTTTATGCTTATATTATTATTACACACAAGGTGATTTTTTAGTCTAAAGGGATATTTGGAGTTTATAAAATTTACTGTAGCAATGAATGTGTCTAATATTGCAATTAGGCAATCATTGTTAAAACTGAAATCACTAATCTAAATAACGACATATTTTTAGCATTTGTCTTTCAGGAAATTATTCTCTTTTCTCTTTAAAGCATCAGCTTGTCCTTTGGTAAATCAGGGGGCGTGGTTTTCTGTCCCCAGAGATTACAACATGCTACAGAAAGTCTATCAAAATTCAGCTCAGCTGTCTGCAATCCAATATAGGCTTCTCATCTTTAGTCATGATGTCATGCTTCAAAGGACAGTGCGACAAGAGTATACTTACTCTGTGACAGCTAATAGCCCTGCTTAGAAAATCTTAGCTCCAGGAAAACATAAAAATCTTAACTCAAAGATGTGGTCAAGTTAAACTCTGTTCATACCCACCTGAAACGCAAAAAGCAGAGTCTGAGGTTACTCAGCTGTGAAGTAACAATGCTGTTGCGTGGTAATCACTGAGCTATCTTCTTGTTTTCCCATGAAATGCATTTTACCAAATATAGTGGATTTGGTAACAAAGCAAAGAGGTGATATCTTAGACAAAGTGTTCAGTTCACATATGAAACCAATGATAACAACTGGGGTTGTTCATGGTGGAGATGACAATAATTAACTATATTTTATAAACCTAATTTTAATAAAGTCATCATAAGTGTTAATACAAAATACAAAGCTCCTAAAATTAATTTTAAAAGTATTAGTGAATATGCAGTTTTGATTCATATACAAGTATATTTTATAGAGATTAGACAATATTCTAATTACTACATAAAAAATATTTCAAAAGTTTTCAATGGATGCACTTAATTTAACTGTTATGAATTTTATTCTTCATATAAATGAATGATTTCCTGAACTAATCTTTCCATAAATCCAAAATGTAGCTTAATTTACAAAAACACTGCAAAAAATTTATAAATTTGTATTTTCATTAATTGGCATACTATATTTACTTATGTTTATGGAAAGAGTGGAGTTCTAGTCCTTTACTGTGTGCTTTAAAAGCCTTGTAAACTCAAAATGTTGACAGTCTTATTTACATTCAAAAGGACATTTGTAGAAATAGTAGAATCAAATGAAATTTTACTTTAAGTGTTCAGACACCCAATTTATTTAATTAAAGTCAAAGAGTTTTGGAGTCACAATCATAAAAGGGACTTAGTTAACCACAGTTTTTACAGATGAGTATACTGAGGAACAGAACACTTTGGGGATCCACAGAGGACCACTCTACTGGTTATTGATAGATCAATATCTGAAGACCATAACTCTGAATGCCAGTATACTACACAAATATGAATTTTACTACAAAGTTATCTTGAAACCTACCTAAACCTAAGACAATAGATTTAATATAGATGATTAAATTCTTGAAAGAGTAACTATTATTAGGAAGATATTTTATCACTATAAATTTGTTTAATCATAGGTTAATGTATGATAGCCATTTGCTTAGCCTAGAATAGGAGATTATTTTTGTGATAGAAAAATAAATCTAGATATTAATCTAGATTATTTTATTTAAATATGTGGTTTGTTATATGTGAAGCAATTACAAAGAAATACTTATTTCTATGCAACATGCAATTGATGTCACACACTTCACATACAATTGTATGTAACATTTAATTCCACAAAATTTTTGTTTTAATTTACCATTCAATAATAATCACATTACATAAAAACAAATATAAGAATATGTTTATAGTTAAAAGAAAAAAATCATGACTCATGAGCTTAAAATACACTTTTAACTTGTTAAACCATTCATACTTATTATAAAATGAATGTAAACATGCAAATAAAAGTTACATTCTGAATATAAATTTAAATATATAGGTAAGAATTCATATCTTCATATTCTAGACTTCACCTGGTCATTTTGAGCCCAAATATCAATCTGCTAAAATGTATACCTCAGGTTGATTTTTATCACTGGTGGGATCAAATAAGAAAAACAGCATGCTGAATGCCAGTTATAACTGTCATGCAGCCTTGCCACTTGTGAGCGTCCACAGTGAAAGTATCAGCTTACCGAGCAGACTGTAGTTGAATACAATGTGATCCCCTCCTGTGTTATAAAATATTCAAATTATTTTTAATTAAAGACACTGAGATTAACAAAAGGCCTATTTTCTAAATACATACATGAATTAGATGAGAAGGTAATATTAAATTATAACTTTAATACTCAAGACCATTTTAATAGTTTAAAACTTTTTTTTTTTTTTTTTTTTTTGCGGTGCGCAGGCCTCTCACTGTTATGGCCTCTCCAGTTGTGGAGCACAGGCTCCAGACGCGCAGGCTCAGTGGCCATGGCTCACGGGCAAGCCGCTCCGCATCATGTGCAATCTTCCCAGACCGGGGCACGAACTCGCGTACCCTGCATTGACAGGCGGATTCTCAACCACTGCGCCACCAGGGAAGTCCAGTTTAAAACTTTTGACTCAAACCCTCAAAATAAAATTTAACCCATTTAAAATTCTATAATCATTATTTTACTCAATTCTTGGTACAGCATAGTTGATATTGGCATTCTTACAGTTCTGTCTATTTACCTATCATTTATCTAGTTAAAGATGAATGGAAATGTCCTCCTATCAAAAGGGGCTACCTTTTTGAATGTTACATTGAAAGAAACAGAATTTTTCTCGAGTCATTTGTTTTCTCTGGAATATTAGGTTGCATCTAGGGTAGCAAATTTTAGGAATGAACAGCCATATAACATTCTGTGATGAGAGAGGAATCCAATTGTTAATATCTTTATTGTTCCTATATGATGATAAAATGAAATATTTATAATAGTTCAGTTATTTTGAAAATATATTTGTTCTATGTGACTTCAGAGAGCAAAAAAGGGAACAATTTTTGAATAAAACACATGAATGATCTGACAATGAGGTTTTGGTACATATGCCACAGGGCTTGACTAACAACTCATGCTGTCCAACTTTGAACAGATGGCTCTTCGTGATAATGACATTCCACTTATAGACCTGAACATTGAGAGACTGAGTGACAGTGTGTTCAGTGATGATGAAGAAGGGATTCATGCAATCAAAAGTATTTTGTGCTAATGTGATTTGATGATCATGTGGAAGTTTACTGTACAATTTTAATATTTAATATTCATTATCATATAAAATACAAGCTGTATATAAATAAAATATTTCATATGATTTTAAACAGAAATTACAAAGACCACGAGAGGATTTAGATAGATACATAGGTAGAGACAGAGAGACAAAGATATACACATATACACAGAGAGATAAATGCAGAAACAACATGAATGTTTGATACTAATTATATGCATTACTGAGAGGATCTAAATATTGTTTTAAGAGATAATGTTTTATGTAAATCATCATCTCCTCAAATATTTTTTCTAGCTCAATAGCTCTCTTTTGTGTTTCTAGAATCATAGTAACTGTATATTGCATTTCTAATACTGTTCTCCATTTCTCCTAATTTCTCCTCTGTGTTTCCTATTTTCCTTTTGGATTTATTGAGATATAATTGACCTATAGCACTGTATAAGTTGTATAGCGTAATGACTTGATTTGCATGCACTGTGAAATGATTGCCAAAATAAGTTAACATCCATCATCTCATATAGGTATAAAAAAAAAAGAAAAAAAATGTTTTTACCTTGTGATGAGAACTTTAAGATCTACTCTCTTACCAAATTTCAAATAAACCATACAGTAATTTAAACTAGCCCTCATGTTGTACATTACATACCCAGTACTTATTTATCTTTTAACTGGAAGTTGGCATGTTTTGACAACCTTCAGCTCCCCCAACCATCACCCACATCTGACCACAAATCTGATCTCTTTTTCCCATGAGTTTGGGATTTGTTTGTTTGTTTGTTTGTTTATTTGTTTTAAGTTTGTTTTATATAGTATTTGTCTTTCTCTGTCTGACTTATTTCACCTCACATAATGCTCTCAAGTTTCATCCATGTTGTCACAAATGGTGGGTAATTCTTTTCATTAGAGAAATTTTGAGCTTGGTTCTATTAAATGTAAGGTAAAGCTATCAACCTAGTACAACTTTAAATTAATTTCATAGTTTACAATTCACACTTTTACAAAGTTTTATAAGCTTGAACTCTACATCTATGTTATAGCAGGCTCATTCTTAGTTGTAAATTATCAAAAGAGACTTATTTTTTTCCTTTCTGAAACTTCAGTGTGTTAGGGTGGTTTCTTATTTTTCATAAGGTGGTAGAATGTCATGATATTCACCATCTTGATATGTGTAAAAATTGGAAATATTGATGATGAATTAACACTATTCATAGCTTCCCATAAAAATAATCTATGTTTACTACTAGACAACCTTAAACTATTGTTTTACCAGGTAGATCAGCATACTTGGAATAAAATGTTTCATTTTAGCAGTGGTCACTGCTCTTAATAATGAGTTACATTCACCCTAAATGACAAACCCATTAACAGCAGTACATTATCAGCTCTGAGGGTCTTTGAATTTTATTTTAATGTAAGAAAGCTTACAGAATTGTCAAAAACACTCAAAAGGGGTTTTGTACAAATTAAATTTTGGGAAATAACTTATTTGTATATTATTATATATCTATATAATATATATTAATATCATAGCCAAAACTTCATGTTTTCCATTTTTAAGGCCTAATTAAAGTATACATTTCTTACATCTTTGTCATATATCCATACTTTTATTCTATTCAATGCTGCTAAAGATATAAGACACCTACAAAATCAATCCATCATCTGCAATTTATTAAAAGTGATGGCAGGAACAAAACTAAAATGTATACATATATATGTATATGTATATATATATATACACACAAAGTGGAATGCGATAAACACTACAATTGAAAAATATATGTTGGTAAATAGTGCCTAATGGGAGATTCTATTTTTTAAGTAGGAAGACGCTAGAATTTGGAATGGCATTTAGAGGACAAATAAGAATTTTGAAAGCTTTGAGAAGTTTGACAGAAGAGATGGAGGTAGAGGGAGACATAGTTTTACAGGAACTATACCAGAAAAGGTGGTTGACAACTTGATGGAAGAATGGTCTTTGTTGATAAATCCCAGTATGCTCATGACTTAAACTTGGTTTTTAACATATATATTTACTTGTTCCTTCTCTGCTACTAATGAGAAGAGAAATAGGAAGAAAGAAAATGTAGGATTTCTCTAGAAATGACATTAAGAAAAAACAATAAAAATCAAGAAAACATCATAGTTTACTTATGAGTGCAAGGTATGTGTAAAACAATGACCAAGTTATTAGGTTCTGGAATAAATAAATGCTGGTTAACTATGCATTTATGCAACTGCGTGCCTATTATATTTGCTAAAATCTCCTAATTTGGAAAGAGAAGTATGAGAGATAATTATCTGAACTTTCCTTCTGTTTTAGCGTTTCACAGAAGTTATGATTTCTGATTATTTTTTCCATGAGCAGAGAAGAAATTAAATGTATATACCTAAATGATTAGGGATACCTATATATAGAACATACTATATTTACTACTGTTGATTTCTGAGCCTCTAGAATGTTTCATTACAAATGGCTTATGTTCAATTATTGTTTGATTGACTGGATAATCTTTCTATTCTTATTATTAATTTCTTTATTGTATCTCATTATCAGTATATTCATTGAATTTGTATATTGTTGTCTGTCCAATATCAGTAGTTCTGGGGAAACTCTTTACATAATTTTTAATAAAGTAGGCATTTCTTTAAAGATAAAATTGTAATAGTATCAATACATGAGGCAATATCACTTATTGATTACTGGGAATGAACTTTGGAGTTTAAGAAATTTGATTCTAACTCAGGCTATATCACTAATAGGCTTGTGATCTTATTCCCTCCAAATTATAAGCATTGGTTTCCATCTTTGTTAAAAGGTGATAATAATACTACCTCATGAAGAAGAGTGTTGTGAAGATTCCTTAAATATTATTTGAAAAATATTTAGTACTGTTCTTAGCCAATAAGGAGTTGCTCACTATGTAGCCACTATTATTACTTTTTAAGGTATTCATTATTTGAAGTACCTGTTTTGCAACATATTCAAGGCAATGAAGTTATCCCAATACCAAGGACCCCTTTGTAACTAATATCATAACATAAAATTAGAGAACAGCATTGCAGCATAATAAAAAAAGATTTTCAGTGCTTGTCATGGAATCATTGAATATGCTGATTTAAGTAACTGTGCACTGGGTTTCAGGGGTTACTCTTATCATCTAAGTATGTGCGAGGGATTGAAGACAAGTGACAGCAAAGCCGAATTCTGCTGTCACTGTGAAATCAGAAGACCTTCCCAGAAGTAAAGGTAACTTGCGACTTATTTTCCATGTTCTCCAGTTGTCTAGTCTCTTTCAGATTGGCAAGATCAACTCCACATCTGAACAGCTCACATATAACCAGTGATGTGCACTCCCTCCTGAGGAGCTGCCATTCTCTCTGAGCCTCTTTCTAGGTTCCCTGACTCAGTGCTTGTTGGCTTTGTAGAGAAATCTTTGAATTTGCTTTTGCAACACAAAAGTAACGCCCTATGGGTAGTCATGCTGCACTTTGCTTGGTGAGAAGTGGGAAGTAAGCAGGGTACTTTTTGTATCCCCAAATAAACAGCAGGGTCTTAAAGAAACTACTGAACCATGCTACTCTGAGTTTTTACTGCCAGGGAGATAAAGATAGGTACCCATCTATACACTATATGGGTAGTACCCTAGCCTGAATAGGCCTTTTGCTTTACAGAATTGAAGATGAATTAAAGTGGACCATGCCTGTTCTTGCTCATTCTTTTGTTGACCAGTGAGAATGAGATGCCTGTGGTTTATTATATATAGCATGTGTAAAATAACAGATTGTCTCTGTTTATGTACTAAATATGACATTATTCAATTTCAAGATTTAATTTCAGAACTTTTGCTACTACCTTATTATCAATAATTAGAAAATGAAAAGATATATTATTGTCCACTGGTAAGTGGTAAACATGACTTTTCTCAAACAAAAATAATACTGTTTCTTTGCTGATTTACACTTTCTATTGGAGAAAGATACTTTAGATATTCTTGAATCATAAATTATTAAACTTCCCCTAAACCATACTGAACTTTAACTTTGAGGATCCCAAGTACTTTTCAGGGTGTTCACTAAACAGTTTAGACACTTTGGGCAAGGTAATTGTTGTAGGGGATCTCGTGCATTATATCAATAAGATGTTTAGTATCATTGCATCACTTACTTCTACTCACTAGATTCCAGTTGTCATCTGACCACCTGTGTGAGTTGAGACAACCAAAAATGTCTCCAGACACTGCCAAATTATCTCCTGTTGAGAATCACTGTCCTAAGATATTATCTATATTTTTAACTCTTACTCTATCATGAATTGCAGTTAAGTGTTTCAGAGGCTACATGATTTGTGATGTCATGAGATTATTCTGTTCACCGGAAGATGTTTTAATTTTGCTTTCTTTTAAAAAAATATTTAATGTAATAAAAACATAAAAAAACTGTCATTTTAACAATTTCAAGTGTACAATTCATTGGCATTAATTACTTTCACAATGTTGTACAACCATCACCACTATCTGTGTCCAAATGTTTTGATCACTTCGAATAAGAAGTCTATAAAAATTAGTAATTCCCATTTCTCCTTCCCTTCAGCCCCTGATAACCTCTAATCTACCTTCTGTCTCTATCTACATATTACATATAAATGGAATCAGACATATGTGTCCTTTGAGTCTGGTTTATTTCACTTAGCATAAAATACTTGAGGTTCATCCACGTTTAGCATGTATCAGAGCTTCATTCCTTTTTATGGCTGAAAAATATTCCATTTTATGTATTATGTATTAATAACATTTTGTTTATTCATTTATCTGTTCAGGAACAGTTAAGTTGTTTCCACCCTTTGACTTTTATGAGTAATTATGTAATGAACATTAGTGTATATGTATCTTTTTGAGTCCCTGTTTTCAATTCCTTTGAGTACAGTAAGTCCTCTGCACATAAACGAGTTCCATTCCAAGAGCATGTTTGTTAAGTCCAATTTGTTCATAAGTCCAACAAAGTTAGCCTAGGTACCCAACTAACACAATTGGCTATATAGTACTGTACTGTAATAGGTTTATAATACTTTTTACACAAATAATACATAAAAAACAAGGAAACATGAGAAATAAAGAAAACACTTTTAATCTTATAGCATAGTACTTTGAAAAGTACAGTAGTACATACAGTACAACAGATGGAATACAGGGGCTGGCATCTAGTGAACAGGCAAGAAGAGTTACTGACTGGAGGAGAGAGAGGAGGTGGGGGATAGTAGAGCTGAAGGATCATCAGCAATAAGAGATGGACAGAGGGCAAGCTGCAATTTCACTCACACCTGACGCTGATGGAATGCACGTTCACATCTTTGAAAGTTCTCAACTTGTAGTTTCGTATATAGGGACTTACTGTGTATACCTGGGAGTGGTATTGCTAGGTCATATGGTAGTTTTATATTTAACTTTTTGGTGTATTGACAAATTGTTTTCCATAGTAACTGCACCATAGTAACTATCCTATGCACAAGAGCTCCAGTTTCACCACATCCTCTCTAACACTTGTTTTCTATATTTTGGACTATTGCCAAGCTAGTAGATGTGAAGTGGAAGTGGTATATAATTATGGTTTTGATTTGCATTTACTCAATAAGTAATGATGCTGAACAGTTTTTCATGTGTTTATTTGTCATTACTATATCTTCTTTGCTGAAATTTCTATTCATATTCCCTGTCATTTTAAATTGGATTGTCTTTTTGTGGCTGAGTTTTAGGAGTTTTAAATATCTATGTATATTCTGGATATTAAGCCCTTCTCAGACATACCATTTGCAAATATTTTTTCTGTGCTGCAGGTAGTCTTTTCACTTTCTGGCAACATTCTCTGGTGCATTTTTTTTTTAATTTGATGAAGTCTAATTTATCATTTTTTTCTTTTGTTTCTTGTATTTTGGTGTCATATTTAAAAATCCATTGCCAAATCCAGGGTCATGAACCTTTATGTTTTATTCTGAGCTTTATGGCTTTAGCTCTTATATTAGGTCTTTGACCCATTTTGAGTTAATTTTTGTACCCAGAGTAACGTAGAGGTCCAACTTCATTTATTTTGGCATGTGAAAATTCAGTTTACCAGCACCATTTGTTGAAGACTGTTTTATTCCCCATTTAATGGACTTGGCACCCCCAATAAAAATCAATTTGCTATAGATATATAGGTTTAGTTCTTGACTCTCAGTTGTATTCCAATTATCTATATATACAGTATATTCCTATGCCAGTATTACACTGTTTTGATTACTGTAGCATTTTAGCAACTTCAGAAATCAGAGACTGAGAGTCTTCTGAACATGTTCTTTGGCAAAGTTGTTTTGGCAATTCAGGATTCCTATTTCCAGTTTCCTGAGATTTTATTTTTTAATCATGAAAGGGTGTTAGATTTTGTTAAAAACCTTTTCTGCGTCAATTGAGATGATCATATCTTTTTCTTTCCTTTTTTCTACATTCAACCCCCCATTAATGTGTTATAACACATTGATTGATTTTCTTATATTAAATCATATTTTCATACCTGGGATAAATCCCACTTGGTCATATGCTGTTTGATTCAGTTTGCTAGTATTTTGTTAATGATTTTTGCATCAATATTTATAAAGAATATGGGTCTGAAATTG